>NC_064547.1:17816139-18463282 GCF_023856365.1 Brienomyrus brachyistius | reverse complement strand
CAGCCTTTGACGTTTAATTGCCACTAGCAGTAAAACACTGAATTCTGTGCACATAATGCCCAAATAGACATTGTAGAATAAAACTCACCCCTTAATCCTTTGCAAGAAAGGCAACAAACATTTTTTAAATTGATGTGAGAGATAGGAAGAGTTTTACATTCCGGGATGTAACATAATGTAATCTCACGGCAGAGTAATCATGTCAGCATTGGGCCCTTGAGAAAGGCTCTTAATCCCAGCTGCCCTAGGGGTGCTGTTTGCTGACTTGCTCTGCGCTCGGACCCCAAAACCTTGCTCTCCCCTACATATATACAGGTACATGTGTATCTGTCTCCCTCTTGCAGAGTTAATATGTGATGTGAAAACTCCTCTACTCACATGAATAAAGTGACGCTATTCTATTCTATTCTATTCTATTCTATTCTATTCTAATAAGGGTCCTTTACATCCCAAGGAGGATCCCAGTGGCCAATGAAAGAGAAGACAGATTAACAGGAACTGAACTGGTTAGCAGAGAGTAGCTACAGCTGCATAAGAAAGGACTGAGACTGGTAGTTCATGCAGAAAGAGGGGCGGTTATATGGTTCACAGTAAAATATGGTAAGATTGTTTATTGCATCTCAGACCTTGAATATAGAAATATACAGACATCGCCTGGCTAATCTGGGCAGGATGAAGTTTTCACAAGCTGCAATATGGGAGCATGTCATAAAAAGCAAGCTAATGTGTTGGTAGCCGTTCACAAGCAGCAGAAAAGTTACATACAGGTTAAAAAAAAGCAATCGCTCTCGTCGGTCTGGTCCGGACACTCGTCACCAGAATTAACCCTTCTGGAATTGATCATTCCTCATCCTGACTGTACAGATAAAAAGCCACTTTAGTTCCAGAGAGCCGTTAGCCGTCTGTCTGATCCAAAATCCCCGAGGTCTGCAGACTGGCGCTGCTTCCTGCGATGGATTCATTCTCAATGTCAGCCTTCTCAGATCTTTATCGAAACCTTGTTTTTCCAGCTGACCTAGATAACGGCGAGATTGACGAGATCCTCTGCGAGAAAATGGGGCTTTGTTGTCATGAGGATAGCGGATGTAAGCCGCTGCACTTAAATCTTACATGGGCCATCAGGATTAAAAATGTAAATGCAGTTGAGCACATGCCGAGACTTAATGAGATGCTGCCGCGGTTTTAAGTAATTTACAGAAAATCAAATTTCGCTAGGGAAGAGTTTTCTAACCTTGCGGTCGGTTTAAGGTTCCCGTTAGTTCATTGCAATCTGTTTTAGTTGTTTATTTACGTTAAATGTAGTAGCAGACATGTAATATTGCAGTTACAATAAATGTTGCATACTTAAAATAAGGAAACCCTACTGTATATACAGTACTTAGGTCCAGTGTGAATTTTCTCTGGGGACTCTGATATCCTCTTGCAGTCCAAATTAGATGCAGTTATGTGAGTCAGTGTCTCAAAATTGCCCCAGTTGAGCAACTGTGTGTGAGTATATGGCCTGCAACTGGCTGGAATCCCGTCCAAGACGTCTGTGAAGTTGTGGCCAGTGCTCCCTGGTATAAGCTCCAGGTTTGCTGTGACCCAGTACTGGATAAGTGATAAGGAAGAGTGATGAATGGATGGATGGATGGATGGATGGATGGACATATGGATGGGTATACTGATTCAAACAGAATTAAATGCCAAATAAACAGAGTCTAGCTACACTAATATTATATCCACAGATACTTAAAATAATAATACATCTCTACTGCCCCATAATATTTCACAATTACCATAAAACCTAAAAATAATCTATTGGCGTTAATAATTAAATACTTCATTCATGTTGTAAAGACCTAATAACATATTCACACTGCAAAGAGAAAAACGGTTTTACCTCTAAAAATATTACCTGTGCATTAATGGCAGGACTGCTGGGACGATTCTACCGGATCTTTCCTTTTTTTGTGTGAAGTAAATAACAATCCTCTGGTATTGATTTTGTAATGGCGAATGGAAATTGGCCATATAGAATTATGTGTCCATGGGGCTTTCAATCAGGTTAATAAAATTCGAAAAACATTCTCCTAATGGTGAAGATTGAATGGATGCTAAAATCTCTACCAAATAAGCTTTTCTAAGTATCATACATCTTCCCCACTGGACAAGATAACTCAAGGTAAATAATACAGTTTGTGAATTAGGCAAACAATTACAGCAAGAGAGAAGCAAAACAAAGGAATATACAGAGCTTCAGAGCTGCGACCCTGAATTTGTGATTCTGTTTGAGGCCCCATGTAGCAAGCTATTGGGTACAGGGTTAATGCAACTGTACTGAGGAATAACAAGGTGACTCCGCTGGGCTTCCTGTCCCTCCCAACTTGGCACCCATCAGGCGAGATGGTCTGCAAAGAGAGTCAAAGAGTGTGGCTTCAGTCCTCGAAGTGGAGCAGCTGCTTGAAGCAGTGAAACAAAGACCAGGGCAAAAACTGAACTCATTCACCTTCCTGAAAGCTCAGCACAAAAAATCCAAGCTCCCCACCCAATCTCTGGATGCTGAAGCCAACATATAGTCACACTACACCCATCAACATATGGTTACACTACACCCATCAACATATACTCACACTACACCCATCAACATATAGTCACACTACACCCATCATCATAAAGTCACACTACAGCCATCAACATATAGTCACACTACACCCATCAACATATAGTCACACTACACCCATCATCATATAGTCACACTACACCCATCAACATATAGTCACACTACACCCATCAACATATAGTCACACTACACCCATCATCATATAATCACACTACAGCCATCAACATATAGTCACACTACACCCATCATCATATAGTCACACTACACCCATCAACATATAGTCACACTACACCCATCAACATATAGTCACACTACACCCATCAACATATAGTCACACTACACCCATCATCATATAGTCACACTACACCCATCAACATATAGTCACACTACACCCATCAACATATAGTCACACTACACCCATCATCATATAATCACACTACAGCCATCAACATATAGTCACACTACACCCATCATCATATAATCACACTACAGCCATCAACATATAGTCACACTACAGCCATCAACATATAGTCACACTACACCCATCAACATATGGTCACCTATCAGAATCAGTAACACTCCATCCCTAAGTCAAAGTCATGAAGTGTGTAGATGACACCACAGTCACTGGTGTTTTCTGAGATGGAGATGCCTACAGGTGGGTAATGGCACGGTTCACATTAAGGTGCAGAAAAAAATAACCTGGAGCTCAGGACACTCTAAACAATGGAGATGGTGGTTGACCTCTGAAGTCTACTACACCCTCTTACTGCACAGGACAGCACGGTGATGCCTGTGGGACCTCGAAGTCTTTAGGATTCTCACATGGACTTGCAGTGAGCAGCCAGCATCAACCAACCTGCCAAAAAGGCCCAGCAGAGAATGTGATTCCTATGGCAGCTATAAAAATCCATCCTATCTTGAGAGCTACATCTCAGTCTGTCTTAGGCACCTCCAGTCTGGCGTGAGTCTGCCAATAAACAGGACACACGCAGGTCACAGAGCATCCTCCGATCTGCAGAAAGGACCATAGGAGTGAGCCTGCCCAGCGGCCACAACCTGCTCACCTTCAGAGCACAACAGAGGGCAATGAAAATCATCAACTCCTCACATTCCAATTTTCACTTATTTATTTCATGAACTGTTTGTTCTCAGTGTCCATTGAAAAAAAATTTTTACAAACGCAAATACATGTTTAAACAGTAAAAGTTTTCATGTGGGACTATTTATCTTCTGATGGTTCACAGTATTAGTCATCTGAGCTTCTCAACATTACAAAGCTTTTTCTTGATTATTACTCCTGCTGGTTCTTTTGAATGAAAGAAGCCCAAGTGTTTCACTATTTCGTATCTTTTTTATTGGCCTTTTATGGTAGTAAAATCCCTAAAATCATTCTCTGGACTATTTGAGTCCTTCTTCTCTATCTGTTCAGCCTTTTGTTATTTGCTGCTGTCAATTTCCCATTGTAATTTCCACATTTAGACACGAGAGAAAACAGTGGCGTGTGAATGGCCAAAAGCCGGACAGTTAAAGATGCATTTAGTGACACTTTGAAATGCAGATCATCTTCTCTGTTTTCTTGGCTTTCAGGTATTTCTTATCAGACAGATTAAAAAAAAAATTTCTTGCATCATTTTGTACTTTTTCACAGAAGGAGTGAAAAACTCAACAGGCTTGCTGGGTGTAGAGTTAACGACGGACTCGGGGGCACCTGAAGGGTGGGGTTAGGGGTAGTGCACATGCACTCTTTCCCCCCCTTTGGCCAGCCAATGAAAAACCCCCATAACCTCAAAGCAGTGTCCGGAAATCAAGAGGCCAGATCCCCCCCCCCCCCCCCCCCTTCATCTGCAAAGAAACGTACTAATGAAGAAAAAAATGACAAATCAGGGAAATTTTGCCTCATTTTTGCCTCATTTCCTCTGGACACGGGAAGTTATAAATGAAAGATCGGCTTTGCTGGCTCTCTCTCGAGTTAAACGTGAGTAATGTCCACGCTCCAGCTCGGCACGTTCTCATAAATAACGCAGAGGAACACGCTTTAAATAACTGCGGGAGGCTTCGTCTGGAGGGCGGCAAGGCAGAGCTTCCCAGCACAGCGATGGAAATGTCCAGCAGGAGATGTGGATCTGCCACCAGCAGATGATGTGGAGTGGGTTCGGGGGGAGGTGAAACGCCTTGTCCAGCCTCGATAATGAGCATGTGGCCCAGGTCGTATCTGCCTGAGTGAAACTCCCTCCTCCATCCTCTCCCTGCCCGGCCTCAGCTGTTCAGGCTATTAACTTTCATGAAATACTAGGATTGTGGGTTTCTATTCATTTTTTAATCAATCCCTTTTGTTTGTGTTCCTCTTATCTAGAACACTTGACTCAGCTCCAATAATAGCAGCACAGTCTGGGTCTATCAAAATCAAACAATTATCCAGCTAAAAATGCTTAATTTATTTCTTATTTTCACCCCACTCACTGCATTTTAAAACGCACCGCCGCATATAATGGATTTGCCGCAATCAAGTGTGATGGCATTTAGATTATATTACTATACTAATTATTAAGATATTCAGCATCCATATGAATAGGTAATTAATAAGGATATTGAAATATCGATTCTTTTGATCTGAATGTTTCATTTTCATAATCGAATCTAACGTTAAAATTGAAATTTGTAAATTATTTTTTATTACTTTTATTATATTTCGCCCCAGAATGCACTGCGCAGGGTGCACCCTGATGGCTGTCCATCACAAGACATACCATGACCTTGGAGGTATGAGGTTGCAGTGCGATCCACACGGCCCCCTTATAGCCACTAATATATAATTCACTTGGTCTATTTCTAAGTTGCCACTAAAATGTTTGGTCAGGTCGTGGGCAAAAAAAAGAGAGAACAGACAGAGGGCTGTCTGGCCACACTGGTCATGAGGCGAAACCTTCTCCCGAAGGTGCTTTAAGAGCTGCATCTGCTCCTCCTCCAACAGATTGAAGATGACAAGATGTGATAAAAACACAACCGTGTCTGTATTCATCAGGCCAATCCGTCGTTCCTCTTCCCCTGGATGTGGTGCCAGATCACCTGCGCCGGCCATATGTCGGGTTTCCGCACACATGCGTGCTTTGGCACGCGATCTTACGGTCGCTTTCCTAACACCAGCATCACCACTGAGCACCAGGTATTTATATGTCTTTATAAAGCTAAACATGAACAGAGGGAAGGCCTAGCTTGGAAAAAAAATGCTTCTTTAATCGGCATGCAGGAAATCCCTGCCGAATGGTAGGTACCGTACACGCACGATTGTTGGCAAAATGCCCTGATACAGTCACAGGATATATACTGTATCTCCCAGAAATATAAAAAAAAAACGATGCACACGAGAATGAGGGATTATTACGTTATTTTATTTGTTACCCATATTTCAATCTTCGCGTGATATTAATTTAGTAAAGGTCCCTGTCTTTTTATTCACGTTATTTAATTATCCCTGGGTGTTTCTCACTTGCTGTTAACGTTATGCATGTCTGTGTGGGCTGGAAACGAAAAATTAAAAACTCCTATTATTTTTCTCAAAGTACGGCAGAAAATCGGAGATGATCCTGCTGCTCCTGCTGCTCCTCATGTGGTGACGGGGGGGGTGGGGGGGGGGGGGGGCGCAGAGAGCGGGGGCTCACACCGGCTTTGCGCGTGTGGCTTTCTGATCATGTACGAAGCTCATTTAAGGCAGGTGAGGCAGAGGGAAGACCCAGTTACTCCTGCTAGTCTCCATGGGAGCGGGCTGGGTGGGGGAGGGGGGGGGGCTGGTACAGGCTGTCTACCTCCACCTGCTCTGAGCCCTGCTGCAGGTAACACCTCCAGAATGAAAGGGCAAATGCAGACGGAAATGCAGAAACCAGCAGGAAGACTCATATCCCCCCTCCCACAAATCACTGGGCTTCAATAATCCATGATCCACGCCCCTTGCGACATGTCATCTAATTTCAGTTTGTTATACGCCCTATTCGCCCTGTGAAAACCCAGTAATGTATTATAGGTTGTGGAACAGTGCCCCTCTCCATTTAGGTACATATATCCTCACAACGACTGGTTGTCTAACGCGAGTATATTGGATCTACTCTGCTGCTAGTCTCCTCTTCACCTCCTAATGACCTCCTACAGCCTTTTGGCACTCCCTCTCTTTTTATTTTCACTTTGTACATTATTTAAATCCCTCTTCGGATTGCTTAAAAACCCACATAATTATTCCTACAATGCATCTAATATTTCACATACTCTTTACATTGATTTTGGGGATTAACACCTAACCTTTATCATTCTAAAATGCCGGATGATTAACGATAATTTCAAGCCGATCACTTTGTTCATGATGTAATATGTAAGCTTCTGCACTGCGGGATATTGCATTTTAGTTTCATAATAAACTTGCATTAGCAATTCATTTGTGGTTGAGCCACTTTTTTTTACTATTGAACTCTCCTGGGAGAAGTTGACTGAGATCCCTCATCCGTACGAAGAGACCCTGAAATTGACGGTGATGTGAGTTGAGTGGTGGAGACCCCATGATTATTTGTTAGAGACAGCTAGGGGTTTCTTAGAAGGGGGTAAAGCCGACTTCATTAATAAAAAATATGAAATAGATATGGTTGTATTGAATCATTCAAATTCAACAATAGCCTATATAGAATACATATATGTGTGTGTGTATGTATGTATATATATATATATATATATATATATATATACATACATATATATATATATATGTATATATATGTATATGTATATATATATATATATATATATATATATATATATATATACACACACACACACCTACATCAAGTTTTTGTTTTGCTCTTTATTATATGCCAAGACAGATGCCTTTTTTAGGTCAAACCTTGGCAATTCGTGCCCCTGTTAAAATTCATCTTGACTCTTTTTACAGTTGCGATGCAGGCCTCGATTTTCCCCAGACCGATGAGTGTTTCCACACCATTTTTTCACTACCGTCCACAGAGAAATTTCCCCTGAAGGCTTTGGCAGGAAACGGTGCGGCAGCTGTCAACAAAATTCAATCACGAGCGCCGCGTGTGTGTGACACAAAATGATCATCAAAGCGTCCGCGGTTACAGTCGTTTGCGGGGTGCTTCGCTGTCGCGCTTCGTAACCCAGCTTCACCATCAGACCAACAGAAGCCGAAGACTGCAATTTAATGAAACCGCACGGACGTTCTCGCAAGTGCTGTCAGCGAAGCGATCGCCACCCTGGGACTTGCTGGGATCTTGTGCCGCCCCGTGGATGTGTGACAGGGCAATTGCTAATTACAAGAGTTTGGGATGAATCCATTGAGGCACGCAGTCTCGCAGCTTGTGCCTCTGCTGGGCGCCACGCGTCTCTAATAATGCCAGGCGGTGCTGATGGGCCTCTCGCAGGTAACGGCTCCTGCTGGCTTGTTCCTTAATCCTGGCACTCGACAGGCTGATAAACTCGGCCTTTTATGTACTCGGCACTAAAACGGGAATACATTATTAACCCCCTTATTGCTAGGCTCTGCCGTTTGCACTTATTTCAACAAAATTAGTGGTTCTTCGATGAAATGCCTGGAAATAAGTGTGCCTAATGAAAGTACACCTAAGTATACATGCATCTATTTCTTGTCTTGTGCACCACTGCAGAACGGGAGGGCAGAGGCACAATGTTCTCCGTGGCCAGCATTAACGATACTGCTGCTGTACTGACCAATGTCAGAATAGCGCGTTCTCCTTACAGCCCCCGCACTCAGCCGAACGGGACCCTGGCCCACCTCCCTCAGTGCCAGCCTTTTATTCTGTTACTCATCCCTGTCACGGCTCGTTACAACCCCAATCGGTTCAGTTAGTTCGCTTCTCAGACATCACTTGCTCCGCCAATGTAATGGGAAATATTTTGAGCAACTGTTCAATGCATATAGATTTGGCAGCATAGAATAAAACAGATAAAGACGTTTTCACCCAAAAACCCTCGGGTCTATCCCACTAACATTAACATGTCTCTGAAAAAACATTAGTTTCCCTTTATCTAGCAATACCATCAATTCTTACGGACTTCCAGTAAGTCAGTATTATTAAAGCTATTACAGGTTGTTAATTAATGGCTGTTTAAATTTAAGTAATATATTTTCACTCAGAGGAATAACTACGATACATTCCTAAATCTCACGCTCATGCCAGGGAAGTAAAAACCAATCTCATCTTTAATTAGCTGTAGAATGGACAGATGACACCTATAGTCCATTAGAGATAATACTTTGAAATTAATGTAAAAAAGAGGGCAAGGATTAGAGCTACTCTGTTATAAATCTTTTATTATAACATAAGGTATAAATCTAAAAGCTCATAATATGTAGCATTCACAATTCCATGAATTCTAAAAGCATCTATCAGCCTAATATAAGACCTTTGCCGTCAGTGGGGATCCTTAACAAACTGGATTTCACAGGATTCAATGTGACACTGACAGTGTAATAAGACAGCCGGACATGAAAAATCTGGATATACAGAAAAGAAATGCACAAATTTGCATTTAAAAAGATTTCTTCCCCCTCTGGGTTGTCTGTCCTTCTCGTATGACTTCACGCTTCGCCAACAAGTGTTTAAATACGAAGAAGCCATTGTCGTTTATTCTGGGTCGCCGAGCTTGGCTAATCTGACAGTTACTAGAACGAGAAATGAAACATCTTAATTAGCGCGCCGAAGACTTCAGAAGTCAACAGTCAACCTTTCTGCAGGTTGTGCCAGACAGAAATGAGAGTGACTTCGATAATTATGAGAAACGGTGTCTGCAGAGATGGGGAAAAAAAGCCTGTCGTCTGGCATTAGTTTGTATAATAAGGAGTTTGATAAAGCAGACTCATGTCAGTATTTATGAGTCTTCATTAGGCACCTGAAAGTGGCTGACTAGCATCTCCATTAAGGCAGCATTCACTGCAAGAAGCCAATCATTTGTAGGCTGCGTAAAATTAATTAGACTGTAATGGAATCGTCAGCTTTCTTAAACTCAGGCCTAAGTTTCTCCTTTCCGATTTCATGCTCCCCCCTTGCAGTTAAAACTCAACTCAGTCTATATTTTAGACAGACAGATAGAGAGATAGATACACTCTATAGATCCCAAGCGGAAAATTCTATCTTCCTCAAATCGATATTGGTGATAGCGGGATGTGATAAAGGAGAACAATGACCTATTTTTTCGAAAATGTTCTCTTCCCCGGGAAAAGTGTTTCTCGGCTGACACTGTTGAGAGACATCCCAAGGATACGCAGTTTCTCAGCTTTGCCCTGGTGTTCGATGCCAAAACTTACTTTCAGGAATTTAATTATCACACCAAGGACAGTAGGAGCACAGCTACCGGAACTATTCAGCGGCATCGCTCAGTTAGAAATGTTAAACGTTTCCAGTCATATTTCAAACAGAATGGTTAGCCTGCGATGCCCGATACAATTCGGTTTGATTAAAGAGCAAGATCTTCGTCAGTAACCTAAATTGTTTAGTTAGTATGCTCTGCCCACCACTGAATATACTCTGCCTGAGGCTGCCGTTATTAATTAATTGTCACCCAAGGTAATGAGCTTTGAAATGAGAAATTCCTCCACAAGCCATGATGAGCTGTGAAATAAGGCATTATAATGAAGAACGGACTTTCATTAATATCTATGGAATAAACTGGATGTGGGTGGGAACACGACGTGTTTTTTTTTACTTTCATGTTGGACAAATTTATTCTTTTGAACTTAAACTCAATTTATTTCCTGTAATGGTGTGATTCATCATTGTCCGAGTGTCCCCGGTTTCTCCAGAGAACACCAAGATGCAAAAAGGAAAAAAAAAATGTTAGGACAAAAAAGGTTGCAAATGCTGGATGGATTATGGTGGCCAAACTCGCTTTTGTTTATGCCACACGCCGTAATAAAGCTGCTTCTGTTTCTGACCTGAGGAGTAGCTGTGTTCCTGCCATCCTCAGACAAGACTGATCGAGTGGGAAATGGTTCCTAATCAACGTCTGACCACGCTTTCATTATTCGACCAGAATAATGTAATGTAAAATATATGAATAAAAAACAAGTTGTTAGAACAATTCAGTTTTGTTTTTGGCGGTTTGTAAACACGGAGTATATTGTCAGTTCCCTTGAACGGGAGTTAAAAAGCTTGTTTCTTGCAATCTATATGAGAGTTTTTTTTACCACTGACAGGCGGGGAAAAAAGGAGTTCATCTGAATCTGAAGAAAATCGCTGGTGTAAATGAACTAGGGATGCAATAAAGCGGGAGGGGGGACAGTTACAGTAGGATGATTCCAAGGGCCCCTGTCACTCTGGGGCCCTAAAATACTTGGAACATTATTGGATTGGTCTGGGTTGGGGGCCCAATATGATATGATTTCATGGGGCCCAAAATCCATAACTGCGCCTCAGAAAAGGAGACATATTTGGTAATTATGTGTATCTTCCTATGTTTAATTTTAAACAGCCAGAGAAGCAGAACTTCTCTCACTCGTGCTTCCAGAACTTTACTTTTCAATTTGTCACAGCCGGTGTTTTTCCTCAAGACTAAAGAGCAATGTCGGTAATGCGAGAAGCTCACAGCCTCCTCCAGTTCACACAGGGGCCAGTGTGGAAATCAGTTATCATTCCAGGGACCATGACTGTGGGACTTAAAGCTTCACTGCCAGTAACATAACACAATCAGCGGTCATGCTAATGAGACAACTGACACCAATTACGAAGCTTGATGACTGCGAGGCATATTTGTTGACGCACACCATTTGCATAAGCAAATAGTTTGTGTTAGCCTGGAACAAGGTATCAGATAGCACCCTAATGCCAAGATTAAAACGTGACACTTGTTACTGAAAGAGAAATCCCGAGCGGGGCCGCTGCCCAGGGGCCCTTGGGGTGCAGGGGGCCCTTGGGGCCCCTAGCCCAAAACAATTTGCAACACTTATCAACAATGTATTTTCGTTTGTCTATTTTAGAGGGCCTACATTATTTGATCCTCTGCCTACAAGGGCCCCTGACCCTATAGGCTTGCGAACGTTTTGCCCAGGGGCCCACACAACCCATAATCCGTCCCTGGTGATGTGTCACCTGCCTCTGCCAGGGCATTGGCTAATTAAAAACAGAACCAACCGAAACCATTTCAGCTTCTCTATCAATTGTGCATCAAGCAGACAGTTGGACAGATATACAGAGACCCATACTGAGAAGGACTAAATCAAGAACCTTGTTTAATAACAGTCATAAAAATGATTTCCAATGCATATGTGCCCAGATGCAGATGGCAAGCTGTTCAATCAAATTCCTAAATAATAAATGAGAAACCTTAAACTTTCAATGTGAGTTATCTAGGTTCGAATAGGTTTTCTCTCTGTTACTGTATGATGAAAGCTGGCAGACGAGGTAAGACCTTAAGAAGGACCCAGAGCTCCCTAGTTACCCTTAAAGTGTTAACAAGTCATAATCAGAAAGTTCCTCTCTGCAGGAAAGCATATGTGAATTCCGCCTGACCCTCCTGTCTCCTCCTATAAGTGGCGCTGATGAGTCACGCCTGTTGCTTGTTGCCCCGTGTTGGTCTTCGTATTTAAGTACCTGATTGTCTTATCAGCCTCAGTCCTGTTACTGAAGTCAGTCCTCTTGTTGTTTGTGCTCTTCCTGATCCTCGACTTCCTTTTTTGATCCCTTGCGATCCTGTTTATTTCCATTACTTGTTCAATAAAACCCCCTCTTGTTCTCTTAAATGCCTCCTCGCGAGTCCTTCATCTCTCAAGTCATGACACAAAAAATAGTAATATATAACAAGAAGTATGCTGAGTGCAGTCTTACCTCAAGGTATTGAGATAATTGTCTGGACTTGAACTTTTCTGTGTAAAAACACGTACAGGCTTAACATCTAGGCATAAATGTTTAACGACAGAGTTTTGTGATAATCTATTCCCAGATATCCCACATATTTGAAGTGTGGATTTCCGATGTATGTTACTATATTACATTCTGCCCGTTGATTGTATCTTTATATATATTTCCTTTAATTGTTCTTCTAATGCAGGGTTGCATTGAGTCTGTAGTGTCTGCATATTGCCCCAGGCTGCCTCTGCATTGGATGCCATTCAAGACCATGGAAACGTGTAACAGAATGGATGGCAAAGTCCAATTCCAGAAGGGGTGGTGCCCTATAATGCTGTGCTTGCGCGACATTTATTTAATAAATATATTAAACTGCAGGCCTTTGGACTAAGGAAGGAATCCAGGACACCTGGAATAAATCCAAGCAATCAAATGAAGAACATGGAATTGAACCTACAACGCTGGAGGTGTGACATCCAATTTATTATTATGTTTTTAAGATTATTTCATCCAACCTGTTCAACCCAGCTGCAAACACATCTATCAAGAACTGCCTTTGTACAGAGGCATACCTTTATTTTAATTTAATTTAATTTTTTTTTGCAAAATTCTCCCATATGATGCAAGATTGAAATGGCCTTTGAAGTCTAGAAGGCTGCACCTTCAAGGATGAGAGGAAAAGTTGTTTAATCCAACCTCTTCTTTGTCACGAACAAACTAAAATCCACTTGAAGCCTTTTCAGGGATCCTCTTTGATTTCTGCTAAGAATATCTGTCAGGGCAGGACTGCCGAGAAGTATTTTGTAGTCATGGCCTTGAAACACCACTTATCCAAATCTGAACGCATCACCGGCGTATCTTTGTTTCCCCCCACGGGTTCAAAGAGATGCACAGGTTCCTCTCACATCATTAATGAGCTACTGACACATCCTACACCGTCTTCATATTCGCCCCAAAAAGAGCTCACTTTTGCAGCATGGATGACGGTTTGTAGAGTCTTTAGGGACGGCACATAGCTCAGATATCTACTAAACAAATAAACCTTCAGTGGCAATCTTACACTCCTATGTAAAACTGTGGTGAAACTGTGGGATTCTGAAAAGTTGTGGGGTGACAGTGAATGTATACAGAAATTTCTCTTAATAGCTCAAAACAGCCCTTGTTAATGAAAAGAAATCTTTTTGAAAGGATAGCAAGTAACTATAAAGTGAATATATTCATTGCGGTGTATCAACTCGTGCATTTTCTGAGAAGTTACTACAGACTTCCATACAATACTATCGCTGACATTTTCTGCACTGCTACTGTTGTTTATTATTTAATGTTACTGTCTATTAAATGTGTTCTAATTGTGTTTTTACCATCTAAATGCGTGTTGCGGTACTGAAAACCTGCAGTTTCTCTCGGGATGAATGAAGTATCAATCTGTCTGTCTGTCTGTCTGCTCTGATAAAGCAAGGCTCTGCTCAGCCTCTCCTCAGCCTCTGCTCAGCCTCTCCTCAGTCCCTCCTCAGCCTCTCCTCAGCCTCTGCTCAGCCTCTCCTCAGCCTCCGCTCAGCCTCTGCTCAGCCTCTCCTCAGTCTCTGCTCAGCCTCTCCTCAGCCTCTGCTCAGCCTCTCCTCAGCCTCTGCTCAGCCTCTCCTCAGCCTCTCCTCAGCCTCTGCTCAGCCTCTCCTCAGCCTCTCCTCAGCCACTGCTCAGCCTCTGCTCAGCCTCTCCTCGGCCTCTGCTCAGCCTCTGCTCGGCCTCTCCTCAGCCTCTCCTCAGCCTCTGCTCAGCCTCTCCTCAGCCTCTGCTCAGCCTCATATTCATTAAAAAGATCGTGAGCGATGATACACTTTTTGTTGCAGTTGCTTAAGCAGCTCCGGATTGTACTGAGTGTATACAGCATAAACACCAGCAGGATGAATTCCACTCTAGAGGTGGGAATAAGGTTCCCAATCAATTCAGCCAGACGCATTAAATCGAATACTCCACAGCAAGTTTTGCCCGCAGTTTGTGCCGTTCTGCTCCCCCGCCGAGTTTTTATCTCCAGGAGCTGTGAGTAAAGCACAATATTTTATTTATATGTCGCGGCTGGTGCACTCCACTCGCACGTCTATTCCGCCTGCTGGACTTATTAGCAGGCTGTAATCAGGCTTGTAAAACGCTCTGCTTCAGCCCCACCAAGGTCAGACACGGCATTTGAGTAATGCCTTCCTCCAACGAGCCATATTTGTCAGCTGCCAGTGTTGCCAGCAGCATCATCACACTCAGTTGAGGATGCTTTCTGGTTTGTGGGGTTTGACCGTGATCTTACCTGCAGAGCCCAGCTGACCTCACTGGAGCCCAGAAGCTTCTGCTTCATATGCATGTGCAGAGTAAAACTCGGTGCATTAGGGATCTGCGCCGGTGTCCAGAAGGTCGTGGGTTCAAGTCCTCTGGCAGGCGGAGTAATCATACTGTTGTGCCGCTGCGTGTTACTTTGACCTCAAATGCTGCTGGGGATCAGGCTGATCCTGCTCCATGATACCACACTTTTTTTTGCTTGTACATGGCCGATAGTGTCTGCTTACATACATAAATGTTCACACTGTATCAGTTTAATCAGCGTTGTGTTTGCATTCTAATACGGGTTGGAATTCAGTGACGCCTCAGTCACTTACAGTATCAGACCTTTTCTAAAAGGTGGAAATATGGATCATAAAGCATGGGGGGGGGGGTGGTGTTTGGCTCAGTGGGTTAGGCCTCTATGCCTGTGATTGGTTGGTTGCCAGTTTGAATTCCTGCAGAAAAGCTAGATCTTTGCGGGGCCCTTGAGCAAAGTCCTCATCCCCCTGACAAGTGATCCAGGGGCACCGGACAAGTCGCCCCAACCCAGGACAATCAGAACTGTTCAATGAAATCTGACTGAAAAAATCTTATGCTGCATAAATGCCAGCTAACAGTCCATCGATTTTTAGTGACCATCTCCTAGACGCAGAGATGGAATCCAGATCCAGAAGTGAAGGCCGTTAGACACAGGAAGCCATGGACAAGAACATTGAGCATTCAGATAAACTCCGACACTCATCCTCTTCCTAAGGCCAAGTCAGAGTGGCCCAAGCACCGAACAAGCAAGTCTCTGGACCTCTGGGGGAGATCGTGGTACTTTGGGAGAAGGAAGAAACCTACCACAACACAGGGAGAACATGCACATTCCAGACATGCAAAGCTAAGCTCTGAACCCGTAGCCCACAGCCAGAGGTGGATTTCATCGTTTAACTCTCCAGATTCTGTGTCATGAGCATCACTGCAGGAATGCAGAAAACAAGTTCTGTCCGCAAAGACGAGTGTTCTTCCCGTAAAGGATTACTGAAGTTCACCGCTGAATAGGACATCGGACTGTCCCGGTCTTGGTGATAAATCCTGCATCATCAGTTCTCCATATCCTGCTTCTAGAATGCACGTACTGAAAGAACGCATTAATCACCCACTCATTTCTACCATTGTGAATATATATTATTGATTGTAGATTTAGACACACATATATTCATAAATTTGACCAATACAAACAAGACGCTGAATCAAACAATGTGGCTGTATAAGGCAGAGCACTAGACGTACCATCTGGGTCTTTCAAGGCTCATTGAATTGATAGAATACTAATGAAATCCATATGACAACAGCATACTAAGTGCGCAATTAATATTCTAAAATATTCCTGCCCAGCGAGGGGCTGCACCGTGCTTGAGGCTGCTTCCCGCAAAGTGATGTGTCGCCTCTCTGGCAGGAAAGACGTCCGTATTAACCTTTCCGCCTTCGCCTGTCTCCCTTTCAAGCCGCCCGCGATACAGCACGTCAGGTGCCTTGCCCTGGCTCCTGTACTTTAAACTCCCTTCCAGACCTCTGGTCTCCCGTTCGCTTCTGAACGGCCAGCCTGGCTGTCTGCAGGCAAATCCATGGTTCTCATAAAGGAGCACTATCTTTGTGCGTTTGTGAAGGTGGAAGGAAGAAGATTAACACTGAAAGCAATGAATGGGGCGACAAATCGTTAAGTAAGTCTGAGACCATTTTAAAGCTGTGCTCAAAAATCTAGTCTTGCCAGGGTCATGATCAAACATTAGGAAAAAAATATTGACGGATTTGTTTTTCTCTGACCTTTTTAATACATAAACTGCATGGTTATTGTGAATATTTCCATCATAACTCTCATAGGGGACAGAGGTTTCAAAAGCTGAATTTCAAATGGCCACAGATAGGAATAAAGTATTCTTGGAATAATGGTATCCAGCCGATATCCATATTATAATGTTCAGCTCCCTATAAATATATATTTTTGGGTGGCCTCTCAGGTGCTGAGGAGATTTCAGTCTTTGTTGTCCTGTCCCCAGCAGACTCCTGAGGTTTTAGTTTCACAAATCTATTATTCTCTCTTTCTGCTGGGTGAGCAGGGGTCATAAAAAAGGCGTCCGGTGATAATTGCCTGTTAAGGAAATATAATCCTACACCTATTTTTGCAGATAATAAAAGATTGAAGCGCTTTGTGAGGTGACATTTTTTTTTGTGCTGATTTGCATGAATTAAAATTGCAATAAGTTATGAAGGTGATGTGAACTTCCTGGTTTAGATGAATGCATCTGGTCCTCAGATGCCGTGCCTCCCAATCTACAATGGGTCTCTTGGAAAGACGTCCAGCCTCTTCTCACTTAACCTCAGCTCCCGTCTCAAGATTCGGTGATGTAATAAAGGGCTAAATGAGTGGAGGAGGTAATTAAGGTGGAATGAATTAAAACAGTTGCTGAGGGTGTCAGGCTCCGAGGCCTAAACTTCGCTGACATTTTCGCTGACACATCTGGTTTAGGCTAATCCGACTGCATATAACTGGAGGCATTGTGGGAAAATAGGCCAAGAAGGTCAGGTGACCGGCATCAGGAGTGTCACTTGTGATTGTGAAAAGCATGAAAGCACATCACATTGGGCCCTAAACCCGGACCAATCCATTTATGTTCCAAATTTAGGCCCCTTATCACTCAGGGGGCCCTTGGAACTATTCTAACCCTCCCCCCATTACGGCACCCCTGTGTATAAGTGTACAAGTGGTTGTGTATTGGCTTGCCTCCCCCTAGTAACCTGGATACCAGATCGCGGAGCTATACTATTGGTTCTCAGGTTAATGCTGATGCCTCATTACTGCCCAGCCCCTGGTTGCTGTTTGTGTCATATCAGCCCTACCTCTTCCCTTCTAGTCATGAAAAAAATAAGCTCGTTTCAGCCTCATCCCATGGTTTTGTTTACCATACTAACACAGAGTGCCTGATGCCTTAAGATTTATAAAAAATATTTACCCGTCTAACAATCTGCTCAGCTATACCTGTGGCACAGTTTTCTGAAAGGATACGCCATTTTATTGGATCTCCGGGGCTGATGTACTTAACTTTAACTTAATAACTGGAAAATCGAAATAAAAATGATTCAAACACCCTAGGAGATTTTTGCTTTGCACTTCCTGGGATTCTGCATTTAGCAATCTATTCACTCATATCTCTTTTATATCGTCCTCTTGCACCGGACACTTACCGATGAGAGAACAGACAGTTTGTTGCCTCGGTATCACTCAGGTGCACTGACCCCGGCGATCCATTAAGTGCCACCCGTCCCACAAGACTCTCACACCTGGCGCCTGTTTATTTATTTACTCTCAGCACTGGCTGGGTGTTGACAGGACCTCACTGCATCTTCACTCTGAGTGCCGACTCCAGGCTCTGCTACTCCTCTGCATTAAGAGCTCCGCCTGCCTTTCTCTCTCCTTTGTGCTTCAGCTGATTTCTGCTGTTTTTCTTGCTCCGGTGCTGATCGTCGGCGTGTCTTAATTAATTACGAGTGCTGGATGTTATGGCTCGCGTTTTAAGTGCAAATGAAAGGATGAATAAATGCACAATGGCCAGCAACATTTGGCAACGCTGGGCATCAGTATTAAGGAAAACTGCTGGAGAACAATGTGCTTCTTTTATGCTAATGAAACGAATCTTTATTTACCATTTGTATAGGTACGAGTAGAGCTACACTGGAATGCTTTTCCCCATATCCCATCATGCTCTGCTTTTTAAGATGTGCGTACACTCAAACACATGCGGGAGCAAAGCTTGAGGTATGAGCACAGGGTCAGTCAACCACTCAGTGCCCCTGGAGCATTGTCAGGGCGTCGGGAGGGGCGGGGGGTGCTCCAGAGCCCAATGGAGATGTGGCAACTCTTCTGACTATGGAATCTGAACTGGCAAACTTGCGATTACCACAGTGTTACCAGCCACCACCAACCGAAGCAGTTCAGTCCTACGAAGACTGTGGAAGGGACACCTAAGCGATGAGAGTAAGGGAGTGCTCTCTGTAAGGGCTAGCTGAGGATTTTGAATAACACTGAATTAAACAGACAGTCTGTGGTCTGGGGATTAATGACAGGTGTCAAGAGCTGATTTAACCTTGAAGTAAGGATGGTAAAAGTTAGGCTTGGGTGGTATTACAGTAATACTCTGTGGCGTGATATTTTAGGTACACCACAGTATTTTAAAATCTTGACATCGAAATTAGCCGAGCCGGGATGGGGAGGCTGGTGGTTCCCAACGATGAAATTGCCCATTTGGATTAAAATACCAGAATAACAGAATCATTTTCTGTAACCACCTGGCCTACTCAGGGTTGCTGGGGTCCGGAGTCTATGGGTGCAACCCGAAATAGGGCACCAACCCATCGCAGGGCACACTCACACACCATTCACTCACACACCATTCACTCACACACCATTCACTCACACTTATGGGCAATTTGGTAATTCCAATTAACCTCAGCGTGTTTTTGTGACTGTGAGGGGAAACCAGAGAACCCAGAGGAAACCCCATGACAACACGGGGAGAACATGCCAACTTCACACACATGGAAACGTGATGGAAACTCAAACACTGGTCCCAATGGTGTGAGGCAACAGTGCTAACCACTGAGCTGCTCAAAATACTGTGCAAATACAGTATACTGTGGTATAATGTCTAAACAGGAAGATGGTATGAAAAATTAGATACTACCGAAGCCTAGTGAAAGGTGTCTGTTTGAATATGCTAGAAGGTTATTACAGTATGTATTACAGTATTGTCACAATTTCATGAGATGGTTGCAGAACTTGGGATGTCAACCAGAGAGGAACTCTAATAACCATCATGGAGGATCTACAGGCAGCTGTGAAGACTGAAAGGATGTGCGGGCTGGCATTCGAGACTGGGAGGCAGAAACGTAGATATTAGACAGGTGCCTTCAGCTTCAGCATTAAGGCAGAAGAACAGAAGAAGGAAGAATATTTTTACAAGCTCTTTGGATTGCAGGGTGGGTGAACTAACATCTCCAGACATCCCACCTTAGGGAAATTCAGGCAGGCAGATGAGGGGCATCCGGGAGGGCGGGGTGCCTGCCAGTGCTTGGCTGGTATTATGATAATACTGTATATATATTGCCGACTGGGGTGGGGGAGGTAAAATTTGTTGACCGGAGCTGGAGAGCCGCGGTAAAACTTGGGGTGAGGTTGGTGCGGAAAAACTTCTTGTCGGCTAAATTTACCGCCACAGTACAATGGAACCGCTGATTTCCGGGACATTGTTTATCATTTGCAGGTGACAGGGAGCTACTGTCAATTGAGGCTGTGCCTCCCTTCCTGACAGCGATCCTGCCATCCCGGACTGCCTGTATGAGGGTGTGGCTCCACCCATTTATGACGCGGGTTTCCGATTGGCTGCTTGATTGTCCCTTGAGGGTGTTTTCGTTTCCAGCAAATGGGATGCCGCTGAAATCATGGCATATGAGATTGTGATGGGATACTCAGTATTTAAATAAGGGATGGGGGGGGCTGGCAGGGAGGATCAGTTAAGGGATGGAAGCTGTGATGAAATCAAGGCTCGATATTAAAACAAACTGGAACGGTGATTCCTGACTCTAATACAATGTGGGTAGCTATTCCTTGCACTCTAGAGATCGTTTGCAGTCACCAATTCCCAAAGTTCCCATCACAGTTATCAAGGACAGTTTTATGTTTCTTTGGGCTGCATGGAAGATGCTCCAAAAGGCTGTAAGACTTCAGACACCTGTCACTGTGGATGTGTTTGAATCTATGAACATAATGGGCTTTGAATTGAGTTCATGTAATTGTTTTGAAATACACTCCGCTTTGTTTCAATATTTGTTTTTGTGTCATTGTATGCTTCTGTTGTCTGTGTTTATATTTCTTTGTACCTGTTGACACACTGCAGTCTCGGCGAGGGTCCTTTTGTAAAAGAGATCTTGATCTCAAAAGGTCTTCCTAGATAAATGAAGATAAATAAATAAATAATATTAATATTAATTAAGCATGTCATTACAATTCCAGTTCCAGTTTGTCAAAAAAAAAAGGTGTGATTATCCATCCATCCATCCATTTTCCAAACCACATCCTATTGGGTCGCGGGGGGTCTGGAGCCTATCCCAGAAACAACGGGCACGAGGCAGGGAACAACCCAAGATGGGGGGCCAGCCCATCGCAGGGCACACTCACACACCATTCACTCTCACATGCACTCCTACGGGCAATTTAGTAACTCAAATTAACCTCAGCATGTTTTTGGACTGTGGGGGGAAGCCGGAGTACCTGGAGGAAACCCCACAACGACATGGGGAGAACATGCAAACTCCGCGCACATGTGACCCAGGCGGAGACTCGGGTCCCAGACGTGTGAGGCAACAGTGCTAACCACTGCACCATCATGCCGCTGGGGTGATTATCATACCAAATATTTAAAATGGGACTTAACTCTTGTAGGAAGGTCAGTGGTTTAGTTGGTTGGATAGATGGATGGATGGATATTGAATGGAGACCTGAAACCTAGTTGCTTTATTTTGCATCATGTTTAAACAGCTTTGACCGGCTTGTTGTGACAAGCATGGCCACCTTTTAAAACCATGCTGTCTAATTTTCACTGTGTAACATCCCAGGACGCGTGACCCACTTTTTCGAAAGAGCAACATCCCTCTGGGTATGTTTTGAAAGTCTTTGTTTTTTGTTCTAAATCATTTGCCATATCTGCTGCTCTTACTTTCATCTTTCAGTGCTTCATTACAAATGTACCTAAAGAGGTGTGTTTTAGCTATAACATCCATAACCAGCTTCTCCAGTGCAGGACCACAGTGATGGGATGCCGGTGCACTGCAGGACAGAAACCCACACAATCACTGCAATTTAGAGACATCAGTTCCCCATCATGAGTGTTTTTGCTCTGCGATAGCATCAGAAAGAAACTCATGCAAATTCCATAATGCAGAACTGGGGATGGGATTTGAACCCACAACCTACCATTCAGTTCTCTAGTACAGTAACTATAGTGGCATCTGAAAGATCAATTATAAATTTCACATATAATAGACATAGTATACAAACACTGCAAACGTACAGTGGGAGGTGCTCTTATCAAATCCGCTGCATCGCTCATACAAAACAATTTGACGAAACATCAGTGTGGCCTCCGTCAGATGGTAAGCAGCAGATTACAGTATGGGGGAATACACGGGCAGGATGGGGCACGTCCCAGAGGCGGGGGGTCACTTTGAGAGGCAGCGCACTGCGCAGGGTCAGCAAAAGCAATTTACATTTTAACAGAGCACCCCCCCCCACCCCCCACAGGACAGTAACATGGCATCTCGCCATCGGGGCCCCTTGAAGGGCAGACTCTGCAATCGCTTTTGACATTCTCTTAATGGAGAGGCATGATAGCACAGGGCCCAGCTGACAGGTGGAACTGGATTTACTGTCAGCTGCCTGATTACTGTTTCCATTTTACGCCTAGGTTACACCCGAGCCCAGGCAGACCAGGTCGATGTCACACAGGCACTCCTCCTCGTACCCTTGTTTTCAGTTTTAGCCCCAACAGACATACGTGTAATTAATTTAATAATTAATAACAATTATCTAGTAATATCTCTTCTTTATTACCTATATTTGGGCCCCTACTAATATTGTGTGTAGCTCTCAATGGCAGCCAGTATTTTTAGCAAGCAGCCATGGAGAAATGGCTGTCTCAGGAGTAATGTCATGTGATTGAGAACATTTTCTTCCTTATTATAATTAGATTTTTTTATTCTCTGCCCAGTAAACCTGCACCGATTCCCTCCTGCCCGCTTCACATCCTGCAGCCTTGATTATTTTCCCCAGCTCTAGTGCCTGGGCTTGACTTTTAATCTTTTTTTCCTGACTGAAACATCCTCTGTCTTGTGTTTATGTCCTTCCTGTAATTGACATTAAGCCACGTGTTCTGTGCCTGTCCCTCGTCATGTCTTCCTGTGTATCCAACCAGCCATCTACCAGGGCAAGGTCACGGGGGGGGGGCTTGGAGCCTATATCCCAGGTGACACCAGACAGGGTACAAGGCAGGGGAATCTCAGGACAGATTTCCAGTCCTTTGGAGGACATGCAACACTGCAGGAAATTTGGAGATGCCCTTAAGCCTAACTGAACAATACGTTGGTGGAGGAAACCCAACACAACGAGAACATGGAAGTTCCACACACCCTGAACACAAGCTCCACACCCTTCAGACATCGGGCCACCTTGTTCTGATTACTAATAATACTCTCATGCGTAAACAAACTCCAGCTAAACTGCAAGAAACAATCTACTACGTTTAATAGTCAGTAGTGTTACTCATACCCTAAGTACTGACAAATTAATTGCTGTTATTTTGAAACAATATATATATGTATGTATGTATGTATATATATATATATATATAAATAACAATTATTCTAGTGCCTTTTAAATCAATGCTGTGCACATTTCATACCACTAACGTGCACTGAAACCGGAAAGGATAATGGTAATAAATGTAAATAAAACTTTATCATGTAAAGCTTCACAACTGGAATGAAACAATAAACTACAGCACCATTTAAAATAATATTTTAAAAAGAAGAATCGGGCAATACTTTTTATTTTTTCTACCTGTTATTAATCACCTGTAACGTGGAAATTAACAGGCTCAGCAGCTCATCCCGGTTTTCAGGGCACGTGATTTCGAAGTGATATTCTCACTGTGCTTTCACCCCAAACACTATACTTTGATGTCAGCAGTCTAACAAATCAGGGAATCAAAAGGAATATACAAAGAGCTCTGATGCTGTTTTCCTGTCAGCTGCAGCATCTTCTGCACAATTAGACACTGAGATATTATTTTTCTTTTTCAGACAAATCGGCACCCCCCATCCTTTCCCCTGCACACATGTGCAAGACACCACTTTCACACCTATAAGGATCCTCACAGCAATACGAGTCGATAAAGACCCTAGAGAGTTTTTTTTCCCCCTTTGCACTCGTCACTACTGAAATTTCCATTATCGTTTTTATTATTCTATTATTTTTTTGAAACAGAAATGACACAATTTATTTGGACAATTTATTTGGATCTATTATGCTGCTTTAATTTATTACCTCATTTTGAAGCTTTATTTCAGTAAATCTGCGAGGCAGAATTATTCATAGGCAGCTTTAGAGTCACCAGTCAATCTGAAATGCATTTTTGTAATTATTACATTGTGGGGACTGGATTTCCCCAAAATACGATAAAAGCAGTAACTTTTTACGTTGTATATTTTTATATTTAAAAAAATCCGTGAAAGCAATCAAAACACTAAAAATGCAAAAAGTATTGTATTTTGTATCCTCTAAGTCTAAACAGATGTTAAATCCCTAATTCACTCTGTCTTTAATTCGTTATGTTTGTTTACTTAACGTCACGACGAAAAACACAACTTACAGTAGCCTGGCGTGAAATTAAGTGCATCCCATTACACACAGCAAAGTATTATTTCTTATGAGGGTTTTTCAGCCATTCGCCTGATAACGATTTAGGCTTATCTTGCTGTTTATTTAAATGATGAAACTTATATCCCACTGACGCAGGCATGTGAGTGCCAGTCCTGAGATTCTCCTACGGTGCGACTGTGTCTCTACACCTTCACACAAGATGAACGAAGCAAAGCATTTATACGACTTCTGCTTGACTCTCTTTTTCCTCTGCTGCTTCGTCCATGGGCGTCGTTCGGCCTGGTCACTCGAGGTCATAGCCCGAGTATTTTAGCCCCGAAGCCCATTTTCCGTCAAAAACAAAAATGTCAAACCCCAGGTAAACTGGACATTAGCCCCTGATCTTTTCAATAGCTAGATACTCAACTGGCTTAATCATTAACTTAATGTCATAATCTTTAACCATAAATGAACCAAAGATATTAATATAACAACGAATCACTTTTCATCCGTTTTCATTCAGCTTTGTACTCAAGGGTTCAGCATTCCACGATACCTTAGTTTTTTAGCCTTCCGGGAAATGCGTCCAGGTTAGGGTTAGATAGACTGTCCTGCGTCTGCACAGCTTAATGTTAATCATATAGACGAGAAAAGGCTTTAAAACTTAGGCGTGTGTGTTTAATTGCCCAGATAATCGTTTTACTCTGTAGACTATTAATGAGGCTCCGAAATATAATGCATGTTGCGACAATTTAAGTGGTAGGATGGTGGTAATGCAGCATTCCTTCAGAATAATTATTATTCTAACGTCAATCCAAGAGTCAAATAAAGAGTTTAAACTTCCCATCAAGTATTAATCGGATCGGAGCAGCAGGATACTTCACTGGCAAATTCATTTCCTGCCAAACCGTTTAACAGAGAGTCATTAATTGCCCAAATCACGATAGAAAACATGTAGCGTGAAACGTTACTGTCTACTACTGGAGAGAACGGGCAATTGACGCTGCATAATGTGTAGTGAAGTGTATGATTCATGTAAATTGGCGCTTTCACTGCGCTAAAGGGATATTCGCCGCATAAGCGCGCTCTCTACTGTATGTAGTGCGGGACTGTGCAACCGCACACTGCCCCACATATATATGATTGTAAGTCGTGCCCTGAGGGACTGTGAAAGGTAGGCTCGTCTGATTCATTTATCTTGTTCAATAGGGCTAAGTGATCCACTGCTTGTCCACTGTGGTCCATGTGACCCCCACTCCCCATCGGAGTACTGATGTACAGGACGTAAAAGAGAACGTAATTAGCATAAAGTGAAATATCTAGGCCCAACGAAATACTGATGTATTCGATAGATAGATAGATAGATAGATAGATAGATAGATAGATAGATAGATAGATAGATAGATAGATAGATAGATAGATAGAGATTTTAATTTTCTATCAATAAATTTCAATCAATTTAACTTACATAAAAGTGAATTAATTATATTGGCTACTATTTGAATACAATTGTATTAAATATAAAGAAACCCTCTCCCCACCGACAAAGAAATGAATGAATCAATGAATCAATGAAATGAATCTTTTTGTTCGGAGAGAATCGCCTCACTGAATAGAATAATCATTTCCATCCCTACAGGCCATCTCTGTGACTGGCTGTAACAGGTTGTCTGAGAACACATTTTAGTTTTATTTCACAGCTTTGTGGTCCTGGCAGGTGTTTTCTGGGGTCTTCCTTCTGTATCAATCAATTTATTGTACATGCTGTCCACTTAAGAAACTCTACCTTTCATTTTCCCTCTGACTTCCATCCACGAGAAGCAGGAATCCGTAGTTCTGTGTTTCTTCGGCGAACAAGCACCGGCATCCCTGCTGATCGTTTTAAAAGCAATAGATGACAGATGCAATACTTTCACAGTTCCCAAGCAATAAAAAGACATTAATAAATCTATTTTTGTACAGTGAATAATGAAAACAACTAACGAATTGCTAAGCCAACCTTATATAAAAGCTGCTTCTTCGTGACATTTTGCTTTGTGATTTATGTTTTGTTTTCTTGTTAGTTAATTCGGTCATTAATATCTACTGTCATTAATAGACAGAAGGGAACAAAATGATGTCTTTTTTACAGCACCATGCATAACACGAAACTGCTTTGCTTAGTAGCACTGATTGTACAATGTGATGTAAATGAATGATACAGTGTTTCTGATGCACGCAGTGCAAATTTTAGTAATGCAATTGTATTATATTTTTTATTCTATTGAATACTATTATTTATTTATTATTATTTAATGCTATTGTTCAGTATTGAATACAATGAGCCTGTGCTTCATGATTTTATGTACGCCAGTACTCCATTAGCAATATAGCAATATTGCTTGAGTGCAAACTTTTGAAATACGTAATAGGCCTACGTGTTTATAAAGAATGTTTGTTTTCTTAAGCTTCCCTTTTCCACGTAACCACAAAGGATGATATTTCTGTAGGACTTAGTAGTATGTAATTTATTACAGTACTGCACCCATGTGTATTAATCGTTTAAGCGGAAATCAAATTTTGACAGCTCTTTAAAAAGTGGTACAAAAGTGCCATCTAGTGGCTGTGCTCAGACGGTGTTATATTGTACCTTATGACAAACTTCAAATGTCGTACATATTTGTCACAATAAAAAGTTTATATATATATATATATATATATATATATATATATATATATATATATATATATATATATATATATATAATTTATTTTTTAAATAATTTAGTTTGAAATACATTTTTATTTTTTTCCTTATCCTTTCTCTTTTTCGTTCAGTTTGCCCTCGCGAATTCAATAAAAGCGGACGGCAATAAATCACTCTTATCTGCAGCCTTGGACAAACAAGATTGCCGGCGCGCGCTGGCCAGTCTGCCTTCCGAGGGGCGGGTGTATTGTGCTGAGGGACTCGGTATCTCGAAGGCTGTTTCCTCTATCTGCCCACTAGAATATGTCCCCAGAGATCTACTGAGTAAAATGAGCTTCTCGGTGATCTCAAAGCATCTCTTTCATGGTCCAGTTACCTTCTTCTCTCCAGAACCCACAGAGTGCGTCTTTCCGTCAACAACTGTATGTGTAAAATACTTAAAACTTATAGTATATGATTAGAGTTGTGAAGGTCACACTTGGCAAAATCGCGTGGTATTTCTGAAACTGAGTGTGTTGTTAAATGGAAGTGGGTTTTATGTCAGGTTTTCCTTTGTCCTTCCTCTTCCGACTCGGCGCTTTGAGTCCAAGGTCAGATTACTTTGCAGTGGCTGTAAATTCAAAATGAGTTACCTTCCCTGTAAGGTTCACATATACGGTTGTTTAACTTTGTCTTTTCACTTTTCTTGCTGAACACAGATCAGACAGACCGACCAACCAATATCTTTGCCATAGTCGCACGTAGCGCGTCAGGCAGTGGGGACGCTGCCGGGCTTGTTGTGAAAATAATTGATAGCAAACAGATCGTATATTTCCTTCAAGGGGAAAAAGACTGAGCATATGACATGTATGTATGTCCATCCATCCATGCATCCATCCATGCATCCATTTTACAGTATCTACAGCCACTTGACCTATTCAGGGTCGCAGGGGTGTATATCCATCATTCCTTACATATAGTCTAGTTCAGGCATCTTTAAATAATAACATTCTATCATTTGTTTTGTCTTGTGACAAGGAGGAATGATGTCACCAGCGACACCGCAGAGGTGGAAATCAAACCGACAGAAGGAGATGGGGAACATTCCAGAAAAAGTTGGGCACAGAGGAGTCAGAAATTCCTGACAAAATGTCATTTTGGGCTCCAATACCCAGACTTAAATGATATAATTTTATACTTTTATGCATTCAAAGGTCCATACAGGTTTTTGTAATGCAATTATATTATATTGTTTAATACTATTGAATGCTATTGTTTAATGCTATTGTTCAGTATTTAATACAATCAGCCAGTGCTTCATCATTTTAATGCTGCTTCGCCACTTATTATTAATAGAATGATAGTGAAACATTCCAGCTATTTAGAATGTTTAGCAGTGCACCAAAAACAAAGGTTACTAGATATAACCTCCAGTATTTCTTTCAGTGGGAGGCCACCACTTCCTTTATAAATACACCAATTAGCAATATGGCAATATTACTTGGGTACAAACTTTTGAAATAACTAATAGGCCTACGTGTTTATAAAGAATGTTTGTTTCCTATAACGTGTTGGGCACCCTGAATCTGCCAGGGTCTTCAGGCCCCTATCACACCCCTGGACACTGCGATGATCTAACCGAGCCAAACCTATGGAAAATCCACGTAAACTAACCGAAAAAAATACGAAGGCTTTTCAAAGTAGTCATGCAAGGCTGTGAGGTTGATAATTACATTTGCATTTAACATGTGTGTTTGTCTAAAATAACAATCAAGTGAGACAGATAATAACATAAGCAGTAATTAAGAGTTTCCAGGAACCATTTCCGTCCATTAAGCCACAATTTTAATAGTAATTCAGCAAGACAGTATGCCGTGTGTTTCAAGCTATTAAGGGTAATAATGGTGTTGGCTGTGATTTCAAGATTCACTATATGGACAAAAGTATTAGGACAGCTGGCCATTACACCCACAGGAACCATTATGACATCCCATTGTAAATCCATGGGCATCAATATGGAGTTGGTTCCCCCTTTGCAGCTATAACAGCTGCCTCTCTTCTGGGAAGGCTTTCCATAATTTTATGGAGTGCGACTATGAGAATATTTGCACTCAGTTTCAGAAATGTCAAAGCGAAACTGATCCACATTCCCAGATGTCCCACAATATCTGGATTCACCACAGAATATGTATAGATAAGAAAAGTGTGTAAGAATCAGGATTATCCAACACTGCAGAGTGTCCAGCCTTAGTTGTCACATCGCTGTTGTAATAAAGACTGAATGGGAAGATCTGCGCAACTCCTGATTGGCTGGGAAGGAAAAACCACAACAGACTGTAAAAACACCGGTTTCGGCGTAAACGAAACCGAAAGTGCGGAACTTCACTAGACGTGGAGCGGAAGATCGGACCAGCCTAAGGTATGGTTTATTCATAATCAATAAACATATTTCAAAATTGCATTTTTAAATTTTGTTATAAGTTTAATATGACTATATGTTCTGCATTTTACATGTTAAACTGATGCACAATGATTTATATATTACTGTATGTACGAGCATGTAACCAGGATGTAGCCTATAAGGAAATCGCTAGTATACACATTATATTTTATTAATATTTATGGATTAGTTGCTGAGTTTTCAATGACAGTGTATTGGTTTTTCAGGTTTTACAAAGTGACTCACGATAAAACTTTATTTTTAGGAAGAGGGGAAATGGATAACATCGTAAAGGAGGTCATTCAATTGCTATCTAAGTCCCGTGAAGGACTTAAAGTCTCCGAATTCAGTGGTGCTTATCAGAAACATTTTTGCAAGACGCTGGTCCTCTCCAGCCTCGGGTTCAAGAAACTGGTTGATCTTTTCCATTACATGAGGGATAATGTGGAGCTTATGGAGTCAGGCGGGGAGCAAATTGTCAGGATCAAGTCAGAAAATACACACCAAGCGGAAGCTTATTACCGTAATCAACCTGAAAGCAATGGAGAACGCTTTACACTTCTTTCAAAGCCTGGACTCAATGGAATGGAAGCTAGAACCAAGTCATATAGAGATGCTCTTCAGCATCGAACTCAGCAAGAACCGAATAAGGGTACGTGATTTAAATTACGTTTTATTCGTTGTGCATAACTTAAACAGACCGGAATCCAGCCCAACCTGTTGGTATAGCTTAGATAAGTGGGTGAATGAAGTTATACCTTGTAGCTAAGGTTCTAGGTTCTCATAGATTTTTTTTTTTTTTTTTAAGTTTGAAAGTATTCTGGGTGAATCAAGGTACATATAGATTAAGCTGCTGTTTTTGTGTGAGGGCTTGATGGCATGATTTCAAAGTAGTAGCCTACAAATGCTGATTTCTTAGATTTATGTCTACCTTGTTCACAAGATTAACACTAATTAACTCAATTAATTAAACAGACCAATTCTGTCCTTTAGTTACAACATCATCTGAATCGGGGGCTTGCTTACCAGAGCCAGCTCCTGTAGAGACTGACCAGAAAGCCAAGCTGAAGGAATCAATTCGGAACCTTCTGGAACAACATCCAAATGGTGTCCCATTGTCACAGGTTCGGAAGTCCTGCCCTATGATTTATGACCCAGCTCTTTTAGATAGCTTCGTGTCTACTAAACATCTGCTGGCTTCCCTGACGGATGTACTGGAACTGAGAGGTATTGGTGTGCAGACCCACATCCACCCAGCTGGTCAATCGAACCTGACTGCAATATAGTTATATACTATTTTCTGGAACAGGCATAGCTTTCATTAACTAAACATAAGTGACGTGTGTATCGTGTACTGATGTCATACAAAATCATAAGCAAAATGGCCATAATTTAAAAAAAAAAAAAAACCATAAAGCTCTGGTAGAAATTATTTTGGAAGTTTTTTGGAAAATTTGAGCATTCCTTTTAAGATGTTTGATGTAAATTTTTGTTAGATTCATTGTGTAGAATGTTTACAAGCCTTGTATTTTAACAGATATTGTTTAGGCATTACTTATAACAATCACCGGTATCATAATTCATCATTACAATACAAGAACTGTGAGCATTATCATTAGACAGTTTACAAACCTGTAACAGAATGAAGTAAGAGCATAATGTGAATTGTAAAAAATGAAGTGACCTTTATATTTTTTGCTGATATTTTTGTGGATTTTTGTGGATTTAAATTATACTCAATTTAAACTTTAAATACTCAAGGTTTGTGTCTGTGAGCTGTATAAAACCAGTGTTTGGTATCAACAATATCACGAAGATTATTTAATTCTTTTAATTTCAAACTTTTAAAAACGATGCTGGATTTGTTTTCTCTAATGTCCTAGAAGGTTGTGTGCCTCTCCTGTCTCTGTAGATTACATGTCCCTGCTTGTGCGAGTTCCCTCTGCAGTCTCCACTTTCCTTGCTCAGTCCCAACAAATGCACATCTAAATTCCCGTGAGTATGCGGGTGTCCCTGAGTATGCGGGTGTCCCTGAGTATGCGGGTGTCCCTGAGTATGTGGGTGTCCCATCCAGTGTGTCTCTTGCAACCCCAGACTGGAAAGCCGTCAGGAAATATCGATGGACAATATCAATATTCCCCCTGACTGATTAGGATAAGCGGTTAGACGATGGATGGATGGAATATTCATATATGTAATAAGTATAGCAAATTCACATCCACTGTTTCCACGTAAAGGAAAAAAGAGAAATATACAACTTACAGAAATATTTGGTTAAATGTTGGCATTTTTTTTGTCTTTTGTATTATAAGTATAAAATCATTACGTCAAAAAATATTTGGTCCAATCAGTACTGCTTTTCATTTACAGCTAGCGAGGACATTTTGAAAAGCGATCTATAACACATAACAAAAGTTATCGAAACAAATCGTTACAAGGCAGCTACAAAACAGAGATGTCAAAAACAGAAAAGTAAAGGATGAACGTCAGGCATGTAGAGATGAACGGACAGAGACGTACACATTCACAGCTACTTCATTTATTCCCTCAAAGTACTTAATATGACAGGAGGAGAACATTGTGCCGACATATTCAGTGTCACTTTTGTGACCTCGTATCTTTGGATATCTTCTCGATGTCTGGATTGTACGAACACACATTGATTTTTAAGTAAGATTGCAAACCTTCATTGTTCAGACAGCTTAGGAGTTAGCATAGTTTTTTTTTTTTTTAAATCTGAAAATGACTCTTCTTTTCAACTGGGTTGCTGATGCCTGGTCTAGAACAAATCATGGAACATGATACAATCTGGTGTCTGGAGTAATTGTTAATAATATTGGTAACTAGCGATAATACATTATAGTAACCAAATGTAGTAATATTGATATGCACTATCTTGCCAGACAAGTCTCCTGAAGTACAGTGCATTCAAGTCCCTGCAGGAACCGGACAGATTAGACTTAATTCGTAGCTCAGCTTCAGAATTCCCGCTTGCGGCACATCAGCTTGAAGGGCTTAGGGCTTCTGATAAGGCCAAAGATCCCATTGTTGTAACTGGATGTCACCCCCGGGGGGCGGGTGAATCGAAGGCGCTGCAGCAACGACGTGAAGAAGATGAAAAGCTCCATTCTGGCGAGCTGCTCGCCAAGACACAACCGGGGGCCTGAGATGGGAAACGGGATGGTTAGGGCTACACACTGGGCAAAGTAAGGCACTGACACACTCAGGGCTACACACTGGGCAAGGTAAGGCACTGACACACTCAGGGCTACACACTGGGCAAAGTAAGGCACTGACACACTCAGGCCTACACACTGGGCAAGGTAAGGCACTGACACACTCAGGGCTACACACTGGGCAAGGTAAGGCACTGACACATTCAGGGCTACACACTGGGCAAGGTAAGGCACTGACACATTCAGGGCTACACACTGGGCAAGGTAAGGCACTGACACATTCAGGGCTACACACTGGGCAAGGTAAGGCACTGACACATTCAGGGCTACACACTGGGCAAGGTAAGGCACTGACACACTCAGGGCTACACACTGGGCAAGGTAAGGCACTGACACACTCAGGCCTACACACTGGGCAAGGTAAGGCACTGACACATTCAGGGCTACACACTGGGCAAGGTAAGGCACTGAGATCAGTCTGCAAAGTCGCACAGTAAAGTTTTTCTCACCCAAAGAGAATGGCACAAAGAACTCATGTTTCAGGAATTTTCCTTCATCATCGAGGAAGTTTCCGGGGTTAAATTCATTTGGAAACTTCCAGTGGTCCTTGTTGGTGAAAACTGCAGTCATGTTAACAACGACCTGAGTTCCCTGTAAGTAAAAAGCACAATGAAGAATGCATCATCATGCCAAAATTGACAGTGAGAATATCCATGTATCTTCGAACTGTCATTCTGCCTGTGGGCAATAATTCAGGCCCCTCTTATACTGCTGAACCCAATAGTCAATTTCGCCCCCCTGAGTAAAGTTATGGTCCTGCATGTGCCTGCGTGTTACGGTTTAAGTGGTGACGAGCACACGGCACACATTCACTTATTTTTGCAGGAGACGGAAGCAGATTCTTCACGTTTGCAAAGCCAGATAGAACATAAAAAATGTACACTAATAAAGAAAGAGTGATGTAGCAGCTGATGAATATAAAACTGAATCCCTTATGGCTGGCCGGAGGCCAACCTCAACAATGGTGGACTTTTGGGGAGTTTACAGTACGTCCCAGAACTCTGATTTGTATCACCTTATGTACATATTATACTGCCTGTGTTTCTGTACCTTGGTTAGGTCCTAACCTTTAATGTCTACATGATCATTAAACCCTGTCTACTTTAGCTGGGTATTTAGTCCTGTGTCTAGTTTATATCTACATCCCGTGTTCCCTGGATATCCTAAATGTCATAGTCCTTAGTTAAGTGTGTTAATGAAGTGGCTCCCCATTGGTTTGATAAAAAGCACTTTGGATGTCATGAAAAGTGCTATATGAATGTAATACTCATTCATTCATACAGTAAGGATCCACTCCTGACCCTTGCTTAGCCCTCATTACTGGTGTCTGTGACCTGTTCTCTATTCCAGTCTTGGTTGTTATCTATGTTGAACATGTTGTCGTGTTGAAGGGGTTAGATGATGTTCCTCAGTGTAACCCATGTGAGGCCTCTACGTTCTCTCATCCTTGTTTCTAGTCTCGGTTAGATCATTGTGACCCATCATGGTCTCTTATTTGAAGCATTCCTTGAGTTGCATTTAAAGTTAAGGCTCCTCGTGTCTTAAAACTGTGTCAATCATTCCCAGGTGTTACACTAATGACCCAGGTGTTACACTAATGACATACTGTCATCCAAGGGTCTCCAGATCAGTTAATCTGCCCCTTACTGCACTCTGCCAAGTGATGTGACAAATAAGGAGCCTTGATCTGGGTTTGGTTTAAATTGGGTTTGTCTGCTCACCTTGGCCAGGCTGTAGCCCCGTAGCTGTGTATCCGTGGTGACTGCTCGCATCACTCCCACCGGTGTGATGTTGCCAAACCTCTGTATCTCGTGCAGGGTGGCAAGAACATAATGCATGTTGGTCCTGTCCTCCATGGAGGGATGGCGTTCATAGCCGATGACTTCAGCGATCTCCTGGTGACATCTCTCTACCGTTTTGGAGGAAGGTCGAAATTGCATTTGCGGGTGCAGATCACGCTTAATCACGTAACATTCCCAGCCACGTTTAAAAACGACAGATATGAAACCGATGTAGAAACTACACAGCAACACACATAATCACAAGACATTCATTGTGTGTTGAGAATAAGTGAGACCCATCAGTTAGATTGGCATAAAAACACCAAAAGCCATAAGAGATTATTTAAACAAGATGGGGTTTGAATTTGACAGCAATTGTGTTTGCAGCCTTCTGTGACAGACAGCAAGTAAGCAACCTTTCAGACACTAGAGCAGTGTTTCCAAACCCAGTCCTCGGGGAACCCCGGACAGTTCACATTTTTGCTTCCTCTCAGTTCCCTGCACACCTGTACCAGGTATTTGGTGTTCCTGATTGGCTGGGAGCTGGGAGGGAGCAAAAACGTGGACTGTCCAGGGTTCCCCGAGGACTGGGCTGGGAAACACTGCCCTAGAGATTACTCCATCCTCCGCTGTGAAACAGGATTATCGATGCATTTAGGCTTCCCCATATAAACAACAGGTGATATATTTAACACACAATCAAAAGTAGACTTTACAAGGTGCAGAAGGTATTTGTTGTCTGTTAAACGTTAATCCTCAGTTACAAGTTAGATGTATTATCTAAATGTAGCCACATACATTTTCTAAAATAGTCACACCATGTTGTTTTGATGTTTTCTATTATCCACATTTCAGCAACATGGTGCTTCACTATAGGAACTTGGTACCTTGAATGTCAGGATGTTCCAGCATAAACATCAGACCCCAACGCAAAGTCGTGGCAGTGGTGTCTGTTCCTGCCAGGAAAAGATCAGCGACCGAGAAAACCATGTTCTCCTCACAAAAACTTGAGTCGGAGTTTGAGTTTTGCTGTTGCGATTGAGAGGAGACAAAGGAAGAACACTCAATAAAGCAGCATCGTGCAAATATACTTAAATTGTTTTATATAGACAGTTATTCAGTGCATGGTCATGAAAAACGTGGAGCCAGTCACTCTGCACAGAGGAGACTATATCAATCCATGGAGGTACCATGCCATCACAGGAAACCCACAGACACACCCTACAGCATCCTGAGGCCAGGTAGAGGGAGGAACTCCACAAGAACACGGGGAGAAGTTCACCAACACAGCCATGAGCACCAACAACCCCACAACCCTGGCTGGCTTCTGACTTACTTTTTCAATCTCTATAATATAGGCATCGATGAAGTCCCTGGGGTTTTCCCTGTCCAGCGTCGTGCGATGTTCCTTCACAGCCTCGCTGATAAAGGCAGTAAACTCTTTAGCATTACGCTGGATCTGTTGTTGGGGCCCAGGGAGGTACTTAATGATGGGAACCAAGTTGAAGATCTGAAGGACAAAGAGTTCATGCTGTCATCCATTAAGCAGACATCTGATACAAAAACTCAGCTCCACCATAAAGGAGGTTTTCTCCCGCATGATGTTTGAATGAGCTTTGTTTAAATTCAAGACACCTGAACCGGTATTACTAACAAAAATTGGCTGTGCTGCATATGCTGCAAATTTAATTTTAAATCGTTAATTCTATTCTTCTCAATATAGCAACACACAGAACAAAAAGGTTACGATCTATGTCTGATAAACAGGTGCAGAATGCAAACTAGGCATAATTAATATGATGTAAAGGATACCTGGCCGATCACAGAACCTGCCATGATGATGTTTTTGTTCACGATGTGCAGAAGGTGACAGAACCGGTCGTCATCATAATCGAAGCGGTTCCCAAAAACGATGGAGCAGATGACGTTGGATGCGGCGTTCATGAGCCAGAACTGTGGGTCAAAGGGCTTGTCTGTAAAACAGCATCATGCATCACTACACTTTCAGGCATATTTACATACAGCATCTGTCAAAAGTGTCATAATAATGCATATTTTTTTTACTGTAGACACTTGCCTGTTAACAGAATTGGAAGTTGGGATTCGATATTTTCGATAATGGAAATGGGTGGAATTTTCGATAATTTAGTCCAATCACAGGCCCAATACCTGTGAAGGCAACTTGGGTGATTCCCTACTCAAACTTGTTATGTTTGCGAAGCTATTATCCAGGCAATTGGGGCTATTTAAGGAATAATGACATTTAAAAGACAGGAATGTCCATGAACACTGTTTTAATGCTCCTCATTTGTAAATTGACATTTTCCCCAGTATTTTCAGAGAAATATGGGATACGATACAGTAAATGTACAGCCTCCTTTGACACTATAAGCATACAAGTACATTCACTGCCACATTACATGTGTTAATGGAAATTCACATTTCATTTACTTAGTAGAACTTTTTTGCAAACCAGACCCCTAATATGCAATCCTCTTGTACATTCCTAAAAAGCATTGGCATTAATAAAATTAGTATCTCTCTGAATTTTCAACTATTTCCCAAAAAAGCTCTAAGTAATGTGTGGTCAAGGGTTATGTCTTTTACATGCTGTTCTTTCATGTTTTTTTCTGGATAACAGACAAACAATCAAGCTTATCTGCTATACCGTACAATATGGATTTCAATTGTACAATAACATCATTAGTGATGATTAAATAAAAAGTAAATGTCACTAAGTGTGTTTTGTTGGACTTTGGATGAGCTTAAGGAACCGAATCGTCCCTTTTCCTTTCTTTGGCCATTATGTCAGGTGTCCAGAATCCATACCTCCCTGATTCTCCAGTTCTTCCGCCAAACATCTGGCCTCTTCAGAAACACGCTCCTCCAGTGACTTCTTGCCAAATCCAAAACTCCGCAGCGTGTGCAAGGCAAACTTCCTTTGTTGCTTCCAAGAGTCACCATTGGCCATTACAATCCCTATGGAAACAGGAAACCCTTAGGATGACATAACATCCGGACAATTTTCTGTTCTTCAAACATCACTGGGACCTACAAATCCATCGATCTGTTTTTAATAATTGACTTGATTGATCAGGTTCACAGGGGACTGACGCGTTTTTGCAGAAAACAGAATTTAAGGAACAACAACAGAATTTAAAAGTGCACAGACATTAGATACCCGTAAACATACCCTAACTCGCTGAAGGGTATTTGCTGAGCGGTTTGTACATGGGAATTCCTCAGAGATACTCTTGAAAAGCCTTTTCTGCTGAGACCCAGTCCTCAGAGACCCTCAGACAGTCCACATTTTTGTTCCCTCCAGCATAGCAATACCAAACAATCAGTAACACCAAATTCCTGGGATGGGTATGTTGGGAAGGGAGAGGGAGCAAAGAACCGACTCTTTGGGCTGTCAGAAGGTCCCCAAGGGCTGGGTTGAGAAAGATTGATATATACAGTGTGTACAGTACATAGAATGTGGCAAGTTACTAGTCATGATCTGGAACAAGTGGTTTTAATTGCTTAATAACTGAAGCAGATTAACTTTATGGAATTACCTTTTAGGACTGAATGTCAAGAAAAGTAGAAAAAGCTGTATGGGTTGCCAATCAGCTCTAGGTGTAAAACAGAGTCCACAGATACCCGTGTGTATAATTACCTTTTCCATGAATAATCCAGTCTAGAACTGGTATATAAGGTCTTCCCAGAAAGTCAGATCCATTCTGCAGCAAAGCTTCCCTAACAGCACCAATGCTGTTTAACGATACAGATGGCTGGCGACCCAAGTACAGAGAGCTGATTTCTCCATAATTTTTCATCTGTCAAAGACATTAAACATTATTTTTAATGCCATAAAATACCTTGAAGATTAACTTCAGTTGTGATGCTTGGCAATCATAAATCGTCTTACTCCAGTGTCAATTATCTAAAGAGCCTTTATCAAGTGACACTGTGTACTGTATACACACACACACACACACACACACACACACTGTTGTGTAATCATATCTTTTTGGGGACTGCTCATTCATTTCTATGGGAAAAATGCTAATGCGAACTATGATAACCTTAACCACCACGCAGCCCGAACCATAAGCATAAGTAACCAAACAAAATACAAGAGTTTTTACATTTTTTCATTACAGTCACAGATTTGTATTAAATTGGAAACTGATCCCCATAAGGGAAAAAAACAGGTATTCATCACATTGTGGGGACTTTGTGTCCCCATAAGGTAAGGTATACCTGCTCACTCTGACACACACACACACACACAGATTCTCCTAAACCACACATCTGTGAACCAGGGGCAGAACCAGGGAACCCACAGGGCACTGGCAGGTATTTCCTTCACATGCACAGTGTTAGGGTCAGAATCAAAGACGCAGCCCTGGAGGTGAAAGGCAAGCGTGCTGGAGAGGCATGGACACCAGGCAGATTCAGGGGGTTCAGCACCTGACGAGGGCCCATGAATATACAGTGGAAAATCATTTAAAGTGATCATGCTTACAGTGATCAGCCGCTTATATGGATCAAAAAGCTTGGGACAGGATCGTTCCAGTACAAATTCTGTTTAAATAATTTGCTTATAGTAATCAAGTACTCCGCATGCAGTGTCCATTTTGGGTCTTTTTTGTCACGCCCAGCTCGTCCGATCTTCGTGTGTGCCACGCCCCCTCATCATCCACGTGTGCTTCCCCGATAGTGCCCAGCCGTTCCCTGTCTGATGTCGGTCATTGTTGTAATTTACGTCGCTGTTCCACAGTCATCCCGATTAAACCCTCATTTACGCCATAGCCTACCCGCCTCGTCCTTCCCCGCTGCCTGCCTGCCCGTCCACCCCGCAATCTGTCAGATTCATATTCATATTCGTTCACTAACATTTCGCCCAGACTACCTTAAATTCGACAAGTTACCCCAATAAACCAGTAAGTACAGTATGTATGTCAAGCCAGTACAGGCCAATGGACATGACAAGACAGGACTGACTCTTTCTGAAAAGCCGCAATTACTTACTTTTCACTTAATCTCCTACCACAGTCACGCCTATTAATACTTTCATGAATAATTAAGCAAACAAGTGTCGCTGCTCTTCATTTTAACGCTTAAAAAAGTTGTCAGACATTAATCTGTTATCAGCTTTCAATAAATACGATCCCAACCGCTCCGAAGTTTTACTACGCGTATTGTGTCATTGTGTACTATTGAGTTTATTGTGTTAGTAGTACTATATGGTATTATGTGTATAATAGAGTTAAATATTTTCAACTAGTATTTGGATTTCTCGTGATCACAAATATAGTATGCAGCACTTTATGGTAATTGCAATTGTTAATTGTGTTGTCTGTGTACTACAAAAGTTAGCGCTGAAAAATTAATATATAACAAAATTGTCAAACATGGCAAATCAACGCTATCATTGCTAAAACTGCAAACTGTACAAAAAGACAGCAATTATACAAAAGGAATAACTTAACTGTCTAAACTCGTATTGGCTCGAATGTTTCTTACAGAATGTTCAAAATATAGGAAAATTGGATTCAATACATTCTATAAATGTAATTTTCACACGCCTAGACACATTTCTAAGACTATGTGGCGTGTCTGCTGAATTGTCTTACCTCATTTATGAACTTCATTGGATCTTTAATTATTTGCGGAACATTTCCCACAAAAGGAAACGGCTTGGGTCCCGGAGGAATGTTGCTTTTGGGAAACGTGATCCTTAAGATCTCCGCGAAAAACAGGAATAATATCCCGAACAGCGCGATTGTGCACAAGTCTCCCCAACCCAGCGCTCCCATAAACTCCATGATAATACTTTTTAACCAGAGGAACGTGTTTCTTTCTGTAGCTTTGATGGCTTTTCGCTGGTGAAACCCAGCAGAAGGAGGGATCTGTATACTTGCAAAATACATGCATTCCTGTTTACGTCATAAAGGTCCAGGGTGTGTATCTGAACACAGTTTATAAGCTGTACGACAGTAAGGCCTTACGTTCGTGGTCCTTTCAGTGTTGCTAATCTGAAACAACCGGTTTAACTTCTCATTATAAGGATAAACGGAACTAAGCATACTTTTAAAAATATGCACGTAAATTAGAGCAGGCTTAGGCAACTTTCCCCAGACTGTTGTGGAGAGCTGGACCAACAGGCTGAACTCAATTCTGCTGGACATTACATTGATCTCTTCATAGAAGGAGTAAAGTGTATGGTTTTGATCACCTGCTACTGGTTAGAGTAGATGTGACAATTTGGTGATGAATACGTGGAGCAGGCATTCTGTATAGTGAAATCGGCAACATTGCGTCACTATTTAATAAACATTCACAAACACGATCTTGAAAATGTCTTTTTTTCACCCTATCCATCTGACAACCCACAGACACTCATAAAAAAACTACTGCAGGCTCCTCAAAAATGGTAGTACATATACACCATTACATTTTACAATAAATATTGATAGAATAGGCTAAAAGTTACGCACGATATTTCTTGTATAATGGAATGGGGCACATTTAATAAATTCTGAATATTACCTATATATATTACCTATATCTGAATACCTTGCTGCCTATGGTAGTCACTGTTTATTATGGTGGAGAATTGATAATAGTATACCTTAATTACACATAATTGTCATATCTTACATATTATTACTACAGTACAAACATTATAATTGTATGTGCTTATACATATGACTGTTTTTTTTTTTCAACCTAATTTTCACTCCTCACAGCAGCCGTGAATCAATATTGATATTAAGCCGACAAACCACAGGGTTGGACTGTGGTTCGTTGGCTAAATATTAATATAGGAACCAAATTTCCAAAGCAATGCTGTTCCGGGGACCTTTAAAATTGCAACTAGGAGCCGGTAACGCCGGATCATGCGCCGGAGTCCTTCAGGTCGGAAGTGACGTATATTATGTTAGGTGTCCCTCGAAAAATGTAGTTAGCGTGAACTACCTGCAGCTAATATCGCCGGTACGGTTACTAACAACTAACATAAGGAGCACAAGTCTCATATTTTCTAGCATGTTCATGTTAGGTGGTATATGTGCTAATACGTGTTAAACGGTCTTAGAAAATTGTCTGAAATGAATTAATGAGCTGACTGACTACCCAGACACTGTCATGTCGCAGGCTGATGTTAAAAAAACATTGGCACGCTTTCGAATGGACAGCTACCTGGTTGAAATGTAAAGGCTTGTATAGCTACGGGAGTCCCATAACGCTTGCATTTCGAATTGGTTTATTTGTGTGCGAATTTTGGGGTAATACTTGTAGACAACGTGTGTGCTGGTGTTTGCAGGGGGGAGCGTAGCGGTCAGGGTTCAAGTATCTACCTGCCGGTGGGACGCGGCTTGAACCAACCACTTGAACCTTCCTCCTGCACATGGCAGCGTGAACGAAGCGGTCCGAGTGGATGCGGTGGGGCATCGCCGGCGCGATAGCGTGTGCGCCTCGCCGTGACTGCGGGAGCGCGCCCTCCTGCTCCTGCGATGGACTCGTGGACGCCCAACCCGCGTGCCAAGCCCTTCATCCCCCGGCAGCAGCGGAGCCTCTACCTCACCTGGAAGTACAAACTGACCAACAAAAGGGCCATTCGGCGGCTCTGCCAGGTAAGCAGGGCCAAAGGTAGCCTCGCTTCCCTTCAAAATGCCCCGGTCTAGTTTGCTGACCATTGCATTAGTGTGCGTGGTCGCACTTGTAGGAGATGGAGTCGCGTAAAAGAGCCTGCCAGCGCCTATTCTCTATTTTTGTCTCTCACCATGTTGCCTCAGCTGTCCGGTTAATTAGCTATGATGTCTAATCTTCCTGTGTAATTTTGCTTACCTATGGGTGAAACGCAACTAAGAAATTTTCAGGAATTTTAGTCATTTCAAGTATTACATTTTAAAGAGATCTGTAAATACAGCAGTGTGTGCACAGTGCTATTCCAGGCATCCTCATCTGTAGTGTGGATGTGCGTTGCTATTTTTGACCAGACACGCAATGCTTATTCCATTAAAAGGCTATGGTTAATGCAGCCTGATTATGGCAAGCATCTTCAGGGATCATTTCTGCCTCGTAGAGTTGGCTTTAACCTCTGTCATGCCATGGTATAGACAAGTGTGAAGCACTGCTCTGTTACCCAGATAAAGCAGATAATATAAAAAAATGCTTAAAAACACCTAGAAAAGACCGTCTTGTCTGGTATTCTGTTGGCAGGCTGGGGCCGTGCTCTTCTTACTGGTGACGGTAATCATAAATATCAAACTCATATTGGACACCAGGAGAGTAGCCAATGAGGAAGAGGCTGCACAGGATTACGGTGAGGTCAAAGGTCAAGTATTTGAACAGATGGTAGTACTTACTATTTGTGCACTTTTTACAGTGTAAGATCTAAATAGTGATTGGGCATCTTAAGCCCTGACAGGTTTCTTTCTATAACTGCAATATGAATGAATATTCTTAGCTCCTGCTGAATAGGTCATTAAGTTTATTAGTACATGACTTGGAACTTTTATCTGTAGATGAAACGTTGCCAAACATGGAGACCCCTCGCAGGCCACAGAATGGTCGGAAGGTTCTGGACATCGAGGTGTACTCCAGCCGCTCAAAGGTCTATGTGGCGGTCGATGGGACCACTGTGAGCTTGGGTTTTTGTTTTGTGTTGTGTTTATTCTTCATTGTCCCTATATGTGCTGTGAGGAGTCATTTGAACATCTTATGACTCATGCAGACTTCTGTAAATGTGCAAACATAGATCATGCCTTCAGTTGAGCTGTCTGTTGTGTTTTTTCGGCCTCTGAGCACTGCACAAAAAATAGTCATGGTTGTTCACTATTAAAGAGCAGTAAGGGAATATCCTGGGTGTTTTATGTTGGTTTTTAATTTAATGTGCCTTCCTTTTTATGTGTTTTTAGCCTTATTAACTTGCCAGCCCCGGTTGGCTAAACCCCTAATTAGCTATAATGAACTGTGAGACACAGATTAAAGCCCTACTTTGATGAATAACTTTTTTGGGTTAAATGGCTTTTGCTTGCCTCTGTTCCTTCTCCAGGTTCTGGAGGACGAGATGCGAGAGCAAGGGCGGGGAATTCACGTGATCGTCCTCAATCAGGCCACCGTGAGCATGTTTATTTCAGCTCATCTGTTTGCTGAGATTTCTGTGCAGGTTGTCCCCCCCCCCACAAAATAGAACCATGTGACCCTGGTATAGGGCAGCGATAGGACACAGAAGGCCTTGGTTCTACAAAACACAGGAAATAAATGGTGCTTTAGGGGCATGGCAGGAATAGGAAAAACTGAAGAGTCCTGGGCAAACAAACAGGTAGCAGGAGCCAGAACAAAATATGTCTGTACAGTAGCCTGGTGCTGATACTGTGCGATGGACATCATCACCTAAATATGGGCAAAATCCCACCATCAACACACCAGCCATTTTATTAGGCACTCCTACCCAGTACTTCACACACTTCAAGGTTCTCCAAGTGGTGCCGTCATGCCTGGCTGCTGTTCTGTTCGCACCCCTGGCTTCCCCCGTTAGCTTTAATGAGTCTGGCCATCGCCCCTCTGGCATCTGACATGCTGCTGAGGTGCTGCAGCCACCATATTTGGCACCAGCAATCACACCTCATTCTAAAGCACTTAGATCAGGCTTCCTGCCCAATCTAGTGCTTCAGCAAACCCTACCTGGAACCTTATGATCCTGTATCCATGTCTTGTATAATGAGTTGTGATGGTATGATTCGCTGTTCTGAGGGGCCAGCAGTTTGAGCAGCTGTATCTAATTAAGTGGCCACTAAGGGGATGTTTTCGTCAGCGAGGAGCAGCTCGGCATGTCTCGTCTCTGTCACCTGACCCAAGATGGCCGCTCCTTCTCCTCCAGGGTCACGTGATGGCCAAGCGAATTTTCGACACGTACTCCCCGCATGAGGATGAGGCCATGATCCTCTTCCTCAACATGGTGACCCGTGGACGAGTGCTCATCTTTACCATCAAGGTCGGGTTGGCCGGACGGCGTATGTTTCTGCTCTGTCTGTCGTAATGATTGGACGGAATGGAATGGAGGGCTGGGCTAATGTAAGCGTCCAATTACAAACCACCCGCAGAACTTCCCGCACACCTGGTTGGGCCGTCGAGTGGCTTCTCACCTACCTTTACATTTTCTACTTAACCTAAAGAAAATATTGTTTACCACCATTAGTGATAATTCTGTACCAAGTGGTTCATTTTTTACATAACGTTTCGCCACTATGCTGTAGTTCATTGGCAAGACCTGATTGTTTGAGATGTTTAAGGCTGTAGATGCATAACGGACCAGGGGTATTTTTCCCAAAACCTCCCATTAGCAACGAACTTAGTTGGAAACGTTCAGTTGCATGGTTACAACTATGTAAGTTGCTAATGTTAGCGATTATGCTTTTGGGAAACGGACCCCAGGTTAGTTTATGGTAGAGGGCAGCTTTGCACAGATGTACTTGTAACCATCTTTGTAGTAATTTATTGGTACAATAGTGGAATTATTTTAGTAATGATTCGTTCACGCGTATGATTGCAGTGGATCTCGGCCTGTGGAGGGATCTGCTGCGGCACCAGAATTTGGGTAATGCCGGTTGAAGTTTGGGTCTTCCTCTTCATCACAGGATGAAGGCACCTTCCATTTAAAAGATGCAGCCAAGAACCTGCTGAAAGGCTTGGGTAGCCGGGTATCGCTGACCCTCAGCTGGAGGGACATGTGGACCTTGGTGGTGAAGAAAGGAGGTAGAGGACTACACAAGACTTGTGAGACCTTTAGAGTGTGTTTGCTGTAGCCTTCGTCAAAATCCGCGTTCGCTGTCCTGCAGGCCAAGTGTATGGGGAGAAGCACTCGAAGTCCCCAGCGCTGTCAACCTGGGGCGACCCTGTGCTGCTGAAGACAGAGGTTCAGCTGACTCCGTCTGAAGGTAACGTGCAAGAGGCGGGGGCTGCGGTCATCTAGCCTCCCGTCCTGGACCCCCCTCCCCCGGGACTCGCTGACACCGCCGCGTTTCCTGCAGAGGCAGAGTGCCACTGGCCCGACACGGAGCTCAACCGGAGACGGAAGGTCTTCTGCAGCAAGGTGGAAGGTTACGGCAGCATCTGCGGCTGCAAAGACCCGGCGCCCATTGAGTTCAGCCCCGACCCTGTAAGATGGCCCTGTGATTCCAAGGTTGCATGTTCAAATCCCATGGTTTAAGAGATTTCACAATTGGTCCCCTGAGCTAAGTGCTAACCCCCCCCCAGTCACTCCAAGGACTGGTTCATCCTGTTCTCTCACTTCAAATTGAAGTGTCTGCTAAAATTTTCGAGAAATGTCTGGTCTTATAACAATATCGGAGTCTGAACCCATATCTGTGGACCCATTAAATTCAATTTTCCCCAATGTTCTCTAACCTCAGTTGCCCACCAATAATGTCTACGACGTTCCTGTAGCTGTTATCGCCGGAAACAGGCCGAATTACCTCTACAGGTGAGAATGCGTCATGTGGAAATCACCCATAATGAACATCAACTGTCTGTGGATAAAACTTTATAGAGTAAAACTGTTTCAAATGTACTTGTTTATGGACAGATAAATATTAAAATTGATTTTACTTATTCGACTGTAATGTATGTTGTCTAGGCTTGAACTTATTACTCTAATCTCTAGTATATGTGACATCGATAGTAAAGGCTTCTCTGTCTTTATGTGCTGCCTCTCGTTCAGGATGCTTCGATCTCTTCTCTCCTCGCATGGCGTCAACCCACAGATGATAACAGTCTTCATCGACGGTTACTACGAGGTAATGAGGCCCCACCCATGGCTGGGGTTTTAGTGCGGTTGTTATGGGAACGCGCCTGTCCCGATGGGTGAATCGTTGGTGTCTATCTCTCTCTCTCTGCCAGGAGCCGATGGATGTAGTGGAGCTGTTTGGCCTGAAGGGGGTTCAGCACACTCCCATAAGCATTAAAAATGCCAGGGTGTCGCAGGTGAGGATGGACGGGAGGGTGGGGCATGTGGATGGGAATATAGCTGTCGGATTGTTTGGGCCGGAGAAGCTCCTCCTACTGGTTATGGTTACCCACTGTGCACATGGGCAGCATTTAACCCCTGCAGGTTGCTCTGGGTAAATTTAGTCCAAAAAAATCTATATTTTGGTGTGAAGCTCTCTGGTGGTGTTGGTGAAGATTGCTCAGATCCTGTTGGCTGAAGGCTTATGAAATGTCTCCTGAAGTCGATCACCTTCGTCCTGCTTTACATGCTCACTGATCCCGTCGGGCAACTAACCAGGGTTTGATTCTCTGCTCTGGTTACACAGCATTACAAGGCCAGTTTGACTGCAACCTTCAACCTGCATCCGGTGAGAGTCCCTCAGTCACCCTTCTGCCCTTGGATGCACCCAGGACTAGTTTAGGTCTTCACTGCTGTTTCCTTCTCCCCCCCCCCCCCCCCCCCCATTCGTCTGTAGGAAGCCGACTTTGCAATCGTCTTGGAGGAAGACCTGGATATATCCATCGATTTCTTCAGGTGGCTCAGCTAAATAAATCTTGGGTAGTACTGCTATACGTTGGAAATCGTATGCAAAGACGGGGATTTCAGTTGAGGAATTTTTTCTCCTTATTGTCAGTGATGGGATGAAGTCTGAACAGCATATCGTCTTTGGGATTCTAAAAATGTTAAATTGAGTGACGTGTGTAGAGATTTCAGCTGCTTTAATGGGCATCTGCATTTACTTGAAATAGTGTTCAGTAGCTGATACCAATCTCAAGCTTAGCACCTGGCCGTGACTGAAATGGGCTGTTTCTGCATGGTATCGCGTTCCTCACCGAGAGGGTCTTAATGTACATTCTCTTTAGCAGTCCTGTACGTCCCTAGAGAACAAGAGGGACGGTTCAGATGTCTAACCAAAGTTTAACCAACTAGGGTCTTGTCCAGTCAGTGGTAGATGCTTCGTGTTGAGAAGCTGGGTTTGACAAATTCTGAAAATGGTGCCGTTATGTTATTCCCAGCTTCCTGAGTCAGACTATCCATTTGCTGAATGAAGATGAAAGCCTGTACTGTATTTCTGCCTGGAATGACCAGGTGAGTGGGATCCAGTCATGCTTTTACAGCTTTCCATTGATAGACAGGCGAGCTGCCTGGGAAGGAGTAATGGTTGGCAGCATTGCTGTTATAAATGGTTATTAACTTGGTTCTGGTGCTGAGTCCTGCAGTGGGTTTCACCAGCTTAGCATGAGTTCGAACGTAAAGTCCAGTGTAAAGTGTACCTTAAATCATATGTTGAAACTATACAACCATGAACTTGTGGCCAATCCCACTGCTGAATGGTAAAGTAGTCACGTGGGTGGTGTCCTGGAGGATGCTGGGATATGAAGTTTAATGCAGACCGTGCTCATCTCAGGGCTATGAGCATACAGCAGAGGACCCCTCTCTGCTATACCGTGTGGAGAGCATGCCTGGCCTGGGCTGGGTGCTAAAGAAGAGCCTGTACAAGGATGAGCTGGAGCCCAAGTGGCCCACACCAGAGAAGGTACAGCAAAACCTGTTTCTTTCCACCAGAGGGCGATGTTTAACAAACCAGGCTAGCTGGCTTGCACTAACCTAGGAATGTCAAAGGTAAAATTAACGGTGTAACGCTGGTTATTAAATTAATATTGTACAAGTTGAAATATTCTACATTTCCTTGTGTTAATGCTCAGTTTTAAAGGGCAACATTTGGAACCCAGTATGCTTTGCGGTTTTTCTTAAGATCAAGCTATTACAAACTAATGATAATCTAATGTCTGTTAACGGCTGGACGTGACGAGCCTTTAAATAATAGAGCTAAAACAAGGCAGTGGGTTGACCTGTCGCAGTTCCATTATTATAATGTATTTGCTTTGTTCCTATACAGGGCGACTCAATTGGTTTTCAGGTTAATTATTGACCTTTGTGTTCGCTGGTGTGGGTAAATGAAATGAAGTAAATCGGCTTTATTGCACCCATAGAATCACACAAGCCCACGTCTGTTATCTCAAATAAACTTCTGGCAAAAACGCAATTCGCCTGCATTTACGGCTGACATCACTAGGTGCCGGTTTAGGTTGGTACCAGCTCACTGGTTTTAAAAGCACGCGTTCGATTTCCGTCTTGGGTTCCGCTGTTCCTCGCTTATGGTCCGGCGTCATTCGCTTGTCCCATATGCACCCGCGAGGCTGGGATCGTTGCTTATGTACGGGCTGCCTTTTGCGCATCTGCGCCCCCTAGCTGTGGGACTGGGACATGTGGATGCGGATGCCAGAGCAGCGGCAGGGCCGTGAGTGCGTCATTCCGGACGTGTCCCGCTCGTATCACTTCGGGATCATCGGCCTCAACATGAATGGATACTTCCACGTAAGTGCCGCCTGTACGATCGGGCCAAAGCCATCGCAGACACTTTGATATTTGGGGGGGGGGTGGAGACGCACCCCTTCTATGGCCATCCTTTTGAGTTGGTTTAGCCCGTGTCTTTCATGCATGCGTGGTGCTGGACCTTCTGATGGAGATGCTGAACAGCTGTTTTTATAAAGCAGCACGTCGTTCATTCACAGGGTTCAGAGAAAATAATTTTGCGAGGGGAAAATTCTGTATTATCGCTTTTGAGTGAAGACGTACATTTTAAATGTCCAGTGTCTTTTAACTGTGGCTGTGTTCATTGTACTTTTGCTATTGTGTGTGTTTAGGAAGTCTATTTTAAGAAGCACAAGTTCAACACGGTCCCAAATGTTCAGCTCAAGAATGTCGACAGGTAAGTTTGACCTCTTGCTGATCCCCCAGTGCCAGGTTGGTGTTCTCCAGCCTGGTCCTCGGGACTCGTATACACTTCACGTTTTTGCTCCCCTGGAAACTGGGAGGGAGCAAAAATGTGGACTGTCTGGGGGGGGCAGGTTTTGAATCGCTGCTGTAAATGGGGTTCACGTGTTTCTCTGCAGCTTGAAGAAGGAAGCATACGAGATGGAGATACAGAAGCTGCTGGGGTGAGTAGTTCCTTCTTCTCCGCCTCCTTGAGTGTCTTCCACGTTCTGAGGAACTACAGTGGATCCCAACCCCAAGCTTCTCTCCACAGAGAGGCCCTGCTCCTTGACCACAGCAAGAACCCCTGTGAGGACTCTTTCATCCCTGACACGGAGGGGAAGACCTACGTCATGTACATCAAGATGGAGCAGGAGGCGGATACGGCCACGTGGACTGAACTGGCAAAGGTGGGGCACCCCTGGTGAATACTCAACCGCACCCATTTCCACTGGGCCGTGAGAATATCAAGTTGCAAAACTAGTGCGTAATGACGTAATATCTTGAGATAATCTCTGTCGCATAAGTTTCCACTTATCGCCACAAGCAACTTTCCATCCTGAACAGCTCACGTATTCATAAAATGTACACATCTCACTTCTCTTGTTTCCAAATCCAAAAAACAAGAGTGACTTGACAAAATGGGAAGGATATACAGTCAGTCCCTGGGTTAAGAACATCCGATTACGCACAACTTGCATTACCTACGTTAAATAACGTTCGTATGTCAGGTTAATCGGACGTAACGTAATCGAACGTAAAAAAGTAGTAACCAAGTGATGCCACCATTGGGCCCTTGAGCAAAGCCCTTAACCACAATTGCTCCAGGGACTAACTGACTCTGCAGTCTCCTCTACGCCGGTTTCATGAGCTGGCTTCATGGGATGCTTTTCCAGCTGTCCTGAAGAGGAACCCACATACACTATATTGTATGTAATGTATTGGGACAACTGGTCATTCACCTACATGAACCTTCATGACATCCCACTCTTTATAGCCGGCTTGGTGTGTCCAGACATTTGACTGGTATTGCATTCTGTGTGAAAGCTGACCAGGTCTTCCAAGGTCTCTCTCGTGAAGTGACTCGCCAATATTCTGTCGATGTTTACATTTCTCATCCTTCTGCCTTTTGAAACATGTCATTTGTGCTACGGAAGTTAGGCTATGTATGCAAATCAGGCCCCTTGTGAGGCTGAAACTGGCAATATTTTATTGCACGGTATATCTGTTAAAGGGCCACAAGCCGATATATATTTTGTTGGTAATGGTTCAGCTGAGAGAACAGAGTGATTTTGTCTACAGCTGTGTTTCCCAGTCTGGTCCATGGGGACCCACAGACAGCCCATATTATTTCGCTGTACTGGGAGTTGAGAGGGAGCAAAAACATGGACTAACTGTGGGTCCCCGCGGACCGGATTGGGAAACGCTGTTGGGGAATTTCCCAGACCTCATTGTTCTTGTAAATGTGACTGGATGGTTTTGGTGAAGAGGGCAGGGGAAGCTCACAGGTGACGTGCTCTGTGGTTTACTGTTAGTGTTATGGTTCTGGCCTACTTCATGCGTCACGCTTGGCTTTTCCGCACGCTGTCATGGTTCACGTGCAGAGCGAGGGATGTCAGTTTTGCCGTCACGGGTGTCTGGCGGACTGTGCGCATACAGGCGATGTTTTGTCTAGGTGTTTGCAGTAGGTGGCAGCACTGGCTTTTACAGAGCAGGTCAACAAAGAAAGAGTAAAAGACCATTGGGTGTTGTAGTTATAGCTGAACTTCTTGCCAGTATTTCAAAATGCTGTAATGCTGCGAAAGCCGAGTAACAGCTTTCTGTCATTTCACTAGACTGCTGGCATTTGTGTTTGGTGTGAAGCCCCTTCCATGTGTCTGGCCCACAGTGTCTGCATGTGTGGGACCTGGACGTGCGTGGGAACCACAGAGGACTGTGGCGTCTCTTCAGGAAGAAGAACCACATCTTCGTCATCGCCGTGCCGGTGTCTCCGTACTCGTGAGTCGTCGTCACCTTCCGCCCTCTCGGCAGTCCCCATCCACGGAAAAATATGGGTCATTCTTCTATGAGAAATCTCAATTTCTTTGTGCCTTTTAAAAAAAAAAAAAAAACTCCTCCCCCTTTTCCCGCCAGAGTGAAGAAACCCCCCCAGATAACCCCAATCCACCTGGAGCCGGCGCCCAAGGAGGACGGCGCTCCTGTGGAGCAGACGTAACGGCGCGGCAATGCGGTCGCTTTGAACATTGACCGCTCTCTGTGGCGGTCTGACCGCCAGCCTGGGCCCCCCCGCGGGGCCCGGCGGGTGAGTTTGCCGCAGGACTCTGGGAGGGGGCGTGGTGGGAAAGTGGGGTTACGGCCCCATCACCATGTGCTTCTCTTTATTTAATGCGAAGGTGTTGCTAATGACCCACAACGCTAATGCTGATCAGCTGCAGGGTGGGAGGAGACTGCCTGGCTCATAACACCCTCCCGAACACTGCCTTAATCTCAGGCCTGGCTGTCACACTCCCTCCAGGACTGAATACCATGGGGGGGGGGGGCACAGGGTTCGACTCGAAGCATTTGCTAAGCATTTACTGACATCTGAAGTGTAGCCATGGCGATCTGCCCCAGTGGCTCCAAGCACTGGTGGGAGGGGGATAAATGCCCCGCATGGCTGTCAGTGACTCCATGCCACTCAAACGCACCACTTTCAAACTACTGAATGCTCTGTCCGTTTTGTACATACAATCATTTTGAATTATGTCTATTTATTTGACCTGTTTCAACAGACGGGTTCTTTTCGGTTGGTCAGCAATTTCACAATGTATCTGCATCTAAGTCCCGTTTGAATTTGTATTGTTTTTGTAGTGATTTTCAGCCTTGATAGTACTGTAATTTTAATTTATTTCATATATAAGGGGCTTTGGGTTAAGGACAATAGCTTTTACTAACACTTGAACACTACGTGTACTATAACCTGTGTGAAACAACCACTTTGTGTTTTGTTTTTTTAAAGAACTGTACAAAGTTCCTTCCTATCTGGGGTTTTCTCAAAGCGGTTAATATGCCAGATTTTCGATCATTTCATACCGATTTTAAAAGCAGATCTTACAAGCTGTTTCATTCAGAGAAATGACTAATATACCATCATGTGAGAAATCTACCATTTCAAAAAGGAAGGAAGACTTTTTACTACTGCGATTCTCCATGGCTGTACGAGGGTCTGACAACGATCGGAAAACAAAAGGAAAGATGTAACGATACTCGGCAGTTCTCGCACCTCCTGAACGGTGCGCCCACCAGTATTACCGGCTGGACATGTGACTGAACTCCTGTTGCAGTTTGATGACTCATAAGATGTGACATCACCCATCCTGCATCATCACACAACCGTGACGTTTGCATTGTAGCGCTTTCATGGTTACATGGTTTAACATTTTAACCCGTTATACTTTTATCATATTTTTTGTTCTTTTTTTTCCCTTATACGCAATAAAATTAGTTTTGTATGCTGTGCTTCCCAGTCTCGTTGGTATTCATTGTCTCAGCAAACATTGTTTTAAGCAGTAGGTTCCCTGCATGTTGCTGTAGTTGACCTGTGCTACCATACTTCGTCTATCATTGCAGGTTTCGTCACGCAGAAAGGTTTCAGCTTCATATATGAAACGCGCTACGGGCAAAAGGGAACACGAGTAAACAGAAGTGTGATTTCTTTTAAGGAACAGAATTACAGCCTATGTAATTCTATGTAAAAACCTATGTAAACAAAAATTGCCCCCAGCCCACCGAAAAGGTCGCACCCCCCCTTAACAGTAATACCTACAAACATGGACTTCCTATAATTTTAATTTTGGTCTGTTGCTACACAACAGTAGTTCTCAAACTGCCCTGCTTGTTTTCCAGCTATCCCTGCCCTACACACTGCTGATTGACTGAACACACCTGATCCAGGTAATCAGAAGCTGAAAGACAGCTGGGACTTGTGTGTGTGTGTGTGTGTGGGGCAGGGATAGCAGGAAAACAAGCAGGGCAGTGGGGCCCGAGGACCGAGTTTGAGAACCAATGCTGCTTTGTATCAGACATCAGTAGGTCCTGCCACTGGTGCTTTATTAAGTCTTGGTTGTGCTCCAGGCGTAATGGGAACTATAATCTAAAAAGTTCCACTTTTATCCAAAATGCTTGGCTTTCATCCAGGTGCTTTTTTTCCCCCAATGTAAGGTGAGTATTGGAAGATTTTCTTGGGTAGGGGCTGGCTACTGTCCCCTGAACCCCATATTTGCCCAATGTCTCACTGCGGAGTCTTTGACGCCCACCCCAGCTGAGGCTACAGAGACCTGTAGTTCTTGGATGTACGCCTGGAACCTTTGTGGATTCCTGGATGCGATGTTGTTGCTGAAATTTTGGCAGGACGGCAACTACTGGGAAGGTTCACCGCTCTGCTTGGAGATAATGGCCTTGTCCGTGTATCCCAGAGGCCTACAAATGCCATTTAACCCATATTCCAGATTAATAAATTCCAACAGCTGAGTAATAGCCCTAAAATTCACTTCTGTGTGAGCAAGGGTTAGATTCAACATGGCTGACTGCATTAAAGTCTGGCTCTGTTCTATGAGCTGAATCTAATTATCAATTAAATATGGTTAATTGGTTCACTGAGTAACTAAGACGGCAATTACTTTTTTTTTTTTTTACACACGGGTGAAATGGGGTTGGGAAAACTTTGTTCCTTAAATGAATTTGAATGTGTTTAAAATAAATGTAATACCCCAGCAATCATGTCGGGGATGCTTGGCACCGAATATCACAGAGCAGGAAAATGCACAGTGTACAGAAGGGCCTGAAATTTAATATCAATTCCATGTATGCATCTAATATACTATCCATATAAATGCATTGTGTTAGTGCCAACAGCCAGGCCTGTTAAAATGATGATAAATACTTTATAAATGCTCCTCACCCTGGGTATTGGTTGCGATATTAGGTAGGTGGAGTTTTACAGGTGACATACGATTGGTGTAGCGATCCCATGTGACCTCAGTGAATTTAACACTGCTGCCGGTATTTGTAAGCTATGAGCTGGGAGCAGCAGTGCTACCAGCATTTCTCTTGTGTGGTGACTGGAAGGGGATGCTGCTGGGCTCTGAGCAAATCTGTGACCCGACACATCTCCTGCATCATGGGAAAGAGGATGTGCAAACCTGTGACCCGGCACATCTCCTGCATCATGGGAAAGAGGATGTGCAAACCTGTGACCCGGCACATCTCCTGCATCATGGGAAAGAGGATGTGCAAACCTGTGACCCGGCACATCTCCTGCATCATGGGAAAGAGGATGTGCAAATCTGTGACCCGGCACATCTCCTGCATCAGGCTGCCCGTAAGGATGTCAGCCTGGTGTGTATGTCCATCTGATATCTGAGATTATTTTGCTGTGAGGAGCAGGTATAACAGTTCAGCGTGCCATCTGGAAGAACTGGAATGTCGGGGTGGCTGGTTACTGTGCTACTGATGGGGCTAGTGTGGATATTTGCAGTGCTTTTGCAGTGAATTTGTTCAATAGCTTGCCTTAGTAAACTGCAGTGGCTAGCACGACACAGTTATATAACGATAAAGAATTTACAATATATGAAATGTACTTGAAATGTGACGTATGCAAATGACCCTGGCCATCAGATTGCTGCTGGTCGCTCACGCTGAAGGGTTTGCTTAGCTGTCGTTTGACTCCTCCAGTTTTGTTGAAAGGCCTGTTTCTTCCACTGCATTTGGTCAGCATTTTGACAAAAGCACCGAGTGCACTTCCAACCAAATGTTTTTCAACACTTGGGGGTTTTTTTGTGTGTTTTATTAGAGCTTAATCATTATTATGTTCAAGCATTCTCAGTGCCACATGCAAAAAAGAAAAATAAAAAGTTACAAAATAGCAAATCGTGGAAAATATTACGAGAGGAACAGCCTATGTAATAAAAAATAGGCTAAATGTTCGGCTCATAAAAAATGGCCACTTTTTATACTGACTACAGCTGAATAAACTCATTTAAGTAATTAGAGTCAAAGTTCACCCCAACACTGCTGAGAAAAGCCCACAAATGTTGGCCCTTTTTGACCATGTGACCTTAACCCATTTTCACATTTCATCCTAAATCACCATTATGAGATTCATTAAAGTCAGTTGCCTCACCACTGTCAAATACATCTCGCAGGGTATTTACAAATGAGCACATCGCCTGTTGTTTACAAATGCTAAAATATTAAAGGGTTTTCAGAAACTTTGATTAGCAGTGTAGATGGTTTGGGGGAAGAAAGGGTTAACTCCGTGATATTCACCCAATCATTTCACACCGTCGAGCAGTAAATGAAAATGGTCTCGTTAGGAATGAACTTGGCTTCGGGGGCATTTAATTAGGGTGTTTTTTAATGTAGAGCTTTTAACAGATCCGGGCTCTGGTAACAATGGAACAAGTATTAATTCAGCCAGTGAAAAACCAAAATTAATTTTGAACGTTAACAGACAGACGAAGGGTCTGACTTTTCATTGGGGCTGTTTCAGGACTTAAAACGCTTTTTTAAAAGCCTTATTAACAGAAAGCACAGTCAGCTATTGCAATAATGCCTATGGTCTCTGTTACAGAATAATCAGGTATTACGATAGCTGTCGTGCCAATCCCGCAAGAGTTGATGTTTTGTTATGTAGAAGGCAGGAATGCACTGACTACTGCACAGACCCCAGTTTTGCATATGCGCAGTCTAGCCCGGTAACCCCAGCCAATTAAATGACATTTTAAATCTTATCCCCATGCAGAGTTCATGATAATACAGGTGACCCTTGGCAAAGTAATCTGTGCAGAAAACCCTGCATTACGCAAAATAGTCCACGGTCCCTCTCAGTGGCCTATTTGAATTGGTGCCTGACAGGTAACGCGGATAGGAAGGCAGTTTGGGTTGATGTTGGGGTGGGAGAGAAAATTCCCTGTTAATTTTCACCTTATTACAGCATGTTTCCGCCTGTGAAAACTCATTTTATGGGCTTTGCGGAGGCTGGCAAATGATAAATTAGACTTGGACAGTGGACGGAATTTTAATGCATAATTGGGATTCACACTCGGCCTTATAAACCGGCAGCTACAGCATGCAGCGGTCTTATAAGAGTCAACAGCATCACAGCACGTTCGCACACTGTCCGAGGTTTACCTCTTTCAGTACTAACAAGAAGATTTAGACATCATGGAATGCATATAGTGCTTATTAATTAATGCATGTAAAAAGAACAAACAAGCAGCTTTCCACAGTTAAGCGTGAAGCTGGAAGCGCTGTTGCACAGCTCTCGAAGTGGTGAATGCTTGCATATAAATGAAAGCCTTTAGTGTAACTTGGAGTCAGAAAGGTTTTTACTTCCACACACGAATAGTCCGGGCAAATTGTTGGGAAACCATGCAACTTTCCAGATGTGAGGAAGACCATTCTTCAGTGGATGAAGCCTTTGTCAATTTTACAATATAAGTACATGGATGCAGTCATAGCGGTCAGCTGGAGCAGGGGAATAACAGGTTCGGTAAGTATAGGGCTGCAGGAAGGTTAACTAACCATGAACTAGCACTGGAAGTTTTAGTACTATCCAACTAAGCATGAAAGACATACGATATATTTGTGGTGGAACAGGTCCAGCTAGAATTTTTTTTTCCCCAATTGGGTGTGATCATTACCAGCATATAGATAATAATCTTAAAAACAGCAAAGACGGTCTGATGACCTCTCTTATGACAATCATAATGGCCGACCCTTTGCAGGCATTTTCTGAACATTTACCTCAATGGCAAATATACCAACTGCCACTCCCCCGACGATGCCCACGTTTGTCCTCAAGACTGATAGTAGCTTTTCAAAACACCCCTGGGTAAAGGAAGAAATTTTTTTTACAGGAAATGGGGGGGGGGGGGGTGGGGGAAAGAGATGGAGGCTTAATCTGAAGTGCTTTTGTGCCCAAATGGGTGGATATATAAATGCAAATCATAGCGACGATCCAGACGATCAGCATTGCTTCCATTGCCTCTGCTGGAGGTTGGCATTGCACTGAGGATATAAGCGGCATGTAGGTCTCACCACGACTTTGCCCGCCTCAGCGTCCGCCAGATTGCACTGGGCGCTGCCCGGCGCGCAGCAAGCGGGCGGGTAGCTGCCACCATGCTGCACCTCGTAGCTGGAGTTGGTGAAATCGGTGTAATTGGTAACACCGCAGCAGCTCAGCTTAAACATGCACAGGGGGAATCAGATTAGATGAATTGCTTAAGCAATTTCTAAAGATGTGGCAAAGAAAACAATCAGCAAAACATCTAAATGAAATAATATATGTAGGTCTAATATAACCGATCCGTCACATTGCTTCGCATCTTTAAATTAAATCCGCCCTCAAATTGCTTTCTCTTGTTATAATTACATCCAGACAGTGTGAATGCGTTAAGCTTTTAATGCCGTCCGGGTTTCAGCGGGTCCCGACCCACCTCGGTCATGGTCGCGTTCCATATCTGCGTGACATCCGGGTCCGTGCCATACTGTGTTTTTAGTGCCGGGGCGGCCCAATCTGTCAGGATGCTCTTGGCCTGAGGACAGCAGCAGTGGGGCAGGTGTCAACATGTAAAGAACCCGCCTAGGAGGCTCGACCCGGGCCTAGGAGGCTCGACCCGGGCTAGGAGGCTCGACCCGGGCCTAGGAGGACGCTTTTCACATGATGTCATCTGCGGTGTCATCATATATGATTAGCGAATAGATTATTTTCAGTCAGAAGTGAACAAAGCCTCTGGGAATTAAACACTCGCGCATAAGCACACATGCAGTCCATTTTCTGTCAATAATGCGTAAATAATTAGTATATCTGCATTGTTATTTTATATAAAACAAACAGGTGATGAGGTTTACATGCAGCCTCACTGTGGGTTTGCTCCCATTGCGCAAAAACAAGCAGGCTGGCCTTTTACGTTCGGTGAAGCCGGAGATATATTATATTACTTGCGAGTTAAAAGAAGTATCTTTTGGTTCCATGTCCGCGGTCTGTGTACAGGTATGCACTTCTGTGTCAGTCACCGTATAGGCAGCTGCACACTCTGTGCCTTTGATTAATTCGCCTGGATGAATCACTGATACATAACGGCTATTTTTATAGCAAGCCAGCGGGAGACGGCCTGCAATTAAACATCCCCCAAGAAGGAGGGGGGGCAGCGCGGATCACAAGACTTATTAAGTGTGGTTTAATTTATCACTGTCAGGGCCTGCAGTTTCTTTGTGTCCACCGACACAGAAGGACAGAAAGGAGAGAACTCAGCACCAAAATGCCAAGCCAAACATTCCATACCTCTCTCACTCATATACAGCCTATACTGCTTAGGAACTGGTAAACAGGTTGTTGGTTCTAATCCCAAGAGGGTCCCTGAATATTCCGAGATTAATGCCTTCCATTGGTTGTGCATGTTTCATATTATGTGATAATCCTACAGGAAACAACAGCTAAGATGGTCAGCTGAACGGTGGGTATGGAAGAAGGCTGGGTGGGTAGGTTTAGATATTAAGCAAAAATGTGAGTAAACAATGCAAGCTAAAAAATCCATTAAAAATCTATTGCTGCTATTATCTTTCTAGTAATAAAAAGAGCATTCCTGTTTATCTGTCTATATTCTGGTTCTAAGCTGGAGCAGGCCATTGCAGATGAATGACCTTTAGATGCAGGCGGGCGTGCGGTTTTGCGCAGCTAACCGAGGAAGGGAGGGCTGCTTGGAAAATTATTTGCACAGAATTAATGATAAACGTTTGGACGGGTCCTCGGAGGACAGTCGCAGTAATCAGCGCTCACCGTTTGAAGGGAATGGCCCCCGTCTCGGGGGGTTTAAGCGGCGCGGATTCATACCGGATATGTAGCCTTTTTCTGGATGGATTATGCGCATTAAAATGCAACCTCTGTTCTCAAATCCATCTTCTGATCACATTAGCTTGTTTCTACGGTTCCGCTGTATTCGCGGTAGCTAAGATTGCTTTCCAGGACTCTGATGAATTCTTTAATTGGACCCGGTTTTATATTCTACCTTTTGGATGCTTTTTCCAACCTTCTTTGCATAGCTTATATGAAATGCTGTAATTATTATACATTCCACAAAATAGAAAACATATATATGTAAATAGGCTGTTTTGCATATAAAATGCTTTAACTTCAAATTTCTAACATAATAAATTGCACAAAGTGAAAATCGCCTCATTCAGCCCGAGGCAATCCACGAGTCATTAAGTCCATGAATGTACTGAACCGGGAATAAACCCCGGTAATTTAATGATGCTCGGGAATATGACAGGAATTTACATGGCGATAAAAATCGAAGAGGAATGAAAAGGGAGTGAGAAGGGGGCGGGGCTGTGAATAAACTTACAAGTGAAGAATCGGCCAGTAGGACGATTCCCCCCGCGACTTCGGCGATGGAAATGATCAGGAGAACGACGAAGAACTGCAACGTAAAACAAAGGGATGCTTCTTATATCCCCGCTTGGGGGTGGAGGGGGGGTGTTGCAGAGGGAGCGGCAGCAGTCGTGCTGCTCGATTATTTAAAGATTATATTTCGGGCACTTTAAAAAATGCTGGTGGGTTATTTTGCGTCCAAGTACTAAGTCCTGATCCAGCGTTTAGGTTACTAGCCTAATCAACTGCAAGGTGATGTATTTGACGCAGCACTTGGGTACCTACATCCCCCGTTGATCTGGGAATCTATCACATATTCCAGCGTATCTTTGTCAGAACGACTGGAGGACGAGCACGCAAACATCCCCCAAACGGCTCATGTGGTATAGATGCAACATATGTAAATATAATAATATTTAATATAATAAAACAATATTGTAATATTATAATAATATAAACGATCAAAATAATGATCCTTCTCTTTGAACAATAATGTTATGCCGTCTTTCGTTTAATGTCAGTTAGCTGACATTAGGCAATATTAGCTAGCTAGCTAGTTAACTGTAAGGTAAGTGATTGGTGGGTGATTATCATGGATTAAACCTTGATAGGTTGACACTGAAGTGCAGCCATGTTCGCTGGTTCACTAGATAATCACGTTGTGGGACATTTACAACAACATTTCCTATTTGTGAATGCGTGATATTTATTACTGGTATAGATCCATTAAATATGGGATTAATGTATATTTAATAATAATGAAAGACATAAAAGAAGAAGCCAGCACTAATTGGAAGTTTTACGCAGCATTTAGGTCAGAATATCGCAGAGCTGGGTAGGGTTATGTTTTGAATGAAATCTGAGCAGATCAGCACGAAATATTATATGCGAAATCAGTTGGTGTTTTTTTTGTATACCAGCAGTGGCTTTTCGCTGAATCGCTGACACGAGCACGGGAACTCCGCTAACTCCTGTGGGAGCCGTGCTGCTCATAGGTCACGCTTTAAATGCCTCCCATAGCTCATTTCCCCTATTCTTTGGAAGGAGGTGAATGTAATAGTCGCTGTATTATAATGGTTGTGCAAGTGAATTGTGTCTTGTGGGTGTCCTTATCTGTAAATGAGTGTCACTGAAGCAGTCCTGGCCAGTGGCGTTTGGGACCAGGCTGTGGTGCGGTGTGATAGCAGCGTGGGGCAGTGCCCACTCCCTCACCATCAGAATAAGGCACTTGCTCTCTCCATAGGCTCCGCAGCAGCCCAGGAAGCCAAGCAGGAACAGTACCAACCCGGTAGCGATGCAGAGGACGCCAATGTTGGCAAACTGCGTGGCCTGTGCAGAGAGGGGGCCCAGCATGCTCAGGAAGGACGCTTTGTTTACAGTCACCCACACCCCCACGGCCAGCAGGGCGGTGCCACTGAGCTGTGGTGAGAAAAGTGGCAGAAGAGTGACACATTGAAGCGCAGTGGGGTGTCAAGAGACAAGTGAGCTGTTACTTATTTTTTCGGTCTTTGAGGATTTTTCAAATTGTCTCATAACAACAAACAAAAATATCCGTGTGTCTTTTTAAACATATCGGAAATCGCCCTCTACGCTGTCAGAAAAACAAAGTACCAATTTATATTTTTGAAGGTACAATTAATGTTGTTTGTACCTTGGGGAATAAAATTTTACCAGGGCTGTACCCTGTTTTTCTGACACTGTATGTCAGTATAACAATTATTGTCTTTCATCTGTCTCACCGTCAAAATAAGGCACCCGTTCTCTCAGTAACAGCTCATCTCGTACGAACTCAGCTTGGCAGCGATCATCTCTGTTTATAAAAAGACCTAAAACAAAAGCTCACTCTGACCTTGTTCTTTCGTTCTCTCACAAACGCTCAAATCACTCGCGAAGACAAGCCACTGAGAGGCAGATGTGAGGGAGACCCTTCCCTTGCTTGCCTCTAAAGAGCTCGCACCACCCTGGGTTTTCCCAAACCAATGTCCCAGTGTCCATTTAAGGACACTTGAAACGTTTGATGCAAAGAGCATTTATAACCATGACCTACACAGGGAGTGATTCTCTGGGTTTTTATGTGTGTTTTTCACACAATAACACACTTTACTACAGAGTGTCTCTGTCCTTTTGCTCTTAACAGGCTGGCCCTTTCGGTAAATAAGACAGGACAAGCGTAAAAAAGGGGAAGCCATAAAAAATAAATATATTTCATTCCGTGGGCGATAAAATCTGTGCTGGTGTTTTGATGTCTGAGAGGGCTGAGACACTTCAAAAGGAAGCACTTTAGCACATTAAGTGTATATAATGTCACACATAACGTCAATTCCCAGCACGTAATATCCCAGTAAAGAAGCGCAGGCCTATTAGAGTGATTTACTGGGGAAGCTTCCCCTTAAAGGGGATATTAAACAATCGCTTTGAGGAAGCTCGAAGGAAAAACAATCTAAACACATATTTTGTTTCCATCATCTGAAAAAAAAACAATCAAATGAAAATACAATTGATAAACATGCTTGCAGGTTGTTGAAATGCATTGTTTCATTTTTCAGCTCAGATTGGGATTAAAGTTGAGCAGCATAGCAGAATTTTTCATTGTTTTTATTCATTTTTCTCTGCTCGTTTCCTTCAGTATGTCAGCAGTCAGGTGATAGTGATTGGATGAGTCTAATAGTATAAGTAAGGTTAACAGCTCATACCTGTCATCAGTGTATATTTTTAGTTACAATGCCAGTGATAGATTTAAAGACAGATTTAAAGGGTTTTTTTTTAAATTAGGGTTGCACGATATATCGTTACATTATCGTCTTCAGAATATGCGTACAGTATGTGCAACAATCACATGCTTGCACGTGACATGTGAAGTAGGGCAGATTCCACCAAAAATGTCATGGACAAATATATTTTTTTGCTGCTTGAGTCACACGGTTCTCATTTTCCATGACTAATCTACAAGAGAAGTCTTATATAATTTACTGCAATTTAAGGGTTTTCTGGATACACGGAGTTTGTAACTAGCGTGTGACATGCAGGCTCTGTATGTACAGCGAACCACCGATCATATTCATACGTGACAGAGGTGCGCAATGTGTGACATTAATATTGACATTGCATGTCATACACATACATGTTTCACATCAGAAGGACTGCAGCAGTCTCCTGAAGTAAGACAAAAAGTTACGCTAAAACATTGTATTCTGTTATGGGGAACAAAACGTTGAAGTCATACAGTTTTAATGATCGTTTCAAGATAACAGAGCATATGTTAAAAAATCAGTTTAAACTTCATGAGTTCTGCATCATAAATATTTTTGTCCTGCTGTCGGACTCACTCACAGGTGGTGCGACGCGGTTGTGAGATATTTAAGAAAAATGAGCGAGAAGGAGAAAAACGAGCAGGAACCAAAAGGCTTCTGCCGCGTGAAAACATTTTGTATTCAACAGAAACAATATCGAGCAAAACCAAACGATTTGTCAGCACTGCTCTGTGTTTGTTAACACAACTTGCAGCATCACCGCAAACTTATTTGACACTCAGTTAGTAGATATTAAGTTCTATTTGAATGGCTCCTTTTAGGAAAATTTCATCTCCTTTTTTGTTTTGTAAATATCACGACATCAGCAAAAATTTCAAATATCTCGATGTGATTTTTTTCCCCCCAATATCGTGCAGCCCTATTTAAAATAATGCTGCTTTGACGGGATATGTGTACAGTTAGCATCACCCAGCTCCATAATCTGAGATAATTATGAAACCCTCCAGTATCTATTACTGCAGAAATATGGGTCTGAATAATAAGCGCTGGCCTCGCGTCTTCACACATCATACAGAAAGAGGTTTCTGAATGTCACATTCACTGCAGTCAAACAGGATAATACTCACAAATATTAACATGTTGAAAATGATCATGGTGACTTTGACACATCTGAAGCAGCTCATTTTCATCTGTGAAATGACACGAACGATGTAAGCAGGCAAACCTCATGCTTCAGGGTTAACATTCATATTTTGACTTACACTGAAATATGAAAAGGTTTATGTGTGGTAAGTAGAGTATTTAATGTGTTTAAAAGAATACAGTGTACATGGAGTAGTTGTCAAACACAGTTACGACAATATGAATACACGGGTTAGATTTTCTTTAACTGTTAATGGCAGCTTACCCGTTTTGTGTTTCCGATCTCGTTGACGACAGTGTTGCAGTCAATGTGAGCCAAAGATGATTCAGAATGATTATAGAATTACTGTAGGAACTCTGGCTATTCAAATGAACCGGGCACATGGGTGCGTCCAAAGCTGGTGACAGGTGACAGGACTGTGTCCCATCAGCACTTTAGTGACCTTTGCAAGAGAGATGTGAACCAGAAACGTTTATCCGTCGCTTTGATTTTTTTTTCTGTGGGTCACAAACAATGCATGAAAGGTTTGGGTTGTGAGGTCATATGTAACACCTATTTACCTTTGGGTGCCTTTATTTGTGTGCGTGCGATTCTACTTTTTCTTATGTTTTAAGTCAACCATTTAAAAATGGGCAATTACCGTAAAATAGGGTACTAGAATTCGGATGTTCTGTCTTTTACACATTATGGGTCTCTGACTATTTATATACACTTTGGCCACTAGAGGGGAGTGTTGTAACATTGTCGGTCGTATTCTTGTGGCTTGCGGGAGTGCTCTCTCGTTTCACTAGTAGGCCATGGTTTTGTTTTTTGAACCACTGATATTACTTATATTGTTCAGTTGAAAGACTGCGTTACTTACGTTTTTTGGTATTGAAATGTCAGGAGGAAGAGGAGACAGCTTTTCCAGACCTGGTGTAAAGGTCTATTTGGCGTAGAAACCAGATTTCAGAGGTGTATTTCACATTTGAAATACAACTATGGTCTCACCGCTTGTAGGGACGGGGGTCCTGGATCGGCGTGGGGCACCTGGTGCCCATTGTTCTCAGCTAATGCCGGTTCTTATTTCAGAGGTATTGAAATTCCCGACACATCACGCAGCCCTGCAGGCAGTAAAATCACATTAAAAAATTATATTCTGTCTAATGCTACCTCTGCTGGCGTCAAGATACATATCAGAATGAACCATCCCAGATATAACACATTAATGACCCTATTGTGAATTATGACAGTCTCACCAATACCACCATTAACCCTAAAGTCCTTAAACATCCACGAGAAGAGCACCTGCCAGGCCCCGTTAGATATTAAACTAGTTAATAATCTCCTTGCATGTTCCATCAGTTGGAGAGAGAGGGGAAAAAAAAGAAATAATTGGCCAGCTACGTTTAATCGCGGTGCTTATGGCAAAGCTCACATATGACACGGACGCCTTAATGAGGTGGCTGAATTGAGCGCCTCTCCTGGGGGATGGAGCGCAGATTTGAGGGTCTCACAGTTCAGTATTTAATCCGGTCAGCGCAGCGATGGGAAACAAAACAACGCACCGAGGAAAATATCTTAACAAAAATCAAACTTTCGTAATTACGAGGCAAGGAATCGGTCCGGAGCTGTTTTTATAATTCGTTCTAGTTTTGCTGCTATCGAAGATCGTTTTCCTTCCTATTTGCCGTGTCCACAGGTTAACGGCCTATTATTCATCTTTATTAATTCCCAGTCCAGAAGCACGAGGTATCCATCCATACATCCATTCAGCCATATTAAATGCAGTGGCTGACTGATCCCTATTAGAGGAAATGTTTACGGGGAATATTGCATTAAAAACACGTGTGTGTGAGCGGGTATACCTATCCTTATGGGGACACAATGTCCCTATACCGTGATAAATATTAGTTTTTTTTCCCCTTATGAGGACCGGTTTCCACGTTCCCATAAGGGAAAACTCTATTTTATAAAAATCAATGACTGCTATGAAAAAATTAAAAATGCAAAAACTCTTGTATTTTGCTTGGTTACTTATGGTTATGGTTAGGGCAGGGTGGGGGGTTAAGGTTGTCATAGTTAGCATTAACAGTTTTCCCATAGCAGTCAATGAGCGGGTCCCATAAGGATAGGTATACCCTACATGTGTGTGTTTGTGTGTGTGTGTGTGTGTGTGCAGCTGCTAAACAGCCTGCCGGAGTCGATAGTATTTGGGAAAACCACTGTGGTGTAAAGCAATTGTACATATGAAAATGTTGATTAGGCTAAATCTGTATATCAGAGTGGGTAAATCAAAATAAAATACACTGTAACCCAGCAAAGTGTGAAGGTCAGAGATCCACGGTCATGTTAAATCTCTTTACTCTTTTTGCTGCAAATCATTTCGTTGGAAATAAGGGTACTTGGTAAACATTTAAGATGATCGTGTGAAGCTATTTTTAAATTTTGATTTGCTGTGTCTTTCAGCCATCCAAAACATTGCGTTTCCTCTTATTTATAGCAGTTGGCTGCTGGTGAAGCTCTTTTTAGATTTTTTTTTTTTTTTAGAAAAATGCAGATAAACCAATGCGGGTGAAACACTATACAGTGACCTTTTGCATATATCCCACGCATACAATGAATTTGAGACCGCATGCGCTGTTGTTAGGGTCTTGAAAATCGGGGACTTAGACCAACCAAAAAATCTTTAGATTTTCACCCAATAATTGCACAATTTTCAAGTTATTTCAGAGTGAAATGAATACAGGACGCAAGATACTTAACTGAACGGTTCCGGTCAGTTGTATATTCTGGCTTTCACAACAAGAAATCAAAATAAACAAAATGAGGGCAATCTGAGCTCTCAATCAACTTCATAGCTTTTTTTTTATTTTAAGCAGCTAGAGCCATCTTCATCAAAATAGTCCTTTAAACGTTTTCTCTGAGTTGATGCATTCAGGAATTTACATCTTAAACGGATGAATATTGAGTGAAACACGAATCATAGTACAAAACGTAATTTTTAAAATAATTCTACTGTTTTTTTTATGGAAGGAATTGACGCAGCTAAGAAAAGTGTGATGAATATGTTTAGGGGTTTCGCGTTTGTGTATATAGGAGTTTGAAAGAAATCTGCACATCACACTGACACCTCCATGTTGCTGACTTTTTCCTAATAACAATGAAACTCTGGGTAGAAAAAATGTCTGTTTACAATGCATTATTTGTGCGTTTCTAAATAATGTATTCGTATTCGGGTGCTCCTTATTAGCTAGACCAGCGGTTCTCCAAATGTGTGCCGTTGCACAGTGGTGTGCCATGGGAACTGACCAGGTTAGTTTTGAAATTAGTCTTTTGGTGTTTTGCGTGTGTGCCTCGGAAATACATTTTTCATAAAGGGTGAGCCTTGTTTCAAAAACTTTTGAGAACTAGTGAGCTATGCTAGGCTAGCTAGCGAGCCCTCTTCTTCACCAACCAGAACCTGCAGATAAAGTTGCTGCGGGAATAGGAGATAACTTTTCCTCCACATCCTGCAGCCCCGTCTGCGCCCCCTCGCCTTTTTTTTCTTTTTCAAAAAAGCTTCTAATATCCATAATTCTTTTTGTGGTGTAGCTAGCAAGCACAAGACGCAATCAATGACAAGCATGGTACCCAGTGCTCTCGCTCTCTCGTGCTCACAATATGCACGCGTGACAGGTAGTGAGAAGCAGATCTGCATTCCCAAGCAGACCCAAAACATACCGCTTGTGTTTTTGATCAACGAGATCATATTCTTTACGAGGGCTTTAAAGTCAGTTCAGAAAGACAGGTTATAGATTAGGTTTTTACAGTTGTTGTTGTTGCTGTTGTAAAGTAAAAAAATATATATATCCGGGAGATCCGTAGCTATTAATAAAAGATCCGGGGATGTAGCCCCAGCTGCCCAGGCCTAAAAACACCCCTGCTGTTTATCATATTTTTTGGTTCGTTGCAAAACTAGTTTTGGGCCATTAATAACTTTAAATCACCAGTTGCCATTTCTACGTTTTCAAACCCTGGTTCTCTCTAAATTATTGGATTTGTTATTCATTATAAAAGTTGTCAAATATTTAAGCAGGTAACCAATTGAAACTTTAAATAGTTTCAATTGGTTATATGACTGCCCCCTTTTGGTAGTTTTTTGCATTGCATAGCGTTCTGGGTCAGTCCATTTCAACTTTTTTTTTGACAGAGGAACGATGCACTTAATAATGCCATAACAGTAGATGAATACCGCTTCTTGCCTTCTTGAGCTTGGGGAACACGCCCCCCTACCAGCATGTAATCATTAATATCAGTCTTTTGTATAACGTAAATTCACTCCGTGTTCGTGCGAGATAGTGACCTGAATCAGTTCTCTGGTCGCTGGCGTTTGGTTGGTTCTCGTGTTGGTAGTTTTAAGTTAGAGAGTAAAACAAGTATTTGTTTGTTGTTAGTTTCACCTGTTTACACTACAATGGAGCCAAGTTCAATTCCTCATTCGCTCCTCCTGTCCCAGCGCCCGACCGCATGACGACTTCAGGTTTTCTTACCATCAGGAACCAGTTATGCCGACCCATGGATAGAGGAAGCGGAAGCTGTGACAGGTCACACGTCAGGTCACACGTCAGGTAACACGTCAGGTAACATGTCAGGTAACACGTCAGGGGGAATGTGCAGCTCTGCAGAATACAATGAGGAGACAGGGGGTCAGATAGCAACAGGCACCCCGAGTGCGTGCGTGTGTGTGTGTGTGCGTGTGTGTGTGTGTACATACATATATAAGCAGCTTTTGGTACAGATACGCTCGTCGCATGGAACCTGCACGTTGGACGGGACAGGAACCCTATGGAGGCCCATCCCGCTGACATTGTCTTGCGCGGTTGAGTAAGCCAGGCAAAACGGATGCTGCGTCCCCTGAGTCCAGCCCCCCTCCCCCATGTAGGAGGGATTCTGTGACATTCACATGACATCCCCGTCAACACCGACTCTATGATGCTAGCGTGGTGACTTTGGGTCAGCTGGAAATATCCAGTGTCACCAGGGAGTGGGCCGCAATAAAGGAAGGAGGGGAGGCTTTTACAGTAACTGCTGCCGTCACCACCCGGTTTTACTGATTAATTTAAAGTAGTGGATCTGGTCTTTTAAGTGCTGTAATGTCATTGGGACCAGCACCCAGTTCTCCTATAAAATATGATAAACCTCGTTAGTGGTGCCCAAACCATGTATCCCCTGTATACTGTATCCTCCATATGTCTAAAATATGGGTGTCATAAAAGGGACGTCCCCGTGGAGGACACTCCGGCAGCTGGCTTTGTCTTTGGAACATGCCACTCTGTTGATGATGTTGTCCTTGTTGCGTTTGTCTGTGCGTTTGCCCCTTCAATGATAATATGCTCTCAGGTCCTCTGTTCAACAGATGGCCTTCTGCCTCATTAACTCTGATACGTACAACATCAATTAGAAACCGGTTAATTGGGATGCTAAAAAGGTGATTGCCGACTAGCACGCCGCATACGAAAGCTTTCGCTTTAATAAATGAGTCGTGTCAAGACAAAATATGCCAGCAGTGGGCTTGGAAGGGGTAGTTGAGTCAAGCTGTAGATTAGACAAATGCTTCACTGGCTCCATTTCAAGCCTAACGGTATAACCTTCATCAGCTGATAGATAAAAAACCAACCACACATCTTCGCCCCCTGATTTCCTGTCACCCCCGTATCCTTTCACTCGTCCTCTTGTCTTCTTCCCCCACCTTTCTTTGGTCACCTTTCTCTGTCACACAGGACAGTTCTCCTTCCTATTAGACTCGTTCAAAACCTTAGCTCTGACTCCCAAAGGGACATGGGTGTGGTGTATCTTTTATTGCATGTGAGTGGACTGCTCAAAAGCAAGACTCCCACATAACATTAACACCTGTTGTCAAGAAAGTCTGCACCTGAGCCAAAGGTTGAAGAACTACAGCCTTTGAACATGCCAAGATCTCACCCTTTGTCCTCCATTGACTATGATTGTCAGCAGTCTCTCTTGTGCTGTTTCTCTGGTCTTTGCTGCTCTTCACCCTCTCATCACTTTTCTGATATTCACCCTACGGCTTTTGGGATCCACGTTTCATCCGATCCCTCCTCCAGAATCCATCCTCTCAATGCCTCCGGTCAGCCACCTATTGTCCATTTGACGCGAAACTCTCACGGTAACCAAGTACAGACGCTCCTCTACTTACAAATGAGTTACGTCCCGAACGGCCGTTTGTAAATTGAAATGTTCGTAAGTCATTATTCAATATCATTTTAAGGGTATACGCAAGTACAAAGACCTAGGATGCTGGGAGTATGCACGCTACGCTGCTGCGCGGTGAGAGTAGTGGCCAGAAGTCGTACTGGGCGGAATTGGCGCGCAGAAAAAAATATTATGTTGCGGACAGGAAACGGGAGCCCAAGGGACACAATTTGGACTTACAGTCCTCTTCGTTCGTATGTCGGAAAGTTCGTAAGTTGAAAGTTTGTAAGTAGAGGAGAGTCTGTACCGAAGGCCTGACCCAGAATGATTTTATTTTGAGCTACAGGCAGTTTGAGCACCTAGGAACTGGTGCTGATGTGATTTCCATGGGACTCGCTCTCAGAGTTCACCCGTAAGGGGTTGGCCATTTTTCCCATAACATTTCTCTGGCTGGTTTTAACTACCATGAAGGCATCTGCAACACTGATGCTGAAGCCTCTCAGCCATGGAATGTTACATATATCTTCAGACAAAAAAAAAAAACAGACCCACTCTGAGCAATTCCAGTGTGCACTGCACCTCTGTTTCTGTTTTCGTTCTTTTGTCACCTCCCTCATCCATCCATCCACCCATCCATCCATCCATCTTGGGTAACCATTTATTCATCACAGGATCCTTTCAATTTGTCTTATACTGTACAGCCTAAGTCATCTCTATGGAATCAGCTCTTCAGTATGTAGATATCCAAATGGGCAATGAGGTGTATAGCCCCCAAGAGGTGTATAGTCCCCAAGAGGTGTATAGCCCCCAAGAGGTGTATAGTCCCCAAGAGGTGTATAGCCCCCAAGAGGTGTATAGCCCCCAAGAGGTGGATAGCCTCCAAGAGGTGTATAGTCCCCAAGAGGTGTATAGCCCCCAAGAGGTGTATAGCCCCCAAGAGGTGTATAGCCCCCAAGAGGTGTATAGTCCCCAAGAGGTATATAGCCCCCAAGAGGTGTATAGTCCCCAAGAGGTGTATAGCCCCCAAGAGGTGTATAGTCCCCAAGAGGTGTATAGCCCCCAAGACTAAATATTTTGAAGCTGTCATTGTTTATTAGAGCAACAACCTTTGACCTTGTTATCACTGGAGGACATTCATGCTGATAGTTTCTCATCAAGAAGGGGGGGGCATGTTTTATACTTGTGCTGTGCTTTGGACTCTGGACTAAATTAAAATAACTCCAGTTCTCCCACAGTCCTGCTGCTCTGAGCTGTGCATTGTCCCACACTCACGGGACAATGGGACAGGGGACCGTTACAGGGGCTTCCCGTCCCAACGGCGTGGGAATCCCCCTCCCCACCAGCATCACGCTCTAATCATGGCGAGTCCCGCAGAGCGTCTAATATCTACTTCGCGGCCTCCCCCAAGTCCACTTAGGCGCCGGCGATGTCTCAGTCTCGTTATCCGGCTCCTGGAGGACGGGAAACCACTCATCATGCTGGAAAGCATCCTGCCTGGCAGCGACTCCCAGTCTGCCACCCCCACCCCCCCACAGCTGCACTGTCCCCTCGTCTGGCAAACAGCTGGATTTCCTAATTACCCTGAAGTGCTCTCCGGCTCGCCTAGAAGCCACTTCCTCTGCTGTCTCCCTGCTCCTCTTTCTCCACCTGCTACCCCCCATCCCAGGCTGCAGTCTTCTGACTCTCCCCCCTTCCATCTCCACCAGCCCACAGCTCCATCTCTCCCCTCCTCATTAATTTCACACCTTCTCCTCCTTCTTTGTCCTCTGTTCCTCTCCTCTAATTGTCTGCTCTCCACTGCCGCAACTCTCTGATGTAACATGCGGGAGTCGTCTCCCCTTATCTTGTCTTATTTGTCTTGCATAATTTTATCAAAATAAACCCTAAATGAAGTCACCAGCCCTTGCAGACCTCATTCTGTCATTTTCTCACTGTTTGTTCCCTTGATTACACCCCCCCACCACCAAAATAGGGAGGAGTGTCACCCATATTAACAAATTCTTCAGTAACAATATTACTGAGAAAATGTCCATAGAAAATGAAAACGGCTGCATTGCCTATTTAATTTCAGAGTGCTGCTTAAATTGTAAGGATCCCTAATTCGTAATTCCCCCATCTGCCCATAACCCCCCACCTGTAAAGGACCCCCAACCCACGCGCGCACACACACACAGCTTAATGAGTCATTTCTGAGAACGTTGGTCTGGAGACTAAATGCTCATTACCTGGCGACGAAAATCAAAATTGTGACATTATATGTAGATATGTATAGAGTATTCCAGAACTGGCAGCGGTTCCGCCTGGCTGAGCCGTTAATTCGACGCTGTTTCCGTCTTGATGAATACAGCACACCTAAACGCTGGGGCAGGATAAGTACTCAGTGCGTCGCTCTGGAAATTTGCATGTGCACTGACTATAAAATTAAGACCCCCGACAGAAGCAAGTCTTAATTAGGCAGATGTAATAATATTGTATTTGGAGGCTGCTTCGCAGTATGTTTACAATGGAAATGAGGTTGAAGGGGGTAAACAAATTTAATTAAGGTTGCAAGAAATGTATTTGACTGATGTCTGTGTACAGAACAGTCCAACGCAATGAATATGGAGATCAAAGGCAATTTTTAAAGCTTTGGAGCTGTATGGAAGCGGAGAATGGCCGTGCTTGCAATTATTTTCATGCCGTTATCTTAAACATTGATAAAATATTTGAACTGGTTCCTTAAACGTCCCGAGAAAATCAAAAGATTTCCTTTGTCACGCCTCTACCACGTGGGGGCGCCGTTTTACGTCTTATACTGCAAAACAAAGGAACGATCGAAAGAGTTGGTAGGTTTTACAACACAGGCGCAAAACCTGCGGTTTGGCATTTCTGTTGGATATTTAGTCATTCTAAAAGCCTGATGCAAACTGTATTTGAGAAGCCGGAATTCTGCAGACAGGTTAAGGTCCCGGACCAACCAGACACGCATCTGTTCTTCGAATTATCACACACAGCAAAGCTCAGTTTTGGGACACATCTGGCCTCCCAACGTCTTTAAACGCGATCTAAAATAGACATGCTTATGTTTTTCCCTCCTGCTTAAAAGCCCGGATCCCGGCTTTCGGGATTACGCAACGTTTTTTTTTTTTTTGGAGGGGGGGGGCGTGATGTTAATGGGCAGATGGAGTGAATCTGGGTCAGTATGATGCTCAGTGAGGCAGCCGGATCTGTGCTGCCAGACGCAGTCCCGACGCTCCGGGTGCAACCATCGCAGTGTCTCTAAAATACCTTCTCAAGTGCAGGATGTCTCAGATTTAGTTAAGAAAATGCTGCTTCCTAAATATGCACAGGATCTCCTGTTTAAATTACATGTATGCGCGTGACAAAGTGCATATTTGTACACGTTACAGCATAAGGAATTCATCCTTCCGCCTTTCAGGCTTTTTTGTCTATGCGCCAAATCTGTCCTCATTTTTGGAGGATTTCTTTTTTGTACATATTTCAAAGCTGACATACTTGCCGTATATATTCTTAAGCACCAAATCCCACTGAGGAGAACAACATTGACAGAAGGTCTTTTTGGAATACAGGCATTAATATTGCAGTGTGATTAGAGCCGAGTTGGCATAGTTAATAATAAAACACATAAAACTCATTTGGGTGTAGTGAAAGGCTCGTCGCCGTCTCTACAGTCGCTATCAGGCGTATCTGTCGGGTCTCTCCGCGCTCCGGCCGCGGGCTGCGCCTTTAACGACGCGCAAAGAACCGGGGTCCTTCTCCAGGTCATAAAATATCTTGTTAACAGCCGCTCCCCAGCATTACACGCATCAATAGAACAGGGGGCTCCTCGAGCCACGACTTAATTGATGCAGAAACCACTCCAGATTTCAATGCAAATTACATCTCTTTAGAAAAAAATGTGTGTATAAATATATATATGAAATGATTTTTTTTTACACCAAAAAAAAACCTCTTAATCTGACCCCTAATTCCCATTCCTGTAAAAGTTCTTCATTAAAGTGTCAGGTTTTCGTTTTAACTGTAGTTTTTCTTCGTGCACTTACCCCTGTAGCTAATCAGCTAGCCTTTCAATTGGTTTAAGTGACAGGAAGCCAGCAATAACGAAATAACGACCTAGCCTTGTGAGCGCAAGTTAACGGGAGCAGAGGTCAGCTATGAATATTTAAATTGACATTCACTTCAAATTAAAGATGACCTTGAGAGTCCGTTTGTATCGCGCGGGAAATAAGTGGTATTTGATTTTAAATTATCTTAATAAAAAAAAGCTTTCAAATGATCGTAATTGAATAAGAAAGAGTACGGATTTCTCTGTGTTTTAAATAATTTATTTTTTAAAAACATATTACTTACATTTTTAAATTCCAAAATGATTTAGGAATCCTTTGTTATTGTGAGAACTATACCTGCTGGTTTCCTGACTCTGAATCTGCTGTCTCGTTTTAAAGAATTTAAAAAAATACTTTTTAAAAAACTAAGTAATAACATTTGATTAATATTCTTGTCAGTCCTTAGTTTGTGTCTCATTTGTTTGTTTTTTTACTGGACAAGCGGAAACAGAAAATTGATGGATGGATGGATGGATGGACGGACAGACGGATGTGTATGGGTTCGCAAAGTGCCCCATACCCCTCTTTGTCTCACTCGGATCTATCCGCACGCCCCTCCTCTGGCTGAGGGACTGCGCTCATTCCCGTCCGGTTGCCCTGTCCGACCTGTGAGTAACACACTGTTACTCTGGAAGCCTCTTTTGTTCTTATATATATAATTGCTCATTTCTGTCTCATTCTCCCTTTAAGTGGTTTTTTTTCCCAGCTGCTGTAGACTTTCCCCACGCAGGCAATTAGCCGCGATAGATTGGTGAATTGAATGAGCTCCCTCAACCCAGCGGACCCCCCCCCCCCCACCCATGAAGGACCGCCGCCGTGACAGAACGCTGCCGGGGAAGCCGCTGACGTTAATGAATCCGGACAGTTCAAGAATGCTGCGCAGTCGCAGTGGAGTCAGAGCCGGGAACGGAGGGACAGGGAGGCTCACCTGCGGACCCGACATCTGCCTGTTACATCTCTATGAATAAAAGTCTGAGCGTGCGACCGACTGCATGGGAGATGGCAGCATGTGTTTGTGTTGGAGCGTCTGTGTGTTTATACAGTATGATTTCCGGGGGGTGGGGTATAATGCACACACACACACATCAGGGCCGTAGGCATGCAGGGTTTGAAAAATACTGAGGTCCGGGAGGGGGGGGGGTGGTTCTCGTCAAGCGCATTATTGATACCGTTACCCTAATGTTCTATTTAGGTTAATATTTAGATCAAATTTTATATTTAGTTAGTACAAATTACCGAGGTCCAGGCTCATGTATTGTGTGTGTGTGTGTGTGTGTGTGTCTTTGAGGTTCATTTGTTACAAGTTTAAATAACATTTTCCTAAAAACATTATATTTACTTGGTTAAAAGTCCTGTACGTATAAAACTACGATCAGTTTGCAGGTAGTATAACGCAGTATAGCAGTACGGAATGACACTGAACAGTATATATATGTATATGTATTAATTGTTCATCATATGTAAGTCAAGATTTCACTGCTTGCCGCAAAGCAACCGGAATGCTTTTTGTATTCCTCGTATTTTTTCCCCACCATCAGCATAAAAATGTAGTTTCTTATTCAGCAAATGTGTCACCGGTTACAGCAAACCCATTTCATCAGCCTATACTTAGTGTTATTGGGTCTCTATTTCAGAAGGCTGCTATTTCCAGGATACAAGTATAATTGTGAGTTTTCGGTAGGGAAATGAAGCAAGATCACCCAGAACTAATCTGAGAGTGCACACGGCGGTTCGGTCCCAGCTTGTTTTATTGGCTTTTTTTAATCAGCTGAGAGACGGTACTGGAAGAGGATGGCATGAAATATCCGCTCGTCGGCGCTTGCGGGGGCGGGATGTGTGAGTTACGGCTCAATTTCCCCTCACCTGGGCTGGGCTGTCAGTGGTGCGGAGGGGAAGGGAGCACGGTTGGATACGGTTAGTCCACCGCTCAGAGGAACAAATTCATCAGCAGAACGGGCATAGAGTTTGGATGCCAGAATACTCTACAAAAACCCTGTGCGGGAAAGCGATTATACTTTTTGTTTCGTTGTCGAGTGTAGTGAGGTTACTTCAACGTTTTCCATTACTGAGCGTCATATTCGGGAACTAGACCCACCTGCTCCGCGACTCCGATGTCAATTTGACAGCAATTATCACGGTGCTAAATTTCAGACCCCCGAGAGCCCGTCCAGGATAAGAGGGCGGAAGATAGATGGAAATTTTCAGGCCTTGAACCCAGACAAAATGCCTAAAAAGACTTGAGAAGAGGAATGATGTTGACACAAATGGCTTAAAATATTAACAATATATACCAATATACTATCTCCAGAATGACACCAGCCAATGAAATATAGCAGAACACCGTAGACACATTCTGTCAAGTGAAATAGGAGCCAGTAAGACAAAGAGGACATTAAAGATTACGCTAGACGAGAGCTTTCAAATTCAACCACACTTCTAAAGCCTGTTGGAAAACAGCTTTCCTACAGTCAGACGAGCTATAAGCATTTCATAATAAGCACATAAATGCTTCATGTGTACATTCCTGTCTTTTAATTGTACTAACCCTTTTTAAAGGCAATAAAAAGTAAATGTTTTCTTACAGTGTGGGAGAAACAGAAAAAAACTGCTCTGGGATAAAGGAAAATCTCCCCTGATTCCATCTGGGTGGTTATAAATGTGTTTTGTTCACCTTTGCTTCAGCTGGCGAAGAAATATCCTTTTATAGTCCTGCCTCAGTTACAATACCCCAGGGATGCGCTTTGGCTATAACATACGCAATTATATTGTTTTCTTCTACTGTTATAAGTATTGGGTTTTTCTTGGCCATGCGTAACATACTGCCACCTGTTGGAATGTTTGATTTTACAGTGAAATTAGTAACATTTGCTACACTCTTAATGGCTTGGTAGCTCCAATAATTTCCGACATGTTTCTAAATGCTGTGCTCTTCCACATGGTTTATAGTAAATGATGTTTTAAAGATATCTATGACTTGAACTTGGCTCAGGCCTGTCGGCGATACAGGGGCCCTCACTATGCTTTTGGTACGGACCTTCTTACACTCTCTAAACCTCTATCCGGCACAGGGAAGCTGGGTCATTGAATTTATTTTGGGGGGGTGGGGGGGTGGTGGTTGGGCGTTAATAGCTTCCGACTGCTGAAATGTGAAAAAAGGTAACATCGACGGGCCATTTATTGGATTATTTTGGAAGAGTTTTCTTTGCCATGTTTGCCGAAACGCCTTCTGCATATTTATACCCTGACACCCCCGGTAAAAATAGGCAGCACGCAGACGCCGCACTGCTGCCGTGTCACACTGTCGTTAGGAAACACGCTGAGTGAGTGAAGGTGGTGAACAGGCTGGACCGGAGCCCACAGGCCGTTGCTGTGTAATCTCCAGAGAAAGGCTTTTTATAACTGTAACTAGTTCATTTACTAAGATATTATACTTATAATAATGTAGACGCCTGTGAGCTATATGCATAGGGTTGGGTATCTGTTGATTAACTAATTAATTTTTGATTAAAAAATTAAAACTTTTTTTTCTGCCCCAAATGCACATATTCCAGTTTTTTTTCGGAGAATTTTCAATTTTATTTTATTCATGATTTTTTTGTTTATAACTTTTTCCCTTCCATGCTGAGCCATTCCCACTCTATAAACTGTTTTTCTAGAAACCCAGAAAAGGAAACTTCCAGTACACCTGCAATCCCCTTCCCAGTCCTCTGGCTGCCCCCAGGGGACAGGGGGGCGCTACGCTGGCAGTCAACGCAGCGCGCCATGTGGTTAGCGCGTGACAGCTGGCCAATCTGCTTAATGTATCTGCAGGCAGTCTATCAGTAATTATTAAGCGCTCGTTACCAGAGAGCGTTGAGATGCTGCTGATGATGTTCCCAGCAGACATTCACCCCTCCCAGCAAATCCATAGCAGATCCAGTGTGGGGGGTCTTTGTTAGATAGCAGGGAAAGAATTTCAGCAAACACAGTTACAGTCGCGGGTACAGACATGGGCACAGACATGGGCACAATCACAGACTAGGGCACAGACATGGGCACAGACATGGGCACAATCACAGACTAGGGCACAGACATGGGCACAGACGAGGGCATAGAAGCAGGCACAGACTACGGCACATTCGCGGACACAGACATGGGCACAGACGAGGGCATAGAAGCAGGCACAGACTAGGGCACAGATGCGGACACAGACGCGGGCACAAGCACAGACTAGGGCACAGACATGGGCACAGTCGTGGGCACAGACACAGGCACAAGCACAGACTAGGGCACAGACATGGGCACAGACGAGGGCATAGAAGCAGGCACAGACGCGGGCACAAACACAGACGTGGACACAGACGCGGACACAAACACAGTCGCGGGCACAGACACAGGCACAGACATGAGCAGGAGTGCCTGAGAGCCCTGTAAAACCATTTCAGAATGAAAACACAGGAGCTAGATCTACCTGCTGCAGTAGTGCCCTCCGCCTTAGCAGTGTTTGCATTGTTCATAGTGTTTACTGAAGAGCAATGTATCTCCCTGACACCGGTCTAGCGCAGAAAATGGTGAAGGCTAGAATGACGGTACAAGCCCCCCTACAAGGATTACTTCATCTAGTGCCAAATTCCCAGACCCACTGGCCGCCACTTCCCAGTTCCTTGTGCATCACATTGTCTAGACGACGAGCTCTTTGTCAAACCCACTGAAAGCAATTAAGCAGCCTGAATGTGGCCGGGCTTATATCTGGGCCTTCTGTCGAAATCACGAACAGGCCAAGCGACTTTAACGGCTTGGGAGAGATCGGTGGAATGTGATGTAATCTTTGGGGGGGGGGGGGCGGTGGAGATTTTTCTGCGCGCAGAGAGAGGGTTCAGTACCTGCTTGGATTCCCCTGCCGCACAGCATTATTAACGCTGGTGTTGGGTTTTAACCCCCCCTGAAAGATCATTAACGCTCTTCTCAGTTGACAGCGGTAAGATCCTTTGTGCAGGAGATAGATAATTCCTTAAGGATTAAACAAATCCCAGGTAGAGGTTCAGCTGAACATTAAGTAAGTCCAGAGCAGAGGTTCTACTCTTGTTAAACTTGCTGCTGTCTTCCTCCCCCTCAGGAATTTAAGTATTAATGTCATGCTCATAAAAGTACACGTGAAGCACGTAATTATTCATATAGTATGATTTTCCATTGTACGCGGTGTCAGGAACCTCTCTTTGTTTACATGTTTCTGGAGGAATGGTTATTGAGATGCGCGCTGCAGCTCCTGCCTCAAAAGTTACAGCTGTGGTTGAGGTGGGGAACATAACAATGTCGCACGCCGCATAATCCATTTTGTGGAGGGTAAATTACAGGTGGAATTAATCAGCACAATAAATCACCGTCACCTGACTAACCCCCCCCCCCCCTTCCCAAGGTTGATCAAATAGACAGTTATGGCCTGTTATCATATGCTGTGTGACTCAGTTGTGTCGGAGTGGGGGTTGGTTTACATATCCATTCCAAGGGACGTTGTCAGTACACAGGGAGAAGTAACTGCATAATGATATAAATTATCCTTACATGTGCTACGAGAATCCATGAAAGGTCATGTGAACATATGTATACAGTCATTTTACAGAGGCAGTCAGAGTGTACCATAGTAAATTTAATTTAAGCAGAATTAAGAGGTTATTACTACAGACCCTCTATGACTTCCATTATCTGATTAAGTTAGTTATAAAAAAATCTTGGATTAAATTTTGTAGCTCTGTGATGGACTGGCATCCCAACCAGGGTGTGCCGTATGCTGGCCAGAATACCCCCGCCCTCCTTCACCCTGGCCAGGATGAGCTTCTAGAAGCTGGATGGATGGATGAATTACTAAGCGTTAGATTGCCTTGCACTTCTTATTAAGCACCTAAAAGACGACATCAATCCCTCTTGCTAGAACACTGCAGCTTGACGGCACAGCTTGCATCCACTGTATTGCACCTAAATACCGGAAGAGGTCATATCCCGCCAGGAACCTGAAACAGCAGCTCCAGCCGAAGTATCCAGTGATGAACAGACTTGGCACTGGAATGACAGATTGCAGTGTTGGAGTTCCTGCTTGATCCTTGTGCTTTCATGCTCACCAGCTTTGGTCTAATCTAGTTCTCCTGTACGTTTTTTAGCTGGGACCTACTTAGCTGAGAACTGCTCTATCTCCATTGCAATCCTGTACTGCTCATTGGATGGATGGATGGATGGATGGATGGATGGATGGATGGAAATTTTTCTAGACATGGTAAATTATAACATCTGTGCTCATTATTCTGCATTTAACTAGCAAACTCACACCTCTAAATGAGAACTATGAGTAATTAATATTATTCTTGGTGGTTTAGCGTATCGTTATTGTGTGTAACTGGAGTTTCACTGCAAGACGCATGTTTCTGCCTGCCCTCCATTCTACTTCAGGCGGACTAAGAGCCCACCTGAATTTTCTGAATAACTTTCCATATATATTAAAAAAAACATATATTTAGCTAATCATGTAACCTGTTTAGTTCAAGATTTGTCGTTACAAGGTGAGATGATCTCACAGGGTGGGATGTTGTCTCGGGGCATCGTTAAAGGCGCCAACCCTCGGCACGTTATCCTGTTAAAGTTAACGTATAGCAGCAGAGAATCTAGGCAGAGGAATAGCGGAACATCCTCTCACAAGGAACCTCAGCAGGATGACCATCACTAGGGACGTGTCCACTGACACTGAGCCAAACCTTATTCTGCTTCATCACATTACAGAACAGCAGGCACATCAGACCTCTTAGAACGTACCCAGCCTGTAGAAACGGCCTTCGTGGTTCGGCTCTGGAAATTAGACACTGGATGCCGTGACACGCACAGCTAGCAGCACCTCGCTGGCTCTCCGTCTGGGAATTCTACTGGCCATGACAATAAAACGAGCACTTTGGAGACGCTGGCGAGGATTCGACGGCTCGCTCCGCTGGCAAGGTCTGGGCTACATGACGCGGGCCAGGCCTAATTTAAGGGTGTGCTGTAACTGAATCGCCGTGGGTTACGGATAACAGCCCGATAGCTGAGGAAAAACAGATGTGGGGATGGAGAGAGGGAGCTGGGTAGAGCTTTGGATGTGGGGAGAAGACATGGCAGGAGAGCCGAAGAAAAGTGAAACGACATTTTCATTTGCAGCGATGATACCAAGAATGGTCTGTTTATTAAATAGATAATTAAAGAGATATACATAATTCTTATTACAATTACTGTTATTTTCTACTGAATACCGTATTACTATGAATTTTAAGTATTTTCATTAAAAATAGTCTGAATGACAAGCCTGAGCAGCATAAGCAATTTAAGGATGGATGGATGGATGGATGGATTTATGGATTTATGGATGGATGGATAGTCTGAATGACATTGTAAATTAGTAAACGATTTTAAGAAAAGGTTGGTCCACTACTGAGAATGAGCTCAAAAATTATTTTGCAGTAACATATCAAACTATTTAAATTATATTTATATTTAAACTGTTTATTTCGTCTCTTTTATTTTACCTTGTAGCCCTTTGAGATCTTGTAATGTAAAGGGCGTTATAAATAAAATGCATTATTATTATTATTATTATTATTTAAGTCACATTCTTTTGATTACAGCCATAAAAAGTGGAAATAAAGTTGGTGGGATCTAAATCCGACCAAGGAGCACAAGGTGAACCTGGTATATTAGCATGTTTGGGAGGCCTCCATGGTATATTAGCATGTTTGGGAGGCCTCCATGGTATGTTAGCATGTTTGGGAGGCCTCCATGGTATGTTAGCATGTTTGGGAGGCCTCCATTGGCTGGGTCCTCAGTGCAGGACCATTTTAAATGATTAAAGCTGTAAGTAAATACTGTCATTCTTAGCAATGCTTAAAGAAACAGGAATTTCAAGGCCAGACTTACTATTACGCTGGTTATAATCTGTCTATTTAAGTGCTTAATGTGTCTGATCTAAGAAGACTGTGCCATTTCATCATGAGTGGGAATGTTATATTTTATTTGTACAACAACAAAAATGTACTAGAATGAAAAATTTGAAATCATACTAAATCAAATAAGATTATGGAGACCAAAGCAATATTAAGGTTATAATAATAATTTGACAGTATGTCAGTGTAACGAATGACATATTGCGTGTTATATCCACAGTATGATGCATATTAATATGTCATTAATCGCTGGCTTCTTTGGGAACAGAAGTCCTTGATTAAGCCAGGGGGGGCACTGCGTTCCTTCAGCCATCTTGAGGACTGACTGTACTGCACAGATGTCTGTGGGGGTGTGGGGGCTTGGTGCCAATCGCTGTGCCACCCCGTGAAGGAGAAAGCTCGCTGCCGTCAGCCCGTCCCGGAGTTACCCCCTGTCCCTCAGCTCCTTCAACACTTTTCCGATAGTTTGTGCTTCGGAGGTCTCGTGTAAACCTCAGCGTCCTTGAAGGGGGAGAGGCGGGGACGGCTGCCATTTTAGGATGAATTTAACAGCCCCCCCCCCCCCTCCAATTTAGACTGGTATTCTGAAGTTATTTCTTGTAGCTGAAACTACATTTCAGCTTTTATAAATATCACCATTAATATTTGAGAACAATATGCTAGTAAAGGCTACAGTCGTGACTTAACACCAGGTTATTGGAATAAATCATCTGATTATGTCCTTGCAAAATGTCCTTTCACATGTTAATGGCACAAAAAGCACTATAAGACCTTTGTCTTATTACTGAATGTAGTAATTTTTCCCATGAATTGTTATCAGCATAATTGAATGGGTTTTACTGAGGCTTTGCTGGAGAGCAAATTTCAGACGCGCCCTTCACTGAAAGACGAGGCCTACAGGTTAAGATCTGGAAAAAAATATATATTGGTTTGCATTTCTTAGCCTTGACAAAACAAGTTATAAATGTTACGATCATGCCTGAAGTGTATCTCACCAGCTCAAGAAAAGGAGAAGAAAAATGTATGCCGCTTTATTGCATAGAAACAGGAATAAAGTAGCGTAATAATATGTACCGTGTAATGGGTAGAATTAAAGAAAGACGGTTCTAAAATGAGATTCACACACTCCACTATGACCTGTAAGACCTTAAAGAAATGGACCAGGAGATGGACCTTCTGAGTCTGAAAATAAACCATGTAAAATCCATCCCTGGCCTCTGTTCTGCAGGACCTCGCCATCTAACAACACCGTCTTAGTGAATCTCTTTTTATAATACTTTTAGACTTTAGGAATTCTTTGTATCATTAAATATATTAGGGTGGCCAGTCTATACAGTATAGAGGGGGGAAAAGAGTACGATATGGTCTCAGACAAGATAGTCATTAATTACTAAATAATCTAAGGAAACCAGAGAAGGTCTGGCCCCCGAGGAAGAGGCGTGAGAATTACTGGAGTATCTGAGTGACCTCACGCTGTTCCGTCCCGCCTGCAGCGATATGGGGGGGTTAGCCTCAGCAGTGCATGCTGGGGTTAGCACTGTGGCTAGAGATTGTTCTGTAATTAATAATATCAAAGGATCTGACGCCAGCCCCCCCAGGAGAGTGCAGAGCCACGCAGCGGATCCAGGCTGGTTCTCTCGGTCCCGTAATGAGCATCAAACACTAATGGGGCGCCGCTGATCCATACGTCGTTAGAATAATGGCATGGATGGTTGTTTTCTTAACGGAATGGCGTCCCTCCGAGTCCTTTAAGGGGAATTTTCCGAGAGGGAGCTTTGAAGCCGACAAGGATGAGAGAGATCATTACCTCCAAACAAGGAATGGTTACATGCTAGGATGGGACCTTGTGATGGAAAAGGCCATCCATCCTGGCAGCGTGATTTCTGTTAGCGGCCTGATCGTTTGTTACTGTCTGGGGGGGTGGAGCTAAGGAAAGAGAAGTTGGTGTCAGAGGTGATTTCTGATGCTAATCTCCTGGGTTCTTTATGCTGTTGCCTTAGTTTTCACTCCACAGCTGCTTGTCAACCCCAAAAGTCAACCCTAGCTGGCATTAAGGTTTGGCATCTTTGATATTGAATTAGTGGATCACAACTGAAAGAGTAAAGGAGCTCTGATTGGTGTAAACGAAACCATGTGAGATCTTGTTGGAAGGTCACTCTCTGCAGGGTAACGATCTCCAAAGATGCCTGGGATACGTCTCATGGGGTTTCGCCCATGAGCTCTGGCACGGAATTTCTGCTGGCTGGAAATGGCAACCGGGAAGTTCAGTCAACAGGGACAGCATCCGGACTTAAACTTTTATTAGAATCGCTCTGAAGGGAGTCATTTTAGTCCTGAAAAGGGCACAGAACCTCCACCCACCCTTTGCGAATTCTACCATCGAGCGCTGAGATCACCGTAAGGTGGCAGAACTCTCCTTGCCCTGGTGCCACCTACACTGCCCGTTGCTACGGAAATGGACGAGCAGAATTTTCCAAGCAGCACCAGGGTTTGGCAATAATGAAACATTACCTGCGTGTACGCTTGTTTGGCAGCGAAACGACGTGAAAATGTAATTAAGCAGCGCATTTAATCACGTTTACGGTGTGAGGGCAAGGAAAACACTGCCAGTTTTCAGCGTGACTCACCATTAATGTATTTAACACCCCAGAACTCTGCCTGTGCGTTACGCAGGAGTGTCCGAACTCCCTCCCCATGCGACTGGTAACCTGCGTAGTGGGAATCCGGCACGAGTGACCAGCCTCGATAACGGGGCCTGAGCTCCATTTGGATTTATACCCTGAACCTGCCGTCTGCCGTCATCCGTAATGCGCGTCCTGTACGTCGACAGGATCGATGTGGGGTATCGGTGTAATTTATAGCACGGCGTGAGGTATTACTTAACCAGTTCTGCTAAGGCCTGTAATAATTCATTCTCCCGCAACACCCCCCTGGAGAAATATGTGTTCCTTGGCTGGGCCAGTAGGCAGACAGGGAGGCTGTGCCACGGATCCCATTGATTCTGGCATCACCAGCAGCCAGACAGACCGTTTTATCATCCCCGCTCTGAATATGGTGCGGTGTGCACATCCACAGCCATCGCCAGCCCACAGAGACCACGACAAATCTGCCTCTTCCACAGTGCACTGACTCTGATCTGGGAAGCCATCAACGGTTGGATCTGAGGTGCGACTTGAGACTCTATCTGCATTCTCATGCACATGCTTGATATAAGTTAATTACCTGTACACAACTGATTTACAAGTTAGCTGTGGTCTACATGGCAGCTTGGTGGGTAGCACTGTGCACCTCCAGCATTGTGGGTTCAATTCCCCCCCCCCCCCCCCACCATTTTTATATAACACATTATATATTTAGCCGATGCCCTTTCTTTAGAGAATGGGCCAGACTGGAGCAGTGTGGGGTTGGGAGACTTGCTCAAGGGTCCAACAGCAGAATCACTCTGCCTACCCTGGGATTTGGACCGGTGACCTTCTGATTACAGGTGTTGCATCCTAACACTCCAAACCACACACCCTCCCCTGCCTGTGCGAAGTGTGCGAGGTGTCCACAGACACGCAATTAGGTGAACTGGTGCATCTCAATTGCCCTGCGATGAACTGATATATAGTCACAGTGATCCCTGTGCTTCAGGATCACTGTGACCCTCGACTAGATAATGGCCGGATAGTTTAACTCCATCTTCCTTGGAGAACGTAGTACGAAAAAGGTGGTAAATGAGGCCCCTTTGATGTCCTCAGGTTGTCTGTCTGGATGCCCGTGAATTAATTGCACTGATTGTGCTATTGTGAAAGGGTTGGGTGCCCTGTCCTGTAGGATAATGAGATATTCTTACTGGAGAGCACCAAGCCTTGCGTAAAGGGGCCAGGCCTGCCCGTGGCACAGCGCTCTGGGCCGCTGTTTCATGCCACTCCTTTCGGTAAGATCATTAAAGGGCTGGAACCAAATTGGCCCAGTGGCGTGAAGCGGTTAACGAGGTCCCCGTGCCAGGCTTGAGTCCAGAATCCTCAGACGACGTTTGATTCGAGGGCCACACTGAAGTAATTGGACCATGAAGGCAGAGCGCTTCCTAGATAACAACGTGACATTTCGCACCCGGCTGATCCGTCTCATGGACATCACGCGGCGTCTCGGTGAAGGAGCAGACGACCAGACAATCCAAAGCGCAATTTTATCAGCTCGCTTGTGATTTGAAAATACAAATCCCACAAATCAGAATCAGCTCTATTATCACCAAGTACAAGTAAGAGGAATTTGGTCTGGTAGGTCAGTGTAGTTAAAAGGGAAAAAAAAATTAACAACACTGCACCAGCAAACGATACCAACATTAGGTACGATAGACAATAGTATCATCCAGAGAGCTGGGCAAGGAAGAGGGCAGGGTAAAGTTCTGCAAAAGAGCAGGAAGATCATGACAATAGAGAAGAACAACCACTGCAAAGCAGCCATATCGTAACCAAAGAGCAAAACATCTAAAATCAGGCTGTACAAATTGACAACAAAATCTACAAATGTGAATATTCAAGCAGTAGTTTGGTCAGGGGGTACATGATGTCATTTATTTTGGCAGGAAGTCTCACAGGTGAAGCTTCCTGAGTGCCGTCTCAGATAAATAGACCCCAGATCATGTGGAGATGCACATGATGGGTAATATTTTCTGCTACGTGGTGAATTGATCAAATTCCAGGACGCATTCATACATGACAGCTGCGTGGTGCATAAACGTGCAGTTGTGGCTGCGTGGTGCATAAACGTGCAGTTGTGGTCTTAGTTAAAAAACCTACTGGGCCTGAACATTTAATTTCTCAATAAATTAAATGGCTTCCACATTTACATTTTTATTAAGGCATATTAATAATGAGATTACATCTAGCTGGCTATGAAGCATTCCACTTTGGAGCACAATTAATAAATAATTATTCCAAATATGTCACAAAATAATAAGTGAGTGTCACCCCAGAGGCTTTTGTGTGGTATGTTGGCGGTTTGATGAGCTACATTATTGTATGAACAAATTAATATTAAGGCTCACAACAGCCCAGTATTTGGAGGTTTGATGGATGGATGGATGGATGGATGGATGGATGGATAGTGGTGGCAGATGTTACAGTACATGTACAAAGGAAGACAAGTTTGGTTTGGGTGGTTAAGAAATCCATGGCTTCCACAATGTTGTAGAAGAAGCCATGTCTTCAGTCAACAGACGGTCAGTTCGGTGTTTGGCTCAAACGTGTAGATCAATCAAACGTGTAGATCGGTAGTTATAATGTAATGACCAACAATAAGACAGGAGGAATGTGGTCATCAGTCAGAATCCTTTCCAGGACCCAGTGGTGACTCACAGATTGTCAAATGACTCCTTAAGGTCTGGTTGTCACAAAGTAGACGCTACGGTGTGATGTGGGTCTAATGGTGTGAGGACAACTTGAGGAATCTCAATTTTTAATGATTTTCTTCTTATACATGCGCTAATTCCCCCTACCCCCCTGACTGAGGTCATGAGAGGTGATGTAGACCTTTATCTGAGTTTCCAGTTTCTTCTCAATGACCTGAGGTTGTCTTTCTCTTGAATGTACTTAGAACGGGCTTAATTATAAAAACATGAGATTTTGAGTGCTTCTGGAATTGTCTCTTACTTGGGGGAAAATTGGTCTTGCACTAAATCTAAATATTTCATGCTCACCTTCTTCGAACTTTGCCAGAGAGAAAGAATACAACCTTCCTATAACGGAGGAAAAGTTTTTGCCTGCTGATTGCGATTCTTATAAGTTATTTAACCTACTCAGCTATTTGTGAAGGCAACAGAAATGCCAACCTGTGTATAAACTGCTGCATTCGTTTCTTATAGGTTAAGGTCATTCACTTAGTAAATTGTGAGGAAATGTAACTTACTCCATTGGTAAAGAGATTGAACTATTCCAGTCATCAGGAATGGCAGTGATGTTTCAGTTACATGAATTTTGATTGTAACGTATGTTTATCTGTATATTATGTCCAATATATTTAGAGGGCATTGAAAGAAAGATTACCTTAAGCTTGAACTTAAACACAAATAAGTTAGGAGACCAACAAAATTGATTGTTACATTGTTACATCCATTAATAATCCAAGTCATGATGATGTCACAATGCAGGCACAATGTACTGATTTTCCTAGGGGTTTTAAACAGTTAGCATAATCAGTGAGTGCAAGCTCGCCAAATCAAGCATAATTGCAGTTATTACAGGGGCTTCGGAGTTTTAAAAAAAGCAGTTTAGGACCCTCTCACATCTTTGAAGATTTTTTGACCAGAATCATGCACCATTTTATTAATTGGAAATTCATTCATTTAAATTGAGTTTAGTTGAAAATCCTTCAGCCATTACCCAGTGATGTTTTACTGAGTGACGGGCGACTGGCAAGGTTTGCGTTGAAGGTGGTGGTCTCTTTCAGGTAGCCCTTCCATGTTTTTCAGCCTCAGGACACTCAGATGTGTGGAGTGTCAGTTTTCAAAACGGTGACCTTAACACATGTATTATGTGGAAGAGAATCGGCCTTTAGACCCAGGAACCATGAGGAGGGAGCGGCAGCCTGAGGTGATGCTGTGATGGGCATAACTTGGTCAGCATGCCCCCCCCCCCCAACACCATCCACCTGCTGCCCTGCAGACATCTTCAGACGCAAGATTGACTTCAGGGTTTCTGGACAAAACAAACAGTGGCGATTTTATAGCTCCTGGACCCCCATGGAAAAAGTCACCTTAGATCAGACCAGGTCTCGTTTTCAGTTCTCCCAGGTAGTTAGCTTAATAATTACCGATTCTGATTGGCCAGAGACTCACAGGTAAAGGAAGGCTGGAATCTGAGCAGTGCTTGGCCCTTGAGGACTGGGAAAAGCCCGGCCTTGGATGTTTCACACACTAAATAAATAGCTAGTGAGTAGAGTCAGATCGTAGCTCATCAGAAGAACATGCAGCTTCAACGTCTTCTAAATAAAGAATGTGTTTTATTTGATATTTACTGTATTCAATATTTAGTGTAGTGACTGTTTGTGGCCAACAGGCGGCATAATAAATGTGGAAGATGAGGCAGCTTGTGGTTGTTCCTCTACTCCTCCAGCATCCTCAAATCAATGCACTCACCAGTCATCTAAATCAAAATCGTGCATTATTGCTGTTCATATGGGTCCTCCATCCATTTATCCATCCATCAAAGTTCTGTAACCATTTGTCTTATTCAGAGGTGGAGGGGTGGTGGGGGGGTGGGCTGGAGTCTAAGAGCACAAGGCAGAGAACAACCCAGAATGGGGCATCAACCTATTGCAGGGGACATTCACACACGCACCCCTATTGGTAACTCCAATTAACCTCAGCATGTTTTTGGACTGTGGGGGGAAACCAGAGTACCTGGAGGAAACCCCACGATGACATGGGGAGAACATGATGCACACTCCATATATGGAGCTTGGGCAGAGACTCAAACGCAGGTCCCAGAGGTGGGAGGCGACAGTGCAAACCACTGCACCACCATGCTGCCCCCTCTTATGGATCCTGCATCTCATTAACGGTTTCCTGATTGGAATATCAAACGGCAGATTTGTCGGAGAAGTGCCTGTCCGCTTCCAATGAGTGACTCCTGGGGAGTTAATTAAAGCTGGCCCGGAAGCTCGGTAGCAGCTCGAACGTCCTTGGGGGAGCATCGGGAATGTTATGAGTGCGGCGCCGACACACGTTTGGCCTGGCAGTCATTTAGCTTCGGGGGGGGTTATGATTTGGTGTGTGCAGGGGCGGCCTGATGAAGTGGCTGATAAGAAATGTAGCTTTAATCAGGTTCCTCTTCATGGGCTGTTTAATGCTGTGTGGGGCAGGCTTCCAGCAGGAGTGGCTTGCTCAGCTTACGGGAAGTGTGTTCTCCTCAGCCACTTTCCTTGGGGGGGGCGCAGTGGAAATGTGAGCTGAGGTCTGATTTGCATCTGAAGCCTCCTTCCAAAAGTGCTTTTGAAAGCAATTGCTCACAAAAAAAATACACTATCTGAAACAGCTATGTTGCGGCTGATTCCGAGCTGCTCAAAGAGGCGTTAGGAAAGGGGCAGATTCATTACAGGCTAATATGGACATTTCTGTCGGACCATACTCTGTAATTATTGTCTAAAAGAGAAGATTCTTCAGTATTATTGGGAAAGTGGTAGATTCCTCAGTCTGTCTTTATTCAAGGTGACTTTCAGTAACAGGAAGGCTTACAGTGTATGTTTTTCTAAGGATTTGAGCCCACAACCTTTTCATTGTTAGACCATCTGTTTGAGCTACTGCAGCATAGCCAGCGAGGTAGCTTATTTTTTGGGTTATGTGCTCTTCTTGGCTGATTGATGATTGGCTGATTATTTGATTGGCTGATTATTTGATTGGCTGATTATTTGATTGGCTGATTATTTGATTGGCTGATTGATTGAAAAGCCATTAAGAAGGAGGGGCAGTTTAGGTCTTCCTGTTGTGACCCTGGTTTCCCCAGTTATGTCCTTCTGCAGACCTGTGTTCACGGCTGCCTGCCAGGTGCCTCAAGTCAGCTCTTTCATCCGCAGCATTCCCAGCATCCTTCAGTGGCGTGACACCGCGTTGGCGCAGTAGATGTGGCGCCCCCACCCCCCTCCCCCCTCCCACACTCTCCGGCAGCCGGATATTTAAATATTTGATAACCCCGCCGGGTTGCGCAGCAGTGCGAACCAGAGTGAAGCGACTTCTCAGCCGGATGAAACATTAATGGTTAATGAATAATAGTTTGGTGGAGAAGAGCTGGTCAGGGGTCACATTACCACTGAGATACGGGACAGAGGGCAAAAGGAAACAGGCTGATTTCTGTTATTGGGCTGGGCAGCTTTCGGGGGTTGACAGGGCGTATCTGAAGTTTATTTTTATTAAAATATACTGTCAGTTGTAGCACATGACGTGATAAAGCGTCATTCTTTATACCGCGGTAAGTTGAAGCACACTGTCCTGTGCATTCCTGCGCATTCCTCTGTGCATAACCTGTGTGTATTCCTGTGCATTCCTCTGTGCATTCCTCTGTGCATAACCTGTGTGTATTCCTGTGCATTCCTCTGTGCATTCCTCTGTGCATTCCTGTGTGTATTCCTGTGCATTCCTCTGTGCATAACCTGTGTGTATTCCTGTGCATTCCTCTGTGCATTCCTCTGTGCATAACCTGTGTGTATTCCTGTGCATTCCTCTGTGCATTCCTCTGTGCATTCCTGTGTGTATTCCTGTGCATTCCTCTGTGCATAACCTGTGTGTATTCCTGTGCATTCCTCTGTGCATTCCTCTGTGCATTCCTGTGCATTCCTCGGTGTCTTGGCCATTTCCCACAGTGTACAACACCACAGATAGGAAAGCACTCCTGCTGTTGCTCAGGAATCTACCGAAAAATAATGATCACACTGCTTCTCTTAACATGTCACTGTCTGTATAATCGGCCTTCAGAGAATCCAAGCATCAGTATATAAAGGTGCAGGATTTATTAAGCTCTCTAACCCGAACTTCACATTTGAGAGTCTTTGGTGCTGCTGCTCTCCTGCTTCTCTGCAAGAGCAGGGAGCTGCAGATGCTTCATGCTCGTCTTGCTCCTCTGCACTTATATGACCATTAATTATAACGAATAACATGTTAAATACATGGTATATCTGGAGATACATCCAGTATCTGCTTTTCTAGTGTTACAATGTAGAACCTTCCAGATGCTGACCACATTTATGTTCTTCTGTCTTTGGCAGATGTTAGGAAACCTTATAAAGATCCCATTTAATTAAATATTCAGAGTCTGACAATTCGAACGTCAAGAAGAGCACAGCATGGAGGAATCATTTCAGTCAAGTCATAAAAATGTAATATCTTCCTCACTAAATTACTGTCTTCACAAATGTGATAAATTTCAATAGCAGTAAAACGTATCCATTTTCCACGTTAACGTTTAATCGTGATTTTAAACGAAGACGCTTCTGTTCCTGGAGCTGTACTCCTCCTGCCCCTTGTCCGGCTTTTCTGAGGATCCGAACGGCACGTCACGAGGACGGTCCGCTGGAACAAAGGGAAGCTGCTGCAAGGAATCTGGGTGTCTCTGCGGGGACTTAGATATGAAGATACTCGCTCCGTGTTGGGCGTTCCTTATTGAAACAGAGGCCCCTGACTGGAGGGCCGATCTTCTGCTGAAGCCCCTTCAAGGCCTGAGCGGGTGCCGTTTGCGAACACGAAGCCAGCTGGCTACTCGAGAACGGCCTGTCACACTTCCGCTTGTTAGCGGAGCACCCGGAGAGAAGCCGCAAATAGGTCGGCGTCTGTGAGAGCGCAGTCCGCAGGTCGCCCTGACTGTCTGCTCTCAGGTTCCTTTAGACATACTTTCTGGGGCTTTCCTGTCCCATCAAGCTGCTTCTCACCACCACGTTTCCCTCTGAAGCTCCCTGCTTCCCAGTTTCCCTCCCCAGCTGTCCTCTTTGTTGCCTATTAGCTGCTATGCACCCTGTTCCCTGCGTGCGCGTTTTGCTTCTTGTGTGGGTTATCAATGTCTCCCCGAACCAATGCCAGCTTTAAAATCCATACATTTCAGGCTTTCCTTGTAGGGGGTTTATGCTTATTTAGTATGTGAAACCCTACAGAGTTTGGTGTTTTGAAGGGGAAGGTATCACAAAGTATCTTCTAGCATAACTCTCCTCCCCCTGTTTTCAGAAGTGAACCACAAAGGGAAAAAAAAATGCAGGATCGATAATTAAATGTTCACCCAGCAATCCTCGAAGAACAAAGCATTTAATTAGTGAAGGTAGATCAAACACTAATTTACAGTTGTCATATTATTATAAGCATAAATAATGTAGCATGGAGAATACTGTTATATGATTGGTTTTCATGTTGTGCGGCTGCTGGCTCAGGCAGAAAGCTGTGGATCAGGACTCCTGTGGGACTGAGTCTCGTCTCCCCTCAAGAAGAGCTGTCAGGTCAGCTCCGAGCAAAACCAGCTTCCCAAATTCACCCTGGCATATCTATCAGACCCACCTAACCTCCCCCTGAGCGAGCAGCAGATCACTGTGCTGTTCTGACACGCCTTCAGATCATAAATCTCATCCCATCTTCTCTCTTGGTCTTATTAGGTTTTTTTTTAGACCCAGGTCAGACAAAGTCCACCTAGAAAGCTTAGATGTGACATCCGAATGGTCGACCTTTAAACACTATGTTATCTCATTATGAAGTCATAGAAAGTTCGGCAGATCTTGCCTTGTTGAGCGGCTCTGTCCCCTTGGTGCACAAAGGACCTTGACTCCCCATCGTTAATTTTCCTGTTAGCTATCTGGCTGTTTATAAGCGATAAGCAGCCGGAAGATGGATGGCTGGGTGTTTGTGGCTTTAGGCCCATATTCCCTGAAAATCAGTTTTTACACCTGGTCATTAATCGGTTTATTACCCTATTCAATGGGACTCTTTCATTCGGTCTGTTATTTAAGGAGGATCCATGAGATAGTGGGGGAGTCACTCTGTCTCAAAAAGCCCCCACATAGCATAATGGGAGAGAGAGATGCTACGTGGTACCTTGGGCGGAGCTTAATTTGGTTCTGCTTCTGATGTTATAAGCAGGGGCGTGTCCCTTATTCTGATTGGTTGAGGGGTTATGTCCATATATGGTATACATGCTTATGCCACGTATTGCCGATAGGGGGCCATATGGCTTGGGAGATAAGGCTTGGCATTAAACTTTAATAGAATAAAAACACATTACATGTATTTATTTATGTGTTTCTTTTAATTACGTTACTCAGTCAAAAAAACACCAGACATATATAGTTTATTATTAAAATTGTATAAGGATTGTTTTGTGATAGCGAAATTTTAAATTAGTACGAGTGTGATATAAATCCATCCATCCATCTATTTTCCAAACCGCTTAGCAACAGTGCTAACCACTGCACCAAAGTATAGGACCATGATGTGTAGTCAGACCCCAAAACATACTAACTCAGTCGTTCACGAGTCTTATTGCGAAAAACCAAACAAAATAGACTTGTAAATTTTAAAGAAAAGACATTAATGGCTTTTGTTAATGTTTAAAGGTATAAAAAAAAACTTTAGCTGCCTTAAATGGCCAGAAAAGAAACTGGCTCAACACTATTAATAGTTTATATGAGGATGGGGTGTTTGCAACAGTCACAATCCTATCAGTCAAGCATAACCTGCCAAAGAAACATCTCGTTTCATTTATTTCAAAGCAGACACTTTGTGCAAAAGTTGTTTCCTCATTTCCCTAACGGCCACTAGAATTGGATGGTCCTTAAAGACCTTTTATAAGACTCGGAGGCCCTGTCCTGAGGTTTATCAAAGACCAGGTTCTTACACCAGAGGAGACCGTTGCTGTTTAAGTACTAGATGGGTTCACCCCTGCAATGAAATACGTAGCATTTCAAGATGTATAGATCGTAAACTTCTTGTATACGCTCCTCATGTGCTGGAGGGGCTGGCATGTATCTATTTTAAAAGGATGAGGTGCCTGGCCAGTAAGGGGGGGGGGGCATGGTATCGGACGGTGGAATGTCGAACAGGAGCTCAGTGAACTCAAGCGTGGTACCGTGATAGGATACCATCAGTGCAATAAGTCCATTTGTGAAATTTTGCTACTAAATATTCCATGGTGAACTATTAGTGGCATTATAACAAAGTGGAAGAATAACAGCAACTCAGCCACAAAGTGGTAGGTCACTAACATCACAGAGCGGGGACAACGCATGCTGAGGCACACAGTGTGCAGAAGTCGCCAACCGTCTGCAGAGTCAGTAGCTGCAGACCTACAAACTTCATGCAGCCTTCAGATTAGCTGAAGAACAGTGCATAGAGAACTTCATGGAATGGGTTTCCATGGCCAAGCAGCTGCATCCAAGCCTTACATCACCAAGTGCAACACAAAGCGTCGGATGCAGTGATGGAAAACACGCTGCTATGTGGTTGTTTCTCAGAGGTTGGGCTTGGCCCCTTAGTTCCAGTGATAGGAACTCTTAATGCTGCAGCATTCCAAGCCATTCTGGACAATTTCATGCTCCCAACATTGTGGGAACAGTTTGGGGAAGGCTCCTTCCTAATCCAACATTGACTGCGCACCAGTACACAAAGCAAGGTCCATAAGGACATAGATGAGCGAGTCTGGTGTGGAGGAACTTGACTGACCTGCACAGAGCCCTGACCTCAACCCGACAGAACACCTTTGGGATGAATCAGTGCAGAGACTGCGAGCCAGGCCTTCTCGTCCAACATCAGTGCCTGACCTCACAAATGCTCTCCTGGAAGAATGGTCAAAAATTCCCATAAACACGTTCCTAAACCTTGTGAACCCAGAAGAGTTGAAGCTGTTATATCTGCAAAGTGTGGGCCAACTCCATATTAAAGCCTATGTATTAAGAATGGGACGTCATTAAAGTCCATGGTGTATAAAGGCAGGTGTCCCAATTCTGAGGGGCCACGTGGCAAGTTGAGTCTGAACCGGATCCAGGTGTTCGAGAGTCAAACTTCTGAAAAGATCAGCACCAAATGGGAGTGGTGAGTGGCTCAGTGGGCTTAAGTCGCTGTGCTTGTGATCGGAAAGTTGAGGTTGGTGATACAAGCCCACCCTCAGCAGGATGGTTACAGGGTGGGTCCTTGAATGCCCTGAGTGATCCTGCAGTGTGTGTGTGTGTGTGTGTGAGAGAGAGAGAGCATGTAGGATCAGTCAGTGTGCTCGAGGACCTGTCCTGTAACTATTCTGCTGAGGGCAGGCTTGAGCACACTGACCTGATCACAAGCACAGAGATTAGCCACTCACCACCCCTTTTTTTGATAAAAAAAAATGCAAATAAAAGATTCACACACGTACCACCTGTCTCTGTGCATTACACACACCTGTCTCTGTGGCCCTTCCTCTAGGGTCTGCGCTGTGACTACTCTGCTGAGGCTGGGCTTGAACCAGCAACCTTCTGATTACAAATACAGAGGTTTAGCCTGCGGCACCACACACCACACCTGCTTGCATGCTGGTTTTCGTATATATGTTTTTTTTCCCTATCTTGCCAAATAAAGGGTTTACACATATGTACCACCTATCTCTTTTGCCAAGGCTGGGCTTGAAACAGCAACCTTCTGATCACAGATACAGAGGCTTAGGCTGCAGTACTACTTGCCAACCCTGCTTGTGTGCTCTCTGTTTTTCTTATATATGTTTTTTTCCCTATCTTGCCAAAAAAAGGATTCACACACATGTACCACCTATCTCGGTGTGTTAGAGTTAAGGCTGTTGCTCTAGGGTCTGTGCTGTGACTATTCTGCCAAGGCTAAATAATGGATGCTGCTCTGCCGAGGCTCAAACCAGGGACCTCCTTGATCGCAGGCACGGTCGCTCAGGGTGTCGTGCCATCCTCCAACTAACCTCTCTTAAGGGTTCAAGATAATGATCTGCCGGGTGACGTGACGCAAAAACAGATACCACTCTGCCTGAGGCTTGAACCAGCGAGCTTCTGATTGCAGGCCCCGTTGATTAGCATGTTGTGCCACTACCCAACCTCAGATCAACTGCCCTTAAGGGTTCAAGATAATGATCTGCCGGTTGACCTGACGGCAATAAAAGATACTACTCTTCTGAGGTTTGAATCGGGAACCTCCTTGATCGCAGGCATGGGCACTCAGGGTATTGCACCGCCATCCATCCTCCAACCACCCTTAAGGGTGGTGTTAATGTCTTTGGTTTGTTTGTACTTTGTTTGCCTCTCGAAAAAAGAATTTCGCTATGAATGTACTAAAATATTTTATAAAGCTTTTAATGTGGTTTGACTAGTTCGTGTTTCTTGTTTGTTTGTCTCTCTGAAAAAATAATCTTACTCCAAAACTGCTAAAATATAAAAAAAAAACAACACACGGCAGCGTGTTCATGGAGGCAGCCATGTTTGTTCCGAGTCCTGGTAGCTTGAACGGGAGACGGACGTGATGTCACTCAAGTCGGAGTTTCCGAGTTCCGAGAGATAATCGAACGCACCATTAGTGTCTGTAATCAGGTTTCTCTCACGCTTCCTGTGTTCTGCTGGGTATGTTTGGCTCTGACATTTTATATATTGTTTTGCATTCTGCAGCATAGTTATGTTACATAGTCAAGTGGCCACTTGAGATAGATCACTCTATTTTCTTTGAATTGCAATTGATTTGTGATATTTCTGCCCGGCAGAATATGTTTTGATTGATACTGGCTTTTCTGAAATTACTTTTCTGGTAGATTCCTCAGCGGTGACGTTACCGCAGTTCAGGATTAGTGCACATTGAGCACAACTCTAAGAGCATTGGAGTTTGGGGCATTACGCTCCAGTGATTCTAGCCTGGGTTGATTAAGCTGGAGGTGAGTGATGGCATAAAATCACCCAGCAATAAACTACCTTTCAGCCTCCGAGCTGAATCAATCAGACACACTCAGGGCATCAATCCCGGAACTGACCAAACACCATGATGGCGTGTCAGCCTAGCCGTTCTGCTGTTCCTGAACACACTTCCCGCTGGTTTCGCACTGAACTGGCCAAACTGACTCCTGTGTGGCATCGATGAACAAGTTTAGGTGAAAGTTTATGGGTAATCGGAGTAAACCTAAATTACATAGTGATATCTTTAATTAAAATAATTTAGAGTAAAAATGAAACAGGTTTAGGTTTCAAATTTTAAAGTGATAATTCTCTGAATTATAAGGAGTGGGTGGTTTTCCTTACAATATTTATCCCAAATATATTTAAATACCATAATTACATTACAATTATATTAAAAACCTAATTAATAATGCCTATCCCACTTGTGTGCTGCTTTATTGAATGGAAACATTGCTGAGGTCTCCTGATATCGAGCAGCAAGTAAGAGGAGATGGAGGTGAGGACCAGCGGCTGGGGAAGATAAAGCCCTTGAGCCATAGCCCTAATCTGCAGGCTGGGCCCTTTCCCTGTCCTGGTATCGTTGAGGCCTCCCTGTTAGCCAGCAATATGCACACCGTCCCGGGAGCCTTGCACTGCACCTCTGAGCCTTACACTGCATCTCGGAGCCTTACACTGCACCTCTGAACCTTGCATTGCCAGTGGGATCGTGCAGCCTGTTAAACTCCAGTTAGCTTTCCCCCGTTATTGATTGTAAAAGGACCTTGTCTTATGAAAGTCACGGTACAGCTTTTACCGAGCATCGCTTAAGCCGGAATATTACATCAGAATGAGCGTGACATTGCCAGGTAACAGAATCAAATGCACTCATTTACGTTTTTATGGGACAGGTGGCAGCAATAAATGGTGAGTCGTGGATAAAGAGTGGGGGGTTTCTTGCTCGCAGATCTGCTCCCTTGGTCCCTGAGGGGTAAAGATTTCCCTAATAATCCTTGACAGGGTGACCTGCTGCTTGGCTCATGCAATTAATTCTTTATATAAATCAGTAAACACTGATGCAGGGCAGCGCTAGACCTCTCAGGCTACAGCTGAACACGATCCTGCTTTCGACAAGGCTTGGGGCATGCCTCACCCCGTGATAAACCCCACATATGTACTCTGAGAGGCCTGGGTCACATTCACAGGCAAAATGAGCAGACGAAGTTTTCAGATCTAATTTTTTCTCTTGATCCCGTTCATCTGCTGTTTCAGGTGAAAGTGCATGAGGCCTAAGTGATGTCACATGACCAGATTGCCAGTGAGATGCTGCATGTCTGTTGCAGGAAAACGGTGAACACCACAGCTCTGAAGAAAGGGCCAACGTGCCATCCATCCATTTCCTGAAACTGCTTATCCTGTTCAGTGTCACAAGGGGTCCAAAGCCTGTGGGCACAAAGCAGGGAACAACCCATCACAGGGCACACTCACTCCTACAGACAATTGGGTAACTCCAATTAACCTCAGCATGTTTTTGGACTGGGGTGGGGGACACCACAACTATGCAGGGAGAACATGCACACACAGGGACCCCTGGCAAAGACTCAAACCCAGGTCCCAAAGGTGTGAGGTGAAAGTGCTAACCACTGCACCGTCAGACCACACCAACCCCATACACATGGCCAAGAAATCACAGGGACTGCGGGTGTCTGTCTAAATCCCTGTCCATCTAAATGTCAGCCTCTGTTCTCTACTCTGGTCAGTGGGCATTCAGCTTCACCTCACTGCCGTAACACATTCAGCGTCGGTAATTAAAGCTCTGCATGTCTGCGGCCGCTTCGCGTAACTGCTGTTAGACTGCGTGTCTCCAAAGTCACTCACTGCACACAAACTCCAAAGCACAGCTTCACACTATCCAGTGCGCATCGCCCATGAATTTCCCAGATCTTTCCTCTGTAGGGTGACTGAGCTTGCCAGGGTTAATCCCCCCCACCCCCATGCTGAGAAACCATATGGTTATGGTAAACTGTAAGAGCCTGGATCTGTGCTACACCTTCGTGGATTTTGGATGGATTTCAGCCATTATGAGAAAAACGAGGTTCAATAATTTGCATGTGAAAAGTCTCCCGATGCAGCTTAACTGTGCACCGCAGTCTATGCGCTTTTCTCTGCCTTGCTGCAGTAGCCTAAATATACAATTTATGCAGAAAATCCGTATTTTCCTGAGAAGAAGCACCAGCCCGCGTGGGTGGATTGAGAAGACGGTGGTGAGTAGTGTTCCTGTTCTCTGCATACCCCCCCACCTGGCAAGGCAGTGACATCACTGCCAAACACAGACTGTCCTGCCCAATCCATCCAGCATTGGGCAGACAGCCCATCGCCACCCCCCCACCCCCCCCAAGTGTACCATTTACTGAAATAATCGCCCAAGCTGATAACAGCTCCTCCGACGCCCTGCTGCTGGTATCATGTGACCCTTCATCCTGTATTCTTGGGTTCCCCTTGTTCTTAAGCAGAGATCCCCAAAACCGGGCGTCCATCCCGCAAATCCACGGTCTTTGTTGAGTCGCACGTTCGTTAGGAGGGAACCCGGGGCGACCTTGGATGGCCCTGGCCGTACTAAGCTTCGGGAAATGTTCCTGTCGCGGGTCGTTGGCCGAGAACGTGCCGGACGTGGTGGTGGGTGGGGCGTAAGTGTTGGAGGGTTCGGTGCCAAAAAGCTCGATCTTCCGCATCATTTAACATCATCCGGTTAATACTGTGGGACGGAGAGCGAAACAGAAAACACTAGAAGATGGGGCGTGGGTTTCCTGAGCAGAGTAACACACAGTCAGTGTCTTTGCTAACATTAAATCTAGCACAATGGCATCTACATGGAAAGCCTAACAGGAGAGAAAGCTTTTACAAAGTGGCGTGGCAGTCAAGAGGTGTTTTAATTAAACCTGTGAAAAGAGGGGTGGGTACATTTGATGGGTACATTTGTTCCCGGTTCTCACTAATGCTTAGTAAGATGGAACAAGAAGCTGAATATGACAGAAAGGAAGAATTTTTGCTACCAGTCAATTGGACTAGTCAGTATAAAATGTCATTTTTTACGAGTCATTGGACTGGTGTTCAGTATTATGTACTCGCCCACCGTCTAAATCAGTGGTCCTCAAAGTCGGTCCTCGGGCAGGGATAGCTGGAAAACAAGCAGGACAGTGGGTCCCGAGGACCGAGTTTGAGGACCACTGGTGTAAATGACTCAACTCAGACGAATGGACCAACTTCATTTTCTGGTGGCAGCCTTACTCAGGTTGACGTGTAGACCGGCTCCCAAGGTCTGAGTTTACTGGTTTGTAGAAGCAGTCTATAGAAGGTCCCTCAGCTGTCTGGTGAGAAGAAGGCTTCCTGACGATCTGATATTGTCCAAGAACTTCACCATTCTGCTTACGAGGCTCTAACGATGACGTGTCTGTCAAATGCAGAAGCATCATCTCCTGGTTTCACGATGCTCCGCGTACGATACATCAGAAATATCTTACATTGTCTGCATCTCAACTCTGCAGGGAACATTGGCCTTAGGGATCCATTGTGGGTGGGACTGTATAACCCATATCCCACCGGGTAATTTGTTGGTTCCCACTGGTTCTTGCCTACAATGGGATCTGAAGCCTCAGTTCTGTCACCCTGGTGCCATTTATAGCTTAAATTTCAGCAGGTAGAATTTGATTTTTGACGTAAATGGTTTGGTGGCGGAAGAGCAGGAAATTTTTTGTGGTTGGTGATAGATATGCTATGACTTGGACTCTTGCAGACATGAGTTATAAATTTCTGATATGGTGAGAGTGCTGCTTCCCACATTAAGACATCATTCTAGGAGCTAGATATGGAAACAGTGTGGAGGCAGGAGCCTGTAATGAGCCCAAAATACTTCCTGTGGCTTTTTTTAATACTTTCTGACGGAATTTCATCAGTAACCTAGGAAAGGTCTGTGAGTTTCCCACCCAAAAATTGTCATCTTCCGTCTTTTGATCCAGACCCAAGCCGCATGCTGTGAAAATGAACGGATCTGCTGACACTTTCAAAGGAATGCAAATGGGACAGCTTTGAAGATGTTTTTAATGCTGCCGGTTAAATGTTAGATCTGCAGCAACTTCTCCCGCGATTCTGCGGCGTCGGTGACGGGACGTCGCCCTACTTCAGAGCCGTCGGCACGTACGCCTCCGCAGCAATCGCTCGCCCTAAGATCCTGCCTGTCAGGGGACGGGAGAAAGTCAGAAAGTAGCCCAGTGCGAGAGTTTCCACTTTCATGTGCCGGAAAATGAAATTAATAGGAATTTTCTGACACCCTTCAGTTAAATCGAACTACTTTGCCTTAGGTACGATCATCTGTCCATCTTTCAACCACTCATCCAGTATGGGGCTGGTGGAGTCTAAAACCTATCCCAGGCTGCACAGGGCAGGTGTGCTGGAACAGGAAACTGGTCAAAGAAGGGGGGGGGGGCGCTCAGGTGCAAGATGTTATATTTACAACAAGAACAAAAGCATTCGAGGTGGTCCTTGTGGATGGAACCCTGGCGTCCCAGCAGGACTGGCCCATAGCAGGGGGTGTAAGGCGATGGCAACCATCTTCAAGAGGCGTCTGAGAGAAAAGCACAGCTAGCAGTACAATCCCTACACTTCTCTTTGGGCAGCTGGGCGGAGGGGGTTACATGGTATTACTCTGCGCAGGGGCAACGTAAAGGGAGGAAAGTTAGGATGATCCCGAGGGCCTCAAAAACTGTTAAACATAACTGGATTTGCTTGGGTTAGGGGCCCAATATAATATTCTTTCATGGGGCTCAAAAGCTGTAGCGAAGCTCCTGAGTCTGTGCTGTGCTGTGCTGTGCTGTGCTGTGCTGTGCTGTCGCTCAGGGAAAAACCTCTGGACGGGGTTCTGGTCCATTACAGGGAACTCACAGACACCACGGCCCATTATAGACTCCAGGAGAAGTCAGGGAGGGCCGCATAGCACAGGGAGAACATGTGAAGCCCACACACTGAGCTGGGTCAGCATTCGAACCCCCAACCCTGGAGGTCTCAGGCAACAGCACCACCCACTGAGCCACCTGGGAATAAACACTCAAATATTGTTCATTGTCTTCAGATTTACCTAGTTCTTTTCCTGTATGAAATATATTCATACTACAGTAATGTTCTGGTCATATTTATTTGGCAAAATTGCATTTTATTTCTGCAGTTTTTATAACTGAATGTAGAAATACTGTATACGCACATAATCACAGGAAGAACAGACAACGCATGGACGGACGGACGGACAAACAGGCATGTCAGACCTGCAGGTCCAGAGATGAACAGGTGGTGTGAACTCCACCTCCAGGTTTGAGGGTTTAAACCCCACCCTGTATGTGTGTGTGTGTGTGGTCCAGGTATGCGTTACATTGTGCAGATCAGATGTCCCCACAAGGTGATAAAAACCAGTTATTGTGTGTGTGTGTGTGTGTGTGTATGGAGGCCTGCAGTCCAAAGACACATAACTATGTGGATTTGTGTTTCTCAATTGTCCCTACTGTATAATTGTGTTGATATGTGTATATGCCCTACAATGGACGAAACACATATTAATTTAAACAAAAATGCATAGATTATTCAGCTCAGCTCACAAACTACTGGCAACAGCCAAAGTAAGCTAAAACGCTACTTCAGTAAATGAAGGATTCAGTGTGTTTTGCATAGCAGTACAACTTAACAAATAACATCCCATCATGCTTTGGGTCATGTATACATACACATATACAGGTATGTCAAGGCTGAGTGTCACTACTACAGAAAAAGACCATGTTAATATTTTAGATAATGGTGTTGCCTGTGCTATTTAAAAACCAGTAATGTCACGCTGTTACTTCCCACACATTTGGGAAAAACCCCCATCCCATGGTACCTAAGGGTCAGAGGTGTGAGGCAACAGTGCTAACCACTGCACCACCATGCCGCCCCTACCTAAAACACACAGAATTTAAATTATAAATTACACACGTCATAATAGTATAAATGAATGAACTCTAGCCTTGTCTCCAGCCAAACACCATTACTTTTAGGTCACATTAAGAAGTCTCAGGTGATTAATAGTTTTCCATGTTAGCACTCTGTGCTTTTTAGATTCCTGCTGTTTTTCCATGTCCTGAATATTATATACAATGTTTACATCTTATTTAGTCCTGATTATTGTATACAGTGTTCATATATTATTTAACCATAATTATTATATACAATGTTTACATCTTATGTAGTCCTGATTATTATATACAGTGTTCATATATTATTTAACCATAATTATTATATACAATGTTTACATCTTATTTAGTCCTAATTATTATATACAGTCTTTTCATCTTATTTAGTCCTGATTATTATATACAGTGTTCATATGTTATTTTACCCTAATTATTATGTACAACGTTTGCATCTTATTTAGTCCTGATTATTATATACAGTGTTCATATGTTATTTTACCCTAATTATTATATACAATGTTTACATCTTATTTAGTCCTGATTATTATATACAGTGTTCATATGTTATTTTACCCTAATTATTATGTACAACGTTTGCATCTTATTTAGTGCTGATTATTATATACAGTGTTCATATCTTATTTAACCCTAATTATTATATACAATGTTTACATCTTATTTAGTCCTGATTATTATATACAGTGTTCATATCTTATTTAACCCTAATTATTATATACAATGTTCACATCTTATTTAGCCCTAATTATTATATAGTGTTTTCATCTTATTTAGTCCTGATTATTATATACAATGATTACATCTTATTTAGTCCTGATTTTCATATACAGTGTTCACATCTTATTTAGCCCTAATTATTATATACAGTCTTTTCATCTTATTTAGTCCTGATTATTATATACAGTGTTCACATCTTATTTAGCCCTAATTATTATATAGTGTTTTCATCTTATTTAGTCCTGATTATTATATACAATTTTTACATCTTATTTAGTGTGACTGATTATTATTTTATACAGTATGTACAGTATTAATATGTACACTGTACTGTATCCTGTACAGTGCTGATTTAAGACGTCAATGCAACCCCCCCCCCCCCCCCCGCATCCGCTGTCACTCACGCGGTCGGGGGCGTGACCGTCGACGTCACCCTATTAACGGAGTACTTCTGATGTGAGAGGCGATTGCACCTCAATCACGGCTGCCTGTCCGCTTTAAACACAGCGCCGGTCTCATTTACATATATATATATACAGCGATACATATCCCATGGGTCACAAACTTACATCGTCATATCTGTGCTGATTTTACCCGTCGCAACACTGGGGGAAAGATCGTGTCCTTAAAGCGGGGTAAGTTTTCTGCACAATTTTACAGTACCTTTCAATGCGTGCAGCTAACAAACTGGATCGCGTACATTTTCTGTTATTATGTTATTATTATTCTATTATTATGTTTTGTATGGTGCACCTTAAAATGTTACACTCTTAACACCACAGACGATCCACGATTGGTCCTAAAACTTAAGACGTATCTAAGATCCACTGGATGATAAAATGTCGGGAGTCAGGACTGAGTCTGCTAAAATTAATGGTAAAAGCTTTATGTGTGTAATTTATGCCAGTTTAATGTCGTTATAATTGCCGCAGTTGCCCGGTATTCAGTCGTAATAACTTCTATGCGTCTGTTATGCAATTATAACGTTGCTCATTCTAATGATAATATGTACCCTTCAGTTTCCGGCGTGGGTGTTTCGGGACCTCAGCACATGAGCTGCATGAGAGAAAAGTGGATCAGACTCCAGCCTCCAGTCTGCGGTGGATACGCGTAGCTGAGACGGATCTGTCAGTTTGTGCGGCCACATCTGTGACTGGACCCGCTGATATATGTGGCGGTGCCGTCAATCCGGATCCCCCGGACGCTGAATCGAAGTCTCTTGTCTGGGCCGCTCTCTCATCTCGTCTGCTCTTCTAACTTCTCCTTCTCGTCGGCCGCCTGCTCATTCTGCTGCCTGAGTTTTAAATGCAGCCTTCAGGAGTCTTCAGGAGTCTTAAATGCCCCAGATGCATTAACCGCTTGCACTTTCAAGGAGAGTCTGAAGCCTTCAGTTCCTGCTCACATGGTGACTTTCAGCCTTCCAGCTGATTGCTGACCGTCCTGCAGTAAATAGATGCACCCCAAGACTGATTAGCTTTTTCAGTTCTGAAGCAGGAAAAGTTAGACAGCCCGCTGCCGTGTGCTTCATAATTAAAATAATGGCGTCTGAAGGCTTTCAGTACCGTGCGCTTTTTGAGTATAAGAAGGAGAGGGAAGATGACATCTCCCTGCAGCCTGGCGACACCCTCATTGTGAACAAGGTGTCTGTGCTGACAGCCGACTACCAGGACGGGGACGAGAAGGTCCCCAAGGGGTGGCTGCAGGGCACCAATGAACGAACCAAAGAGAAAGGGGATTTCCCAGGCACTTTCGTGGAGTACGTCGGCCTGGTGAGGATGGCCCCCCCCGTCACAAAACCGTGGCTCAGACCCGTACCGCCGACCCCCGGGGCAGTGGCCGGGGCAGGTGAGTTTTCATGTTAGTCAGCCAAACCCTCCCCCCCCCCACACACACCCCCGAATGGGTGTTGTGCGTGTGTGTATGTCACTGTGTGTAATTAACTCCGTGTATTGATTGAAGTTCACAGCCGACTGTATAAACTCAGTCTGCCACGATGGTGAATGTCACAGACAGGAATAAGCACTGCGATGATTGGCTGTCTGACCTCGAGCTAATTACCCTGGGTTCGAATCCCAGGCAAATGGAAACAGGACACAGTCACTTATACCAAAACCTACTTCCCACTTCTCTACATTGTCTTCTCTTTCTACAAGCATAATTGGAAACGATAGGACCCTTTTAAAACTCTTGATACATCCTTCAAGAAATGTTTTTTATTTGCAGCTTAGCTTGAAGGTCATGGAAAGTTTCCGGAGAATTTGCAATTTTTTCCCCCCTCTCTTCATGAATATTCCTTCTTTATGTATAATCAGTGCAGCTGGTGAGAGTTGGAGTACAGGTTGTTTGTAAAACAACGCAAGGGTATTTATAACTATTTTCCTAAAACCAAAGCTTTACTAAACAGTAGCTGATGAATGTGAGATGTTTATAGCTGATAGATATAGTTTATGACAAGTTTTAGGCTTCTGTGTTCCTCTAAACCTGTTTATTTTCAATATAAATATTCATTACCTGATGATTTGAGGGGATGTCTGCTGTCTCCTGGGTTAAATTCTGTGACACAGAACTGCAGACTCCTGCAGTCATCTACCATATTTAATACTTTCCGTATCTCTAAGGGTCGTGTAGGGGGCACTGTACATCTGAGTGTCCCTGGCCCTCGCTTCCCAGGCCTTGGCCGTTAATGCAGATGAGCGCCTTGCTGACGCAGGGCCCCGAATGTCAGAGCACTTCGGCTGAGTGTGACACCATCGTCTTTCTGGGGTTTACGCCTGCTGCCTCCCAGACCTCTCCCATCACGAATCCTCATCCGTGTCTCCGTTAATTATTAATAACTAAACCCTGCTCTTTATCCAATGACAGGAATGAGGCCAGTGGTTATAAACACAGCACGCTTCTGTTAAATGTCGGATCAGAAGTGCCACTCGTTCGTTTATGGTTTAGCCATCTGAAAGGCCACCTTTTGTGGAGTTGTGTTCCCTTGCATGGGGCAAGAGAAACGTCATTAATTCCTGATGGAAATTCTTAAAAACCTAGAGTGCGGATGCCGGGGATTGAACCCCAGGCCTCGTGCATGCAAAGGATGCGACTGAGCTACATCCCCTCCATGGTTATTGCGTGGGTGAGATGATCATTTGTGATCTTTTCTGGGTGTCAGTGACAGAGTGCGTAGGTGTCACTTTGACCGGTCCTGCTTAGGGTCACCCTCCCATAGGGTACGAGGCTGGGGTTCAGTCTGGGTAGGATGCCAGTTCATATACACACACAAATTAGAGACTAAGTGCACATCTTTGAACTTTGGGAGAAAAGCAGCTTTTGCACAGGAAACTGCCACGGACACAGGCAAGAGAAACAGACTGCACACACAGGGCGGGACTCGAACCCTGACTGTGGGCGGATGAGGCACCCCCCCCCCCCACGACCTATTATTACTTCCTTTCCTTCATCCATCGGGGGAGACATGCATGTAGGAAATGTTATACAATGAGCCTGAATAAATTTGCTGCATTTTTACTGATTGTTCGCAGTATGGCTCGGCTCTGAAATCACGTTTGCATACATACGCGTGATGCTTTTGTTTCTGTGGCTTTTAATGGTTTATTTATAATGTAGCTAAAATATGAAGATGATGAATCCCAACTAAGGGTGTGGAGTGTTTACAAAAGCAGCAGGAAAGTCGGTCTAGAACATTCTCTGCAGGCGGCTCTCTCCTGAACCAGGTAATTGCGAAAGGCTAACCGCTAATACCTGTGGGGCTAACAAATCTTTGTAACTGTGCTGTTGGGGGGGGTTGGAATTTTGTAACCCTCAGCACGGTGTTGAAAATTACAAAGAACTCAGTAAACAGTTCAGGGCAGGCTGGGGGGGGAGACCACCCTGGAATTTTGTGGTGGGGGGGATCGATTTGCCACGTGGCTACAATAGAAAAAACACAGCATGCGATGTCACGGCCCTGGTCTGCTGGCCCCCCAGAGCCCCCTGCCCTCTCCTAAACGCCCCCACCCCCACCACCCTGGCAGGACACTCAGCTGGTTCACAGACGCACCATTGTGTGGCTGAAAATATGTTTGAGGAATTTCACATATTTAACCTTTTAGCAATAGGATTAGCGTGTGAGATTTCGGCCACATGCAAAAGTTTCCCACTAAAATTGCCCCCTTAAGTGGTGGGAATTGAGTCCGACACATTAGTGGTGCATTATTTAGCTACCCAGCAATTTTACTCTCTCACACCAAATCTTTCTTAGTCCTAAAACTGAATTTGGCCTGAAATAGTAGAAAAACATAAGATAAAATGGTGTTATTTCCACAATCTGAAACGAACTGGCCGACTACTGGCCGACTGTTCCGATGTGGAGCAGGGTGAAACAGGGTGAAACATAAGGGTTAGTCTGACAATATTCTGCCCTGTCGGGTATAACAGGCTGTGATTGCTGCAGAGCTGTCGGGTGCCTCATCTCTCATCTTCATTTTCTGTCTAATCTGGGAGACACGTACATTCCCCTGATTGCCTTTGTGATACGCAGCACGGTTCATCGTCTTTGCTGGGCCAGGAGGACACCGGCTGCCCGTCATGTTTGCGGTCGACATCGTGGCTTTGCTTAATCCGTGGGGCAACAAGCGCCCTGTTGCTGGGATCGGCTTTTCTTATTAATCTGCCTCATCTTGGGTTCCAGCAGCGGCTCTGTGGCGTTTCGTGAAAGCCGGTGAGATCCTGCATCCCGGCTTTGTGGTCACCTATGGGAGCTCCTACCCTATGCAGCTCTCTGGCACCACGACACAGACTGTCGAAATGGTCTAAACGTGGTGAAGCTTCCACCTGGTTTTTCTTTTCTTTCCTACAGTATGTGGCTTCCTGCAAGCTTCAGTGGAATTTCATTTCCGTTGGCAGACGGAGAGCTGCCACGCTGTATGATTTCGATGATATGCGTGCCCGCGAGCGGAAGGTCGTCGGTTCAGATCCCAGGGCTGGCAGAGCGATTTCACCATTGGGCCCTTGAGCGAGACCCTTAACCCCCACTTGTTTCAGAGACTGTCTTAAAAAAAATGTACATCGCTTTGGATAAGACTAATAAATAAATGTAAAGGTCATTATAAATTTGACATAATATGCAAGTTTGTTATTCAAGGAGTCCCGGTTAAACTGGGTTTAAAGTCAAAGCAATATCAGGAGTCTGGCTTTGCTAGACTGTGTCCACCCCCCCCCCCCCAGCACATAGCACCCCCGCCCACCCCAATCCCCTCCTGAATGGGGTCGTTGTGCTCGGCCGTCTGCCGTGGGTCAGCGCTGAGTCGCGAGCGTGCGGAGTACGGTGTCGTCTGATGGTCAGGGTACCAGTTGTGGTTAAATGGTGCCAACTGTCCATGGTCAGTGAGAGAGGCGATCTTCTGTTTGCCAGAGAGGCTCAAGTCTCCAGGGACACAAGCTACATCTGCTGCCCTTATGTCTGGCTAGCGCCTCCCTATGGGTCTGCTTATTGTAACCCTAGAAACCCTGTGATCCCCACTCTGAGTATTTACTCCTCAGGGACCACCGCTTTTGGGTAGATGGTCCCTTTCAACAAATAAGGTTTATTCATCGCAGCATCATCCTTAGAACCTGTAAGCATATGTGAGGATAGGTCTGGGATGTACTGCCCTAGAAGGTGAGGAGCAGATGGGAAGTAATGTAAAAATGCACGGTGTTTTCTAAAAAAAAATGTATGAAGACCCACAATGCAACGCTATGAAATGACGCATTAAATTAGCAATTTTGGGTCATGTGATTGGCTGTCCACAACACCTAGCCTCCCGTGTACCTGGGTGTGAAAGTCACATTATAGACCTTACCCGGTTTATCGCTCACATATCATGACTTGTGTGAATGACCTGCGTGGCACCCCAGCAGTGGACCTTAAGTAAACAAGCCTGATCATCACAGAAGAAAGATGAAGACAGTTTGAAGGTGAAGAGCGTTCAGGAAGGGTGATTGTCCGCTTCCCCTTTGAATCCTGCGGTGATGTGTTTCGTGCTTCTGCCCTTGCCCTTCTTTCTGCTATTTTTACCCATCCCACAGGGGGGTGGCACTACAGGGGGGGGCTTCTTTTTCTTTTTTTGTCGTCCGTGAGCCAGAAGCCATCGACCTTTCGCTCTCTGGATTCCTTCCATGTGTTTCCAAGGAATATCCTGACTGGAGAGGGACTCCCAGTCTGTCAAAGATCTTCTGAAACATTTCTTTAACAAACATGTTTGATTTGTGAAATTCAACAGATGTTCCCGTGATGCGCTGTCAGTTACTGAAGGTCAGTTTTTGAGTATAAGATGATTTGAATCAGATAAATAGTTGTTTTAAAAAGGGGAATATTGGAAAAAGCCGTGCAACATATAGTATCTGTTTCTGATCATCCTTAAGCATGTAGCCTCTGGGTGGAACAGACCGTGATCTCTTCTCTGCACACACTCATCATTCGGCTGACTGTTCATCAGAGGAAGTCTCGTGGCTGTCAGCCGGAGGTTTTCATTGGCTGTCACGTTACCTCAGCGGCGGCCTTAGCGACTGCAGGACGACTGAGGCTGGATTTTCAAGCTTGAGAGTGATGTTTTCGGGAATACCAATGGATGAGTGTGTTTGAACATATTTAGATGTAAACCATCCCAGACGCTGGTAGGTTCATGCAACGTAAACATTCTAATGATTTTGTGGAGATGCCAAAATGTTCTCAGTACTCTGTGTGTGGGGGGCAGGAGCATAGCTGTGCAGGCTCTCCCAGATCCCTGCATGACCAAGCCAGGCCGCTGGGATCCTTCTGTGTCTGTGGCTCTGGCTCAAAGACTAGACAAAATCCCTCAGTACACAAGGTCTCTGCCTCCATATGGCACTGGTGGTCCTCTTAGGCTCATTCCTGCATGCCTGCTCGTATTCTCAGCTCTGGAGTCCCCTGAAACGCTTATCATCTGCTTCCTGAGTCGCCCCGGGAGTCTGCACATCGTGCTGATTTATGTACTTGTTTTTCTGCACGACTTCTGCCTGTTTCCAAACGATCGAGGACAAAACCGATGGACTCGACGTTTTTTTAAAAAGATGTCATAATATCGCATTTCGAGATCAGTTGTGGTCTGTATAGCTGCAGTATTGCGCAGCAGAGGCACGGAAACTGAGCACATACGACAAAAAAAGATGGATTTGCGCCCTAGCAGGGTGTGTAGAGTTGAAAGTAGGGAATGCAGAGGGCTGCACTGCCCCGCAGTTAAACGGCGATTTAATAGCTACTGGCTCGGTTCCCTGACTGCTTGCCTGTCCTCCACTTCACCCACTTCGCTTATTTCCCAGTGAAGGTGATGGGGGGGCTCAGCTGTCACCACTGACATTTCGGCAAACTTTTCCGGGGAGCAGGAAATGAACACTTTAGCCCAGGCACATCCCAAAATAGAGCCTGCGCTCCCTCAGAGGATAAGGCAGATAAAAGGGAGAGTGCTGCTGGTGCATTTTCCCCACTGGCTCACTTTATTTATTTACGCTTTTTGGTGGAAACCAGAGTGCGGGGGTGAGGAGTGTGGCACGCATGGGGTATTAGCTCTTTTACAGGAGGGAATCGAGGTTTAAGGGATTTTCTTGTATTTCTATATAGAATTTGATCAAAGAACGTCTACAGAGCGTTTGGATATATAAAACGCAAAGTATCGGAAACACGCCAAGGCACAATAGCTGGTGTTTTACGACGCTTGTGTGCGGCGAGTGTTCAGCGAGGGCAGGTGGGGGTGCTGACGCCGTTTACTGTACTTGCTTTGGAAGTTCACTTAAAGTCAAATGTGGTTGCAGAGCAGGAGGTTGGATTCCGGGGCGTCTTTGAAAAAAAAGTCCCCTTTAATCGGCTCTATTTGCATGCCACAAGTATTTAATAATTAGCATTTAGATGCCTGCGATCTTGGAGCGTTCGGCATAAACATGAACTATTTTGGGGAAGCAGAGACCGAAAGGATCAAAAATGCCTTTGTTTACTTCTCAAGAACCTTGATGCCCTGCAAATTCTTCAGGGTTTAATTAAAGGAAACGAGGGCAGTTCCATGCTTTCATTTTAATGTTGCTTTTATGGTGGTTTCATTTGTTTGACGTGGAACTGGAAGGTTACTCTGTGTCCGATGTTTAATTTGGGAACGAATACTGTAGGAAAAAAGAATTCTAGTCCCCTTTTGGGGACTGAACTGACCCAAATTTGTGCCTCGAGTGTCCTGTCATGTCCTTTCCATCCATCTGTGTTTGTTTGTGTGCTCAGCTTTGGCTTGGGAGCCCTTCATCTGGGATATAACGGAGGAAACAAAATGGCGTCCTCATAGTGACTATGAACTGACCAGGTAAATTTGAGAATAAGGCCCCTCTTGAGAAAAGAATGCATTTTTATCCATGAGGTAGACGTTTTTCTTAAAATATTTTGTCATTTCCAAGATGGACATGGCCCTATGTTCTGAGCCCATTCTTCCATGCCTGCTCCAAGCATGAGGTTCTCCTCCATCTCCTGGTTGAAGGTTTTGATCGTCTGGAAGGAAACATTCTGTATCAGTGTAACACCCATCATCTCCTGTGACACATCCTGCTATTCCCAGATCCAACAGCTGGGTCTCAGTCTCCACATTCCCCGAGGACCTCTACCTAGAATCCAGAAGTGGCCTAGTTCTGATGATGCTGGAGAGTCTATACCAGCAGTGGCCCTTAATTAAGAGGACAGTGGCACGGGTTGTGACCTTGCATCATAGCAGCATCGGTCATTAGGTAACATAAGCAGCCATCTAGCACGTCATCTTCTGAGTGGGTGACAACATAGCAAGTCGATTTGACTTTGTCACAGACAGGGGGCGCCTGCAGTGAAGCTTCCGTAGGGTGCCACATGGGCATCGACTGGCACTGTGTCATGGAATGCATTCTCCCTTTCCTAGTGCATTCTGGGTAATTGGGGATTGTATTCAGGGTCATGACAGTAAGACCACCGTGGATGGGGGAGATGTAGCTCTTGATGCCCGCCTCCCCCCCCCAATCAAAAATGCATAAGATGCCAAATCGCAGTACTATCTTGACCCAACTGAGATAATTATTTTGAGTGACAGACTGTCTATATGCGTACAAAAGTCCACATATGCCTAAGCATACAAACTCTTCCACATATCGATCTTCTTTTTGAAAATGACTACATTTTGACTAACCTACCGAGGCAAACTCCGAGACGTGCTAGAACTCAGGCTGGTCGTTTTCCGCTGTCATTCTGTTTGTTTTGGACATCGCGATGTGTCAAAAGTGCTGCTCTAGCGGGAAACAGTGTCATGTTGCATAAAGTCATCTGTACCGGTTCTTTTGTGCAGGAGCCAGTTAGGCAGCGCTCTCAGTACACCGGAGCACCTCCACGGGTTTTACACACTGTCCGTGACCTTCTTGTTTATACCCCATTGTTTATCGCGTGGTAGCATATGCTAAGTCAGCTAAGGTCCCATTGCTGAGATAAGGAAAGTTTTTTTCCATCACGTTCCACATAACATGCTTATTATTCCACCTGGATTAGAACTTATCTTGTCCCTGAAGCCAGGTTGGATCTCTCTTTGTTTGGGTTCTGCGGCTGGAAGGCCTTCCATGCAGTGTAAGATGGCATGAGTGGCCAGACCATGAAAATATGAGGTCAAAGTTCTGGTGTATCTTATTGTAATGGCATCATAATGTGAGTAATATCACAGAAATGTAATCTGTGCAGTGTAAGCATGTCTGTTGTCCTGCTGTCTCACTTCTCTAGGGTTGGGGGTACAAATCGCATCTTCGCTCTGCGTGTGGAGTTCGCTTGTGTTCCTCTGGTTTGGTGGGTTTCCTCCCACAGTTTGGAGACTTTAAGTTGGGCTGTGGTTGTTCGCATGTGTTTCTGTACCCTGGCATCTCATCCAGGGTGGACTCGAGCTTTGTGCCCAGTGCTGCCAGGGTTAGGCTTCAGTCCCCACGTGACACTGACCAAAATAAGGCGACGGACGGACGGATGGATGGATTGATGGATGGATGGATGGATGGATGGATTGATTGAAGAAACAGAAAAGCAACTCAGCTGCAGCGACTTCAGGCCCCACTGATTCCTGGATGTCGGCCGTCGGCAGAATGTGAGCTTCATGTGGGCCCAGTGCTTCTGGGAATTACGGGCCATCAGATAGCAAAACGCAAATCATAAAGTTTGACAAGAATGCGTGTGAAAGTTCGTAACTTTTCAGAGGAAAAATACTTTGGGTCAGAGAGATTTGACTGATAATGTTCTGTTTGGCAAGAGACTGGTCATCGGGACCTTCAAAATTCACCACATGAAAAGAGTACAATTTAAAACATTGAAAAATATTACTACCATTAGATGTGTGTTCTCTCCGTTGTTAGTGTTGACCTCGTTAAACTGAATTGCTTAGTCATTTCATTTTGTTTAAACACAAGATGGTTTTTTGTACTCTGAACAAAACTGAACTGTTAAATTATTGATCATTATAATGGGTGACAAACAATAATTTGTTTTCTGTCATAAATGCAACCTTTTTTTATTACTGGGATCTTCTTTACTGCAGGAAATCATACACTGGGGTCGCGCTGTAATTTTGATGCACTTCTGTTGTCAAGAGTAGGACTGCAAACGCTTTAAAATCTGCTACACAGTGGACTGGTTTTGTGTATATAAAACTCTACAAGGAAAGGTCATGTATAAAAAATCATACAAACAATGGTGAAGCCCATCACCAACTCATGAATGATTTCGCTCAAAGCTTGCAGTGAATAGATTTCATTCCTTCTCACTCTGGGCTAACAATGAATTAACCTTTCAATAGTACCAATCAGGTGCTGTTTCACGCTACTTTGTTTTGAGTATGAAATTATGTAAATGCCACTGACATTCATAATTTATCCCCAGCACTGCCTTGAGTTTAAAGTTTAATAATTTGATACAGATTATTTATAAATAGATGCTGACGAGAAACGGTAAGCATGCAGGAAGCCGAGTTTCATGTGGAAACGTTACTGTAAATGTCCCTAATGAGCCACCATACAAAATATATGACCAGAGCTCACGTCAGCTGGTGGTTCAGGTAGTTATGAGCAAGTGATTCTCTTAACTAGGGTGTCCATAGCTACATGGTTGAATGTGTCAGGTGGGGTGGCTGATCCACGTCAACCGTCTAGATGTTTCTGCGGATTCTGGGTGTCGTAGCAGGATTTTTGCATAGTCCAGTTACATCTTTGAACTAAAATCCCTCGCTCTGGTAGCCGTGAAACATCAGGAGTTGGTTCTCCCTTTTGGTTCGATCGACGCTTCCAGTCTGACACCCTTTCATGTCTGGTGCACAGGTGCGGCTTTTCAGCTTCACTAGACTTAGAGACTTTGTTCCACACTGATGGCACCTTCTAAAGTATTGACTGCTCTCCTACGCTCACCTCACTAACGAGCAGTCTTCTCCCTACCCCACAGAGGTCTTCACAAATTCACACATAAGGCTTTTTACTAGCTACTGAAGTATATTAACAGATGAGTGTTTTTTTTTTTTCCATCATCATCTCCCACGCTGGTGACAAGATCTTTAAATGTTTTTTATGTGCTTGGGTGATAAATGCGACTGCAATGAGATTTCGGGAATTCCGCCAGTCCTGTGGCTTAGACATTATCGTTTTTATTAAGACATAATCCGGATTAGGCTTTTTTTTTTTTTTGGAAGGATTTCGTTTTATGTGGTGATTCTATGGGTGATGAGGTAGAAGCAGGTAAGATCAAAGTTGTCATGGGGCTTAATTTTTGTGTTTTTAGACAAAACTGGTCTTACGGGCCCAGATTATTCCGTACAAAAGAGGTCAGTTCCCCAGCCGCCAGCATGGCGCATCTTCAGTACGAAATTGATTGTTAGTTCCCGTCGATATTTTAAAGGTTTCTCGTAAAATATTTACGCCGCTGTGACGTGAACGCACGCTGTTCACGGAGACGGAATGAAAGGCATCGACTGGAAGGAGACGTGAGCTTTGAAGACCGAGACGGCACAAACGTGAGATCCATGCAGTGGTTCGATGATGCCGTTTTAATTGGCTCCATGACCGTTGCCTGAAGCAGTTCCCCCCTCTAGTGCTGGTTCTGGGGACGAGATGAAGGCGAACAGCCTGCTGGTTTAATGATTATCGGTGCTTTTTGAGGACCTTGTCTTCCAACGGCTGCAGGTTGGGGGTCTCTAACATCAGTCTGTGAAGCGTCTTTCCCGCTGCTTGACCACGCCATGCCAGCGGCACATGGGGATCAGCCCTCGGATGGAATCTGCCGTCAGCTCTCACTATCACGCTGTTCTTTGCGTCTGTGGGAGGGCGTTTGGCTTACTGGCTTCTTGCCATGATGGTGTGGGGCCCCAAGCACCCACCCATCTGCATGTCCCCCGTGTGTCTTCATGTGCCAGCCGTCAGGGGATACCGAAATAAGCCCCCCCCCCCCACTCATCCTTAGAGAAGTGCTGGAGATCTTTTGTTTTTGGGACAGGTAAGCAAAGGTCCTTGTAGGAAGAAGCTTTGCATCCCAGACTGAAGAGGGGGACATGGACCCTCTTACCTCTCCGGTCGGTTTTGTGGCCCATTTCAGGTGGTACCTGTGTGGGGTTTCTTTTTTTTCCACTTTGTCACAGATGGTTTGGAAGGTGGCTCAGTGGGTACACCTGATATCTCACACCTCCCGCGTTGAGAGTTTGAATCCCGCCTCTGCTCTGCATATGTACAGTTTGCATGATCTCCCAGTGACATGCCGGTTGCATCTTGCAGTCTAAAAACAGACAGGCTGGTGAGTTTATGTTTCAGAGCTTCCAATTGTGTGGCGATTGTGTGTGTGACCTGTGATGGATTGGAATCCCATCCAGGGTGTCTGCTGTCTTGTCCCCTTAGGCTGTTTTATGTTTGCTGATGATTAGATGCATAAATGGATGGATAAATGGGTAGCTTATGGAGATCTGTCAATAGCTGGAAGCAGTTTGATCTTTGTGGAGAAGATCTAAGGAGATGGGAAGATCTGAAGAACCTGCATATCGATGGTCAGTCAGGGTCTGCTGGGTGGAGGATCAGGCATGGTGGAGCGTTGGAGTCTAATGAAGCCAATAAGCAGATATGTGACGGAGGTGCAGTCAGTTCCGGAAGCCTCTCTTGAGCCCCCGCACCTGGAGCCATTCTTAAAATATGCACAGAGCCCCCCACCCCCAGAATAAGTGAGCTGCCTGAAAGGCCGCTCGTGCATAGACCCCCCCCCCCGTTAGATTGTGTGTGAATAGGGAGGCCAGCGCTCCCGCAGGTGTGTCTGCGTCTGCCAATAATAATGATTCAAAAAAATGTATATCTGTGGGATTTGTCCTGAGCTTCCTCAGTGCGGGGGCTGGCGATGCTGGAGGCTCAGATTGGGTGGGGGGGGGTTTGGTCGGTGATCTCACCAGCCGGCCGTCAGATGCGTTCTGCCTCTGCTCAGGCTTATTTGTTTCGTGTAATTGCCCCGAGTGCCGCCCAGAAAGCCGCCCCGCTCTGCCTCGGATCTGGCTTCTCGTGTTCGGAGCCTTGCACATACGCGTCGGCTTAGCTTAGCATCGTAGCATCAGTAATTACGTATCTGCCTCGGCGGCGGAGAACAAACGGCGCGCACTTATGTGCCGAGATAAAATTGCGTTTTATTTGCACAAGTACGTAGGAGCTCCTTCACTTCCGCATACGCCATCTTGCCGTCCTTATGACATAAACGTACACATTCGGGGGAGGGAGAAGCTTTGGGTCTGAGCCACAAATTGCCCCCCCCCCCCCCCGCACACCCCCGATATCTGCACTGTGATTATTGAGCAGGTTTTTTGTCTTTCATATAGCTAATCTTACACCTCCTCACCACGTACAGTTTCAGATGACGGCCGACACGGGCCCCCGCTTACCCCCCCCCAGTGACCTCTGAGCAGCGTTTTGCGTTAATGTTTTCAATCTGCCGTCGCCGCCACATTCTCCGAGCCTTTCGGCTTGATTAGAATCTGCGAGATTTGTGGGCACTTTCAGGAGGGTCACGGGAGGGTGCTCAGCCATCCGTACGATGGAGCTCGTTCCCGCGCCCGCTCAGCAGTACTGCGAGTTTACGCCGTGACTGATGCCGGTGTCCCGTGGCAACCGAGGCGGCGGAGCAGAACGTTTTGGATGGCCACTCCGAGAAATACGCACTGCGGTCACTACCTGTGCGTGAGGGAGAGTGAAAAACAGACTGACACAAGCCAGCATGACTGGGCTGCTCAACAACACGTGTCCCAGTTAACCCGGCTAACTGGTTCTCTTGCCTTCGTAGTTAACCCGGTTAAGCTGTTCCCTCACCTTGAGGGACTTGCAGTGACCCCCCCCCCCAAAAAAAACTGTCACATCTGCTTTAAACATCAGTTTTCCATGACAACCAACCGTCTTTAACCCGTTCTCGACCCTCGAGCAGAACCTGAGCCTGTACTGGGCCAACAAGGCCAAAGACATGAATGAGCTCAACACCCATATTCTCCTGGAGCAAGACGGCCTCACACATTTTTGAGGAGAAGACCTCTCTACCTCCACTGAAGAAGCCAGGCATTGTCCAAAAGCCAAATGTCTTACGTCACTGTTCTCTTCAGAATGGTAATTGTTGCGTAAATGTACTCTTCAGTTCATTTCTTGAAATTTAATGCATATATTGCAGTATAATAGCTGGTAGTGTTATCTGTACAGTATGACTAGATTACGTTAAGGAGAAATGCATTGAACCCACACGGGACATCCTTAAAAATACTAAAGAACATTAAAAAAGTATATGTATTTGTGGGTTTCATAGGAAATCGCTAAGAATATCTTCCATTTTCTTATTAATCATGCAGTAACTGCAATTCCTTCAGTGCCTTTAATGTGCCAACCTTCCTCAGCATGTCACCGGGGTTAGAGTTTAGTGGGACGTTGCCTTAACTCAGTGATGTATGGTGACTCTGCTGTGTTAGCCTGAACTTGGAGGACATCCAGGAGCGGAGAGCCATCCTGAATTATCACCAGTGCCTCTCTCGTGTGACGTACTTGTCTTTGATACTCATGGCTTTCCACAGTCTCTTTCACCACCTTAAACCCTCCGACGTATCTGAAGTGGGATTTTATATTTCATCTTCCACTTAATTCAGTTTTTTTTTTTTTAGATGGGCGACTGCTGGGAGATTATGAGCATTATCATTGTTTATATCCATGTTGTGATATTTTTGCTGAGCGTTTAAGAGGGTCTGGTCTACACAAAAAAAAACAAAACGTTTGCCTTTGCTGTTCCCAGTAGTTTGTCTTTACTGGGCAGCATGAATCACCATGCCATCTAAATAAAACTGACACAGGCGATCGCATACAGAAACACACACACACACTCGCAATGGTGGAGTTACGTAAACAGCACACATCGCACACACCCGAGCTGTAAAACCAATCCTGGCAGAACATCTCGTCAAAAACAACAGCTGCCCCCAAGCCTTCTGCCACGGCGTCGGAGATGACGGTGTGTGGCGCGGGCCCGCTCCCAGGATGCAATGCAGGGGACAAGGCCCTTAATGAAGCATGACGAAGGGGGGGCAGGGGGGGAAGTGGTCTCGTCACCACCAGCTGTCTTTACGGTGCCCAGTATTGTCCAGCTGTGACACTCCTATCATGTAGGTACAATGTAAAAGCTTTTTGAAACTAAACTACACTTAACATTTGTTCTTCTCAGAGAATATTTCCAGTAAAAGCCCATAGCCTTCCCTGTTCCCTGTTACCAGGACCTAATTTAGGGGGCTAAGGTTTGGTGTCCTGGGCTGCAGCCCAGTGTAATCAGTACATAAGTCTGGGGTTGTTAGCGGCTAACAGCCATTAGCAGTAGCTATGTTAGTAACTGTGTCCTGTGTTTATGTAGCGATAATTTAGCTTTGTTAGCTATTAGCAGTAGCCATGTTAGTGACCGTGTCCTGCATTTATGTAGCGATTCTTTAGCTCTGGTAGCTGTGAGCTATTCAGGAAAATGCTGTCATCTATATGAGGACTCCTTGAAACGCCCCCAAACCCGAGCTGGTCCAGCCTCGCTTGATGCTTGGAAAGCTCGTGCTGCGGGACCTCAACGGGAAGGGATGGGCTTGGAGGATTTCTGCTTCCGCTCGGGCCCCGGGAATCTCCAGCGGCCCTGATTAATTGTTTCTTCTCCGTGTTGGTCCCCCCCCCCCCCCCCCCCCAGCGGCACACCCAGTCATGGATGAAACCCCAAGCTATGTGATAATATATGCCGGGGATAGAAAATTAGCAATTCAAATTTTCCCATTTATTTCCTGGTTTTCCCCCGCAGAGCAGAATCAGTGTCTCGTAGCTGCCTGCAGTCGAGGTCTGAGGAGGTCACTCCACCCTGATGCTACATCAGCTCCTCTTTATCGCACTGGCCTCTGTCGGCTCCAGGATTGGTCGCAGATGCCAGAATCTTCCATCGCTCTTCATTCCCAAGGCTTCGCTGTGCCCCCTCTTTCCGTCTCGAAATAGACCAGGTCCTCATTCAACACCTGTATTTTTCATGACCTGATTATTTCTTCTGCCACAGATGTACATCGATTCTTGATAATTATCACAGAACCAAGCTTATTCTCTGTTCTGGAAACAGAGTTCATGGCTCACCGTTGTGGTGGCTGGTCCGATTGAATGCTCCATTGTTATTTTAATTTTTATTGTTCAGTTTGCCACTGATGCCCACCTGAAGCCCTTGGTTTTAATGCGCCTCTCCCACCTCTTGTTTGGAATCTTTTCCAAGCCCTCTGCCCTTACATTAAGAACAAAGCCCATGCCAAACAAGTAAGTGGAAGAAAATGAAGATAAAACAGGACACCTTGCCAGTGATGTGGACGGGGCAGGTACCGTTGACCCTGATAATGCAGGTTGTCCCCTCAGCGACACGTTGGTTGGGGGGGTTAGGGTCCAAGGTTAATGGATGGCCATCTCACGCCCTCGAGCTACCATTTAATAACCGGCACAATAACATCGTGGAGCCAGGTCATGGCAAGAGTCACCACAGCGGGTCGCAGCGGGTGAGAGAATCCCCATACGCCACCTTTCCGATATTTTCCCTCCCAAATTAAATAAATGAGTACGTTTAAAAACACAGGTAGATGGGTAGCCTGAGAGAAGCATCACACAAATCAATTTTCTATTGATTTTATTTTCTTTTATATCTCCTATTTCAGTGCGGGGGGCCAAAAAACAAAGAGGGGCCCCTGTAATATCACGTCAACCCACCCCCCCCCCCCCGAATTTCTGCAGGCTTGGCGGGAGTCTGATGGCGGCGTTGTCGGCATGAGTGATGATGAGTGAGGTGTACGTCCCATTAATAACCCCTACGAAAGGTGTTCTGGAAAAATAAATCCCTCCTCGCCTGCTTTGTTTGCCGTCCGTCGCCACATTCCTCGTACGTGATTTATATCTCAGAGCAGTGGGTCTTATAGAAATTGTCCCAATCAAACTGACAGTGAAATATATTAGGTGTATGAGCATTACGGACTGTGAGTAATTGAGCCCGAATAAAGTGTGCATATATTACTGATTTTACGGTTAGTGCCGATATACCTGCCCACATCCCAAAGAACTGAGCGTATGACGACGACCCCCAAAAGGTAGGATTTCTAATTTTTATTTGCCTATATCATTTTATTTGCTTAGCTGTTTTAATATATTTTAATATAATTATAATTATATTTGTTTACAGCAGACTTTCAAGCTGAGTACTCTGCTACTGGGTTACAAGCGAACCTAACCAGCAAGTCACCTACTGGTCATAGTATGTTACACGTCGCCCATAGATAGAGTAGAACCTAAGAAGTATAGGTGCAGTATAGAGTAGAACCTAAGAAGTATAGGTGCAATACAGTAGTTTGCTACCCACGATCTGTGCGATGAAGTCGGTGTTCTTGAGGTAGTGCAGCCTTTTCACTAGGAGGCGCTATTCTGGCTGCTTGCTCACCAGTCATGTTTTCATTTGCTTATACTATGTCGGCCTCCCAGTGGCCTCAAAACTGAGAAACGGTCTGTAATGTGGACCTCGATCAGGTGCCCTGTGAATCTGCCCTAAGTGAATCTGGTCATGTGGCCTGTCTGCCTTCTAAACCATCCTTCTGGAAGATGTCAGTGGCCTCCCACTCCTAGCCTTTTCCTCTCCTGTTTCTGATTTAATGCGACGCATGTGTGCGTCCCCCTGCATGGGGAGAAGGGTTACAGGAAAGCAGTGAAATAGAGCGCTTTTTTTGTTTAGTGAGAGGGAAAATGAGATTGTCCTTTTATTAGATTACTCATTTTTCCATTTTTTTTATGCGTACTGTTGGAAGAGGCAGCCATGCATTCCTTCAGCTGGTGGTTCGTATTTAAATGATATTTCCTGACTGAATAGGGTTACACAGGCTCCGCTTGTAATTTATGTGTGTTTTATTAAATGCCATTCTTATACCGGCAGATAAGCAAAGGAAAAATAATGCAAGATGACTTAAATGAATCTGGGACCAGACACCTCTAAGTCTGTGGATTATGAATCATATCAGGCATGTAATTGCCAATATACAGTAAGAGCCTTATGCTCCAGTTAATCCAAATCAACCTGGGCAGCGCCGTAATCAGCCGCGATTCTCCCGAGGAAATCCGCAGGACTCAGGATGTTAAGGTGTGTCCGGAGAGGAGCATCTCCTGGGAAAGGTGTGGGGAGAGGGGAGATAAATCGGCATTAAGCTCCTCCTCTCCTTCGCCTGTCCTCGATGGCGATTAATCCCTCGCTGTGAAGGAAGGCAGCTCCGATTGCCTGCTACCATTTCTCTGCAGGTGTCGTTTGTGTGGAGGAAGGAGGCGGATGGAGAGGAGGCTGTGAGGAGGGCATGGGGGGGGGGGGGGGGGTGCCTGTCTTTGTGATAACGAGGGGGGGAGGACTCACATCTCAAAGTCCACGTCAAAGTTTCCCAGAGATCCGAACATGATTTTAGCTGCATTCCTTCCCAAAGTGGAATGTCTCTAACAGATAAGAGTCTCGCTGCAGGTTGACTTGTGCTGTAAAATTTCAGGTAGCAAACAACTTTCTAAGCGTACATGTCTGCTCTAAGGAGCTTGTCTAGAAATGGCAAGCATTGCGAAATAATTATCACTAATTTACGGTTATTTTTTTTTTCCTCGTAATGATCCATTGTCCGTTAAAGTCTTGTCCAATGGTTTTTTTTTAAATAAATGAATGAGCAATTAAAAAATAAATTTGTCTTTTTACACCAATAAACCTAATGGCAAACGTGAAACTCAAGGCAGCTACCGCCATGTTCATGCAGAGTGTAATTTTGTAAAGAGTGACTTTCTGCCCTGCAATAGATTAAAAAGCCACCTTGGTCAGAGCATACGCTGATATTCAGCTGTACGTATTTCCTGCCCGCTCAGCTCTTTAGAGACCATTTTAGCCATAGTGTTGATTGCACTTGCTGAATTTGCACTTATGCTAATGTCGGACTCTTGTAACAATTAGCAGTCGCTCATCGGTCTTGGTTAACAAAGTTAGGTACAGTGTACCAAGCATCGCTATACTCGGCACTGTTTTACATTGCCGGCGTTGCAGTAACTCAGGGTCAGCCTGGGGTCAGTCTGACCAGCGGTGGTGTTTCCCCACCACTGAAATCACGTGCTTTTTGTGTTGGGGGCCCCCGAGGTTTGAGGGCCCCCCGTTGGCCACAAGGAGTCACTTCGCAGAATATTAAATAACCGTATTCCTTATTTAGGAGATGCCGACGCTGCATGTTCTGCTAACAAGCTAGCTACAGTCTTCTGACGTTACTCGCTAGCTATTTATTTAGTGTGGGGGGCAGAAACATGAAGTGTAACTTTAGTGGTGACAGAATTTTTAGCCAAACCCCTACAGGCTGAGCCACCTCACCACGGTTCAGTTCCAGAGCTCTCGCTCTGAGTCCTTTCCACCATCCAGATCCTAGATGCTCGCAGCAGAATATCGGGATTGACCTCAATCTTGCTGCCTCCATAAGCGTTGCTCGCCTTGCCTCTTAGCGACACCGCGGTTGAGTGTGTGATTAAGATGACGGAGTCTGCATGTGGCCACGGTGACTCACACCAAGATAGAGGCGGACGATTATTTTCAGCTTTGGTTTCTTAGCCACGGCTGTCGGGGGTGGGGTGGCTGGATCAGAACCATGCTCCTCTTTGGAAACGGGGGCCGGGGACCATCAGTCTCTGACAGGCTGGGAAAGGGAGCTGATGTTACCTTGTGTGTCTTTACATTTATTTATTTAGCAGATGTTTTTTGTATAAAGAATCGTACAAGTTACGAAAGCATTGGGTCAGTGAGCTGGGTCAGCCAGTGCTGGGGTTAAGGTCCAACGGGGATATGATTACTCTGCCAGCTGTCAGATTTAAACCCACAACCTACAGATCCCCACCCTGCTGGGATACAAACTGGCCTCTAAGAGTGAAGGACAGAAAAACATTAGAATGTTTATCAAGTGTTACTTTCCGATTGGGACGAGTGTTAATCTCTCCTTTATTGGCCCCTGATCATTCCACGATAGGTTTTTCCTGAAAAGCGCATTCTGAACAGCTGTCTCGTGACACCAGGGCTGATGGAGAAAGGCTGTTTTCCTGTGTGTGGGAATCAGACTCGCTCACCCCTGAGGTGTGCGCCCCAGTGCATTGTGGGCACTCCGCTTTGGGAGCGTGACTTTCTCGTTGTTATTGTTTACCGACCATATCACTGGTACATTTTTAACATTCTCCCTTGAACCCTGATGTATGCTGCCCCCCCACCACCTCCCCAGCGAGGCTCAAAAAAATACTATAAAGGCTCCAGTGACCCAGATTTTGGTAGGTTGTGGGGGGGGGGGGCGGGGGGGGGGGCTATACACATATCAGAGTATGTGGCAGGAGCCTTTCTCAGAATAATACGTGTAATGTGCAGGCGGGTTTGTTTGTTCCCAGAGAATCGTAGGATTCCAGTGGGCAGGACGATTTTACAGCAAAGACTTATGGGTCATTAAGGAGCCTGTCCCCTTTTCCCTCTCGGCCGATTTACCGTGTTTTACACCCCAGCGCCGCTGTTCCCGTGTGCCGCTACCTACCAAGCCTCCTCACTTTAACCTGGTTTCTCAAACTGTGACCTATTTATATAATTAGGATGGCGTCGCTTTTTCCCGCATGCGGGGGCCACGTCTCAGAGCTGTCAGATGAAGAGCACGGCGCCGCCTAGCCCCCCTTCCCCACCCCCCCGCTCCATCTCAGACTGTGGATCAGCCCGAGATGTAAAGATACGGGATCTGCTTTGGCGTGGGAGCCTCTCGCTGGGTTGTTGTACCGCGGCTCTATCAGAGCCCAAGGGGATCACAGGCCTCTCTGAGATTTCGGCTTTCTTCAGGCTGATTGATTGGGGGGGGGGGGGGGGGGGGGGGGGGTTTGTACCATAGAATGTTCCAGAATCAGGCACTATGAGGGGGGGCTCAGTTTAAGCATACCGTATGTTTTCCGAATTCCAAACACGGTACCAGCCGCCTGCATTGTGACTCCTAACGTTCATGTAGACCAATGTCACCAATCTCTCCGGACGCGTACGTGACCCTCGGCGAGAGGACAAGGTCTCCAGCTCAGGCCGAGGCATATTCCAATCCTGCTGCATCTCTCGAACGCCCTAGTTCTGCCTGGAGATGCTTGGATGGGACAGCTTTCAGCTTTTTTGTCTCCTTAGAAATGTTTCCCTGTTTCCTTTCGAAATCCACTCGTTTTCTTTTTTTTAAGGTTTATCTGGCTAAGGGCTGTGGCATACAGCGTGATGAGTTGGGGATTGACATCTCTCCTCACCCCCAACACCTCCATCGCCTCCTAGAGGGGCATACCCCTGACGTGGAGGACTCAGGAAAGCAAACTCCTTTGTTCTTGCGTCCCTCGTTACACCGCCAGATGAATTCGGTACCCGTGGCGGCAGGCAGACATAAGGGGTCCTGTGCTCGCGCTGGGGAAGGGGGGGGCTGATGGTTCTGGTAAATTCAGAAGAACATGAGAGCGCCATCACTCTGCTTTCTGTATACTTGTGCTCATTTTGGAGTGGTAATTAATGTAGGCAGTATGAAAGTGCAGTTTTTATCTGGGACAGCAGGGGGCGTGGACACCTAATGAGGCTCTTCCTTTTGTCTCAGGCCCAGTGCGTTTGTCAGGGGGGGAACGTCACCGTGTCTCGTGATGATTAAAGGCGCTTCCTGCTGTGGGTTCTGCTGTGAGCTCACTTGGGTTTGTTTGTGGTGTCGTGATCAGAGTGGGGCACTGATGTTACAGAGGAGAGGAGGGGAGTGCTTTCTCTTTATGCAGCATCACTATACAGCTTTGTGACACAGTTTTGTTATGGAGTATCACTACGCCGCCTTGCCACATAACCTCGTTACGCTGCCTCGATACATCGGCTCGTTATGCAGCCTCGATACATCGGCTCGTTATGCAGCCTCGATACATCACGTCGTTATGCAGCCTCGATACATCACGTCGTTATGCAGCCTCGATACATCACGTCGTTATGCAGCCTCGATACATCACGTCGTTATGCAGCCTCGATACATCGCCTCCTTATGCAGCCTCGATACATCGGCTCGTTATGCAGCCTCGATACATCGCCTCCTTATGCAGCCTCGATTCATCGCCTCCTTATGCAGCCTCGATACATCGCCTCCTTATGCAGCCTCGATACATCGCCTCCTTATGCAGCCTCGATACATCGCCTCCTTATGCTGCCTCGATACATCGCCTCCTTATGCAGTCTTGTCATGCTGTCTTGTTACATGGTCTCCTCACTCAGCCCTGCTATGCCACCTCGTTACAGAGCCTCATTACATTACCACGTTAGACCACTTCATTAAGCAATCTCGTAATGTTGTCTTGTTACAGTACATGGCCTTTTTACTCAGCCCTGTTACGCCGTCTTGTTACATTGCCTCGTTATATCAGCGTGTCAGACTGCTTCACTAAGCAGTCTCATTATGCTATCTTGTTACGCGGTCTCCTTACTCAGCCCCGTTACGCAGCCATGTTATGTTGTCTTGTTACAGAGCCTTGTTACATGGCTTCATTAAGGTGTCTGGTTACACAGTCTCAGGCCTGCCATCTCATTATGGAGCCTCATTATGTCATCTTGTTACGCAGCATTGTTCTGCTGCCTTGTTACGCTGTGGTTGTTTGTAACGCTGTCCCTACTCCTCCGTCCTCCAGGGGTGGATTAGCTGATTAACTTCTCTGGGCCCCCCAGCAGGGCACTTTAGTTATTTTCTGAGCCGAAAGAAAATTGAGAGAGAATTAAAACCAATGTCAATAATTCGCTAATTAGTGTGTGGGGTGCATGGTTGGGGGGTGTGCCAGCGGTAAAGTTTACTGATGGGTGGGGGGTGCTGGCAGTAAAACGTCCAGTCGAGGGAGAATATTGCACAGTCAGCACCAGGTCTTGCCATCTGCGGCCCCTGATGCTTGCCGGGGCCCCTGATGCTTGCCGGGGCCCCTGATGCTTGCCGGGGCCCCTGATGCTTGCCGGGGCCCCTGATGCTTGCCGGGGCCTTGGGCTGTAGCTTCGAATAGCCCATGCATTAGTCTGCCCCTGCCTGCTAAATCCAAAGACATTTTTGCAGATGTGGAGCTCATGTGGAGGTGATCCTGGAGCACTTGCTGAGGTCGGGTATGTAGCCCTGAATTAAGAGGCATGTGTTCTGTCCCCATCCCCCCCCTCACTCTCCTCCACCCCTCTGGCCGGCTTCCGCCACTGGCTGATGGGGAGCATGTGACTGTCGGGGCAGAGCCATCTTTGCCAGGTGGCTGTTTTATGGAAACTCTGCCTTAAATCCTGTATGTCGGACATTTGCGCACCTGTCTGGGTTAGAATCTCTGCTGTGTTTGAATCAGCTGTTGTTGGGTTTGTTTTGCAGCTGCACGACTTTCAAGTTCTGGATTAGTACTCTCTCCGTGGGAACCCCCACCCTAATATCATGCCCTCCCTTTAACTTTCGATCCCCGTTGCCCCCCCCCCCCCCCCCCCATTGCCCCTCATCCTCGTGAATCGGCCTGTGACAGCCGGCCCGTTTTCTCCCCTAATGAACCACCGACTTTATGTGGAGCGTAGCTGTCCGGTCCAAGAGTAAACCCAAATGAGATGTTGTTTTTTTTTCCCCAGTAAGGTTCAGCCAGAGGCTCTAGCACTGATCTGGTCTCAGCGGGACGCCAGCTGGCCGGGCCCGGCACTGCGAGCTTGGCCGAACCCGGGAACGGTGTTCGGGTTTTCAGGCCATTTTCTGATACCCCGCTTGGGTGCGAAATATTTCACGTGTCACTTGTTTATTTGTCCTTCCGAATGCCCCTTGTCTCATGTTGTCTCCTGGAACACGCAGGGATGGTACAAGACACATGAGTGTTGGTGGTTTTTTTGTCCATTTGACCAACTCCTGAGTGTTAGGGTTGTTTGGCCAAGATATCCTCAGGCAGCTGCTCTCAAGGCGTCTTCCAGTTTATCCATAGTCATTAATTTTTTTGTCACATTTTTAATTCAAATCTCAGCTGCCCCCTATGTCTGAGTCTGCTTGTTCGGCTTACTGTACACGTCGACTTCACATTCAGCCAACTGTTGCCTCTAAATTGCTTATGTAGCCCTGCGATGAAGTGGTATTTCGTCCCAGGTTCACCCCTGCCTGGGACAGGCTCCAGTCCCAACCCCTCGCTACCTCGTGTGGTCCTGCCCAGATTTTGGGTGCAGAGTTTGATCGATCAGCACGTCAGGCTGATATTTGTCCCCCAAAAGTGCCGTCAGGCTCCGAATGTGACATGGTTGTGACAAGGTGGTCCTTGGTAAGTATTCCTGCTCCATTCACAGTCCTGGACTGGGTGAGGGCTTTGGGGGGGGGGGGCTTCTGAATCTGCCCCCATCCCCCTTCAGCAATGGATTTAATTTGTAGGTCGGCAAAGGCAGAGCTGTCTTTACCACAAACCTGATGTGTGGGCGACTCGGCCCGAACACGGCCCCCCCGTGGGGGGGGGGGGGGCATGGGGCCACAGGACGCTTATTGACAAGAAATATGAGCTGGATGGCTGGCAGTGGGGGTGGGGGGATTCTCCGATTTCCCCCAGGCACGGAAAGGAGCCCCTGCCCAGCGTGTGCCCATTAATCTGTGCCGGTCCTGGACAGGAGCTCAGAACAAAGGATGGCTGATCGATCCACTGGGGGGGGGGGGGGGGGGGGACTCCAGATCTGCTTGGTGGAGGGAGAGCCTTTGAAGTGGGGGCCGGGGGCTTTTCAGGCGGCTCACACTCGTGGTAATCGACACAACGGCCGTGTGAGGCTGGTTCACGTGGGGGATGGAAGAGACTCGACAAACATGTACAGAAATGGGACTCAGGCTTTTTAAGTGTCTGGGATCGGAGGGGGTCTGCGAGACACCCAACCCAGGTCAAATGACACAGAACTTTACCTTTGACCTTTCTTTTGTCCGCCTTCTTGTTCCATTGTGACGTCTGGGCGACCGTGGCTGCGTTCAATGCATCCATGCTGGCCTCAGAGGAGGCCCGGGTTCCCTGCGGAAAAGCCCCAACGTTCCTGATGGCCACGTGCCATGGATGAAAGGCTCACGCAACATTATCAATGACGTCCCATGGGACACTGCATCTGTTTGTAGTCTCCAGCTGCTTCTGGGTGCCGGGTGGGTGTCATCTCTGTGACCTCCGACCCCCAGCGCGTGCCTCTGACCCGTCTTTGCTCGCCCCTTGCCGATGCCTCCCCCCCCGCCCCACCCCCACCCCACTCTGCGGCTACTGATTTACCTGCACGGGGGCGTTACGGTCTCCTTCCCTCAATTGGCCGCACGTGTCGTCACCGCGGCTGTGCTTCCGACCTCTGGAGTGGACCTCTTAGCGCCCACATCGAGGTATTGGCAGGCGGGTGAAAAAATGAGGGCGAGTTTGGTGTGCAGAGTGGGAGAGGAGGAGAGAGAGAGAAAGACAGAAAGAGAGGATCAGTCAGTTTTGTTAAACCCAGGTATTGACAGAGCTATCAATTCAGTATGAGGGGTTTGCTTTCGCGCGTCAGAATGTTCACGGCTTCAGACAAAGTGAAATGAAAAATCCTGGCAGCTACATCAACTCAAGAGCCCTGCGCGGCTGCTGTGATGTCCAGTCAGGCCGAGGGCTCCCTCTAGTGGGATGGGAAGGCGTCACGCTTGTGTTCAGCAGCTGCATTTTCTGCTGGGCACAAAGAGCAAGACAAAACATCCTTTGTTTCCCTGGAAAAAGATCTCGACTAACAACTGAAACTATTTGTGTCTGTGAAGCCCAGCAAATTTCTGACAGGTCCTTGCATTTGGGGGCTCTCTGCATTGAGGACATCGCTCTGTTTCTTTTCTGCGTGCCTCTGTCGCGTCCAACGCCGTCGAGGGCGTAGATGCGGCCAAAGGTCACACATCATAAATTGCGAGCTCGGAGAAGTCAGTTGCATATTAAGCAGGCGGGCCACACACTTGATAAACCCGGGGCCCTCTGGAGGCCCTGATCAATAAATAATTTCCAAAGTCATGCTGTTGTTGTAAAAGGACTCAGGACGAGGAACGTGCCTGCAATGCTGACCAGCCCCCCCGCCAATCACTAAATGACTCCCATCCTCCCAGACGCAGCCGTCCGAGGCCTTCTGGACAAACAGAGAGATTAGATACTGCCCCTCGGATGTGAAGGGGGGCTGGACTTGGGGGCTGGGGCTGTCTGTCCACTGGCATGGGGTACACGGGGCCCCAGAGGTTTACATGGGGCCCTTCATTCACTTCGGGCTCAGATGAGTGGCGGTTCTTTGTACTGAGGGCTTTGTCACTCATCCCACAATCCAATTCTCCCTGCTAGGTGGTGGTGGTGGTGGGACACCCCCCCCCACTATCTTAAATACCCACTCAACATGGGGGTTGAGCTTTTCAGACCGGTTGGCTGTAGACCTAATCATAAATTAGCTCAGAGCCCCCCCCCCCCCCCATGTATTCTCTTGTGCTAAATCGCTGCCCCCCCCTCCGCCCCATCATGCAGTGCACCGAGTGAGTAATTACCTCAGCGATCGCTTCTGACAGAGGCTGTAATCGAGCCACTGTACACAAATGAGCTGTATGTCTCCGTTTGACGCTGGAAATGCCGCTGTCCGAATATGCCCCCCCCCCCCCCCCCCGCCCCCCCCAGTCCTACAGTGTGCCCCTCCACATTCTGGCATTCTCTCTACTCGCTCCAATGATTGATGCCTTTTCCCAAAGCGACCCACCAGAGCTTGCTGTTCGTTTCCATTGCAGCATTTCCAGGAATTTAATGTCGCTCAACCAAGGATGGCAGGCGTGGGGGGGGTGGGCAAATTAAAATGCTGTAAACTGCCCCCCACTGTTGGCAAACGCATACGGCAGGCAGGGGTGTTTGGGCACCAGCGTGTTGTCGGTACACGCGTGTGCCTCTCTGTGTGCCAGTCACAGGCTCTCTGTCTCACACCCTCCTGCCTAATTTGCTCTCTTATTAAAACCCCCCCCCCTCCTCACTGCCTTTTTCAATGAAAATTTCCCCCCAGCTGTTGTCTTTCTGAGTACCAGTCTGCCACTTCCTTGTCTAGATCCAAGGTGGACCCGTTTGAAAGCTTATGCAGGTTTATCTCCACTGTTCTGAAAGGGGCACCCTAGAGCTTTTTACGTGGGTCCCTGTAAAACGTGACATGTTTGAATATGTCTTCCGTGTGCCTTATGTGTGTCTTCTGTGTATTCCGTGTGTTTTACATGTGTCTTATATATGTCTTGGATACGTCTTCTATGTGTCTTTCGTGTGTCTTACAAATATCTTCCGTGTCTCTTACACATCGTCCGTATGTCTGGCATATGTCTCATGCGTGTCTTTAGCGTGTCTTCTCTGCATCTTCCATGTGTCTGTCGTAAATATGGTGCTCAGCTTTCGTTACACAGACTTGCGTGTGACAGTGTCTTCCGTGACTCTCAGCCTTGCCCCACTTCCTGCACGAAGGATAACGGTGTCCTGGGAAGCCGTGTTCTTGTCGCACCATTGAACATGTTCCTCTCTGGTTTGACTGGAGCAAAAAGTTTCTGCCTCACCAGGCTGTCACATATCCCCCCCCCCCACCACCACCACCACAGGACGTGTGTCTCCCCTCCCTTCGTCTTCTGAGATTATTCCTGGAAAAATTCCATTCTGAAATCCACCCGCTAGCAGATGTTGCGTTTCATCACCTTAGAGTAAAGACTCACCTCATCTGGTGCTACAGTTCAAGGCCAGGACACTCCGCTCGTATCAGAAGGTGAATTACCCTGATTATGATCGCTTTAGGAATGTTAACACATGCAGCTGTAAAATGGCTCTCCCAAGCTTTTTTTTCCCATAATCCCCGGGAAATGAAAGGTCTCTGTCTACTCTTCCTGGAGGCAGATTGTTATCAGCACTCGTGACAGGTGTGGAGCCGCCTGGCCCCCAGTCAACCTGCCGTTTCTCACGCCGGAGGGGAGATTCACGGCAGCCTCGCGTGCTAAATGTCCGCATGCAAATGAGCGACCCGTGGATCCACCGACGGTCCCCAGCTGGTTAGCATCGCATGCTAACTAGACTGCCAGGACCCACCTGCAATTCAGCTCTCGGCGCAGTTGCGCCTGCATGTGTTTGTGTGCATGTTTGTGTGCATGTTTGTGGGCACAGACGCCGGTGACTAGAAGCTTAATAACAGAATGACGGCAACAAGCGGTGCAGCCACTAACCGTGAACGGTCGCTCTGTCCTCTGACAGGACCCCCCCAGCCAGGTGGATGGTTCCGAGGCACCGGCCCTTCCGGACGTGGCCCCCGCTGGTGGTGCAGAGACTCACCGAGTCTCTGGAGAGAAATGGTGAGTCTTTCCCGTCAGCCAGGATGAGCCCGCAGCATTGCGTGAGCCTCACCACTCACCCTCATGCTTATTACTCATAATCGGAACGAAAGCTACGGCGTGTGAGTGTGCCCCGCGATGGGCTGACCCCCCTGTCCTGGGTTGTTCCCTGCCTCGTGCCCATAGCTTCCGGGATAGGCTCCGGACCCCCCCCCCCCCCACGACCCAGAAGGACAACCAGTTTAGTTCTCAGTTATGTGCATAAATCATAAACATCAAAAAAAATAATGCTTTATTTGTTGAAGTGTCATTTGTACAAGTGTGAGTACAGGTACACTGGAATGCAGCTTTTAGCATATCCCATCATGCTCTGCTTTGACACACACACAGAGCTGAGAATGACGCTTGGGGGCCAAGAACATAGGAAGACATTTATCTGGCTCCCCTGGTGCATTTTTCAGGGGGTTAGGGGCCCAGGGGAGATGCGGCTATTCTGCTAAAGATGAGATTTGAACCGGCAACCTTCTGATTACAGACACAGAGGCATAACCCACTGAATCGAACGTTATAAAGGCAGCACTTCACCACTCCCAGGTGGACACTTTGTCTTCTGTTGAGTCCCGTTAATCTTGTTTGTTCTCCCTCCGTGACAGGATGGGAGAGCGAGGCCCTCTACAGAGCCCCCCCTGCCTCCTCCGGACCCCCAGAGCTACGGCAAGCCTTAGACACAGGTTTGTGCCTGCCCTCATGTGCCTAAATATTTTGTTGTAATTCAAGCAAAGGCCTACAGTTTACACGCCAAGGTCTAAATGTGAAAGGGGCAGCTGCACAGTGCAGGTGAATGGACTGAAGACATGACAGCAGTACATCTGACGGTCCAAAATTGCAAGATTGGAAGTAAAGTTTTGTGTTGGCGTTCACATAACCACCACAAGGGGGCGCTGCAGTTCAGCTGACAGTAGGCAAGCTTAACTTTTTGGGTCTAAAAGCAGAACTCTTCCGATTTTTATGGTGAGGAATGGCACCACTAAAGCCACCAGGATTGACTTTGCACCGATGAATTCTGTGCTGTACAGTTAACCAAGCGGTGGAACAGGCTTCTGCTGTGAAATGTACTGAATCACCAATCCATTTCCTGTTTATGTGTAGATCCCCCATTGCATTTATGGAGCTTGGTAACCACAACAGCATCAAGGTTACAGGCTCAGGTGGAAGGAAAGACCGTGACATTGGGCCGAGTTCAACCTAAATTCACATGAGCGGAGCTACTCTGCTCTGTTTACGGTCCAACGCGTGTAATTAGAAGTGACTTGTGCTGCCAAGGGTCTGCTAGACATCTGCTACGCATGAATCTGAATGAGGATACGGGCAAGCTGTTGAACCTTGGTGTCCCTCGTGGAAATGAAAACTCTGCACAATATAATCTGACACCCAGTCGGAGTAGGCCTGGGCTCCGGGTCATGTGAAGTTTCATATCACGTACTGCATTTCTGATCACCCCGGACTGTTACGGGATCGGGAATTCGGCTTGCAGAGAAGGAAGCTTCGGAAGCGATTCCCACAAATGGGCTTTGGCAGTCCTGCGGAGCTCACTGTCCGTCCCACGGGTCAAAGTTGAAGCAGGAACAGACTTCTCTTTCATGGATGTCGTTTTAATTTTAGTTGATTTTTTTTTAATTTTGGATCTGTGGTTCCCCTTGTTATGTAACTAAAGGATCCGAATGCAGGGACCTGCATGGCTAATTACATATTCCCTACTTCCTGGAAGCAGATGGAAGGTGCCAGCTGTTTCATTTCCAAGGTTGCATCCAGTTAAAAAGTTCAGGAACCCGGAGAAAAATCCCACCTCACGTCTCCCGCTCTCTGTAGTCATGCGGCCTGACAGCTTGCGTTGTAGTTAAGCCGATGTTTTCCATTTTCTCTGTTTTTTCCCCCCCAAATAACAGTGTTGTGCTGGCACTTGGCAGCAGAAAGAGGGAGGGGGTAGCCACCCAGCTGCCAAACAGAAATGCTAATAATAGCATGATAATATTACCATGAGAATGTTGCATAATCTTATTCCTGACAAGACGGAAAGAACATGCCGGAATAACCATGAACATGTATATATGGTTTAACTCGCTGTAAAATGTTGGGGGTGGGCAGGTTCCTGGGCCTTGGGAGGGCTGGCTCCAGCTTTTTCATTCGGGTCCAGAGCTCATGACCCTGGTGATGGAGCCGAGCCCAGCTGAAGTCCATGTGGCAGCCTAGGTCAGCTTCATTGCCAGCGCCCCCTGCTGACCGCTAAAGTTACTGCTGAGTTAATGTTTACACCTCTCCCTCACCCCGCAATATAAAGGGGGAGGTAAGCATTTCCTTGAGGGGTCTGACAGAAAAAGCCCACACTATTTAAACTTATTAGTGTACATTTATTTGGGGAGGGCAAAGGACAGTCCTAGCACTGCCCTGGTGTGGCCCCTCCTTTTCCCGTCTGTCTTCCCTACACTGAGGTTCCACAGCACGTCATTCGTGTCGATTGTCATTTTCCTTAAAGCAGCCCCCATCCCCGCTACCCAGATAATGTGATCACCCCCCAGCCCCTCCCGATCCGGCTCTGTTAGCCATTCCCGCCCGGAGCCACGCCGCATCCCAGGACTCATTCCTGAACCATCCCTCTCCTCGACTGCTGTGCTCAGCCGCTGCGGAGAGATGGACTCCTTCGATGTGGAGCGTGCTTATCCAAGGGCCCCCGGGGACCCCATCGCCGTTCCTCCGTTAAAATAGAGCCGTCTGTTTATTTACTCAGCCTTCTCCTTTGTTCTCCGGTTTGGGAATAATTGCTTGGATCAGCAAGAAAGGGGGAAAAAAATGCAGCTGTCATTCTTCATGAATGGACACTTCTGATTGGCTACAAGTGATGTCATCATACGCGATAGTCGATAACCCATTAAAGTTATGCGTTTTACTGTCAGCAAGCGGGTTAAACCCTCTCCCTGGCTGCTGAAGTAGTTATATATTTTATTACTGTAATCGGCATCCTGTGTGATTAACAGACACATGGTTAATTGTTACAAAGCTAAGGCGATTTGGGGACTTGTATTACTTGGGGAGGGGGAAGGTGGGGTGGTAGAGCTACTCCTGAAAACCCGAAGCTCCTGTTTCTGCTCCTGTTTACGAGGAGGATCATGGGAGGATAGGGGGCAGGGGAAGTCCCGGCCCTGCACCCAGCACGACGTACCACAAGCCACCTGTTGAATTTTCCCAGCAGCCTCTGCTGCATCGTGTTGGTGCTGTTCTGCGTGTGTGTGAGGGGGGGGCTGCGTTTCGCTGCCCTGCAGCAGAAGCTCCACTTCCTGTCCCAGAGGTCAGCATGTGTGGATTGCGTAATCGCATCTCCTTCTGCCTGCCCCCCCGCCCGGCCTCCTTCCCGCACCCTCCCCATCCGGCATGTTCCAGGCCTTCCGTCACTCCCGCGTTGGGGGCCCCGCTGCGCTGGGAGCAGCTTACTCTCCGCCGGGTTTCCTGTCCTGCTGTCCCTGAAGAACACTCCTGAATATCGGGCCGGAGGATGCGCTCCAACAACCTCTCTGGAAGGTTATCACTCCAAGAGAGAGATGGCGAGCTTGGGGACAGGGGGCTGGGATTGGGAGTCGGGAGTCGGGATGGGGTCGGCAGAAGTGGGGGGGGGGAGAGTAGAACCCAAAAATTCGCCTTCGTATTTATCCACATTCATTCAAAGCGATGTACATGTAAGGAAAATGGCACTTTGCAGACATACAGCTGTCAAGGCGACGACCAGGTCTGAGTGCAGTTCAGCTGAGCTTCCAGTGATTCCTCAGGTATGAGTGTAAGCAGCACTGGAGCAGGAGCTACGCAATAACCACACGACTATTAATGAAGCAAGAACCTAATAAGACGACTATTGAAATGAGCAGAAAGTGCAGCATTCAGGGAGCATGGAGTGGTGTCAGGATAGTAGAGGCGCTCGTGGAATAGATGGGGCTCGAGGTGGAGGGCAAATAATGACCGAATGTCACCTTACCTGCCAGCTCATTCCGCCATCAGCAAACCACACATAAGGGTACTGAGGGTGGCAGAAGGTGGTGTAACCCAGTGCTATATGGTGACTGGGATAACCGGGCGTGTCACATGTACACCCAGGTGTACAGAGAGCCCCCACCCCTCCTCTGTGGGGGGGTGACGAAACAGCAGTCCTAAGCAATTCCTAGTCTTCCCATTCAGTTACTCATTAGCCTGTAATTTTGTGGCTGCAAGTCACATGATCAGACCACATGTGATACAGCACCAATAGCGTGCGCTTCTCACTTGTCTAGGTGTATCTTTGCGGGAGTGAGCACTTCCCTCCCTCCACCTTGGTAGTTGTGAGACACTCGACCGCTACTGTTTTCTGCGCCTGAAATCTGCTGCCGGTTCTCCACTCCAGACTTTCCAATGCCTCCATTTTGCTGAGATACTCTCGCTAGTTGGAATTCCGCCTTTTCCCACCCCTTGGAATCGCCGGCCGTCCAGGGTCTTTCCCATCTTGCTGTTAATTACCGGCTTCTGCAAACTTCCCCGCAAAATGTCACAATATTTCCCATATAGCACTTTTTTAAAAAAAAGTTATCCATCCAGATGGAAAGAAAGAATACAGGCCCAGAACACCCTAGCTTGGGGGGGGGTGGGCGGGAGTGGCAGGGGGTTGACAGAGTTCTGGAGGGTTCAGATCACCAGCAGGAGGTGGACCATGCAGTCACCCAGGAATGAAGCCTGTCATCTCGTAAAGTTCATTTCCCTTCCGCCCGTCCCGGGGACAGTGAGACCGCCTGCAAAAATACCCTGAGGGGAGAAATTGGTCCGTCGCATGCGCCGGGGGCGGCCGTGTGGCTCCAGCGGGCTTCTGGGTAAAAACCGCTCGGTGCCACTGACGCAGCCGGCGGGGCCACGAATAAATACTGCTGACAGCACGTGAATTCAGAACCGACCGGGCCTGAGTGAACCACGGCCTGCATTTAAGCTGCCCATTTTCAGTCCTCCTGTCTCTGCAAAATCCCCCACCCCCTACCTTTACAAGTGGTGTCACTGGCCCCAGCTGAAAGCTGACTGACCTCTGGAGTGGCCCTTTCCCCTGTCACTCATCGATTCAAAGCATCCCATTGGCTACTGAGGTCGGTACCATCCATGTAAATTACGGCCACTCTTATGCCCTCCCCCCCAACTTAAAAAGTCCGGCCGGCAGCTGAGGCGTCCGCAGGGTGTGCGGGCCGCCCCTCTCCTGCGTTTCTCATGGATAACCAAGGACCACCCATGGTCACTTAGTCATTGTTTTTAGTTGGAAATTAAAAAAATCAGTGAAGCTGAACCCTTGAATAAAAGAGTGTAATACTGAGGGATTTATCAGTGTGTTTCCCTTCTCTTTGAAGAAGCTGTGGTCATGATGATTATAATTTATTCCCATCCGATGCCTTTTAACTTGTATTTTTTATTATATGCAGACTTGACTGGGGTATGATCTCCCAGCCCTGATCCAGAGCTGCTGTATCGATGCCCCCCCCCCCCCCAGGGCTTTTTTGATGTTTTTGCCGGAACATGGCCGCACATGCAGCAGTGTTCACCCCCCACTTAAAACACACATTTGAGTGGGACCCCTGAGGTTTAGGGGGGCCACCAGCTGGCCACTGCTCATTGAGATGCTGAAGCAGCATGTTCTGCCGAGCAGCTAGCTGGCCACGATCTTCTGGTTCCGAGGATGGGGGGGCTCCAAAGTGACTGTTTGATTGGGGCCCCCAGAAATAACAAACCCGCCCCTGCTCACATGAGCCCGTGACCCTGACGTGCATGGATGAACTGATAGCTCAAATGACCAGTCTCACTTAATTTGCCCTACATTTACAGCAGCAGGCGGGCTGTACTGGGCAGAAATGGTAAATGCTGGCCTGACTCAGGATCTGTGGTCGGCTTCTAGCCGGTGGTGAAGGACCTCCTGGAAAATAAGAGAAGGAGCAGAAACAGCGCAGTTTGGGCACACAGAGGTCACGCACTGGGCACGGATGGCCGGCGGTTGGGGGAGTTGGTGGGGAGGGACTTACCCAGCGGGCGGATTTTGAGTGATTCAGCACGGGGCACAGCCAGGTTCCCAGCTCCTGCAGATTCTCGCTGGTCAGATGAGGCACAGCTGTCCTATATGCTAATCCCTGCTGAAACGAGGGAAACGAGTGTCTGTGCTGCCCGCGGAACAGGGCCAAGCACATTTCGACAATAGCTGACGTTGTGTGTGCCGGAGTTGGTGACAGTCAGAGCATTGTGATAATGAAGCCGGCCCGGTTAAAGCCCGGTGCTGTGAGCCCATTCAGGCCAACAGCAGACTAACATGTGGGCTCTGTTGCTGTGAACCACCAGATGTGTGATGGTGGGGGGGGCGGGGGGGGTTTAGGAGGCTGTAACGTGGGCCTGACTCATGTGACTGTCCCTGATAGCACTCATTCTTCTCACCAGCTCCTTATTCTCATTCAGTCTCCTTTCCGCTAGTAAACCCAGAGGTTCTAAACTGTGGCCCAGCAGAAACACTGCGTGTGTTGTTCTTTATCTAAGACAGATTCTTGTTATTGTTATAACCCCCCCCCGCCATCATATATCCCCTAAAACAGAGACCCAGCTCCTTTCACAAGCTCTCCCCCCATTGTGTCCTTTGTCACGTGATTCTGTTCTATCCTCTCCTGTCATGTTATGTTGTTTTGTTCTGTCTGATACCATGTAACTCGTTCCTATTGTGTCATGTGATTATGACCTGTTCTGTCCTGCTCTTTGCTCACTCTGTCCTACAGAGGGCTGCGTCGTTTTTATTGCTTTTTCGTTTCTTATTCTTCGTGTTTTATGCGTTTTATGTCTTTTAGCTGTTCACAACAGTCGTCTTGTCATAAGAGGGTTTGTTAATCTGCATGCGGGTCTCAATACAGAGCATAAAAAAAAAACTGATCGTCTTTCTTCTTTCTGAGCAGAATGCTAATTAATCAAAAGCACCAGAGCAGTAAAATCCCCGATATGTGTACATGGTGTCATGGCGTGCCTCCCTTTAAAGGACAACATCAGTCACGGTGGATGAGGATCAGCACCAGAGCGAAAGACCTCAATGATCTAGTTTGGAGAATCAGCTACTCCGCGTTCCCTGCGATACGGCCGTCCCACAGAAAGAGCAGTTATTAGACTCGCAGAAGTGTGACCGCTGTACGGCGACGAGGAACCCGGGGCTCAGTGACGTGGTGACATTTGAAGCAGGCGGCTATTGATCCATGAGGCGGCGTGAGATGGTGGGAGAGTGGAGGGCTTCAGCGAGAGATGAAATCGATTTGATTACAGGGAGGAGGGGCCACCTGCACCCACCCAAATTACTCCGGCGTGGTACCTCTGTCTCTCTTGGAAATGCTCTGTGGGCTGTTTGACCAAAACCACATCAATTTTCCTTTGCATCACTCATTCTAATACTCCTTATGAAATTCTGTTATAACCTGTATTTTTTCATTAGACCTGGGCTTGTTCCCTAGTCAATTAAATTGAAATTGTGAAAGCATCCATCCAGCTATCGAGGCGTCTCTTTTTTCGCCTTCGATAACCGCTTTCTCAATTAGGGCTGCAGCATTGCAGAAAGCGTGGATCTTGGGAAAAGGTGTCCAGGAAGGCGGCTCCTCACACCAGTCCACGCTTCATCACACTTTGTTCTGTGTGCATCGGCATTTACTGCCACTAAGAGCCACACTTTCGTGTGGAGCTATGATCTTATGATCTGACTTTACTCGCTAGCTATTTAGTTTTCAAAATAACTGGGGGCGGGGCCTCTAAAACACAAAACTGGTCCCCTGGACGCATGTAAACAAGTCAGACCAAATAGTGGGAATATGCAAAGTGCATACTCACGGGGGGGGGGGGGGGGGCGGGGCGGGGGGTCATGAAGCAGCTACATTGCCTGCTGAGCCAGTCAATGGAGGAAAAAAATCAGATGACCTTTGAGATTCAATGACCTCCTTAATGCTTGGATCCTCTAGGAATTAGAGCACACGGAACACTAAACGCTATAATATCGAACTGAAGGGAATTAAACTGGGCCAGCCGCTTAACCAAAATTATTCCAGTAAAAATAATAATAATAATAATAAAAAAAAAAAAAACACAACGTATAGGGTTCAGGGTGCAAGGGAAAGTTGAACATGGTGCAGCATGTTCAGCTGATTCTGTAATAACAATGCAGCCAGACAGCTTACAGAAAATCACACCTGAGGGGTCAGTGCTCTTTGCACGTCTCCGTGACGGATATGGGAGGCCTGTGGAAACCTTAACCTTAATCACGGAGCGAATTCATACCAGTACTACATTGTTCCAGGTACAGCGTAGCATGTCAGCCAAAGACACCACCTCCAACTCTTAGCAGCGAACGTCTGGATAACACGAGCACTAAATATGCCAAATAAGAGATAGGGCGATAAGGTGTATAAATGCAGGTACGAGCCGTTTAGGTAGCACAGTATAACCAAAACAGTTACTCAGCAGTTATTTCAGAGCTCCAAACAGCTTGTGGGAGTTGTACTTACACAAAAATGTTCTGACGACAGAATGAAAAATGATTGGTTGAGAGAGGTAACTAATGAGATTGTAGAGAAGGTGGGTCCAAGCAAATATTGAAGGCAGGACTTTCTGATTGGTTGGCCCCCACCCTCTTCTACAATCTGATTGGTTATCTCTCTGAAACAACCATTTTTCCTTTTTTGTATAAGTGAAACTCCCATGAGCCTCCATACTTCACTATCATTTCTACTTGGAACAGTTAGAATATGAAAGAAGGGGGAAATTTTCCTGGGAGCAAATGTGACAGAAAGCTACGGCTTTAGCCGGGAACCGCTAAATTACACATTACGTCTCCGCCGTTGAGTCAGTGGGAACCGGAATAATCAGGTTGAAAAGATCCAACGCTTCCATATTGAGAAGAGCAGGCAGCCCGTGTGGAAATAAGGGCATTAACTTCAGGTCTGGTCATGGTACTGTCTGAGATGGTTGGCCTACAGTATCCCCCCCCCCCATGACCATAACTGTGTCTTGCTGCTGGCAGCCTATGAATCTGTGCTTCTGTGCCATTAACAAAACCCAACTGTGAAGGTCTCCATTAGAAATGGAAGATTAAAGCCTTGAATGAAGCAGGTCAGGTCACTCAGAGCAGTAGGAGACAGCCTTCTGGTTCAGCAGCTAAACTGGAGCCCAAGTCTGTGTGATGGTATTTGTCTGTCTTTAGCCGGTTATTAATCCTCCGTTACTTACTTGGGATAACCCTGACAGAACGCAAACTTCATTTTAAATTCATTCATTCCTCACAGGTCTTAGGTAATTTTCCCCAATATCAGTATTTTATAAGGATTCATTAAGGGTGAAACTACATAAAAGAGAAATAACAAACGAAATGACTGTTTCCAAGAATTCAGACAGGACAGGAATTCTAAGAAACAGCTATAACATATAATGTTTAAGAAGCATTTTCCTCTTCTTAAAGCTGGAGTCCGGCAGCAGAACTGTATGATTCGAAACCGATGTTCTGTAAAACCGCATTCTGGGCAAATGCAACCAGGAAAATGGCTCCCTTTTTGACAATTTGCACCATGACCTCTGCCAAACAGCCCGGAAATAACTGAGGGTGATTTACAGCAGTTGGGTTCTACAAATCTCTGGCAGACAGAGTCTTTGGTCACTGATCAAGCCCGAATACGGCAGCGCGTGTGATATTTGGTGTCTGAGACCTTCTCAGAGGTAATATGTAATGATTTTTTCATTTGATCAGTTAGACATCCTCTCCTCTACTAGTCAACCAGTCAGTCCTCTAAATAACCGTAACCTTAACAAGTCCACTGGGTGTCATTAACGGCGCTACCTGGAGTCCCAGGGCTTTTGATAACTAGGAATGGCAACACATGATCTCACCCAAACGCTATCCTGGGGCCTGTTTCACAAAGCAGGATTTCTGGCTTAGCCAGATAACTTGGCAGATTTAAGGTAGTCTGGGCTTAAATGTAAGTGAAAGAAGATAAAGTCCATGTAGCCCAGACTCCTTTAAATCTGACAAGCTATCCGGTTAAGCAAGAAATCCTTTGTGAAACAGGCCCTGGGGGGGTGTTCCACAGTCATGATCGTCCAGTAAGAGTTTAGCTAAGGAACATTCCTATTGGACAATCGTGACATCAGGCTTAAGTTAACCCAGCTAGCTAAGAAATCCTGTTTCATGAAACACCCCGCGGTCCATGATTCTGCTGCCTTCCTACTACAGACCACTGGGATGAACAGCAGTATAGTCACTCTGCTAGGCTAGTTAACACCGATCACTTATTTAAACTTTAGTGAGTTTAATTTGTTTCTTAAACTCCAGCTTCCTGTCTAATGTTATCGGGCATAACGGAATAAATAATACATGAAGAGACCCATCAAATTCTATAGGACTCAGAGCACAAAAACACAGATATTGGGAAGAGCCGTTATACCAGGTTAATAGAGGCACTTTTAATCAAAGTGACACTCAGTTCAAACAGCTGGTTCAATCACTCCCTGGAGCAATCGAAGGTTAAGGACCCACCGGTGAAATCACTCTAACAACCCTAGGATTTGAACCTGATACCTTCCACTCACACGTACAGTGTCTCCGTCTGCTCAGCCAGGCACGACCCCATGATGTATGCGTAATGTAATATGTGCTTTAATAGCAACTGATATTTTGAAGCCGTCATTGGTAAGCAAGATTACGTTGAAGGAGGACAATAATTTGCAATGTATTTATAATTATTTTTGTGTAGGCAATAAAGAACCTGCATTAGTACCTGTAGTGTCTGTGAAGGTGGTTCTATCTGACGAAAGCCCCTCACTAGATGTGTTACAGCACGTCCTGATCTGCTCGTAGAACATCACGCATCTCAAACTCAAACCCTCGACAGTCAATGAGCAGCTGCGACTTAGATCCAGTCATCTGTCACTGATTATAAAACTGATTAAGTGACGTGTCCAGCTGTTGTCAGATGTGTCCAGTTGTCCAGCTCATTTGTCTTCTATTTTAAGCATCTGAAATGTACATTACATATTAAAATAGACCGGGAATGGACATCAGTGTTGTGATTTGACAGATTTCAGCAGAATTTAGTAATGAATTAATTTGACGGCTCTCTAAATGACTGTAACGAATCCCCCTAGGATGGATCAGCGAGGGTTGATTAATTATCGATGTGCAGTCTCGGTGAGCTGTGGACTGAACCAGCGAAATTGATGGTTGGATAGAGAGGGGGTTGGCTGCCATGAATGCACACCCTTCTGGTGTAGCGGAAAATGCTAATTGATAGCATTAGCCTCCTCCTTGGTGGAGCAGACATGGGAGGGGGGAGCGAAGTCATCATGCCCTCAGATGGGCAGAAAAGCTTTCTGTTCAGTAGATTGGAATAAGCACGGGGCACAGAGGACACGGAAAGCGATTAAAAATGGCTGGCAGTGATGCGATGCGGGAAGATCGCCACGGTGTCTCAGAGAAGACCTCGTGTCCTGGACCTCCTTGCCGCAGCAGCTCTGATTGGTCTTGGAGTAACTTGTCTGACTCCAGTGCCACGAACCCAAGCGCTGGGAGAGATTGAAACTCAGCGGGCGTTTCCACGCCATCCTCAATAAGCCCGCTGGTGGGATCCCACTACATTTAGATGGACTGCATGAAGTCCAGTCCGGAATGAGCATCGATTTCAAGGAAGTTGGCTTCACGCTGGCCCCGGTAATCCCGTAATGGATTTTGCCACGCTGCCCACCCCTACCCTAACCCCATCCCTTTCAGGCCATGCGTAGCATTTCTTTTAAATGCGCCATGCACCTGCCAGATACTGCGCTCTCTGCAGCAATGTAGCTTTTGATGTGCAGTTTGATATTTCAAGAACTATTAGCCCAGTCTGGCTTTTTAAGTTGAATCATATTATATCATAAACTTTGCTGAATAGAAAAAAAAAATTGAACAGTAAATGTTATAATTAGTGTGCGTCCTGTTCCGGTGTCATTGTTGTTTTGTCCCTAAGCTACAATCCCCACTGAATGACCTACTCTCGAGATTCATAGTGGGGGGGAGAAGTGACTCTGTGTGGGATTCTTTGCCTTTCATGGCTTTGATTTCCACTTCCATCAAAGGGACGGCTTCACTTCCCAGTCTCTTCCCTGCCGTCCTGCTCGGACATGAATGGTATAGCGGCAACGTTTGACAAGAAGGTCCGTAATGTATGGGAAAGGAACATCGAATACCAGTCCGTGCTCATCTCAGATGAGGCTGTGGAAGTCTTCGAGGACATTGATCTATAAATCAACATTATCATGTGTTACACACCTGAAACTGGATGCAGCTGGAGTCCCAGTAGGTCAAGACTGCATCACTTACTTATTCAGCAGACTCTTGCATCCAAAGCGACGTACATCTTTGAGGGATTTGAACCTGCAGCCTTCCGATCACAGGTATCATGGTTCACTAAGCCACACACTACATTACAAAGGGTGGAATGCTTCTGTCACTTTCGGGGGAAGTTCAGAGATCTGTTCCTCATCTTTTTCTGTTCCGTCCTTGGGTTTGGAAGCAGAGGCAGCACTGGTCACCTTGACCTGAGAGCGGGCCGTCCCAGGAGTGGCCCGGGGCACTGGCAGAACCTTGCGAGATTCTGACTCGGTCATTCGAGAGTTAATATGGCAGCAAATCTGGAGCGAATCGAAGGTGTTGAAACATCTGCTTTATGTGCCGGGATTGGTCTCCAGGGGTGAAGAAGGAGAATGGTGGTGTGTGGAAAATTTGGGGGGGGAGGTGGTAAGAGCTCACTCTGCTCACTCGAGGCAGCATATCATGGCCTTCTCTGCATTCTATCAGCTGGCATGGCTGCCTCAGTCTGTTTTGTCTACGGGATTCAGTTTTGGGCAGTAAGCTGGGATATATTTGGCTGTCTAGAGATAGTGTCTGGTTTTTCTTTTACCGCCTGGCCCTGGACCTTAAACAGGCTTTCTTTCGACTTCGGGAATAAACAGAAATATAACATGACTCCGAGCCGCTGACGTTTTCTTGTACGTAAAGCAGATTCCAGCCAATAGCTGAATATCTTTTTGTTTTGAAAGCACTTGTGAAAGTGAAGGTTTCCTGTGTTTTTTTTTTTTCATGCTGTTGGTTTGCAGTGTATCCCATTGATTCCAAAGCATACAAGGGTTGTGCAGTTGTTGAGGAAGGCCTTCTGTATAGTATTTTGCTTTGGTTTGTTTCTCCAAGGCAGATCCTGCTGTTGGACAGTAGAGCAGATGCTGTAGTATAGTTGTCCACCTGTAGGTCTGTAGGTTTGGTTGCCAATCTGATGGTATTTTTGCCACCAAGCTGAACTCTAACCAAGGTGTCTTTTTCATTCCAGATCCCGCCTTGGTGGACCTCATGCAGTATGAGCTTCCCGTTCTGGCCGACACGTTGAGGGGATACCTGCAAGATCTTCCATCCCCGGTCGTCCCAGCTACCATCTACAGCGAGCTGGTCTATGCGGCTCAAGGTGAGACTCCTGGGAAGGCCAAGGGCAACATCGAAGAGCTCAAGCACAGAGGTGACGAGCACAGGCGCCGCAGGCCAGCCAAATTATCGCTAATCGCTATTCCGACATTTCTGCTGCACTTTAGCCTGGTTTTCACCCGGTATAACATGCACATCCAGCTTGATTCATGTTGATTTGACTGATCTAAGATTTTACCTAAAGTCATTGGTTGAATTTAAACACAATTTTAAGGTACGAAAAAACAACAAAAAGTCTTCATGCTACCAGGAATAATGACATGGCCAAACGCAAAATTATTACTTTTCTAAAATTAGCATTATTAGTGGTAGTAATCCTGTCCGAATTATTAGTAGTGACACTTAGTGCCAACGGCATCAATTCCTGTTTCATGGTGTTTTGCTTCCATGTCTCTGGCCACATTTCTCAGTTTAAGGTCGATTTCCCCTCTTTAACACTTTTGATATTTATTTTATTATTATTTTGGTTTTATTATTACTTTTTCTTTTATTATTATTCATGTCCCTATGCATGCTGCTTCTTTCCTTTTTAAAGAGCTGCTAATACCGTCCTCTTTACTAGCCAACCTTGCAACCCATAGCAAGCGCAGCTAAGCTTAGCCAAGCCCTGACCTCCTTTGAACCCTCCAGAAAGACCCGGCATCTGCCTGATTTCGCCCAGACCTTCACGCCTGGTGCCGTCCTGTGACGGCCGCGCTCCATCTGTCATCGTCTTCAAAGGAGTGGCACCCCCATGTTCGAGGCAAAGGCCATGGCTCTTGGTTCACGGTTGTAATTCCTGGTCTTCGGTGGTCAAGCGGGAGGTGAAATCTGATTAACGTAGTGTTACTCCCCTCCTCGCCCGTGGAGAGCATTGAGCATGTGGTTTAGCTTTTAGTAGACCAGGTCTGGCCAGGATCTGTCAGGAGATCTCACTGTGTTCGCTAAGCCGCTCGCTAAATCTGATTTCTACACTGGTACAGCTCTTTACCTTGAAAGATTAATTATCTAATTTAATTATTAATCCTGGCTGTTCACTATAATCCCATGTTCTGCTCTTCCGTTTGACGCCATCTCGCCTACTCGCATTAGTTAACGTGTCTCTGTGAAGGTCTACCTTCAGAAAGCATCAGGGCTTGCTAAGACTTCTTGGATTTAGTCGGCCGCTTTTCCAGCTCCTGCACGGACTCCTAATTCCATTATCCTGCATGATCCATTCGGAAGATCGGCTAGCTCACAGACGCCATCTTCCCAAAGGGCTTCTGGTCCGTCGACAGCTGGTCTTGGCCAAGTTTCACGCTCTGGTCAATTGAACAGGGGTCAGGCTTTATCAATACCAGGCAGGAGTTTGCTGTGGGGGTTAGGGGCAGGCGGGGGCCTAGACAATCGAAGGCAGGGCCCCGGCATTGGTTACTGGCAACCAGACGAAGGTCAGGGGTCTGACCCCTATCAAAGCAGGAGATTATCCATCCGTCACTCGGTAGCTCGGTGCCTGGCTGGTCGTGACCTCCAGCCCCGGGACACTTGTCTCCCAAATAAAAACCAGCCTCCCCTTCAAGCCTTGAGTCACGAATGCAGTTTGTCATTAGAGAGCTGAAGATGCAAGTGCAGTGCCTGCTTGTGTGCAAACAAAGTGAGCTGAATTTGATGTATCTTGCTGAAAATGGAAGTACCTGAATGATGGTTCTTTGGTGGAGGGTTTCGATGTTTCTCACCCAATTTGCAGCACATCCAGTATCCATGACTGGAGCCTGGATTTTAGAACAACAGAGGTCCTCTGAAATAACATGGCAAATATAAACGCACATGAAATATAACCTATTGTGTAACTGACCTAGACAGACATGACCTAGACATGACCTAGAGGCACCAGAAGTGTGTCAGCATTTGAGTATAGCAGGTGTAAGAGCAGTGGGTGGTTCTCAATACCAAGAACACACAGATCGTACTTATGGTCTTTCCCAGAGCGTTCTTGCTATTGTGCCTCCCAAGACGAAGTTGGGGCGCAGTGAATGATGGGATTGGTCTTGGTTGGTGAGGATGCAACCGATGTGCCCTTAATATTTGGGGCGGGGCTAAAACGACATCCGGGGATTTTTTTTTTTTTACTGTCCTCTGTACTTCTGCTCTTAGTTCGGCAATGGAAGGGTGACATAAAACGGGTTCACAAGAACACAAATATGCATATTGACAAACACCCAGTGTAGAGCAGTGATCACCAACACGTTGATTATACCATCACCACCCCACCCCCCAAGTAGCTCCCCACAGAAACCCCTGAGTGTGTATTATGTTTCAATGTGTTGTGTTGAAGGTTTGTGGTCCATTTGAGCATAAAGGCAATTAGGAACCATTGGGATGGTGGAGCGTGCATGTTTATTTTGATGTCATTCACCCCCCCCCCCCAAATAGGCCTTTGCATTTAAACAATTAAATTGTGTCCTCCCCAATATCAAACTTTCACACCCCTGTACCGAGATCAGCAGGCCGTTTTCCGGCTTCTCTCTCCTTCAGCACGGTCCTCGTTCCCCTGGCTCTCAGTCGGACCCTCCGCTGAGATCGCTGTCCTTGTGCGCTCCCTTCAGAGACCCCGGCCGTCGAGGAGTGCGGCCAGCAGCTCCGTAGGATCCTCTACTCCCCCAGCATCCCTCACGCCAACCAGCAGCTCCTGCTGCACCTGACACGGCATCTGTGCAAGGTGGCGCAGGCCCCCGGTGCCGCCGGGCCACGGCTGCTGGGACACGCCTTCGGCGACCTGCTCTTCCGACGTTGCGTCTCAAGGTAACCGGCACCCCCTGTTTGTGTGGGATGAGAGGCGAGACCTGAAGGGGGGGGGCTGGTGGGGGGTGTCAGGGGGGCGGTCAGCATTAATAAACAAGCCTTTGAATTCAGGGCAGCCCTCAACTGTGAGATTTTATGAGTCCGGTGCGTGACTCCCCCCTAACGCTGGAAACGTGGGGGCTGTTTTCTGAGGTTAGGGGTCACCGCGGTCTCTAACTCTGCCCCTCAGTGCTTTATAAAGCAAAATACTTCATTACAATTTGCTCTAAATTTGGAAAATTTGAAACTGTCCCTTAACTAGTCATGGTTAATATTACTACACACGGTTATTTGTAAGATTACACTACAAAAAAGCTATTTCGAGTGAAGCTATATAAAGCCCTGTTACAGCAGTATATGTACCATATGAAACTGTTTGTTCCTGGTCTTGGCATATCGGTTGCCCTAAACATTCTTAACATTCCCCGTCCTTCGGTTTATCTTGAACTTTGCAGTAGAAACCGACAAAGACCGTGTCCTTTCTTCCAAACAGCGAGTGAATCCTCGAAAGCTGTACAGCCGAAGTTAAAGGGCAGTTTGAGTATTAAATCTGCCGTGCGCCATGTAACCTTTTTAACGCATTTTCATTAGCAGAGATAGGCTGAGGAGCAGCAATGTGGACCAACCGAAGATAACGGTATTTACTCTGTTGTGTGAAAATATTTCATGGTTAATAAGTCTGGTGGAAGATGTGCTCACAGCCGCCAGAGGCTGGAAAGAAGAGCGGGGGAGCCGTTATTGATGATCTGAGGAGTGGAGTGTTAGGCCTCATCCTGCTCTAGGCATGCTAACGCTTATCACATGATGCACAGCCTTAGTGTGGGGTGTTTCAATGAAGCTCATCTGTCTCCTGAGCTCATTTTTCTTTGTTTTTCATACAATACATGAATACTTTTAATTGTCTCACACAGGCCCGTGATCTGCTCAGTGGAAGCACGCCCCCCCCCGCCCCCCCCCCCCCCGCCCCCCCCCCCCCCCGCCCTGCAAACATGCCCTGAAATGGTATCATCCACGTCTTTAACATTTCCAGCCCACATTGACCCAGCTTCTCGCTGTCCGCAGCACCGACATGAACCCAGAGCACCACGTGAAGATCGTCGAGGCCCTGCTGGTGGCCGGGGGCCTGGTGGAGATGCTGGCTGCCCCAGGTAAGGCCGTTTGCTTCTCTACCATCTGCTTCTCCACTGCTAACAGCAGTAACTCCCTGCCTCTTGAGTATGTCAGGGGGTTAAGGGCCTCGCTCAAGGGCCCAAAGGCTATTTTACCGACCATGTAACGTTAACTGGCACTAAATCACTGAGCCACATGTCACCCATTTCAGGATCTCAATGTCCAGCCAGGCCTGGTACATTTGACCTGAGCGAGCTTTTTGATTGGTCCATTTGTTTCGTTACAGTATATTGTATATTTTATGGGCTTTTACTTTCCGTGTTTGGAAACACTGCTTGGTTTTGACTCGATTGTGAGGGTCGCTTCTTACGTAAATGTGCACGCCCTGAACTCGCAAGGCATGTTAACTGGAGGAGGGGGCGGAGCATATGGTAAGGAGAGGTGATGGGACAGGGTGCTATCTCTGCCAAATTTACCGACAGAATCTTATCTGTGATTCCGAAGCCACAGACGGCCGTGAGGCTGGGAGATCAGCTTCCCATCAGCACCCAGATCAAAACAGGCCAGCAGTTAGTGGGCTGCGTTTCTGGGGAAAGTGGATGGGGGCGACTCGGAGATAGCGCCCAAGGACAGCTGTCATTTATAGCACTCCTGCATTTCTCCTTCTGAGATAATGAGTCCTTGCTGCACTGGGGAGCTCCACCACAGCTCGGCTCCGGGGCTTAATGAACTGAGTCGACCCAAAGCTGTGAACCACCAGTATGTCTCCGTGGGAAAACCTGTGACTCTTTCTTTCTGAGGAAGATGTTATCACCGGTATCTGCATAAGTACGGCTAGATGGGCCTGCTGTGCCTTACGTGATGTTTGAGGACGACATGATGCTCCTCTGCTACAAAGTCATTCCTACATATCAGCTCTGCAGCTGCCAACAAATCAGATCACTGCACTGCAAAGTTAGTATGATAGCCTGTGTACGATTCACATGTTTGGGGTTGGGCAGGTGGGCAAATTGCCTTCTCTGGCAGTAAATCAGAACACGGGGTTCTGTTCACCCAGGGCCGGACTGGACTGAGTCCAGTCACCTTAATCAGGCATTACAAGCCGCTGTAACAGTCTGCAGAATCTCATATTAATGCTGTGAGTCAGCAGGTCAGGACGGCAGCTGGTAACGCAGTCCCTCTGTGGAGGAATGGATTTTATCAGTAGGATCGGCCGGTTGTGGTGGGGGGTGGGGGGGGGGGGGTTTACAGAATTGAGGCTGAGCAGGAGTATGAATGAGAGGTGAGAGCTGACTGTGAGTTACGAATCCCGCGTGTAAACATGCCTCTACTCTGCAGTTAAAACCTGCCTGCAGCTTCCATTAAACATTAAAAAGACTTTTGGGTCTGTGTCCGTGCGTCGCTGGGCTTAGCGGTTGGCATAGAAATGCTGCCACACATTGGCTTCCGGCCCCGTTTTTAATATCGCCCTGCGCTGACAGAAAGACAGCTGGAGGCTACCGGCTAATTGCGTGAATGAATTAGCAAACGAATTAGTAAGTAAAAGCCGGTCAACAGCCCCTCTATATGCCACTGCGCCACCAAGGGCAGGCCGCAGGGCCACGAGCGTCCGTCACTATGCCCCAAGGGCATTAAGGCGCAGGCAAGACCAGGAGGGAAACTGCTTCCTCAAATGCCTCCCCCAAGATGAACAGCATGCACTTCCCACAGCTGATGTGTCACCCGTTCGGGTGACTCAGTCCGACGCAATGTGCTATAAATTACTCGGGCACTCACACACTCACCCACCAGTGTGCCCACACCGCAGGCCCTTGCCATCATCACCCCCCCCCCCCCCCCCTTTTCCCAAAGAGGCACACAGTACATATATTCATTCTGTAGCCCCTGGACATTTAATTCCCGTTAATGCGCTTCATTTTGAGCGAGAAGTCAGCCTTGGGGCCATTTATAAGCATGTCCTTTAGCAGTCTGCCTCGGACTCTCAGCATCTCATGGATCCGTCAGGCTGCCAGCCAGCAAGTGGGGGGGGAGCAGAACCTCTCCGGATTAAAGAGCAGAGACTGCAATGACATCACCCTCTTTCTCTCGGTCTATTCTGGGCCCGCTCACTATCAGGGACCCGCGTTATGGCGAGAGAGAGGAACAAGGCGATCGGGTTTCATTCAAATAGATGCTCGAACGAATCTGAGAAACAAACGATTAAGGCACGATTCATTCATTTGCGGGTAATGTTGTGGCTTAAAAAAGCCTCAGATGTTAAATGGGGTCATTTATCTTGCTTCCATGAAGTCACAGGTTGCGTGTGTGTGTGTGTGTCTCTCTCTCTGTTGCTCACTTTCACTCGCTCTCTCTTCTTCTGCCTCTGCAATGTGAATCAGCCCCTTTCGATTTGCGCCTGCAATCTCTGCCGGTGTCACACATCCGCGGACTGTCACTCATCTTCGCAGATTCCGGCGTGGTCACGACGGCACTTTAGTTTCGTTTGGCGAAGTGCATCTTCGTCTTTGCATGGTGGACAGCCTATTAGACAGTAGATAAAACAGCTTTAAATCAGTTAGAAGGGCTGCATTTGAATCATGTTGTTTAACTGTTGTTGAAGGACAGACTCTGTATATGTGGAAAGTACGTGGGAGTAAGATGTATCCCATCTGCATTCTTTGCCTGTGATCGGAGCTGTGCTAGTTAGCGGCCCTGCTCTGCTGGGGGCGATGTGAAACTATATCTTTGGGGGGCAGTAACGGATGCTGGTCACTGTTTCCAGCCTCAGCTTCGAGGAGGTCGACGCTGCCCTGAGCGAACTAACCCAAATGTACCGTCCTGTAACGTGTGATCGACGGTTAACCATGCATTTGGGGAGGAAGAGCGAGGTAGAGGAACAGCTAATTGAGGAAAATGTCAGGAGAGCAGATTGTTAAGGGTGAGGTCACCCCCAGAGATTCAGTTCCCCCCGTAATAACGACGAAGATAAGAAGGAAACGATGCAGCGAGATGATGGAGATCGGTCCAAAAATGCCTGGATTTAATCCCCAACGTTGAGCTAAATCCTCTTGGAATTCCTCACCTGCCTCCCTTCAGTCCTGCCCCACTGACGGGCCGTGCCCACTCTCTTTCGTGGCCGGTGACTTATTTCAGTGCACTGCACAGAGAAAGGCTTTGGGTTTTTTTACTTTTTATCGCACCATCTACCCAAAAAATAAACAGCCATCTTCGTTAACCTATAAAATAGCCTTAAGGCTGCATGTGAAAGAAGGTATTAATCTCAAATGCCTTCGTTATGAAGTACATGCCAGAGTGCAGTATGCCGGTACCTTCAGACGGCTCTTCTGTAGAAGCCCAGAGGAGCTACGGAATGCCTCAGGGCTCAGAAAGTACCAGCAGCAAGCTAATAGCAGCCTCCCTTGCCCAGCCTTAACATATGTATGTCTTGGTCAGTCTGGGGAATGCTGACAGCCAAAATAGATGCAGTGTTGTGGAATATAAATCCCTCAGTTTAAGAGAGCACTTCTAGTACAAACAAGATTAGTATTTTTAACGTTTCTTGCATGTCTTCCTCACTCATACATTTAGAAAAATCATGTTTGCTGCTTTTATGCTCATGTTTTTGCGCAGTACATAAAGGCTGATGAAAGTATTAAGCTACGATGTAACGTATAGCAGTTTAACTGAAACATTTCGTTGTGTATATTACCTTGGATGAGGATTTTATGTCGATAATAAGTCATCTCATGAAGAAGATGGTTTACCTGATAATTACCTGAAATTATATCCGGATGTTAGGGAAATTGAATTAATATTGAGAAACCACTAGCTATAAGTCGTTTTAGTCAGTTCACTCACTGACTATGCAACCTGGGGCTATTAATCAAAATCAAAATTAATCAAATTTTAATTTCAATTACGATTTTAGCTTCCAATGATTATCAAAACAAAATAACTGAGGTAAAACGATCATTGTGCCGCATTTTGTTTTGCAGTGATGCTCCCATTTTGTCTTGTGTTATAAATCCAGTGCAGCCCCCCGTTCCAGCCCCCTTTTCGTTTGTTTCTCAGTTGAATTACATTTAGGGTTCAAGGACATCCACTGTTAAAAAGACAAGTTTTTAAAACGTTCAATAAATACATGATATTTCCAAAGTTAAAGTGTAATCATGTTAAATAATCGCAATCTCAATATTCGCTAAAATAATCGTGATATTGATTTTCGCCTTTTTTGACTTTTAATCTAGCGGCCCCACTACAATGTCAGTCCAAGGGAAAACATTTACTTTTACAATGGGAAAATTAAGTGTGATGGTGTAGGTGCTTGTCTGGCCCTGAAATTGTCCTCCATGAATGACAGATCTCTGGTCTCTCTCTCTGGTCTCTGTCTCTCTCTACCAATCATGACGCAGATTGTCGGGTGAATTTTAGCTGCGGCATCAGGAGGTTGGTGGGTGGGGAGGTTCCTAGCAGAGCTTGGTAATCTTACCCTGGCATGTAACTTTTGGCAAAAAGACCGTGACGCCTTTTGATTATTGGAGAAACAAACATAGATTTTAGCCGGGAAAATGCATTAAACCGGGAAAAAATGTGGTTACAGAGAAAAGAATAGGGTCCTGTCTCTGGCCTACACACTGCCACCGCAATGGGCGCCTGCTCCACTGAGTGCCACCTAGCCGATGGGAAACAAACGGCAGGTGTGTTCAGTCCCGCACAGGTCCGGGCCGGTTCTGGCTTAAGGTGTGATTTGCCCAGGAGTGCTAGGGGGAAGCGAATGGGTGGCACTGTGCGCGTCACACCCCCGAAAGCATCAGGCCGATTGGAAACAGCTGTTAATCTTTTTAATCAGTTATACAAGAGGAACCTGACTTCCTCGCTAAATTGCAAACAAATCCCTGCGTAATGGGATGTCCTTAATCTTAAGGAGTTTACGGAGTTCAGCACATTTATTGAACTGTCTGAGATGGACTTGGCAGCATGGTGCTGTTAAGATAAACCGGCGTTTAGCGTGATGATGTCAGCATGACTCGCTCCCAGGATAAGCAGGAAATCAGCGGCGTGGGGATTGATCTGGGTAATTAAAATTCTTCGTTTTAGCCAGGCTGCAGAGAGTCAACAGAACTCATTAGCTCAGATACACTGAATGCATCCGACTCTTGAGGTAATATTTTGAGGTGAACATTGAACACGGTTAAAAATATATATATTTTTGTGAGAGATCTTCGCGAAGATGTGTATGCTTTGATTATCTAAAGGCTGGTCCCTGTGTGTACAAAACAAGGAAGACCATAATGCACACAATCCCCCCCCCCCACACACACACACACACATCTTAAAGACACTAATTGACCTAACTGCATGGCCTGACTGTGGGCAGCAGCAGTGCATATCACCACTCAAACCATGAATTTAAGTGGGGCCCCTGAGGTTTGGGGCCCCCTGTTGGCAGCAAACAGTCACTACACTAGGGGGCCTGGGGTGACTTTTTGGGTGGGACCCCAGAAACGACAAACCCGCCCCTGACTATGGAAGGAAACCCACTATACACAGAGAGCAGAATTCGAACCCCTAACCCTGGGAACATGAGGCCCAGTGTTACCCACAGTGATGCCTCTTACCATAGAGTTTCCATTCAGTGATTTGAATTAAACTATGTGTGTGGAAGGGGGTGGCTATGATGGAGCCTGGGGTGCCGTCAGCACTAAGTCCCCGGAGATTAAGGGCGTGTACAGTTTGTCCAGTTTGATCGAACAGCGGTTTAACAGATATGAGCCTCAAACCGCAGAGCTTTCCGAATAGGCCTAGATGTAGCAGGCCGATGATGGGGCCTTGGCTCTGGCTGCAGCGTGAATGAAGATCGAAGCAGATACTACACATTGCTCAGACCCCGAGCGCGGCTTACTAATCGCCGTGACAGGCCAGCGAGCGGAAACAGATTAAACCGATGATAGCGCCGTGTCACATGTCAGCGCGGATCAACGTGGCCAAGGCCGACAGCAGAAATTCTGGATTAGCGGCACTGCCGTGTCGGGCTCCCTCGAGTGCTGCTGATGTTTCGGGCTGTCACGAGAAACGTGCTCGCTTTGGATTTACCTCGTCCACCAGTCCGATTTAGCGTAGTGACTCCTGCAGTCTTTTTAGGGTATGGTACCAGTCAAGGTCATCAATCAGATACATTTAATGGGTCTTCTTGTCAAAACCTTGTAAATGAGGCCTTAAAAATCATGGGGCCTCCAAGAATTATCTTGCGTGGTCCCGTCAGCTCAGGGTCCAGATGAAGACTCTGGTCGGAGTAGTTGTGATGGTGAAGACATTCCTTCCAGCTGTGAAATAAACGGATGTCGTTCCAGTAAAGGCCTAAGCAGCCCAGCTCCATCCTGACCGGTGGTCGTGTCTCTCCTCCTGTCACCGTTCAGCTGTCCTGCTCAGAAACGGCCAATTCTCACCTTGAAAGGAGTCTCCGGCGATGTAAGTGAATTAGAGCGATGTAGCAGGGCGCAGAAAACACCTCCGCTCACTGTTTAAGGTGTGAAGTCTGTCCAGCCTGCCTTTCATAAGCACTTACCCATGGCGTGGCAGTGAGCATGAAGCTCATTCTGATGAGCGGGGGGGGCCACGAGGCCGGGCTTGTGGTCACAGAGTTACACACCGAGGGCCGTGCAGACACCTGTTTGGGAGGAAACGCAAACCCCATGTGTGTTATTGGGGATCACGCTGGGGAGCATGCGTTGGTGCAGCGTGTTACCGCACCTGCCACATGCATGGATCCCTCTTCTAGCATGGAAAAATGCGCAGGTGGATATTGCACAGTAAGATGGGGGGAGTATGAGATTCATGTTATATCCACCCTGGGGGTGCAGCAGAGGCATGAATACCCTGGCAGATTCAGGGGGCCAAGCTCTTTACAGGGGTCCTTAAATATGTAAATTATAAAATTTGAGTGGGGGGGTGGGCAAGGTGAGACATTCCAGCTGCACCCCTGTGCCCACCCCCATTTCGCTGCTGCATTCCTTCTTGTTTACATGCATACACATTACACTGCATGTATAATCCCTTATGTCAGTGTCAGTGCCTGCGAGGCCTTGGTTAGGGCTGACCTCTCCACCTCGAAGGTCTAGCCCAATCATCCGCGCTGGCAGCTCATGAACATTAACAAACATACCCCCCCGCCCCCCCATCCAGCCCCTTCATCTACAGTAACCTGCATCCACGTAGATCCCCAAGACCAAGCAGCCTCTCGGGGCAGGCCGGACTTCAGAGCGGTAGGTGTGACTGTCCTGATAGAGGGAGGCTGGAAGGCAGCTAGAGTACCAGAGAAAACGGTGGAGAAAGTAAAAGTTTCAAGGGAAAGGTGAGAGTCAGAGAGCTTCCAGATATCTGCAGTATCTTGGGGGGGAGACTGCACTCCATCTTATGCCTGAAGTGTGACAGTAAACATTGGCTGACTTGGATGAACACACACACACACACACACACACACACACACTGCCCTTGATTGTTACCGACAAATATTGGGGGCAGTGGGTTGCAGAGAGATGAGAATGAGAGAGAGAGAGAGAGAGCATACTAATGGTAATTATTACATACTATTTTTGAACCATATATTGTCCAATAGCATTTTGTGCTTAATATTACTAAATCCATCCATCTAAATTGATCATGCTGAATAGGTTTAAAGAGTGTTTTCCTGGTTCAGTGTTTCCAGGTATGATGAGCTAAAGGCGTAAGTTGCAGATCTTGAGGGAAAAACTGGTTGTTCTATTTCAAAAGCCTGAGTTAAGAACCATAGTCCTGCTGATTTTCCAGCCTTCCTTTACCTGTGAGCCAGGTGTGAAGCCTCTGGCCAATCAGAATCAGTAATTAATCTACTAACTACCTGGGAGAGCTGAAAACAAGGCCTGGTTTTGGAATCGAGGGCCAGATTTGAATGGTGGGGATAAGCGGTTACAGAAAATGGATGGATGGCTGGATAGATTTGGGAGCCTGCTATTCTCTCCCAATCTCTCTCTCTCTCCGCCTGACAGCCGACCGTGTTTCGGCCTGCTCTGCTCGCCGCTGATGAAGTTGTGATGCCGGTGTGGAGGGGGGTGGAGATTAGGCCCCTTCACCCCTGACCCAGCCTGCTTCCCTCTTCCCCTCCCACACCATCCATCTATCCATCCTCTGCTCCCCCTCCACTCCTCCCCTCAGTGTCCCTCTCTCGCGGCTTCCCTTGAAGAACCCGGTTCAAACAGACTTGAAAAGGTTCCCCGCCTGCACCGCGGAGCTTTGAAGGTCCGGCGAGCCACAGCTCCATAATGCTTGATATTTTTAAAAGACTCGTCAGGGATCCCTGTGTGCTTTCTGGCTGTTGTGGAGAGGAGTTTGTGTGCATGTCTGCGTGCGCGTCTTACGATGCCAGAGGAAGCCATCTCCTCTATGTGTTTCTCAGTGTGGTCTTTCTACGCTAACTTTGCCAAGAGAGCTGTACTCGTAAGGTGTTGTCGCGGATTAATAATGGACGTGTTTCACGCTTTCTGTGGCCTTTGACTTTCTCTATGGGTTTACGGTTGATATTCCGCTTCTGAATTGAAAAGAAGACACCTGTGGCAGGACAGAACACTATAGAACATCTCTCCTGCTGTGAAATTCTCTGTGAAGGAAATAGTCAGTTTCCCATTTTCACTGCTGCAGTTTCCACCCGTGAACTGAAGTCAATGCAGTGTAGACACTGTATTTGTTTGGCCAGGCTTGGAGATGGCAGTTATCCTCAAAAGAATCTGTGAATCATTCGATATTTGTTTTGCATGTTGCCTCATTTTCAGTGACCGGTGATTTTATGCCCTGCGAGAAATGCCTCTAGTCTCTGTTTCCAGCTTCTCTGTTCTTGTGTATAAATCGTTCATGTTTATCAGTATGGCTTCAGTGATGTACTTTGCTCATGGCAACATATTCTTATCAAAGTAATTACTTTTCTGTAACCTGTCAAAAGCCTCTATGTCCAAGAATGACACGGCCAATAAAAAAAAAATTAAAATAAAACATTGAGGTATGTTAGCTGTGTATCTGCGTAAGCTTAATAAGGCTAAATCTCTGTTTTGTCTAACACTCTGGATGTTAGGCTTAAACAATTAGCTTTCTGCATCAGTCAGTTTTTCTGCAGAACATGATGTGAGTCATCTAAGAGCGCGATGTGCGGTTATTTTGTTCTGTCCTGTATTATCAATTCATAACACAAGTAACACTAAAATGAGAAGCTTATGTGGAACAAAAATATGGACAGTGGACTAATTAACTGTGATATTACCCCCGGAGGTGAAAATGACCCATGTGTGAACTGTGATCTTCCCATCCTACACCTGGGTCTTATGTAAATATAAAGAAGCCTGCACAGAAACGATAAGGTCTCTCTGGAAGCTCAGCGTTGGAGCATCGCGCAATTAATTTGATAAAATCCTTGCAGAAGCAAACCTGTCACATGACAGGTGCTACCCAAAGCTTCACTTTGCCCCGAAATGGGAATATATGGCACAGGCCAAACATTAAAAGCAGTTAAAATTGGTATCAAGAATGTTTCTCAAAATAAATCGAGTTTAAGGCAAGACACGTTCCATTTAGTGATATGGGAGCTAGTAGGCTAGGAGTGAGTAATATCGAATAGCCTGAAGGCATTTCAGACACGCGTGTGAGGGACTTATCAAGAAGCCCAGGACATTGTCTGTCCTGCGTCAGTAAATCTGCTGTGAAATGGACCAATCACCGATGGGGGTAGCGAGCGGAGCAACTCTCTGGGACCTGGTCCCCATTTACCTTCCCATACTTCATGCATCTTCCGGACCTATAGAGCAGCTATGGTGTGTTCATTTAAAATATATATGTACGGGCAAATGATGTGGAGGAGTCTGTTCAGGGAAGGATGAAGGATACTTTAGATCATCCCGTCAATATTGCTGTTGAAGTGTAAATGGGTCTCTTCCCGGGGTAGAATGCTTTAGGATGTATGTGGCTGAGAGCACAAAAGTCATAATGCGGTTGGACAAATGAAGGAGACCTCTTGGCAGAAGGGGTAGTGACTGGACCTCCTGGGTACCGGTCCAGGAAGGGCAGGGGGGTGTGGGGGGTTGACATTTAGCATCTTGGGTGCTGTCCAGGGAGTGGGGAGAGGCATTGGGCGATACCATCCAGTCCCCTGGGGGTGGCTGGCAGCTGACACTAAGCCAAACCAAGATGCCGAGTGAGGGGGGTGGCTGCTCAGTGGATAATTAATCTCAGGGCTTAGCTCCCCACCCTCCCCACTACTAACCCCCCCCCCCCCCCCCCCCAGGAGGCCCTCAGAGCAACACTAGCAGAATCAGCCGTGAATCTCGTCTCTCTGCTGAAAGATTAGAAGTGATAGAGCATAACACGATTGTCTGATCCGAATCGAAGGCCCATCTCCCATCTCCTCTGCCGCGTGCCAGAAAGGGGGCAAGACACTGGCTTCTCTGCGCTGCTCAGCTCAGATCCATTGTTCACCAGTCTCAGGGAATTAGATGAATGAAATTAATTCCTCAGATATGCATGGACGGATTCCCAGGAGCGCCTGTCACATGGATTGGGAAGGATTGGGATACAATACAACGTTGCCTTATTCTGCAAAAAACTTTGCAGACTTCTCAAGACAGCATTTATATAATCCCGGAATAGCTATACATGATTTTTTTTTTAAATGTATCCAATTTGCCAGTGATCGCATTCAAATATGAGAATTAGACTTTTTTTGACGGGGTCTGCAATGGATGCATTTTTGGCGTCTCTTTGCATTCGTAGACGTCACTGGAAGTACCACAGACCCCCCACCCCCCTTGGATTCGGGCCCCATGAGGAACATTGGGGGTTGAGTGAGTCGCTTAACCTAATTCACTGGAGTGAGGTTTTCTCACTGTATAAATGAGGAAAAAAAATCAGCAAGAGCAGAGGAACTGGAGCTAAATGGAAAGCAGGACCCTGAACGGCGTCACGTTCCAGTCGCAGCGAACGGCAGCAGGAGACGCCCGTGCGAGATCCAGTCTGGAGACGTGATACTGTATGCCTAATGGCGCGTGTAAGGGGCTGCGGGGACGGCAGCCTCCCAGCCCATCCTGGTGATTTAAAGACTCCGGCGCCCGAAATGTGTTTTATAAGTTCTGCAGGTTACAGCCATGCGGTTTACCAGCGAGTCTCCGCCTCCCAATGAAAGCCAAGCATCACATAACTGGCTGATTCTAGCAGGAAACCGTAGGTCAGGTTCAATTTATATGAAGGAGTTAAATGACCCACCCCACCTCCCCCCTTCCTCATTTCCATTTTGTGCTATCGGGCTTTATAACCAGCTAGCCCCATAACAATAGCACAGCGGGGGCACGCATTGATGCACGACCCGGGAGTGATGACACCCCATCAGAACTTGCCACGCTGCTGACAGATCCTATGTTTCACTGGCTTATACTTTAACCCAAAGTGCCCATTTCAGACCCATTCAGGCATTATTATTGTTATAATGCAGCTCAGCCGACTGTCATCCGGAGCTACTGGCATCATTTACAGTTTCCTTCACTATTACCCATTTATACCTTGAGTGCTCAGGAGGGGCCCAGCGGGATAAGAACTTTACAAAGGCACGATGCTTCAGCCCCCGAATCGAACCCGCAACCTTGCAGTTCACAGCCCCTCTCTCTCTAGGCACGCGATCATACCACAGCTCTCAGTCGAGGACTCATGTAGCCCGTCCAGAAACAGACCCATGGCATCACAAGGCACCGTAAGTCTCTCCAGGGGGCTTGTTTATTCCGCTTCATATTTTAACATTAAATATTAAACAAAATGCGGACAGCTCTCTCTAAAATCCTATTCTTTGAGAACCAGTTGCTTTGTGCTTATATCTACGAGTGTGCAGCTTTCGAGCCTCAGATTGGGCAGTATTTGGCCTGAAGTCATGGCAGGCAGAAGAAGAGAGACGCTACAAACATATTGTGTATTCTGTGAAGACTGAACAACTTTCACACCGGCTTCACTGGCAGGAATGAAAGTTTGTTGACTAGAGTGGAGAATGGCGGAGTTATATTTGTGCCTAAGCAGCATATTTGTGCCCTAAGTGGCAGATATGAATGCAGCTACAAGCGCAGCCGTCCCCGTCATGGAGATATGAAGGCATATGCAGATGCCCAGCTTTGTTTACTGTGTCAGGCAGATACTTCTGCTGTTGTTTGAAGATCCCAGGTGGTGGATATGATCTTCATGTAGCTGATTCTCTGCCACTCAGCGCAGGGGCCCCTGGATATACCACACAGTGACCTCTAAACCTGACGTGGCATATGAGTGGGGGGGTCCCACGTTCTCGAATGAGGTACGAATGAGGGAATGTGACATGGCTGGGCAGTGTATCAAAACGTTTATCGGTACTTTTTTGAATTTGTGACGTACGGGCGTATTAGAGATTTAATCCCGCAAATCTCTTTTGGGATACATTAATCGCGACTAGAGCTGACACACAGATCTAAAAGGGGTCAGTGTAAGGGTGGCGGAGAACACAAGTTTGGAAGAGCATTTAATCTGCGGAAAAGGCTGTTAGCCATGTTTCGAAATGCAGCCAGCTTGCTTGAGTCTTGTCAAAGGAGTGAATTCACCAGCATTGAATCCAATCTTCAAATGAAATTAGTTTGGAGTCCGACGATGGCGGTAGGCGTTATGACGACCGTATTCAGTCACCTGTGCCTAATTACTGATATTATCAAATTCACTATTCTCTTGTGATCCCACAGTGGACGCTTAGACCTTCCTGCCTGATCTAACGGCCAGCTGTAGTCCTTTCCCACTCTCGGGGCCCCTTCGGTTTCCCTATGCAAAAACATAGTCCCGTCGTTTTTAAAAAAATTCGTAGCCTCGGTCCATGCTTCCACACCCAGGTCATGCGGCTTCCTTTACCATTCCTGCTCAGGTGACTGTCGCAAGAAGAACAGACTCTTCAGAGAGCCCAACGTGCATATTTACAGTTAACTAGAGTTAAGTAACGATTCTGTGCCACAGATCCATTCTCTGAAAGGTATTAATCTCCCCTTGTGACACACCTGCTCCCACCCTCAGTTCACACTTTTAACCTGCTAACAGCGCTAAAGAGGTTCGTTTGAAGCAAGGTTAAATATGTGTCACCGCCTTAAGTACAGCGATAAGCTGGAGCACAGAGAACCTTAAAAGTGATGTGAGGCAGCCTGCAGGTCTTACACCCCTCCCCTCGCCTTTGCTTCACTAACATGATGCTACATTTCCTTACATCCTGGACAAATTACGGACCCCTGCCACCCCTCTCTGGATGGATGTGTACCGTCACAGAAAGCCAGATCTCGGTGGCAGTCAAGGCATCATTAACCACAAAAGAGACGGCCAGCCACCAGTAGCCAGTTTTAGGATTTTTTTGAAGAGCTTGAAAGGTGCCATAATTTGTGCAGAGGGTCACACGTTATCATTAGCCAATGACGTGATTTGAAATCGGTGAGTGATGGGGGAGGGGGCACTCCGAGGGCCAGTCAGCTGTCATCTGTGGATAGTGCCGTCAGGGAGCGCGTCGTGGTTGGAGGAAAGATACGCTGGGCTCCAGGACTCAGAAGCCTTCCCGAGATAATGCGTGCGCCCTGACGCTGACTAGGCTCATTAAAACGCTCCCCTCGGCAGAGACTGGGGCTCCCCTCGGCGCCACCTTGAGTTTCTGGGTGGCACTGATAACGCCGACTCCCCGCGGCACTCGCTGTGTCTGCTTGTAATGTTACACACCTGACCTTTATTTTACGCCCTAATTGGTGGCAGAACAAAGGCTGACGGTCCCTGACTTTTAGTCGATGCTCGGAGGGTGAAGTCAGTGGGATCGTAGAGGCTGGGGGGGGCAGGCCCACACAACGACATTCACTCCTGATCGGAGGTTCTAGGTTCTGGGAAAAAAAGCCATGACTGCATTCTCTTTGTTGAACGTCCGTTTGAAACAAGGATTTGTATTTTTCCAGATCTGTGAATCAGACCTTCATTGTCTTGGTTTTACCTCAAACCAAACCAAACCAAATAGCCATATGTTTGCGTCGTTCCATATTCTGCTGCTGTTTGATGTCCAAAGCAGATGTTACTGGTAACAGCAGGAAATGTATGTATACACACACACACACACACACACACACACACACACACACACACGATGATGTGTGAACTCTTCAAATTCTGTTTGTGTTTGACTGTTTCATGTGGACACGGACTATAACGGTCATATATGTGTTCATACGTATGCTTGTATGTATGTCTTGATAATCACTATAGCCGGTATGTTTGATAGCGATAGAGGGGCAGCTCTGTGGTCTCACCTCTTGGATTGGAACCTTGATCCGGCTTCTGTTCCCAGTGCTCCATAATCCGCAGTGCTCCATATTCCGCAGTGTTCCATATTTGCCTGTGTTGCACATGTTTGCTACTGGGGTCTAAAAACATGCCATTAGACTATATGGCCTCCCTAAGTTGCCCATAGTGCGTGTGTGTGCGTGTGTGTGTGTGCGCGTGTGTGCATGTGCGTGTGCGTGTATGTGTGTGCGTATGTGTGTGCGTATGTGTGTGCGTATGTGTGTGTGTGTGTGTGTGTGTGTGTGTGTGTGTGTGTGTGTGTGTGTGTATGTGTGTGCGTGTGTATGTGTGTGTATGTGTGTGTGTGCACGACAGCCCAGTGATGGACGGACACCCCATCCAGGCTGCACCTCAGCCTTGTGGCCCGTGCTGCCTGGAATATGCTCCAGGCAACACTGACCGGGATAAGTGGTTAGAAGATGGATGAGCTTGTATTTTTACAACCGCATTCATATATAGCATGTGACGTGTACTGTGTGAGTGAGCTTTGCTAAACAGCACGATGCATCAAGCATGTTCTGCATTGTTCACGGTGGTCAGCCCCACCTCCCGTGTGATACGCATGGAGACTGGTACACCTTGCTCTTTCACGGACATGACCAGCAATGCCCTTTAATTAGACCAAATAGCTGCTGTGAGAATCTTTATGTTTTGGTGATTACTGTAAATCCCCGATCATTGCTGTGTAATTGTGAAAACAGCCTTGAGGTACGGACTGGCCGTGATGAACGCATTGGGACTCTGCTTAATTGCGATGCTCACCTACCCCCCCCCCCCCCCCCCCCACGCTCCTCCATGGGCACTGTGGTCCTTATTACCGGCGCCTCCACTGTCTCCATCGCCCGTGAATTCCCTCATAGAAATTCCGCTAATCAGCGGCGCGATACCGTACGACATTTCGCAAGTCGCAAACTCACACTCAAGCGCCGTATGTTTGTACCGCTGACATTTACAGCACCCCATGAGTTTTTGTGAAACATGTTTTCACACACGACTCGCATATTTCCACACAATGCATTTTTACTGAATATTACTCCGGAAAAAGCAGTTATCTGTTAGCCAGCTGTTGTGGAACAGCCCAGAAGTCAAAATGAAAGGCTTTAGCGTGAAGCTGAGCTGTGATACATTGCCATTTTTACGCAAAGGAAAACGTTCCTGCAAGTGAAGTAGAACTTAAATCCGCCAAGATGTTATTTTGTATATTTGAGTAGTAACGGGATTTGCGAAGTACCCTCAGGTCATAAATCCATTTCTTAATCATCATTGTATTACTCGCAAATAATTGATCATGCGCAGCTGCCATGGTAACGGGAATTCCAAGGGTGATGCCTTCGGAATGGTCCGGGCAGTTTTGGAATCCACGACCCGCTCCGAGATGCGATTTAACAACATTAAAGATGAAAGAGGCATGTGCTTCCTTGGAAGGTGAGAGATACGGCTGAGAACCCTGAGTGATTCGGTGCATCGGTATGAGAAGTGGAGCTGTGATCGTCCAGGGAGTTTAACACGCCCCCCCCCCCCCCCCCCCCCCCCCGGTCTCAGTGTTTGTTGTGGATGTATACCACAAACAAACAAGACCACAAACAAGACCACAAACGAACAAGACCACAAACGAACAAGACCACAAACGAACAAGACCACAAACAAACAAGACCACAAACGAACAAGACCACAGACGAACAAGACCACAGACGAACAAGACCACAAACAAACAAGACCACGAACAAGACTACAAATAAGACTTAAAACTTATTGAAGTTCCGCCTGGTGGTTCTGTTGTACCTCACCCAGCGGCCAAACACCCTGTGTACTGTTCGGTTACACAATCACACGCCCTTCTTTCCGTCATCCAGTGAAGGTTCCTTTTTAATGTGTTCCTTACCTTGATGTGGACCATTGGCAGTCAGAGGCCACTGAAAGCAGGTGCTGAAGTCGACCACAAGACTCACATCGGAGCTGCTCTGATCTTCCATCTGGGCTTGTGGTTTTGGTGAGCAGTGTGCTGGTTTGTTTAGGAGATCAGAAAGCAATGGCAGAACCTTTAAAAACCCTCAGCAATAACCAACAGAATTAGCCACGGCATCCTGCTCACAAGGGAAGGCAGAGAACTCCCAGCCATGAGTACACGGAGATGAATGCACACACTATTATATTTACCGCTCAGCAGCTATCATGATTTCGTGTGTAGATTATTTTAATTCCCCGATGTTTGAATGAGTGTCAGGCTTTTTTAGGAAAGCGAGCAATCGGTGTTTTCATGGCGATGTTGCTCCTACTCATGTTGGTCGGCATGGGGAAGGTAGAGTCCCTGAAAGACAACATGAAGAACGGGGCTTGGATATTCATCGTAACATGGGCTGTATGTACAGGCAGGCAGTAGGACAAGACAACCATTATGGCGTCTGTCAGGCCTGGGTGATTATTTTCTGAGGTTGGGGTGGGAGGGGGGGGGCAAATCCAGACACCACCACATCACCAGGGGCCAGTTTCATGTTCATGTCCCATGAAGGCCCCATTGGTCGACTTGTTAGATTTTAGCATATAATATATATTAATTATTGATGCATATATTAATTATGAATGAAAGCGTGGGCAAAAATCTGCTCATGGTCAATGACTTGTCATTTTTTTTTCCTCTGGGTTAATGCTGGCTTTCGCCCCCCCCCCCACCACCAAGGTGTGCATAACAGACAATCATAGGCACTATTTAGCATGCGTTATTTACATTATTTATGCATTATTTATTTAGCTACATGTCCTTGGGGCATTAGGCAACTCGCACCAGACTCAAAGATCAGAGGTGGGATTTAAATTCTTAACACAGAAGGCATGACCCACTAAACCACCTGTCTATGGCTAAAATGGTACGCAGTTGAACTTCTGCACAAATTGTGTATCAATTACATAACCGCAGATGACAGCAAAAGTAAGTTCTGGCCTAGGGACGCGTGACCTTACACATTCAGCCTACTCTCGAACTTTACTAGAAGTGGTTAAAGGGGACACTTCCACTGGTTTTGCCGTCAAAGCCGTCATCAGATGGGACCCTCGAGATCGTCTCTAGGAGGCCCCTGAGCCGCGGTTCATTTGTGAATTTGTGATGGTGTGGGGAACCCCACAACCGTACCCCGAAGCATGATCTGGCACAAAGGAGTTCTTGTTCAATAACGCCAGGTGCTGTGCCTCCCCCAGACGCGCTCGCAGCCCCAGGTCTGCTTGTGCATTTCCCCACCCATAGGCTCTGTTTGCCGTACCGAGGAGCTGAATGAAATCCGCGTGCGCATGTCGCACGGCGAAGCCCACGTGGCCAGGACCCAAAAACCGCTCGCACCCATGGGACCGCCACCCTCTCCGGCTTGGTTTTGGCAGGAAGCTGCAGTTTTTCTTATTGATAGAAACCATCCCTCGGCCGGTTTGGCCGGCCTAATGATGCCATTAAAGAGGAATGTGATTTCAGAAAGCCCTTTTTGCTGAGTGCGCACTGGCCTTTTTATGACTTTTTTTTTTTAACATAATAGGGAGTCAAAAAAAAAATGGGTTTGTTTAATGTTTGAAATGGATTTTTGCCATGTAAGTTTAAGTTTAAGGGAGACGGCTTTGGAAACACTTCTGCAAATAATGTTCATGGTTGTGTGTGTTTAATTTGAATTGTATTGTTTAGCAGATGTATTTCACTGAACTCGCCAACTTTGCCCGCTGCAGTAGGCTCTTTCGGAGCTGCAGGCACACCCTAAGGCTGTGTCCCGATGCCCCCTCTTCCACAGTCCCCGCTGACAAATGAGGCGGATTTGCACAGTGGAATCCTTGCCGTTTGTGTTCCAAGTTTCAATCTGGCTGGGAAAGCCTCTGATTATCCTGTGCACGCCCACTGCCTGCTCCCACGCTCATGGGTAAAGCAAATTAAAAAGTGCAACTATTTTAAAACCACATACAAATCGAAGGTCAGCGTCTGTTCCAGGTTAGCATCCACGAATCCAGATTTGGGATTTAAAACATGACGACTGTGCTGCCATTTGCACACGTCAGCCATCTTCATTAGATAAATCGCTTGTTTCTATCCTTAAAATCGATCTAGTGCAAATGTGGTGTGCGTTTGCCCGTGGAGTTGTGGAATTTTGTTGTGTAAAATTACAAATAAATTTGTTGTTGAGAAGCTTCCTGCTAAGTCTTTACCTTGCAGGCACGTCGTGATATTGATCTTAAAAGCGCGTCCATATGTAGGCTTTTATTTGTTACAATTTCTTGGCTCATTTCCCGTGGACTTTTGTCTCGGTATTTACAGAGTAATATGTTTGCTGCTACCTCAAAGCTGGTAGCAACAGTGAGAAAAGTGCAGTGTTACTGGTTGTCAGATGGTAGCAATTTGCCAGCTGATGTTATGGGTAAATTAGCTATCTAGTTAGCTCACGGTACAGATGACCACAAACCCAGAAAGTTTAATGCTCATATATGTTTCAGCTCTTGTAACCTTGCTAGATATTGAGATACTTATGCCGCTTGTCCACCGCACAAAGTACGGTACTTTCGGAACTTCGGAACGCTTTTCCGTTGACTTCCGGTCGAGTACCAGTACCGAAAGTACCAAACCAGCTGGGGTACTTCTTTGGTACTGCAGTACTTTGGGGTGGGACTTGCAAAAGTATTTGCTGTCGATTGTTTATGCAAACAGCCTGCCGCTGAAACACAAATTTGATGATATTTAATTAGCTCCTGTAGTCATTCTCCACTGGTTACTTCTATACAGTTTCCCTCTGTAATGCATATGGACTAATTATAGATATGGTTACAGATTCTCTCTGTCCATTTATGTTGTCCAGTTAAATATTGCAGCATTTTGAGTGAATGGGCAAAACAGATGTGGAATTATAAATTGCGAGTCGCCGGTTTATTGGAGTGGACCAGCGCTGGCCACAACTGGCCGGTGGGCGGGGCCTAAGGAGGTACGTTGCAGTTAAGCGTCATGTGTGTGTGAGCAAAAAAAGAAGAAGCGAAATAGCGACTTAAATGGGCATAAATGCGGCAGTAGCTGGTTTAGCTGGTGCTTGATGGGCAGTTATGTAAGATAACACAGCCACTGCCATCACCTGCTTTAGAAAAATAACCAAAGGTGATGCGAAGGAGTTACAGTTAATAATTCTTCTGCCGACTTCAGTGCCAGTTACTAATAATATCATAACAGTTGTAGGGTAAGAGTCTGGTCTATTGCCGACACATCTGATGGAAACCAAATGGTTGGTGGTGAGAGCCAGCGGGGGAGGGTGTAAGCGAGACTGATGAGAGACCTGCAATTAAGAGATGTATAATCTCACTTTACATATGGAACCCTCCAGAATTCAGATGTGCCGGACTTCCCAAGCAAGACCGCGGTTCTTGGGCTCACCTCAGCTCCTGACTCCCGTCGCCGTCCCACGCCTGCTCTGCTCCCTGGCTGCTCAGGTGTTGGTAATGGTAATCCACATCGGCCCAGCCAAAAGGGATTGACCCGCTTAGAAAGAAATCCAGAACCACAGCTGTAGTTGCGACCCCCAAGGACAGCTAATCGCTTAAGCTTGTTCGTTTATAATGAATCATAATTTTAATCTATCTCATTTCTAACGAGATCGGGCTCTGGAATTGCTGAGGATTTCCGTGCGTCTCTGCCGCCCGGGTTATTTGAGGCCATTTCCAGGAGGAGAAAAGCCTTTGCATGAGTCGTGTGAGCATTTCCTCGCCACATCGATAAGATCCTCCAGACCAAATAAGCTGGGCAGCATTTTTGACATTTGGAAATGTTACCACATTGGAAAACGTAATATTGACAGGTTGGTTGACGTGACCCTGACCAGGAGAAGAGGTTAGAAGATAGACGGATGTTTGTTGATGTTTCTGTAAACCACACGTCGACCTGTCGTGCGTTTTCATCTTCTACGCAGAAGTTCTTCTGCATCAGTTAACACTGCGGCAGGTTCCTGGCCTGCACGCAGCAAAATAACAGGCTGATCACGTGCCTCAGATGGAGGCAGGGTCAGAGGCAGCCCGGTCTCCAGTTTACCCCCTTAAGGCTGTCCATGAGATTAGGAGTGGCCTCTTGCCTTAGAGGCATGTTAACAAAGACCCACCAGGTCCTTCTGTTCTCCCATTCACTACCGTACCGCCCTTAGGGTACGTTCTGATTTGACCATGATAGCTGTATATTCGGTCTTTATTGCCCTGGTATATTAAAGGTTTCGACTAATGGACACATCAATATTCCACTCGTGTTTGAAATTTAAATGAGCAGTGCTTTCATGGAGGTGCAATATATCTGAAATGGATTTTGTTAATAATGTAGAGATTTGCTGATATCGGAATCTGTGTCTTTTATGAATACTCTAATTTGCCTGCCTGGAAAATGCAAGTCATCGCGGTTCCAGTGCTTTCTTCTGGGCTCTCTGTAATTGGATGATACAAACTCCAACGGCCACTGTGCCGATGCATCCCCAGCAAATCTGCAATAACCTCCGGGGGCTTAACAGGCCTGTGCCAGGTGCCTGTGGAGGGTGGACAGGAACTGGAAGAATTAAGTCTGCAAGTTAACAGCACCTGGGTGAGACGCGGTTTCGGTTACGCTCACACCTTCCGCCGTAATCCTGCCAAGCAGAGCCAGCTGTGTTCGGAAACCGCTCAGAGTTGGCGTGATGTCGTATCAGGAATGAGTCCAAACGAGCTAAATCCGCGCTAAGTAGGCCTGTCACTGGGATTGGAGGGACAGACGTAGGTGATCGTTAATTAGCTGGCGTGTTCCATCTTATCCATATTATGGATTTTTGGTGTCTATACAGGCTACACAACATTGGGGCGTAGGGTAGGTCATGGTGCCTGGTCCCTGAGAGAATGCATAAGCGGGAGATGACGCTATAAAATCGTAACGATTAGGAGTCAGACTTTCAAACCATAATTTCTCACCCGAGTTTATGTTTTTCGTTTGTTTGTTCACCCGCCCAAAAAGGCCTTTTTTACTTACCACTTGCCTCCCCCCCCCCCCCCCCCCCCCGGATGCCATAATAAATTAAATTAAAATAAATAAAATGAAATCCTTCCACTTATGTGTCCACGCGTAGCATTGCAATCGAGGGGATTCTCAATGAAGTATACACCTTTTCTCCCAAACTAACATCGCTCACTCTCTCTATGACCTTTTATCATAGAGAATAAGACTGAATTTTATATCAGATGGAATGCACAATTAATGCGCATTTATAAAACACTAAAACTGTGGGCCTTGGAGCCTGGGAGGTTGTGGGAGGTGCACCACACGCACGATCCTTTCTCCAATTAAATTATGACAGTAACACTCTGTATTCCCAGGTCTAAGTCATTCAGTGGCCAGTCATTAATATTTTAATATTAATACGGTGTGTTCCTCAAGGATATTACAGCTCAATGCAGGGCAGTCAAGCAAAGGGTTTTCAGCCAGCAGTAGGTAAATTTGCTTAAGTAAACTGTTATGAGCGCCAGCGGGCATCAATGAGTTAATTTATTTGCTGGTATCTCTCTAGTCCGTTTTATCTATCTCGCGGTGGAACATACCAGAAGGGGCAAGGTTACTCACGCCTGACCTGCTGCATAATTCATAGAGGAAGAGCCCAGTGGCAATAAACAGCAGAAAAGTGACGTCCTTCCTTCTCAGCTTAGTGAAATCCTGCTCTGCCTAAAAGGTGTCGTCACCAAATCAGAATAATTCTTCCACGCATCACCTTTCGTTGTGGTTTCGTTTTTGTTGACAGGCCCCTTCTGTGTACAAAAAGGCTCCTAAACTGTTTGTATTGCATTTCCTTTTTTTTACCTTCATTTCACTCTGGCAGATGGTGGGAGGCAGTTGATGGGCTGATTTTCTGTGCACAAAAGTCTATTTTACCCTTGAGTTGTGGCCATAGACGTGGAACTGTGGGGGGGGGGGGGGCACGGCACCTCACCCTGGGAGTGCTGGGATGCGACACCCCCTTACAGGTTTCAGCAGTCTATGTCATGTGATCCCCTCTTCCGTTATCCGCTGACAACGTCTCCCTGATTTAATTAGACCAGTAGTTAAAGTCCAGCTTGCTCTCTTCCCTTGGGGATTCCCAAAGTGTCACGCTCTCCTGTCTTTCCATGCAGTGGGGGATGCTGAGAGTGTTTCTTGGCAGGGAGTGAGTTTGCATAGGCAGGGTACAGCTGTGAATCGCGTGGCCCCATAGATTAACTTGTGGCTCCTCGATCTGGCTGGTTCTAATGAGCTTTTATCACCTGCTGATCATGACGGTTATATATTGTTTCTGAATATATTACACTTCTCTGGGTGAATAGGTTATATGGGACTTTATTTACGCCATGTTTTGTGTCGTGGAATAATTTTCGTTCTTACATGTTGTTCCCCATTTCCTTTGTTTGGATCTGGTCTCTAGACCACAGAGATTTTTGTTTAATCTGACTTTTTCTGTGATAAAGTGTCATGTCATAGTCTTCACAAGGGTGATAGTACTCTTCAAGGGGCACCTTGTCTCAGACAGGCTATCGGTGCTTTTATGCGGTTTGCTTTTAGTCAAACATGCCGAGAGTGGTTAGGCTTGTAGACCAATGCTGATCATCTATCCAAGCCTGATGTAAGGGGTAAGGATGGAGATCTGACTCACAGTTGCCACCGAAAGATGAGCCTCAACTCTTCAGGGACTCGCACACATTTGGTGGTGATATTTATATTTGGCGTGTTTATCATTGATCTTCTGGAGTGTAATCACCAGTCCCAGCAGTCTCGGCGATATCGGATTAAACAGACTGAGTCAGCGAGGGCCAGGCGCCCGGCGCCCAGTGCCCGGCTTGAAGCGTGGGCGCCGACAGCTTCCCGTTACGGAGATGAGTCTCAGGCCGCCGGCTGAGTGCGCTGAGGTCGCGTCTCACTCCAGACTGCTGTCTTGGCAGATATAGATGTTACCTCTGTCTCACTTCCTGCTCCTCTCTCCTCTGCACGAGAAGGAGAACGTGCAGCTGGTACGAGAAGTACTGACATTTCAGAAGACAGCATGAGAAGTCCAGTTTTTCGTTAAATGTAGCTCTATTTGGATTGAATAATGATGAATCTCTGTGGCGAGTGGGGTCTCAGTGCTTCAGAGTGACAGTAACCCTGCAAAAATGAGACGAATGAGGAGATCATCAATAAAACGATGTGTGCAGCCGATTGCAACGGTACAGTCAGCTAGACTCACCACTGCCCGTGCGAAAATGACCTCCATACTATGCAGACAATGTGGACAAAAGCATAAATATCAGTGTATATGTGACAGCGAACATAAAAAAAATGTTGTTCATGAATAGTCAGCGTTTCGTAATTTACTCTGTGTTGGAATACCAGCATTTATGAGATCTTACAAGCGACTAAGTTAATTAAACAATTCAGAAGACGGGACAGAGGTGCTTGAGATGCTGAGACCTGTTTTGGGAACCATTTCTTCAGTCCAAATGATTGCGATGCATCGCTTGTGCCCAAGGCGAAAGTACTCACTACGAGGGGCGTAGTGCCGACTGAACCCAACGCTGGACGCCGGTGCTGAGACAGATGTCAGTCAGCCGTGGTGTAATTCATGCATCTTATTCAGGATGATCTAGCAGCCCATCTAGAGCACATTGGACCTGGTCGCACGGCTCTGTCTTCCACAGGCTACACTGGCCTTGATGGATGACACCCCTAGCAGGGGGATAGAGACCTCTGTGTGCTAAAATGGACTTGACAGGATAACGAATGTCCAGTCATGGCTTTCAAGCCGCTCAGCTGGACCCGATTCTATCAACCTCTGCCTTGTTTCCCTCACAGTGCCAGCCTGACCCATGGCCATTCACCGGGAAACCTCTGGTTAATATTCTTTTCTCCGAAGGAGATCTTTGTGGAGTCTCCAGGACATGACCTTGGAGGACCACTCGATGGTGACTCTGACCTTTGACCCTGGGCAGCCAATAACATTCTGACAATGGTTTCTTCTCCCCTCGACGCCGGTAACGAATTAGAAGCCCGTGAACGCCTGGCCTGGCCACCGGAGGGAGCCATTGAATGTGGCCCATAAATCTTCTATGATTTTATAACCTCACTTCTTTCTCCTCGAAGTCAATAGTTAAGGGTGACTGGAGAGGAATCTACGACTATGACCCTTGTAGATTAATTACCCCATCAGTCCATCACGGCGATACAAGGCCCTTGGGTTTGGCTGCTCCAGAAATCAGGGGCCCCTAGAATGGATGTACTAATTATTGGACTTCGTTCCCGCTCTTAATCTACTCAGCAGTGTGTTGTTTCCTGTATACTTCTAAAACATCTCCGATTGCATCTCACCCGAGAGCCCTGACATTTAGGAATCGGCAGTCTGCTTTTGGCTTATGCTGTGCCAGCTACAAAGGGAAGGTAATCTAGGGCAAGCTGCTTTACAGCAGAAAGCAAATAGCGCAGTCCCTGCAGATACCATCTCGTTATATATTGTAGCTAATAAGGTCCCGAATGGGTCTAAATATACACAGTGCAATTAATCAGTTTTTTTTTTAATCGTTTTTTCGAAGATAAGCAGGGTAAAAAAGACCGCTTTGAATTAAGAGTTATGATCGCATGCATTTTGAAGTTCTTATTTTGATGTATTAAGTATAAAAACAACATATAAAGGGCTAGAAAAATCCAATCTATAGGGAGACCATCGAACCAGACAGCGATGTGGATGTTACCTCAGATTTTCAGACCGTTGGCTGACGTGACGTTAACAGGCTACAAGTGAAAGTGGCGTAGCTGAAACTAGGATATTGCTGCCTAATCACCAGCGTGGTTTAACATTTTTGCTTCATGACTACCTGTACGCCCTCAGTTATATTTGAAGATGCATGTGTCTATCCAGAATAGAAAGAGAATTTGTTCTGAAAGGTGTCGGTATGCGTGATTCCCAAGGCTTTTCCAGGACAAGTACCTGGGGTATTACTGCGGCGTAAGAACTGGGATTTTGGTTAATTAACCCTCTTAAGTGGAAAGCTTATACACTTAAGGCAAGATATACAGTATAATTCACAGAGGGCTAACGGTAGCATCGCGGCGCGCTAACTGTAGTCACGTCGGAGACGTACGTGGGGGCTGGTCCCGGGGGGGGTCCCTCTATCTCCCGGTGACAATGACACAGCTGCCATTGGGCCTTCCCTTACTGTCATTACCACGGGCTGAGGGGGTGTAGCGCCGGAATACTCCAGCTGCGGGAGCGAGATGACTGGGGGGGTGAAAATGAGTGAGAAGGTCCAAAGTGAAGGCAAAAAAAAAAACATCTTACATTTGAGTACATCTTGGCATTTTACGTGTGAGTGATAATATGAGGGTGGCAACTGGGGAGTGGGGGCGGGGGGGGGGGGGGGGCAGTGATTTAAGAAAAGATGAGGGAGAGCACTGTGTACGTGCTAACATGGTGCAGTCCCCAGCAAATGGAAGTGGGGTCAAAGGTCACGCAAGGCTTTGAAGTGTCAGGACAAGGAGATGTTTTTCCTTGTTAGGACCCGTAAGTTTGCCCTGCTGCTCGCCAGCCACCAATTAAGGCAACCCGGGTTTAAAAAATAAAAATAAAAAAAGCAGGCCTCTTTCGTTCCATTTATTTCGCTGTATCTCAGAGGCGTCATATCCCGACCCCCTCGGAACAAAGCACGTCTTCAACGGGATTGATTATTGTTACCTGATTACTGCTCCCTGTGGACCCCCTGAGATGCAGCAGGAGACACAGAGCCGGACCGGGTCCTATCAGTCTGCTAGGCTTTCCGCTGCTGTGTGAGATTCCTGTCAGGGGGTCGTAATTGTGTCCTTAATAATAAAAAACAACCTGTCTGGGGAGCCTCTGTGGGCATGTGGAGTTTATGCACGTTTGGGATTGGCCGATGTGTGGGGAGGGTGAACCGTTCCCACCCACTCCTCCTCTGGATCCAGCTTCCTGGGAGAGGTGGCCCTTTGGGGGGGGGGGGGGTTGGGAGTGGGGGATTACTGCCTGGGCACACATGTCCCCTGTAAAGACAGGAAGGGCAGGGACCCCAAACAGAAGTTTCCTCTGTTGTCTCGAGGGACAGATTGAGTCATTGAAAAGGAGAGGTTTGGGGGGGGGGAAGCCCTGAACACCCCCCCCCCCCCACACACCCCCGACTACCACCACCTTTCAACACAAAGAGTGGGAGCTGTGACTGCCCACCTCCGGCTCCATCGTGATGTTAGAACGAAGCGTAATGAGATAACGATGATGGTCACTGCTCTACAACATCACCCCCCCCTAAATAACCCCCGCGTGAGGCCATCAGCATCCAGGCTGCGCCGCTGACTGTCTCTGCCGACGCCTTTGTCTCTCTCGCTGACATTAAAATGCCCTTCTTTCAGAATATAGATTTATAGTTTATAGATTTTGTTTTTCTTTATATCCAATCAGCGCACATATTCTGCTGATATAGAGAAAAGCATAAATGATAAAGATCGCAGGATTTCACATTTTTCTCTGGAAGGGTGACACTTAGGGAGGAAATAGCCACAGATGAAATTGTGAGTGATTACATGGGACACAGGTGTGAAAAATCTGCTGCATTAACCCATTTCAGGTGCCGGAGTGTCGGCTTCGGACGGCGTCCTGTGAATGAAGAGACATGCTTTTACAGAGACATAAAACGTGGATTTGCCCTTAAGGTGCAGCCGGTAGCCGCTTTATCCCACCCTGGAGAGCCTGCTATGACTTTCTGAAGCTTTCTGATGCCTTCGGAGGAAGTAGCCCCCTAATTGCAAAGGAGCGCGGCTTGATCGGATTCCGTGTGATGGCTTCATTAAATAAAATCACATTGGTGTCATACCTGAGTAAGAACTTCCATTTTCCCCCAAGGCGGCCGACGGTGGGGGCACATACATGTCCAGGCGCCGGGTGACAATATCCTGGCCTGAAGGTTTATACAGATGCGTGAACATTTCTGTCTGAACTTGAGAAGATGCTGGGGGTGGGGTGGGGGGTGTAAGAGGGCTGTTATTAGCCGGCTGTCGTCATTCTTTGACAAACAGCCCCCCCACACACACGCACACATCCAGCGCCATTAACACCAATCAGCTGAGTCCATCTGGGAAGCCCCCCCCTTTTTCCCTGGACTCTGAGCTTTTGTCTGGTCTGAAACATGGAGCAACAATGTATCCCTGCTTTATGGTATCACAGAAGAGAGAGGGGGTGTTACGGGGGGTGGGGTGGGGGGAGGTGTCCCCTACATGCCCTCCACATGCCCCCATGTCATTACTGTCAAATGATGATGCAGGCCATGACAGAGGCTTGTCTCGAATGAGGGTCCTTTCAGGCCCTCGGTCTGGGTGTGGGGGGTGAACTGGCGCTCTGTGATAAGCGATTAGCCAATCAGCGCCGTTGACAGCTGGCCGTCGTCGTGCAGGTATAAGACCCCTGGGTCCCTCATGGAAAAGTGCTGTCTGTCCGCACTTGTCCTTCTTCTCCCAACTTTCCTCGCCGTTCCCTTTTCAGTCAGAGTGGTAAGTCCTGTTTCTGCATTGTAATGATCTCGGTTATGACTTCTTAAATTAAAGTACTCCCACCGCAGGTAAATCAATGTCTTGCTTCCTACTTTTCTTGTACACATTAACAGAATCAAAGCTCTTCTTTGTATTTTTTATGATATAGTATGTGTGACCGTAACGGGCAGAATTTCAAAAATGATTATTTGTGTTTTTTTTTGTCCACCCATAACTGTCACAAGTGCGATGTCGTTAATTTGCGTGCAGCTCTCAGATTGCTTATACTGGTGTGAGACGGTCAGAGTGTGTTTCCCTCCGAAGCGGGAGGTCACTGATGGCTACATCCACGTGGCTGAATTTACAGTAGGCTGCTCTCCGCAGCCTCTTTGCCTGCATGCTGATAAATGCGTGTGTGATAGTGGGGGATGGAGACTCTCTTACCCCATAGAAGCATCAATTGAGATATTGCACGTTTTTCATCATCTGACCCAGGCATTGTGTCTGTAACGTTCTTTGGAATGATTTGAAGTATTCAGATATTCCTGTTATTCATAAAACAACAAGTGCATGTGGTGCTTATACGTGTCAGCCGATCTGCAGTATTCTCCCCCAGCTGAGGCTGGTCTCTGTGACTTCCTGAAGATTGAGTCACCCATTGTCCTGCAGGGGGGGGAGGGGGGGGGGGGGGGGGGGGGTCAGCCGCGAGGTCAAAGCCAGATGAAAAGGATAGCCCCGCTGACAGCATTTGTTGCCCCTCCCCTCGCACAAGCGTGGCCTTTCAGATGCTCATCCGGCAGGTGCCACCACACACGATGTCATCTGCACACGGTCACCTGCGTCTCGGGGTCAAACCCTGGGGGGGGGGGGTGACAGGAGAGGGAGGGAGACGATTGCAGATGCGGGGCTCTGGTCCCTGTCCTGGTCCTGGAAAATTAGCACCCTGTGCGGTGCGGAGGGACAGAGAATTACCCCAGAGATCCCATTAAAAGCGATCTGTCCCATTGCCCTCTTTAATCACCCAATTACTATGGTTTCAGACGTGAGACATTGACAAAGTGGCACTGGGCTCTGACACCTTCCCAGACTGGATGGTGGCAGGACTATTGCTGCAAAGCTGGATGGCAGCCGGACTTCCTTCCCCCGCTCTACACAGCTGGGCCGCGTTTACGCCTTTCCGTCAGGGCCCGTGTCCGAATGGCACCCAGGCGAGGGCCCAGCTGACTCGCCCAAACCCCGCGACCCCATGACAGGCAGGAGCCCGCAGTGCCGCGGGACGGGAGTGTGCTTTCTCCTTCACCTACACATCTCCATCTGTCACATCCCGATGTGCGTTAGCTGTTCAGCGCGGAAACAAAAGGCTTCGGCTGCCGGAGACGTTCAGCGAAAATAAGACGTGAAGCAGCAGAGCTGTGGTACCAACTATCCATGATAACCGTTCTGTCATACTGACCCACAACTTTCTAATATTCAATTTAAACTTAATATTATTATAAATACTATAAATATTTATAATACTATAAAACACGATTCATATTAAAATACAAGCTAAACTGTAAGAAGCTTAAGGCACCCAGAAGATCGATGTCTTCTGGCCCATTGACTTCCAAGTCAAGCTTTACTGTGATATTATTTGTATACAGGAACAGAGTGACAGAGTCCCTCCAGGACTGTGGGCAAAATCTGTTCATTTATGTCGGAAGACTGTTCATCTGAGGATCTAACAGGTTTATTATTTGCTTTTGCATTTTCCCAGTAGGTCAGAGGTTTGAATCCCGGCTCTGTTCTGCGTCTGTGACGTCTGCATGTTCTGTCTCTCATGTTGGGTTTTCTGCTGGAGTCCAGTGACAAGCAATTATGTGATATATTACTTGTAAATTGTCTGGTTTGTGTGTGTGTGTGCATGCCCTGCAGTGGACTGGCATCTACCCAGGATGCACCCATTCCTTGTGCACCAAGCTTTCTGTGATTGGTTCCCAGGCTGCATGACCCCGCCCATGATAAACGGTTGGAAGATGAATGAATGTGTTTCCCGCTTCTCCATCTGCATGTAAATCTTACAGCTCGCGTGGGGAGACCCTGTCCCCTGTCTGCTGGGCATGACCTTCTTTATATAAAATATCTAGGGCTGCTACAAAGTTGACCTATTTTGTACTTCGCTTCATTGCGCACAGCGAATAAGCCAAAGTGAAACGCAGATTGATGAAGTCTTGATAAATCCTTCCATTCAATCAGAATCACAATTCTATTATTTGGTATCGGTGGGGGCATGAAGAGTACAATTAAACACAGAAAGAAGAGCGAAGTCACCAGTTCCATTCGACCTTCTGGTTAACCTTCAGGTCATTATGACATGTAGCATGCTTGGGGCTCCATGAAGTGCACAGTCACCTGTAGCACATGCACAAAGGCTTTGGGCGCGAACATCGCCTTGTAGCCAAAGGCTTGTCATTAACGTGATGGATATTTGGAATGGGGTGACTTCGATTCATTCAGACATGTCGGAGGTTTCAGGGAGATTTTTCAAGGTTGCTTTTTCTCGCATAAACATCTAAGAGCCACCAGTGATGTAGAAATCTCACTTTAACACCACAGTGCTCTCCAATTTTTCTCCTCCCTCCTGTTTGGCGTGCCTTTACAGAATCAGCAGTATTACCGTACCTTCAAAAATCATATATGGCGGATGATGGGACCGCCAGCACACTGCCGTGTACATCCGGATGTGTAAGCAGGTCAGATTTCATGTGACGGTCCCACATGTGCCGCGTTGGTGCCGTGAGGGAAGGCCGGTGTGTATCCCCCGGAGGCTGGGTCGTGACAGAGTCACGTATTTAACACCACACTCATTAGCCATGTGTCCCAAGTTCTTCTAAGAGCTTCCATTAGGAAGTACTTTGCATAAAGAGAGAGCAAGACAGAAAGAAAGCAGTTCTTAAATTAACGATAGACTAGTTTTTTTTTTCTCTTCTCAGAAGCCCCGTATTGCTGCTTAACCAATACATAACCAATGCTAGATTGTTGAACAGGATTAGGAACCAAGATGACGCTACAGTGGAACGGACTCTGAAATCATGAAAGCGGTTATTCCTAGCTGTTTGAGGATTTGGTTAAGTCCGGATGCAAAGCACTTACACAACTGGCTTGTGAAAGTCCCAATCATTCTTTAATGGAGTTAAATTGTATTTTTTTTCTGTCACAAGGTAAATTAAACATTTGCTAGAAAACAAGAGGTATTTGATTAGATGCAAGGGGATCTGATTTGTTTGGAGTGAAATGTTAGACATCTTTGCTGGGTGAAAGCGTGACTCAGCTAATAAAACTGTGCGGCACCTGTGCTCCGCTGTGCTTTATCTTTTTGGGCTGTTCCTGCACCTGTGCTCCGCTGTGCTATATGCCTTAGTGCTGTTCTACGCACCTGTGCTCCACTGTTTTGTAGCCCTTCGGGCTGTTCCTGCACCTGTGCTCCACTGTGCTTTATCTTTTCGGGCTGTTCCGGGACCTGTGTTCTGCTGTGCTTTATGCCTTAGTGCTGTTCCTGCACCTGTGCTCCGCTGTGCTGTATCTTTTCGGGCTGTTCCGGCCCCTGTGCTCCGCTGTGCTGTATCTTTTCGGGCTGTTCCGGCCCCTGTGCTCCGCTGTGCTGTATCCCTTTGGGCTGTTCCTCCTCTCGGTGACCGGAGACCCCCAAAGCGAATGCGTTTCTCAGCCCACTTCTGATAGCTTCAGGACCTCATTATCTGCAGGCTCTCACACACCCCAGGCTGACAGCTACAGCAAAGCAGAGGCTGCCATTTAATAGCCCCAACACCCACAATCACACCTCCAGAGCTTGCATACGATTCACAAACACCCTCCCGCCCGTGAAACATCTTCCTAACATCTGTCAGACCTGCTGAATCACACCGCCAATGCAAAATAACTACTATGTTGTATCAAAGTAACCATTAAATTAATATGTAGCACTTTAGCATTTTATACCTCAGCAGTGTGTAATATACGCGCGTCAAGAAACACAAACAGTACTGATGTTACTGTTTACCTGCTTTAAATGTCAAGTGTTTGTTGGATTTAGTCACCAAAGACATAAAGGGGAGACCTAAGATGTTATTAGGATCTTCTAATCAATGCAAATTAAGTGTTTTCACATTATTTATGTCTTGCCAATGAAGAAATGACTTTCCTTCAGTTTGAGTTTAGTTTCGGATTAATTTAGTGTTTTGCGAAATTCCCTCATTGTACCAAAGGAAAAAACTCTGAAAAGCAAAATCAATAAAATCTACGCAAGGCTGCAGGCGCTCAGGCACTTTGAGGCCCAAACTCAGCCCCTTTCTGCAAACACGACTTGCCGGTGAGGTCCGCATCTTCTGCGATCTGAGTCTGTGGTTGATGTGGCGGACAGAAAGTGTGTGTGTGTGTGTGTGTGTGTGTGTAGGGGGGTGTTCAGTAGCTTCCGTGCTGTGTGCTGACATACTCTGCAATCCTCCAGAAAGACTGGACCCCCATACTCGCTCAGGCCCATGTGGTTGGTGTCGGGGGTTCTGGCGGACTTGTCTGGACTGCAAAAAAAAAGGTATACATCTAGTGCAGGAATACTATACCTGGTAAATGAAGCTTGATCTTTGCTTAGCAACACGATGCATCCTGCATAATTAGGGTGAAAACAGGTGGCTGTTTGAATCTGCCCATATTGTTTCCTATTGTTCTTTGTGTTGTAGAATTATCAGCTTTCCTCCTGAGCCAATAGCCGAAATGCCGGAGAGTCCGTCGCGTTATTGTTACACATCAAAGCAGACGGCTTTATTTTTCTGATTCCAGGTTGTCCTTCGGGGTGCCCTCCCTCTCCTGCTGCCTCATACCCCCCCCAGCCGACCCCGCGTTTTCTCTTAAAGATGTTTTATGCGTAGAATGCAACTCGGCCCTGAGATGGGATGATCTTTCTAGCGATCGCCCGGAGCGTGACGATAACTCAGCCTGTCCGCTTTCGGTAGCTAAATAATCGCTGTACAGTTTGCACGCCTCAGAGGCCTTCATTTGCTGCATAATGGGGAGTTTTTCCTCAAACCTCCCATTCAGCGTCACTCACAGCTTATCTTGGCCTTTCATGGTGGCGTCGATCCGAGGTGCTGCCCCCTTGTGGTGGGCACATAGCAGAAGCCCCATGCCCAGTCACTACACCCCTCCCGCAGGCAACATCTGCTCGCCCGAATCGAGGCCCCTCCCTTGCCTTGCTATTCGCTGCCTCCCTTACAGCAGTTAATTTGTGCTCGGCAACGGCAGTTCATTAATCTCAGCTGACAGCGGGGCCTTCCAGGAAACTCCCCAGCTCAGCTGTGGATTTAAAGGCAGCTCAAACCGGATCGCAGATTCTCTCCCTCTCTGTTCTTCGGTGGCATTTCATGAAGTTCCGCCATCGGCGACTGTAAATCACTTGTCTATCGCTGCGTAGGCCTCATAGTCAGGCCTTGGCTATAAATAGTTTTTGCGGTTGCAAGATGTCTACTTTTGAGTGTGTGACGAGCAGCTGTGGGCCCCCGGGGGGCCCCATAACCAATGCTGGAGTAAACCGGGGCCCCAAGATGCTTCAAGGCGCCACTGGCTGCTAACAGAGCATATGTGTGCGTCCGCTTTGTTCCATTTGTTTGGGTCCTGGACTGTTCTGTCCCAGGGGAAGCTGTTGGGGTCAAGAGGTTGGCAGTGTTTTCTTTTCTTTTCTTTTTAAATCCCAGCACATTTGTCTGAAGAAGAACTCACCGTCAATAAGGGACGTGCATTTTCTCACTCCTAACATGCTAATGCTAATGCTAGCTTTCATCCGGAGCGTAACTGAATATTGCTGGTCCATTTAGTTGTTTTAGCAGTTGTCCCCTTCCACAGGCTTTCGTACCTGGGCCTTTCGCCACATGCACTGTGAATATAAGTGTCTGTGACAAACAGGGATTATTTTAATGAGCATAGACCCCCCCCCCAGAGCTACACCTATTACCTTATTGTCTGTGACGTCTTGTCGGGGGGGGGGGGGGAAGCAGGCCTTCTGCTTGAAATTACAGGTTTTTCTTGGTCCTGAGCTACAAACCACAAATATAATTCTTGCTTCGCAAAATGGAGGAAAGCAAAGTATGTATGTCCCCTTAAAAACATGTAACAAAACAGAGAAATATCTGAAAAGTAATAGCAATAAAAAGAGCGATAAATAGCAATAAAGTGGGACCACTGGGACATTTCAAGACCTGGTTTTTGCTTGTATAATATATGTCTGGAAACTGCGATTATCCCATCGGAGCAGAGGCTGCACTTCTTAATAATTCTTCTTCATTGCTTTCATAATTTATCTACTGCTGCTTTGATTGTGTTGCATGAACTGACAAAGTTCTAGAAGGTGTGATAAGGAGATCATTGGTCAGAGAAAAATTTTGCGTTTTCAGTTAAAGTCCTGCCTTTAATGTCTGGCAGTCTCTCATTGTCACTGAGGGCATTCGTGTGAAAGCGGCGCATTAAGGTGACATATTGAAGCACAGCGAGGGTGTATGACTTCATGCCAGCCGGTCACTGAAACCATGTGACCTAGTTGGCATGCGGGGAGGATAAACCCTGGGGCTGTGAACATGCAAAAATCAGATGGAGTCGGACTATTTGCCCTTTTACCTGCTCTGTTACTGTCCTGACAAACAAAAATCTGCCTTCTTTGTCTCTGTTTCTGTCTATCAGGCCGCTAATCTGTATTCTGGTTCCTTCTGTGCCCCTTTAATCTCCATTCCCCACACGCGCACTCGCCACAGCCATAATCGTGCCGCCCGAAAGCGCTTACTCTCAGAAGAGAGAAATCAGCGACCGCGGCCCGCGGTGGCCAGGGGGGCCGATCTCCCAAGGCTGGCCGCCTCTGCATTGAACTCGGATTAGATTTGTTCTTCGGATCTTGACGGCGTGTGAATTGCCTCGGTGAAGGCTCTGGAACTTCTCTGTTTATCTTTGACAAACATTGGAGAACAACTGGCCAACTGATTGTTTTATCAGGCTGCAGACTGTGTGAGGGTTAAGGTTGTCATAGTTAGCGTTAGCATTTTTCCCATAGAAGTGAATGAGCGGGCCCCATAAGGATAGGTATACCCTGCTGTGCGTGTGCGTGTGCGTGTGCACGCACACATTTCTGTCCCGTACTCGTATCACGGTCTCTGCACCATCGCTGCAGTGTCACCAACTCCTTTGTTCCTACCGACCTGAGACACTTTCCATCTTCCGAGTCGTCTGTGCTCATCCACCGCGGAGAGGAATGGGTTAACCGAATCGCTCCTGTTTCCATTGTTATTTGAATAATGCTGAGCCACGGTACCCAGGAGCAGAGAGCGGCAGCGAGGCTGCAGGGGAAAGAGAGAGGATGCGGACAGAGACGAAAGACGGGATGAAAAAAGCAAGGCGACACAAAGTTGGAAAACGGCAGAAGCGGCGGCTGTAAGACAAGGTGCGCTATGCAACGCAGTTCCGCGCCGAGGGGAGGGGGCGTGTTACCAGCTCATTACAGAGTGTCACCAGAGTATTGCATCAGTCTGAAGGGGTCGCTCACGTTGCAGGATGACATCACCCAGCTGGCTGTGCGCGCAGGAGCAGTGAGTGCCCACCTGCTTGGAGATAGTGGGGCGGGACTCGCCATCATGCCACTCTCATTGGCTGATGCACTGAGATGGACGGGGAAAGAACCAATGACGGGCATAGTGTGTGTGTCAGGGGGATTGTTGCTTGGTATCACTCAGTTATTAACACTTCAAATACAAGAACCTTGAAAATCCATAGGTCTGAACCAGGTGATATGAAGGACATGAAGGAACATCACAGCACTCACTGGCAGAGAGGTCAGGGACTACTGTCTCCTCAGGGCAGGGGTACTATCTGCCCCATCTCTTCATTTATGCATGGAAGCAATTATTTGTATGCTTACCTCATATAGGTTTGTTGAAGCCCGCAGGGCTGAATTTCCACTGCACGACTTGGCGAAATCTCACGTCTCAGCTCAAGTCATGAAGGTGTCAAGCTACGCCTGGCAACAGAATTGCCCAAGTCGCTCCAGAAGCTCTCAGCTGGCCCATCCTGCAGATATATATTACCCACTGCAGCTATTATACAAGGCAACATGTGGAAAAGATGGAGGCTGAGAGCTTTATGTAATCATCGCTTTACTCTAGGGCTTGTCAGGTGGGAGAGAGAGCAAGAAGTATACAGCAGAAATGTTCCCCACTTGTGGGCTTCAAAGCAACAGCTCAATATTGTACGGAATCTGAAGAACTTAACCAGCCCCCCCCCCCCTGTTCAATATGATTCGGGCATCATTTAGCTCAGTCTTGTAGCTGGGCAGATTAGAACCTCTGTTTTGGCCACTCTCAGTTGGTGCTGGGCTGTGTGGTCGACCCACTAGCTCAACCCTCGCAGTCAGTAATGAAGAGAGTAATCTTTCCGTTTTTGAGGATTGCATACATTAAGCCGTCTTGCGGGCGGGCCGCCCTCCACAGCATCTATTATTCAGAATCAATGTCTTGTTTCTGTTGTTATTGAAAAAGGACTGTGAGACAGGAAGGGGGGGGGGGGGATGAACATCTGCAAGCTCACAGATATGGCACGAGTTTGAGAATGCATATTCTCATTAATCTCTGTCAAGCACTCTTTCTGCCAAAGGGTGTGAAACAGGGCTTTTTTGCATTTCGTAAAAATGTGGAGATAAGCCAGGAAGCGGAAACTCGAGACTCGGAGTGGAACAGTTACTTAAAAGTTCCCTTAAGGGAATGCACTTGTTTCAGTAGACATCTACTGTTCAAATCGGTAAAATGTCTAGCGTGTAATTAATATAGCCATTAAAACTTAGTTTCTGTAAACTTGATTTCAGGGACACTTGTAAAATGTAGTAGATCTGTCATATATTCCCTGTTAGGAAATGACAGATTCCATATTAACCAATGTATTCATTTCCTAACCCTGCAGCCCATGTTATGTCCTTTTCGCTTTGGTTCTCGGCGCTTTTGTGTCAGTCTCAATATGCTTGGAGTTTGCATGGACCTTTATTAGTCTTGCAATTTTTTTTTTAACCACTGTGGCATATAATGCTGTCAATTTTTTGCATGCATCACATACCTTATGTTTGTATTTTTGAGTTTTTATTTGTTTCTTTAGAGGGCGGGGGGGGGGGGGGGGGGGTTCCTGTTGGTTATGATTAAGTCTTCAGTCGGTTCTGTGGGTCATTGTTATGGATCCTTCTGTCCATTTTGCATTATGTCACACCACAGACAATGCGAGCAGTTAAAACTCGTAACAGCGTGTCTGTGTCACCCACAGGCCATCTGGGGGGGGGGGGGGGGGGCTGGTTGTCTTGCGCTGGTTAATAGGTGCATTGGGCATGGACTATGTGGAGCCATATAGGCTATGCAAGGGGGGATCTTCCCATTTTGATGGACAGACGAGACAGACGGGAATGAAAATGACGCCAGGGGAATTGTTTGAGCCGCCTGGAACAGCAGATCGGCGGCTGGACCGTTACAGTGCTCTGATGTAGGGCGTCATGCTTCTGAGGAATTAGGGGGCTATCATCGGAAATAAAATGTTTCTGTGTCTATTCTGTTTGTATAACAGAATAATGTATGCAGTTAATTTGAATAATCTGGGAGCTGGGATATAGCCTTTTTTTCCGGTTAATGGTTCTTGACAGAACTTTATCAATCAGTGTCAGAATATTTTCTGGGAACTATATGCATGTGTTATCAGTTAAGTAGTATAAATATTCAACATAATATTTACAACCAAATGTATTTTAATATATTAATATAGCAGAAAGTAAATAAAAGTAAATGTATACCTGTGAGGAGCGTCTTACCATTATCTAAGACAAGCTATGGGAATGTGATGTGCGTGACAAGAATAGCTACTGAAATATACAGAAATACTGAAATATAAGAACATTGTTTTTGCACTAGGTGTTTTGCACCTGATACAAAATTATAACATTTGTCGTTGTATTTTCTGCTTAAAACAGTGGAAAACTGACTGCCGTGTACTGAGGTGGACACTGCACCTCTCCTATGCACGCATCGGCGCTTTTCATGAGAGCGCGGTCCCTTTGTCTCTCATAGTAACCGTTTCGGCCAATCTAGCCCCGTCGTCCGCCGTTCTGGGTTTCCCATTGGTCCGCGAAAAGCACGCGGTCACCCAGCGCCCGTCTCCCCGTCCACTTGCCTTACCCCCGCCCCCTGCAAAAAATGGAAAGACAAAGACGTGCGGCTCCAACTTTGGCGGCGGAGCTGAAGCACGAGCTCTGCTCCCATTGGCTCCTGTATCTGGAGCTTGCGTGCTGCGCAGCACTTAGTCACGGTAGACCGAGACGTACCATTTCATTTAGTGGAAAGGGGGATTTTACAGTGATGTCATTGATTTTCAGAACAAAACCAAATTTAAACATTTAAATTTCTAGACGATTCAAAGATATTGTAATGTCTATACGCAAATCATTCTATTACGGGTGAATTTAGTAATATTTCTGGTGCCGTTGGACTTTTCTCTTCCAAATTGTGCCTTAGTGGTTAAGTGTCCCTCCCCCAACAGCTGGGCACGGAGTGGTCTTTTCGGGATGCTGTGAAAGGTTGCTCCGCTGGCCCTGGAGCCTTAAAAATGAAGGCTACAGCCAGTTCTTTGGAGAACGGATTGGACAGTAGAGCTGGTATCTACTTTCTGTTCTGCGGGACTGTTACAGTTTTCTACATGTCTGGACAAGTGCAGCAGTGAAGCCTGGCGCTTTGTTGTTGTTTTTTAATATATATATATGTAAATTGATTATTGCAATCTTATTTATTGTAAAGCAGGAATTTGCATTGAAGGCTGTTGAAGACACCTGGGTTGCTGTACGTGCATTCAGCTGGTTGCATTAAACCCACAGTCCTTTGTACAGTGTTGGTCTGCAGTTTTTTTTTTCTTTCATTTTGGAGAGAAAAGGAGACATTCTGTACTTATTCTCAGTATAGTTAAACAATGTACAACACAGTTTGGAGTACGGGGAAGGAAGAAGATGACTGGAGGGACGTGATGATGCCGTATTCCACAGAATTAATTTTTACATTGAGATGGACCAGCCCGCCAGGTATCGCCCGCTATCACCCGCTTTCTTTTTTGCTTTATTTGCGCTAAAGCGTATAGAGGAGCGGCCCGGAGCTGTTGCATGTAATCGTCCGACAGTTTGTGTCTTTGTCTTTGTGTGTCTCCGTGTCTTTGCATGTCTCGCTTCCGTCGCTGTCCGTCCGTCTAATTTTCTTTTCTGTCAAGTCCTCTTATGCAATACTAAAGTACGGGGCTCATGCACTTGTCGCTTGATTATTTCGCAGAAACCATCTTCTAAAACGTAAGGAAGCAAAAAGTCAGGCGACTTTCTTTTCTTATAAACATTCAAAAACATCTATGCAGGAATATATACAAGCCATACATGTACTATACGTGTGCGTGTAACGTTTATGTGTGCATAATAATTTATCGGGCCTCCGATCGCAGTTTTGCGGATCATTCCCTTGGCTTTTCCGACTCGGACGGGTCGTTAAGGCTTCAAGCATCCTGCTTGGTGCAGTAATGCACCCCCTCCGCAAAGGGCATCCTTACAGTTTTCAGAATAAACACTCAGCGCTGCCGGCTTGACAGCTCTCTGATCGGCCTCCTTCGTGGATTGATGGCAAGTTTGGGTTACAGGCATCAGCCTGTGCAGCCAAGTGTGAGGCGCACTCCGGCCGCATTCATATGGATACTGTTTCTCTCCTGTTTTCGCTATTTCAGATATCTTGATTTCTTCATCTGTGTGCTCCGTCCGGTAATAATTTCGCATTCGTTTTTTATTAATATATGGAAAAAGTTAATTGCATTACTTTCCAGAACTGGAAGTAGAGGGGTTATATACCAACAGCCGTAAAAGTTGTATTTGGCACTGAAACGAAGCCTAGATATGTTAACAAGCAAAATTAAGTTTTGGCGTTCATGCATTTTGCGTGACCGCCGTGAGCTCCGCTGATCTGCGTCTAAAGCAGAGTTTCCTTTATATGCCGTCGGCAATAATGATATTTAATATTTGGCCTCTTAGGCTGGCCTTTGAGTGAACCCTCTTTCCCTATACTCACCGCAAACCCCACATGTCCTGTATCGTTTCCCGGCCACTTGACTCTCAAAGTGCCCGGAGTGTGTGTGTGTGTGTGTGTGTGTGTGGTGTGGTGTGTGTGTGTGTGTGTGTGTGGTGATTCGAGGGCAGTTTTAAGCCTTTAGATTAAACAGCAAAATGTGCAAATAAACCTCACCCTGGTATGTTTCTCCAACAGTTTTATGTATCAATTCAAACAAGAGCTTCTGAATGGCTGCCTTTGTGACACCTTCTACCTGCTCTGTGGTTCACAGAAGGTAGTTTGTGGTGTTAGGTTCTTAGGCACAAAATGGCAGTGAAGTGCAAGCCTTAATGAGCAGGATGCCAGTCAGTGTCTGCTGTGTGGTCTGCACTCAGCTGGGCTGCATCCGTGCCCGGTTGTGGAGACCTGTGGAGTTCCTGTTGATCTGCTTTGTGGGCTGCAGCATGACTTAGAGGTTTTTTACATGGCTGAGAAACGTGGTGCGCTGTATGTAGCCGGTGCTCTGCACTATATGGCGGCTGGGATGTTTTTTGGAGAGCTAGTTATTAACTCGTTGGTAAATCTGAGGGATTTTAACAGGAGTCTTTCTTAGGAGTATCGGTACATCACGGTCCATCTCCAGCCGCTACGTTGTCTTCCTCCCCGTTCTTCCTCACCGCACTGATCAGAAGCGGTTAATTTAATAGTTTTATCCCTCACGTCGCCTAGCATGCGGAACGTGGGTCTGTGACACTGTGACACCCTCAGGCCGTGGCCCTGACAACATCCCCCCACCCCCACCTGGTGAATGGCTGGGGCAGGTGCTCGTTCGCAGGGTGTTAATGTATTAAGATAAGTATAAAGTCTTGTCTTATCTCGTGCTCCTCACTGTGGAGCATAGATGTGAAGGTGACTGCACAGATGATGGGTGGCTTCTGTTAGAGATTTTGGGTGCACTTTAAATGCAAACAGACCACAGTTTTATAATTACTCATTACAATGACGACACTGGGGTGTCTGTTCCGTCCATCTTGCCTGATCTCCGGTTTTGACTCTGCGGTGGTCAGGACTCCCTACCCTTGGTACTGTGTGCGTAAAGGGCCAGCCGCGGAGCTGGATCGAGAGCACCCACCTTCCCTTGGGGTCTAATAAGTCGTCCCTCAGGTAGCTCGCGATTCGCATTTTCATTTATCTACGTTAAATCTCTCAAAACACATTTAGGAGATCATCTTTATTGTTATGTTTTTTTTTTTTACTCTATGACCCTGACCAAAATGAATGGTTAGAAGAAGGATGGATGGATTGTTTTTTTTTTTTTTGTTACCACAGTCTGTCTACCCAGCGGATCATAATCAGACTCTCCAGACTGTCGGAAGCTCAGTCCACCCCTGTCCTCTCTGCATCTCTGGCCTCGGACGGCCCGCGCACCTTCAACGTGTCCAGCAGTAATTCAGCATGTTCAGAGGCCTGAGGCTCCAGGTCCAGCCAGATACAGGAGGGGGGGGGCTTTAGCAAGCGCTTGCAGCCCCCACGTATGCACAGCCAGCTGCATCCTGCACGTCGGCACAGCGCTGATCTTTTATTTATTGTTACTGCCCCCCCACCGCCATTCCTCACGTCAGGCTGTGTGTCTGAACCCTGAGGTGGGGGTGCAGGTTTATACTACTACAGCTGACATGGTGTTCTCCATTCACACCTCATGGTGGGGTGACATGTGCCATTCAGCCCCCCCACTGAGTTTGCTGTTGAACGCTTGATCGCCATGCAGGCTTGGATTGGCTCTTCATAACTGGCCCCCGTGTCCCTCGGCCACGCACACACAGAGCACCAGGAATCCCTCTGAAAGCACCTACTCCTGCCTCCATCGCTCTCGCATGCAGCCTGCAGCCAAGACCTGCCTTTTGTTCTCAGGAGGTTCAGATGCTGAGGTAGAGGATCCACAGTTCCCCCTGGGTCTTTTATTCCCTGGGCTGAAGTTCACATTGCCTGCCTGAGACCTGCAAGAAGTTGACCCCCCCCCCCCATTGAGTCCCTCCCCCCATTTTGGGCTCATATCCTTAAAATAAATATATATGTATATATATGAGTTAGACAGGTCAGCCCCCCCCCTGGGCCTGCTGATTGGTCAGTCCTACGGCCTTGGGAGTGTAGCTCCTCCTGCACACTTGTTTTAAGTCCCTGCTACTGCGTTTTGTGGGTGGGGGGGTAGAGTGGAGGCCAATAAAGCTGCTTGCTCTGTGTATTCATCCACCCCCCCCCCAGGTCTCTCCACTTTTGGTTATGCGGTTACAAACTCTAAAAAAAAAAAAAGAAAAAGAAGCTGACAGCAGGAAACTGCAGCTTGAGGTCGGTCTCCTGCACCTGCCTTTTGGTGGGGGTGGGGGGGCTCTGCGTCCTGCCTCCCGGGTTTCTGATGGCGCTTTGTGACATGGCGAGGTGCATGTGTGCGCGAGTGCATGTGTGTGTTTTCTGGTGCGTTGTCGGGTCCCAGTGCTGTAGATGTATCATCAATCCCCGCAATTACCGTGCAGGCATGGGCAGCACAGAGGGCGGCGTACCTTAAACTGCAGTGAGAAGCCGCGCTTCTGAGAGTGACCTCGCTGCGAAAGTGTGCCAGGTGACTTTGTCCAGTCTGCTTCCTACTGCAGAAAAGTACACGTACCTTAAGTAAACGCTGGGGAATCGCATCAGCATGAAAGTGAAAGGAGGGTGGATCTTCATGTCCTGGGGAGATTAACTGCTGTCAGGAGATGAATGACCCCCCCCCCCCCCCCCCCCCCCCGCCCCCACATCAGCCGCTGTGACATGTCCTGGCTTGCCATGGCGTGAGAGGTGGGGGATTCCGGGGGAAAGTCCAGGGTGGGCTGACCAGGGGCCGGGTGAGACATGGCAAGTGGAGGTTTGTGTGATCCGAATCGCCCCCAGTGTCTGGACGCCCCCTCGAGCGATGCATGGCATGGCATCTTTACAGTGACGGCATTCAATGCGAGGCAGTGACCATGTGACACCGTCTGGGGACGTCAGCTGCTGGTGTCCCGGGGGTGGTGCCTTTTCAGTGACTGGGATAGTGTGGGCGCTCTCTGTTCCTATTGTAGCGGCCACTTGACCAGTGTGACTCGAATTCCGCATTATATGCAACGGTACACCACTCATATAATAAGTGGCATCGGTGACTCATCGATGCCGCATTTCGGAATCACGTTATTCTGGCCCGACGCAGAGGCCAGACTCATTTGTTTGCCGTTATCTGCCTCCTGCTTAAGCCACGGCGTCATGGAGAAACGGCTCCAAGGGTCTGGTCGCCGTCTCGGCTTCCGGGGGGTGGTTGTGGATCACCAGCCTGCTGCATGAAGGCGTCCTCATGACAGCTCAAAGAGAAGCAGGCCGGTCTCCACTCTGGCTGGGTTTCTGAAGCTGTCCAGCTGCGTAGCTGGCTTCCTCGAGCGAGCGGGGGGGGGGGGGAGGGGGGGCTTGAAATGGCATTTCAAAAATCCACTTTCCTGAGACCATATTTCCTGTGGAAAACAGCCCTGTGAAGTATAAAGAGTGTATTGAATCTGCAGGGGAGAGTATTTGTGGTTTGCTGGGGCCTGCCAGAGGCTTTGATTAAAATGCCCTGAACCTGGAGGGGGTGGGGTAGCTGGTTACCCCTGAGCCAAAGCGTGTATGCCCCAAAAAGGGCCCCTCTTTTGTGGGGCGCAGCAGTGCGGAAGTTAGTGTAGGGCTCGCCGGGCGCTTGGGCAGCGGATGGTGTGGTTTGGCTCCGCCGTCGCGGGGCGTGTAGATTATATAAAGGAGCTGCTGTGAGACTGTGGGGGAGCAAGTTATTTTACAGCTGCACCTGGCTCTGTGTCTGCCCCAACCCCCTGAGCAGCGGAGCCTCGAGGCAGCCAGGCAGTGATAGGCTTCGCTGGGGGGTGTTCCTCTTCAAAGGGAAGCAGGTCCACTGCCTCTACGGCTCCGGGTACTGTGGACCCACTCCTCTTGGCTAATGGAGAATTCGTCGGGTGGTGTTAAAGGGCTCTCTGCCCCGTCCCTCTACTTTATTTGTTCTCGGTTTTAGAGGGAATTGATCATGGGAGAGTCTGGACAGGTCGGGCCGAGTTAATCCCTCTGTTGTCGGAGACAGTGTAGGGATCGGACTTCGCAGCGCCTTTCAATCGATTGGCTGTTGCCAGCTGTGAATATGCAAAGTGTGTACTCAAGAGGGAAGTCATTGAGTGGGGGACTGGCCTTTGTTAAGCTATTTTAACACTTAAAGCCACACCCCTACCAGAAAACACCAGAGCAGGCGTGCCGAGTTTCTCTGAAGGCTGCACTGTAAGAAGTCTGCTTTTATTTAAGCAATGGATTTTATTGACCATTCTTGCTCATCCAGCTACTCGGTTTCATCCTGGTTGAATGCCATAGTTCTTTTGCTTCTTAAAATAAGATTTGGTGAAGTCATATTGTGAGGTATGTAAACCAGAGGCAAGTAGTGTCACAGCACCTTTTCGTTCAGAATTGCTCGCCACATTCGTCATATGAATACTACTTTGCCTGGCTCTGATTGGCTATTCGATTGACCTGTTTTTGAAGGAAGACATTTATTGCCCTTCTGAACTTCGGGAAGTTGACCGACGGTTGCGTTGGACGACTTCCTCCAAATACCTTCTCCCTTACTGCTGTTTCACTCACTCGACATCTTTTCCTGACCTTTATCTCCGTGTTTCAGAGCTACCAGTTCTAAGTTTGCCCCCTCTGTCCTCCTCCAGCTCTTCCCCCCAAAGCGACCAAGCCCATGACACCCATCAACAGCAACGGCGTGAAGGACGCCCCCAGCAGTTCACTCAGGACGCCGAGGTGGGTACTGGGGTGACATATCGAGGTGAGTGTGTAATGTCGCTACGCAGGGGAAGCATCCCATGGAGTTATCCCCAGAAGATACCCCCCATTCCAGTGTTCTCTGAAGGGTTTTAGGATTCACTGCATAAAAAAAAAACATTCCATGGAAGTCTCCGCAGAGACAAGCGTCTGTGCGTGTCCCACATTCAGCTTGGTCATGAGATCCCTTCGCAGAACAGAAGAGCTGTTGTATCAACCCAGCAAGTCAGAGTCTCTGCCCTTTCCTCCCTCACTGACCCTCTGTTTCATATCTGAGGTAGCTTCTCTGGTCACATCTGAGCCTGGCTGACTAAGCACAGGCCATCGTCCCCCTGAAGACAATGACGCCCTACCCTACGGTGGTGGTTTTTAATGACTGTCTGGCCTTTTCTCCCCACTGACGCCAGTGTTCACTGTTTGAAAGCACATGAGTTTGTGCTTTAAATGAATGGGAAAAAAATGATTGTCTAAAATCCAGGCATGTAAACCATTAGGCGCCGTTTTTAAGTGAGCCAGTACTTACAGGGTGGCTTAAGGCCTCTGATGTAGACTTTTTCTAAAGTACAGGTAGGAGTTTCCTAGAGCTGATGCAGGAATCCAAGGACTCTGGTACCTAGAGGCAACAGCAGAATTGGGGCTTGGGGGAGTTAAGGTCTTTGAGGAGATTTAACACATCTTGGATGGGGGGTGGGGGGGTGTAATCCGTTTGCTATTGCTCTGTGGTCTCTGGGTCAACATCAGTCACTAAATCTCCAGTCTAGCCCCCCCAGGCGGTTAAAGATGGGTAAAGGCTCTGAGCGAGAATCATGAAAATGCTCCTCTCTGCATATTTCCAACCCTGAGGCACCGTAAATGTATGCTGTCCGTTGGGGACCTTGCAGTCGGCCTGCTTATGGAAACAGTTATGAAGGACGTTTAGATTCTGGAATCGGATTGGAAATAAAGCTTTTGCATTTATGCATGTTTTATATGCATTGAGTCTTGTGGGTAGGAAAGGAGGAGGTATGGATGCTCATGAATAAGGAGATGAACGAAGGAATGAAAACAAAGAGCAGTAGGCCTAGCGTGTGTATGCGAGACAGATCTGTAGGACGAAGAACTGTTTAACATTGAAGCCGGTCCGATGGTGGATAAAATATAGGAGGATTTCCTGGCTGCAGGATCTACTGGCAGTCAGCTTTGCTTAATTCATGGTACTTTTTCTGCAGTTCATCAAGTATCCGGATGAATTAATGGCCTGCTTTCAAATCCTGATCCTTGTGTGTTCAGGGAGCAGCCCTGGTTGCATAATGAGGGATGTTAATGTTCCACTGGGCTGTAGATCCCAGGCAGTGGCCAAGGCCGAGGCCGATCTGTCACAATCTCAGCGTGACGGGAACATCCCCCAACAAGATGCTTTTGTGTGCTCACTCGGCGTCGGCCTGTGGTTCTGCTTCATGCTCCTTTTGTTCAAATTAATCGAAGTTGTTTGATTGGATATAAAATGGGGGTAGTGTTCACTTAGCTGCGGAGTTGAGCTGAATGTTTGCTACCTGGAGTAGCAAATAAGAATCCAGCTGATCATCGATGTTTGGGTGAGGCACCACTATGCTAGGGAGTCACCAGCGTCCCTCCTGCTTACCTCAGCTCTTCATGCTGCTAATTTTATTCCATTGCCATTGATGGGTGGTCAGCTTTCAGGTGACCGCTGCCTTGCAACTTGCGAGGGTTGCCTAGAATTTCAAGCTGGTTCCCAGACAAACCGACCAGACTATTTCCAGAGCTAATTCTCATAAATATGTGGTAAAAGTGTGAGTGGAGAATTCAGAAAGTCCTTCTGAGGTCTGATAAAGAGGATGGAGTGATTCTACCCTGGTAGCCATCAACTCGGTATGGTTAAGGTTTCTCAACCTACATACTGAACTTCCCGAGGCCCAGACACTAGTAAAAATGCTATTGTCTATGTGGTTATGGAATGGAGGTGCCCCTTCCTATCCAATTATCTAAAGGGCTCAAAACCCTGTGGGTTGTCTACCTTGCCTACAGGGAGGAGGTCAATGATAAGCTCCGGGACATGCCAGACGGCACCTTCCTGGTTCGTGACGCCTCCACCAAAATGCAGGGGGACTACACACTAACACTGAGGTAAATATTGGGTAAATGAGGAAAGAGTCGTGTGTAATTTCTCTAGCGCCATTGGTGTATGGGTTTAGTGGATTTGTTTGACCTTCTCTAATCTCTTGACCTCACCAGGAAAGGTGGCAACAATAAGCTGATAAAGATCTACCATCGGGACGGAAAATATGGCTTCTCCGACCCATTGACCTTCAGCTCCGTGGTGGAGCTGATCAGCCACTATCGCCATGAGTCCTTGGCCCAGTACAACACCAAGCTGGACGTAAAGCTCATGTACCCTATATCCCGCTACCAGCAGGTATATGACAATGGTGCACTCACCTCCACCTCTGAGGTGCATTAGTACCATGAAATGTGCTGCTAATTTACCAAGCCAGCGTGCGTCATCCGAAACCAAAGACCTGCAACATCAGACACCGCCTAGACATTCGTTTTATTTTTAGCCTTCATTGCCAAAGGATGTGTGGTGACAGATTGTTCGGAAGCATTCTAGCAGAAGTAGCGGGAAAGTCTGAAGTTATACTTGCACAAAAGCATGCCTGTGAGCCTCTTACCCGCTGATCTCTCAAGAACAGGTTGCCTATAAATGTCGACGTGGTTCCCCTGTTGCATTCCAGGATCAGCTGGTGAAAGAAGACAATATCGATGCTGTTGGGAAGAAGCTTCAGGAATATCATAGTCAGTATCAGGAGAAGAGCAAGGAGTACGACAGACTATACGAGGAGTACACAAAGACCTCCCAGGTGAGTATTAATGCAATAAAGAGCAACAGTGGTGTTAGCGGAATACACAAACATGTCAACAAATGTTGACTTCTGGTGTTATCTGAACACATCAGCTGCAGGGATATGCAGTACAGCTGAGATGTTTGGAACAACTGAGCTGGGTTCTGTGTTAACCCCACGCAATAACCATTCCGTAATTCAGGAAATCCAGATGAAAAGGACCGCAATTGAGGCCTTCAACGAGACCATCAAGATCTTCGAGGAGCAGTGTCACACGCAGGAGCGCTACAGCAAAGAGTACATCGAGCGCTTCCGAAGGGAGGGGAACGACAAAGAGATTGAGAGGTAGGTCCTTTAACTCACCTCGGTCCCGACTGCCAAGCTGCCGTCTATCAATCAGTCTTTCCAGGAAGTTGCCAGTGGAGTTGGTCTGGAGATATTAAGGTAACTGGCCAGCAGCCATCTAAACACAGATGCCGTACACTTGTTCCATAGAATCATGATGAACTATGAGAAGCTCAAGTCACGCCTGGGCGAAATCCATGACAGCAAAGTCCGCCTGGAGCAGGACCTGAAGACGCAGGCGTTGGACAAACAGGGAGACGGACAAGAAGATGAACAGCCTGAAGCCAGATCTCATTCAGCTGCGCAAGATCAGGGACCAGTACCTTGTGTGAGTGCCATCTTCCAACACTTGGTTTCTTCACTATGATTCAGTAGGGCCAAGCTGGAACAGCTCCCCAGTTACTTCTCCACGTAAACACTGACCATTCATGTCACGCAACATTATACCGTTTGAGGTGGAGCTTTTTCCCCCCTTTAATTATTTCGGGCTAGCAGCTGGGTGTCAGTTGAGTTGGTACCTTGATGTACCAAAGGGTCTCTGCGTGGTTCTGTCCACTATGCTGGACCTGGTCCAGTATTCAGCAGTACGTGTTTCGTAAGGAATTCACACCGATCACACGGTTCCGGTTTAAAGCGGCTGATCACACTGTGAAGATGATGACTTCTCTGGGGGGATATAGCTTTTACTTCATCATGCAAAGGCTTGGAAACTTGCCTGTAGTCACCGCCATGCAGGGTCTAATGTCTCCGCTCAGACGGATTTAAACCCTTTTTCAACTTCGCTCCATCAGCCGGCGGTTTTTTCCCCACTTATCTCTACGCGCGGACCGTGGTGACATTTTCTTACTTTTGAGTTTCTCCCTCCAAACATTAGTTTGTGCCGAAAATATCCCAAAGGGTCGTCATTAACAGCCTTTCAGCTTTACATTCTGCCGCCACATTGGGAGAATTCAGAATTAATTCGGGGAAATTAGCCCAGTGGCATTATGGGAACTTTCTGACAAGTGGCATGAATTTTAGACCACTGCTGCCGTCATCCTGCTGATACACCCCTCTTGTGCCTTTGCCCTTCAGGTATTAGTGTGATAAAAGTTCAGTTGTTGAACCAACCACATGTACGTTTTGTGTTCGGTAAAGTCACGGAATACAACACACTCTGCTTGGGAAAGCCATGTAGTATAACACACTCTGCTTGGGAAAGCCATGTAGTATAACACACTCTGCTTGGGAAAGCCATGTAGTATAACACACTCTGCCTGGGAAAGCCATGTAGTATAACACACTCTGCCTGCTTCCCCAGCTGGCTGAACCACAAAGGTGTGCGTCAGAAGCGCATCAACGACTGGCTCGGCATCAAGAACGAAAATGCTGAAGAGTAAGTAAATTGTTTCGTGCTGTGTGACTCGTGATATAACGTTGCCATGACCACATTTGAATTCGCAGTACTTCGGTTATTGCTAATTAAGTTGTCTATTTCATATGACGTTTCAGTGCTTTTTGTCCCTGCATGGGCACCATAGACTACAGTGTGGATTGAACACGGCGGTTCATTAAAATTAAGTTTCTTAAAGGTGTTATTTTACCAAGGTGCAAATGTAGCTGGAGATGGGGTGCATGTTTCTGATGGGGGGTAAACGTTCTGCCTGCTCTCTTTTATAGTAATAAGTCTCTAAATTGCCAGTTCTCTTTCAAGATATGATTAAGCTTTGACTCTGGGCTGCGTAATTGTCAGTGCCGTCCGGAAACTCACCGTGTCCCTCCCTCATTTTCCCGCAGGGCTTATTTTTCGACGGAGGAGGACGAGAATCTGCCACACCATGACGAGAAGAGCTGGTTCGTGGGTGATCTAAACCGCACGCAGGCCGAGGACCTTCTGCTGGGCAAACCGGACGGCGCCTTCCTCATCCGCGAGAGCAGCAAGAAGGGCTGCTATGCCTGTTCTGTGGTGTGAGTATACGCGCGCGCCCACCATCACCACAGCAACCGAACGCACAGTCGCAAAGTCCTACCTCAGTAAATCTCCAGGCAGATGGAGGTAGAAAAGCTACTTTATTGTGGTGTCTGGGACAAACTATAACCCAAACTCGACTCTTCTAGTAAACATAGCCGTCATGTACACTAGGGGTATCAAACTCGGGTAACCCAGCGGGTCCTGACTAGGTGGCGCTGTGCTGGAGCAAAGCCACTTGAGAAAGACGAGTCTCCAAAAAAAGATACGCAGTATGCGAATATTAGTCGATCGATTATTCGACTATACAGTCGATTATTCGTCAGGCAGGCCAAATTAAAAATCATGTCGCAGGCCGGTGCTTTGAGATCCCTGGTGTACACTATGGTGCTGATTAGCCACCTACGATTTTTATGCAAAGCAAATTAACCAGAGAAGGAGTGATATCAAGCTAAAAGGAAACAGGTGCAGTTTTTAGTAAGGAAGGTGTTAAATTGCCGACCAGTTGGCTGAGCGACTCGTAAATAGAAACCAGGCGTCGAGCCTCATTGATGTCTGTCGAAGGCAACCTGAGTAGGAAGACCGATGCGTCTCTTTGAGGCAGGCGGGGTATTAAATGGCCTTATGTTCACCTCCGCAGGGTGGATGGGGAGGTGAAGCACTGTGTGATCTACAGCACAACGCGCGGATTCGGCTTCGCCGAGCCCTACAACCTGTACGGCAGCCTGAAGGAGCTGGTGCTTCACTATCACCAGACGTCACTGGTCCAGCACAATGACTCCCTGAACGTACGGCTGGCTTACCCCGTCTACGCACAGATGCCATCCCACCACAGATGAGCTTGGGTCCAGACACATGCACGCACAGTCAGGAAGAAAAGCGCGGGGTGGGGGGGGGGACAGGGAGGGGGAGGGACACCTCTCGGACGAGGAGGACCATTTCAACATTAACCCTTCGCTGCAGCACACTCGTGTCTGCCACCTTGGAGTTATGTTATATATATATATCTATATATATCTATATATATATATATATATATAAACATGTATTTTTACTAGGACATTTGGAGGGCATTCTTTATAACGATCGCTTGATTTGCACAAGGAAGCTATAATGTTTCGTGAATGTGAAGCAGGGGGAACGAGAGCAACGGCGTTCTGGGAGATTCCGCCGCGCTCCACCTGAGACTCGTTAAGGTGTCGTCCTGTTAGCTCACCCTCCTGACGTCGTCGTCCTCGTTCACTTCCTCGCCTGACTGCGAAGGACGCCATCTCTTCCTGCTTAGAAACACAAAGCTAAAATAAATGTAGCAGTACGGACAAGACGTTTCACATTTCCGGATGTCTGGCGGGACGAGGGTCTCAGTGGGAGGTGTGTGTGTGTGTGTATGTGTGTGTGTGTGTGTGTGTGTGAGAGATTTTTTTTATACCAATAAGAGCACAGTTGGGTTGTCCCCGCTCTTTTAGCCTGCATTTTCAATGCCGCTTTTCTCTCGTCCCGCGTCACTCCGGCAGAGAGACAAGGCTTCAGTGACGTTTTGTCAGGAATACATGCAGCTTCGGTTCACGGCAATATTCTCCAGCTTGTCCCACACAGTTTGAGTTGGTGCTCTTAGATTACTGCTCTGTACTTAACTGACCAAATTGTATGCACAGAGATCCTTGGTTTGAAGCACTTATTTACCAGAAACACCTGCAGCTGCACAATTTTTACACCAAATCTTAGAATTGTGGGGGGGGGGATCCTAGTCATTGTGTTTGAAAAGTGTATACATATGCTAGTCTTCTGAGCAGCAAAGCTTTTTCGCTTGTTTATATCTACTTTGCACCTATGTGAAACTTTGAATTATTCAACGTACATGAAGCTGGAACAACGACTGAAGACACAGGCTTTAGAAGACTGAAGAAGACTTGAATAAAGTGCAATCCAACACGTATTGATAGTAGGGTAGACGTCTACCAGAACGCTGCACTAACCCTGAGGGAGGGATGTCAGATAATCAGGCTCGACCTTGGCAGGAAGAGACCGGCGAGATGGAGGACTGTGCTTATGGAAGCATTCGACAGTGATCGCTGGCACAGTGACCTTCCTCAAAGCACCCACATCCCGTCGCTAGTTTAGCCTGAATGCTGGTGAGCTTCTTCAGGCCTGTGGTGAGATTTACCAGTTAGAGTCTCAGTGTGGGCCAGCCGATCCTGAAATCTTGGTAACTAGTCATGTTGCAGAACAGAAATTTACCGTAGTGGGACCTTTCCTTCTTTTGAAGCTCTGGTGCAGGCCCATTGTGGAAAGCTGGGACATTAGGGAAAACCTTGGTTCTGCAGAACAGAGTGCTTTTAAAATCAGACCAAATGTAAATGTAGGTGCTGAGGAGAGGGGGATTGAACCCCTCTCCCCCAACTGATGTTTGGACAGTTGTCTCCCAAGTAATTCAGACATTTTGACCTTGTGTTTAACTTCACAAGTACCCCCCCCACTTGCTCGCGTACTGATTGGAGGTCATTGTGCCATGTGGTGTCAGTAGCTGTCCACCGTTATGCTCAAGGTCGGGGGTTCGACTCGCCGTGATGTCGGCAAGGGGGAGTTGTTGCAGGCTCATGCCGTTGGTTAGGTGGTTGTGTGGAGGAGCTGGAGCAGAAGTGCGGCCCCTTTGAAGCCCCCCGCTCTTAAAAAATCTGCCCACGGGATATTTTATAGCCGTAAGGAGGGGGAGGGAGGTGAGGCGTGAGCCGACCCCCCCCCAGGATTCTTGTCCTTTAGCCTCTGCACCAGGTTGGTACCAGGTTACGGACCTCACCTCGTGTCCAGAGCAGGCTACGCAAACCCATCGGCTGCCGTTATCTGGTCGCCTTTTGCTTTCGTCGTTGTGTTAGACGCAGTCCGGCTTCTCAGACTCCGCCAAAGGCCTGTTTCTCGGGACACTGGTGTCAGTGCTCTGACCGGCGATCGTTCCTGGATGCTGAAATCCTCCCACTCCTCTGGAAAACAGGCTCTCGCTCGTCGTTCATGAAGGTCGTGCATCTTAACGCCATTTTTATTGTTTTTCTCCTAAATCTAGGACCTCCGAAGGGCCCTGTGTCTTACTTGAACAATGGCATTGGTCACTGTTGAATGTTTTTATATGATCTATATAGAGATATACATATATAAATATACATTTTATTGAGAAAAGGACAAAAAAAAAAAAAAGTGATGCCAAGCGATACTTGATTCGAAGTCTTGATTTTTAATGGCATTTGGAAACGTTTGGGAGTCTTGAAGTTTGTTGCAAGGAGAGGGGGAGTTTTAGTTCTGAAGAAATTGGGGGGGGGGGCGGGGTTTGATGTGGAGCTCGTATTTAAAACTGTGACTTTTGCGTGGTTTTGCCCACCTCCAGGGCACTGGGCTTGTGCTATAGAAACCCCTGTTGCCTGTGTGAGGGATTGTTTGGGGGGGGGGGGGGGTTTCTCTAACCATTTTTCTTCATCACACCCCCGTTTCCCGAGGCATTGAGACCAAAGATTTAAGTTTACTCAGTTTGTTAGATAGTTACAGAGGGATAGAGAGCTTTTCGGTTCATTTCTTTTTTGACTCTCCGTACTTGAGTTGCCGGGGCATTGAAGAAAGCTGCGTTGGTGCTGACAGACTTTCCCTCAGACGCTGTTTCATAGTGCTTGAGGCAAAGGACCATGGGAAGGCTGTAGGATCCATCACCGTGGGGGGTGGGTGGGGGGACTTAGGTCAACCAGTGGCAAACTCCCTCCTAAAACTGCTGGGACAGATTTGAAAAATGTTAAATCTCACTTGTCTTAGGTTTGACATCTTTGGTTGCCTACAACCAAACAGAGAGGGATGCTCTTAAGGTTCTCCAGATATATATATATTATTATATATATATATAAAAAAATGCCTCCTCCATTCTTCAGGAACTCAGCTTTGTATCTCCCCAAGATATCACCCTCTGCTCTACGATTTGCACACTCCGATCTGGAGACTTGGGTGGCGCCGTTGTCCTGTATCGAATGCATGTGTCCTCGCCTGTCCTGCCCTGCTCGTTTTCGTGGTTCGTCTTTAACGGTAACGTGATTGTCATTATCTGCAGGGCAGAACAGGCCTGGCACGCGCTATCTCCGGTTTACCGGTGGGGAGAGGGGGGGGCTCTCATTCGCTCATTCCAGCAGGCCTGCAATATTCCTGTTTTTATGCTTCAGGGACAAAAGAGCATTGCTTGGGGATTCATTTAAGGAAGTCGCCTTCCAGAATGATCATTTGGGGCTGGGGGGAGTGAATCCGTATTCATCAGATTATTATTATTATTATTATTAAAGTGTAAAAGCTGTTACGTTCCCAAACTGCCATGTGTGTGTTCACTCAGTCTTGTGAAAGTTTGGGGTTTGCTGGGGGAACAAAGGCAGATCAGGAGACAGACTGGGGGGGGGGGGGGGGGGTATCTCCTGGACTGTTACTGCACCCCAATCCTGTCCTCACACAGCCCTGCAAAGTTCTATTTGCAGTTGGGTTTAAAATGTGATTCTCACAGAGTTTCTCTAGTGTTCCGAGGGCTGACATCAGGGCCCCGGACCTTGACGTTTCTTGAATATAGCATCTTTAAAAAGAAAAAATAATAATTTTAAAATCACGTTGTCCCCCCTTTTTGGCGTACATACTGAATCCCAGCATGCATCTTTGGTACTCTTGACTGTTGTTTTTTGTGAAATAATAATAATAATAAAAAACAGAAAAAAGTTAAGAACAGTTCTGTGTCTGTTTATGGTGTATTCCAATCTGAATTTAATATAGTTAACAGAACAAATCACAGCTTTCTGTTAAAATGCATTAGAGGCCTGTAAATCTGTACAACTACAGTGGTCACAATACAACTGGAAAAGAAAAACGCTGTAAATACTGAGAAAGAGGACCAACGCAGCAACAGCCAACACGCTCGACCCACGGGAAACCCTTCTCCTTTAAATGGCTGTTTGGCACAGTGTGCGTGCCTGTAGTGGCCGGTAAGGCATCGCGGCCTGTGAGGGCCATGTGAACACGAGATAAAATGGACATTTGCAATGTATTTAAACAAACTTTTTACACGAAATGTTGGTAATTTTACACCTGCCCTTTTTAGAAACCATTTTGTATGCTTTCTATCTTCATACAAGCAATATAACACAAGCTGGCTCAGTGACCTGCCAAGTTTCACCAGGAGAGTTGACATAATCAATTTTTTTTTAAAAATAACCTACCCTGATTGGTCACCAGTAGGTGACCTCTTGTTGTACATCCATTTGACAACAAAATGGTTGTATTCGTACATATCTGACTTCTGGCTCCTTCTTACAGGCAGAAATGTCCTCTTTTTCAGTATTAAAGTATCTTTGCTTCAGGCATATAGTTAACCTTCAGTTACACTCTTCACCACAGTACAGTTATTTGTGTACCTGTTGCAATAGTTTGTATTGGTTGTAGACTCCATTTGTTATGAAACTGATGTATATTACCAACCAAGCTCCACAATATTCATTTCTCTTGCAGAATAAAGAATATTTTGTTCAGATTTGTTTGTTCCTTCATTGAAAAAGTGATATCTGATTATTAAGTTATTCTTAGCAGTACACAACACAGTAAAAACTGTGTTGGATGGCACCATGAACAGTGCTGGGGGTTTGGGCATTTCATTACTGAAACATTAGCATAGTCGCTAAGAGCTACTTTCAAACGCAGTTTGTGATTTATCCTTAAGTTAAGGTGAGAAATCGTACCAGCTGTACTTGTGTATGTTTGCTTTGAAGTAATTAGTAAATTCAGCGTGCATTTGCTAAGACACCCCCCTCACACACAGCTGGTACAGGGAGCCATCTGTGTCTGCTCCCAGCCAATCACAGCACTGATACAGCAGGCTGAACCATTCCGTCTTCAGGGAGCCACAGTCACCGAGCTCTGTGCCGAACCACACAGCGCCCTGACACAGGCAGGCCAAAAGAGTCGTTATGAGAACACAGTCAATCTGAGCGATCAGCCGGCTGGAAAAGATCACAGACTCCATAAATGAGCGACGAATGGAGCCCCCAGCCCCCACCCCCACTGAGCTGACAACTCATTATCACGGTTAATGAATGGCACAAGCCCCCCGTGGTCCCTCGGCCGGCTGATCGGCTTCCTGTACCGAGTGGCACGTGTAACGCACAGCTCATTATGTCACCACGACGACAGGCCCTAACGGCCCTCGGCAGCGGTCCGCCGCCCTAACGTGGAGATATGGGGGCTGCCCTAATTAAGATGTGGCTTTGGGGACATCGAGTGACATTCAGGCCCACGATCACTCTGGTTAAACGTCGTTTCTGCTACCGCTCCCAAATGCTTTGAAAGTCAAAAGTATGCATTTCTGCTTAACATTATACACCCCCCCCCCCCACATAGGGTAGCCTATGGTCAGAATAGGTAAACAAACTGACTTATTTTTCAAGGAGACCCTTTGGGCCATATTTGACCAGCTGTATCAGCTAATGGCCATTGAGTCCACAGCAATTACCTTGGGCAGATTGCGTATCTCTAAACACCTTCGGCTCCGTCCACGAGCCCCCGCCCACGTTTGCACACCTGTGACTCTCAAACAGCAGGGTCATCAGATCACTGATCACTGAGATCCTCAGGAAAATCGCATCTTGGATCAACCCAAGTACTGGACAAAGGAGACAGTGATACACAATGACCTGAAACGTAAAGGCACATTTGGGGGGGGGGCAAGTAGTGGATGAGAGATGTCATTCCTTTCAATCCCTCAGTACCAGCTTCTAATACTACAAAATACAGGCAGCTTTCCACTGCCAACAAGGTAAATCTACAGTTACGCAAAAAATACCCGAGACAGAGTTTATGAAAATGCAAACGCAAGAAAGTGACATATGCCTGTAAGTAAATGTTCGCAATCTTTCATTGAATTAAATATGTCTTCTTTGGTACGTATTACTGGTACATTTTTGGATTAAATGTGCTTGTGCTACAAGGATAATGCCTGGGATAAGATCTGAATAAAATCTGACGATCGTAAGAGTTACTTGGGCAGTTGAGAACCGTCTTGTACTTGCTTCTGCTACAAAATGCTTCCTGAGTAAATCGATTAATTCCAGAGCAGGATTATTTACAGCGGGACATATTTCTCATGGTTTCTACAGGTACAAAGACCCAAGTTCTTAATAAACATTATTCATGTGGCCATTCGCCGTATTTCCAATTAACAGGAGCTGCACAGATCAGACCCTTTGTCCAGGTCCTGCCCTCAGTAAGCTGTGTGGTCTCCACACTGGTATTAGAATAATGAAATAATTCTGAGCAACTGGGGACAAGACATTAAGTTTCTGCAGCCTACCAGGGACGGTCATAATTCATGTCCCTTGTTTTTCCCATGAGACCTTTAATTATGCAAATGACAACATTTTTCTTTGCAGAAAGCCCCACTCCCCGCTCCCTTTTTTTAAACAATGTTCAACAACATCAAAGACCCAAGCTCAACATGATTTATGTACTCATTAAAAGCCGGGTTGTTTGTAAGATGAGTTTTATATTGACGCCGCGGCACTGACATGCCTCACTTCCCAGCATGCATTGCACAACCCAGACTGGCCTTGAGTGAGTCAATGTCAATATTAAACCGGGCATCTTCGTGCCGCGGCCTATTGTTGCCTGGGAGGGAGTGACGTAAGAATCGCAGTTAACCTTGAGAGAATTAGTTCAGTAGCATATAAACCAAAGATCCTTCAACTGAAGACCTTCTAATCACAGTTACTATTCATCTGACATATAGCTCATGTTATCATGCAAGGATCTGATACACTGCTGATCATTAATCTCTAAGGACTTAACAGCCTCAAAATGTACAATGACAGTTCATTTACCTTATTTCCATATACTGATTAGCGGCAATTTATGCAATAGGCACGCAAGTGGTCTGTCAAGTCAATATCACACACAATTGCCCTATTAACCAATCCTCATTTTGCTGCTTATCACCTGCGGATGTGTACATCTCCCCATCTTGTATGTTTTTCTTACGCAGCTATAGTCAAGTACCTACAGTACCTCTGTACCTGGATAAATAATTGATCCAGAAGAAAAGTTATCAACTTCAAGCCTAGACCCTTTTCTCTGCTCCCCTACTTTGGGCCATTTGCCTCTGAGCTCAGAGATCACCAGCTGGGCTCAGACCACCACCACACAACATATAGACAAAGGATCTGTGTGCCTGTGATCCAGAGCACACCCCCCCCTTTGACCTCCATTGGCCCACTGACCCCAAAAGCTGGACAACAAGGCCATGGTCACCCCCCACCTTCCATCATAAAGACATTTGCAATCCCACACTCATTTATTTGTACTTTCCTTGGAATCTATTTTCGTGGAGGACCACTCAATAACGGCAAATTCACTGAGGAATAAATTAGGCAGGCAGAGAGGTAAATGATTTTTGAAATGGTCAGGGAATCATTTTCTGGTTTTAATTCTGTCTATCTTTAATTGTATGGATGGATTGATGGATGGATGGATGGATGGATGGATGAGGACTGAAATACAATAGTTAAGATGGTAAAAAAATCTTTGAGACAAATGATCTCAGTCACATTTACATCTTGAGCAGGGTCATCACGAAATGATGTTGTACAGCTGCATGAGGTGTCCTTAAAAAAAAAAAATAAATAATATTTGCAACAAAATATTGCGACCAATTTACACCACTAAGTTGCGTTTCACTCTAGAAACTACCAGTCGCCCCAATACAAATCAAGTGAACTAGGCCAAATCAATCTAGAATTCAATGTAACTTTCGGCCCTGAAAACAGAATTCTGTTTCAAGGTTTATCACCTCTAATTTGGTCCAGAGGAGCCCGGACCGACTTTAATCAGGAGCCTCGTGCAAAGATATCTCTATTCCTGCTTTTTCTTGTCTGTGCAGCCCTTAATTAGACCCCTGAAGTCCAGGCGGCTCCTGAGAAGAGGAAGGACGAGCACCAGGCAGCAACAGCTGCAGCCACCGAGGAATAAATTAAAGCCAGACAGAGCTTAATAATGTCATAATGAGCGCATAGCTGCCCGGTGTGCCAACCCTGGGCATAGCCCCGAGAAAATTTATCACCCTCTAATGAGTGCCCGCATTAAATCAGCGCTCCTGCCACAACCGGCCTCGACAAGAAAGCATACGAAAACAAAAACAATGAATGAAGGCAGGAAGCATGGGGCACCTCCATCACTGGGAACCCAGATGTAGGGGGGGCAGCAGCACAAAGCAGATTTCACCACTACTTCCCGGCGTTCTCAAAATGCTCCGGGACACACGTGCATTCCGGCAGCACACCTGTCCTCCGTACATTCTAACCATGGTGGTCCATAATGCACCAAGGTATCCTGCATGGACCTCAATGTTCATGCCAAACAGACTGACCCATGCAGGTGACTGTCGGATGTATGGATGCCAAAAATGACAGAAAACTAATGAATTTGCCACACCATGGTATGCAACTTACTCTCTGCTAAAGCACAGATATTTGGAGAATAATATTTACTGATACATCCGCATCACAGTAGAGTATGCAGTATGAAAATCTGTCTAGAATCACTCTGAACAGTAAATAGATTCTAAAATCCCAAAAATCAACCCTAAACATGCATTAATCATTTCTCGTAGCCAGGGTGCCTGCTTGTGAAATCGTCCTCATTTGAGGTATTCCTTTTGAAATGTCTTAAATGGACTTTCATATACTTCAGCAGAAAATCATTTAAACTTTTATTCACTTGACCCACTTAAAGACACGCAACTACAGTATTAGACCGCCTTCATAATATTCATTTTTAGTTTTTGATCATTGTTTCGGTAATGAAATGCACCTGATAATACGGAGGTCATGCACGTGTATAAATACAAAAATATGGAAAGGAGAAATTCGCAAAATTCCTATTCCTCTTGCTCATTTCCGCCATACTTGACTAAGAGGATGTGTGACAGGCATCGCTGCAGCCGACATTTTTGGGTACTGTGGTCACCCTCATGGACTGACCCTCACAGGTGCACCTAAGCACACCGGGATGGAAGCGCAGACCCTGATGTGTTTCCCCGAGTGATTTATCGGCTGCTCCGCACCACCACACTTCACTTCATCAAGGCGCTTGCGACGGGGCTGGAAATCTGGGCCGCCGACGGCTCGCGGCCAGCGTGATCTAACCAGGCAGGGGTCACCTGATCTTTACAGTCTTCATCAACTCCATCTCTCCAGTGGGACACGCTCGGGTCATGGCGAGTCGCAGCCCTCAGTCAAGACGTCAAGAAAGGCAATAACAGCAAAATCGATACCCCCTGCGACATGGTGCTGCACCCTGACTGTAAGCATTATTACACATGGCAGTGGAGAATTTAAGGAGAAATTAAGCTAGGTAACAGTGGGTTCTGGCCGCTTATTTACTGCTTGGCCCACTGAATATTATCACAGTACCAAACCCTGAACTGGGACGCCAGAGTAGCTAAAATTGAGACAGCATTAGCCACTTCAGCCGTATAGCTAACTCATGTAAGTCTGGGTTCTCTTGTACACTTCCAGGCTAAAATGCGACCTTGCTAAATGGCAATGTAATGCGTTTTCCTATGAGTACAGTTCTTGCATTCACAACAGTGAGGAAAGCCCATCCCCTGCCCCCCCCCCCCAAAAGCCCTCGTGACCATGACCCACCCACTCAAGCACTTCTTCACCGCATGCAACCACGGCACATTAGTGGCGCTAATTGCCGAAATTTTAAGTCTCGTTCTCAGCCACTAAACTTCAAAAGAAGCTGCAAAGGGTGTGAGTTTGTTCATTTGTGCTCACGTTAAGCGCTGCCAGGGCACTGATACATTAAGCATGAAGCATCCTCATGCCAAGATGCCTTAATATCGCATGGAACGTGCAGATTAACAAATTCAGCGCAACCCAATACAGTTTTAACTACTTATTGCTTAATTGCATTGGCTTACAAATTGATTTATAGTCTAAGTGCAAAGCAGCAGTGCTAGTATTCTAAAAAGCAATGCATGTTCTGTCAGCACGTACCACAGTAGAAGCTCACCTTAGTGTAGAAGTAGAAGCTCTTCTTGGACATACCTGGTCCAGCAGAAAGCTTGCCAAAGTCCTTCTCTGGACACGTGAACAGCAGACTACAGGGAACACATTACCCTGGGCCTGGATGCTTCTTTGGAGACTTGAGGAAGTACACAGGACAGGGATCAGGGTACAAGGCTCAGGGTACATGGAGCAGGGGTACAGCAGGGTCATGCCGGCATCCTTGGAGGTCTATGGAGCAGCCTCAGAGTGTCCACATAGATGCATCATCAATGCATCAGTATAATCAGACAGTTTGCGCACAATTAACCTTTGCATGCATGGGCCTTTCAGGAAACACCTTTACATACCTTGAGTCTTTAGTGACCTGTCATATATGTATTTAAATATAAAAATCAGGCTACAAACAACCGCAGCTGTGCAAACTTTTAATACATCTTCCCCAAACACTAGGAAGAGTTTCTAAACAAACTGAACTTTTTACACCATTTTAAAAATAATTCCATCTCCATCTCAAGCACCGGTTTTCTTTCCACATTCTGCATATTGAAACTTTGTGAACTTTAAAGGAAAAACTGTTTGAAAATATTAATATTATGAACATATAAAACATATCAATTTTATATAATTCCTGATCAAAATAACGACTTACAAAATGAATATTATTGTATTATGTTCCATAATGGCCCCTCCATAGGCGTCCAGTGATCAAAACCCATTATTGTTCTTTATCCACAAAACAAGCTAAAATGGCCAAACATTACAAAAACTGCAAATCGATAATTCACACCTTGCACTTTAGGGACAGAGAGTGGCAGTGGGGGTAAAAAGAGTAAGAGAAGGTCAATATGACCAATCGTCTAATGTTTCAGTGACATTATAAGTGATTCTGACTGAGGCAGAAGAAATTATGAGAAAAAGAAGGTTTTTGTTAGAGCTCAGTTTACAAACACGGAACTTAAGTGAAAAACGCAGAGACTTTACCACGTTCCCGATGCTGGCAACCGAGTACTTTTTCAGCAAATAGATGACCCTAAAACAATGATAAAATCTCCTGACAACATTGAAGGACCCTCCCCCGCACAACCTTGTAACCTTCCTCACTGAAAAACATTAATTTAAAACCAGTTAACGATAAGCAAGTGTGACAGATATACATGTAAACAAATGATGAAACAAAAAAAACTTTACATTCAGATTTTTCAATTCAGGCCCTTGCAGAGCAGAAATAATATAAAGTATTTACATGTAAAAAGTAACATTATTTTGCCTCCCCCCCCCCCCCCCCGCCACGGTAAGCCTTTGCTAAAGCCCGGACATGTGTGCACCCCCCAGACAGAGCAGTGCACAGGGAAGCGGGGGGTGCGAATGGCTGTCCGGTGGCTGTAGGCAGCGTCTATGGCACAGGAATTGCCTGAGATAGGACACCTAAACGCGGTGTAATCGGCTCTCCTTTGGCGCAGTCCAGCCTGTCCCTGACCGCAGCCCCTTAAAGTGCCAGGACAGCTTTTCCCGTCCGCGTCGTCTCCCAGGCGTCCGGCGGAACGTAGCCGGAACTAAAAGGCACCAAGATGTGCGAGTGGGTGTCTGTCTGTCTGTCTGTCTGTCTGTCTAGTCATGTATATATCGCATTGTGGGGACCAGATGTTTTATTTTGACAAAGGTTTTTTACCCCCCACAAGGGGAAATTCAATTTTATAAAAATCAATGAATGCAATCAAGAAACTAAAAATGGTTACTTATGGTTAAGGTTAGGGCTGGGGTTATGGTTTCCCCATAGAAGTTAAAGGAAAGTCCCCATTAAGTGTGTGTGTGTGTGTGTGTGTGTGTGGTGGCAGTCTGGGGGCAGGTTTGTAATTAGCATGGCTAGAATGAGTAAGTGCAGCAGGATCCTCACTGGTGACTCTGCGTTTGGTTCTCTGTGGACTCAGGGTGGGGGTGGGGGCCTATGCAGTTATCCTGGAAAATGGCTGACACTGCACCTACACACACACACACACACACACCCACCCACCCAACACACCACCTGAGACTTCATGCCCGCTGACACTGCCAGCCGCTTCCTCCCGGCCGACTGGCCTGTGATTCGTTTGGAGTGCAGAGCAGCGTAAACAAGCTGTGAGCCCCGAACAAGGCCGCCTTTGTCTGGGACGTGTCTTCTGAGGAAGGGGTCTCTTTTCGCTGTAGTTGGGCTCCTTCAGATCCTGTTTGCTTCTAATCCCTATTTGATTAAACTACAAATGAAAAAGCAGAGTGCAAACGTGCACGTCGAGCCGAGATTTATCATCTCAGCCATGGAGGGGAGTTTGCTTGCTTTTTGACGGGAAACTCATCTTCATCCTACAGGTTTGCTCAATTTATGCAAACGGTGGCTCTTTGGAACGTCACTGGTCTCCGATTTCCTTTTTTTTTTTCCTAATTATTTTTCCTTAATTTTGTGGCACAAAGGAGCAGCTACCGTTCGGAAGGCATTCTGCTGACAAATGAGTGAGATTATAACGAAAGCTCACAGGCGACGTATAAGGAAGGATGGTTTCTGTAATGAAAAACCGTCCATTTATAACCGCACAGAGGAGAACAGGAGGTCATCCCATAATAACAGCTTTCATGTGTTAGTATGGACCCTGCTGTAAGGTCCCCTAGCAACATCAGTCGCATGCTATAACCATGTAATTCATAAATTATTACAGTTTTCAGGCCTTTGCCAGGGCTGGTGACAAGGCTCCCCTCACATCTGAAAGCAATCACAAGCGCCTGGAAGAGGAACCGTTATCACGATACATCTCCACTTTCATTCTGAATGTAGCTCTTTTGCCGTGAAGCTACATGAATCGTGACATGAACTACAGACTCTGCGGACCTCTCAGTTTTTGCCCAGATGCTAGTAGGTGTTACGAAAAAGCAGGTAATGGTTTTCCCCTTGTACCCTTCACACATTTACGTTATCGTATTCATTGCTTTTGTTTCTCTTTTGTCATGTTACAAAAAATGAGATCGGCATTTAAAGGCACCATGTGAAAGGCAGGGCCTCCGCTGATGTAAACATATTTGAAATGTCTTAATCTGGCTGCTGGGTAAACAAAGTCTGCTGTCTCCCATCTAGGGCGGGAAGTAAATCCCTCATTCACAGATACAGCCTGCTATTAAACACGGGCTTAACAGCAGAGCTCGCCAAAGCACTGTTTACGACCGGCTATTCCCACAAACATTACCCAGCAGGGCTATACAAAGCAGGAGGGCCCCATTTTCCCCGGCAGAAAAAGGGACGGACTCTATGCCATCCTAACGAAGGGGCCTGGTTGTGAGGTCATTAGCCAAGGTCTGTAAGTCACACCGCACAGGGGTTGCTTTGTCGTTTCCGAGGTTCCACTTAAAAAGTCAATTCGGGCCCCCTATAGGTTTCAAAAAACGAAATAAATAGCTAGCGAGTGGAGTTAGAAGTGCGTAGCTGGCTGGCTACTTCAGCAGCTCCTAAGGAAGGAACGCATCAATTTAATATTCGGTGTAGTGATTGTTTGTGACCCCCAACCCACAGGGGCCCCACAAATATGTGGTTTAAGTGGTGAGGACTGATGCTGGGGAGAACTGGTGAGGACTCGGCACATATGACTTCACAGACACTAAGCTGTTAGTCCATCACTGTGTCCTTGATCAAGGTTGCGCACAGAAAACATACAAATTCAACTTGGTTTGCATTACAGCACATATTCTGAGTAACTTTAAAAGTGTCCAGTGTCAAATCGGGCAGGTTTTTCCATTGTAACACAAGTTGACCGTAACTCATTTGATTTACATATTTTTTTTGTTAGCACTGCACAGTCTTTTTCACTGCATTATTCCTTTGGTACAGTGACATTTAACACTGCAGACAATACTGCTCATTTTCACAGCTCAGATTTGTAAACCATTATCACTAGTTTCCATTTATTTCAGAACCACTGAGGTAAATTAACTGGAGAATAATATAATGCGTGTCCTTCCAGGACGCACATTATGTTTACAGTAATTATATGGACTAATCCAGGCGTCTCAAATCAGGAACCTTCTCAAGTGAAAATATTAATATACAGTTTGAAGTATTTGTTCTTGCTCTTGTAGGCTTCTGCAATAAGATCCTATAGTTGATTGTTTTCAGAACTAGTGACGGTACCACACAGCGCTGAGATGCTGTCTGATGCAGGCGTCTTTCATGCTGGCTTTATGAAGATTGTTGCTGTTTTCCGTCTTGTCATTATGCTGCCTTTTCAGCTTGGTCCCTCATCATCATGTCGCTCCCACAATACATGGTTAATGGCAAACACACACACACACACACACACACACACACACACACACGTTGTTTTTAGCTTTGTAATGCTTTAACAGCTGAGGTCCACTTGTGGTCTGTGCAGCCTTGGCTAATTAAAGCCACAAGCTTTGATAAATCATACTCAGCGTTACCAACTCTCACGCATCTGGCGTGACACACTTTCTGAGTCTCACGCTCACACGAGAAATGTCACGGCAAATCTATGTTACTCCATTATAAAACTAAAATTAGCTACGTCGAAAGCGTTGAGGTACTTTGCAAAACCCTACAGACTATTTACAAGGTAATGAAACTGTTACATACATGTAAACGATTGTGCATGCGTGTGCAGGCATGCAAACTGAGAACCTGACTGCAGCCGGCTGACCGAGGTTGGCAGCCCTCAGCATACTTTCTCTCTCATACTTTCGGTTAGTAAACCTGCATTCTTCTGTGCTTCGGAGTTCGTTCATTTTAAAGCTAAAACACTGCATTAGTCATTCGCTTTACGCCGGTTGACTCTGAAACCTTGAAGGCGATATGTATAGCAGTTTGTGTTTTGTATACTTCACAATATTTTGTGTAGGTAGGGCCCCAAAAATATCTCTAGCGCAGGAGCCCCCGCCCTCCTTAATCTGGCCCTGGGCGCAGGTACACGCTGTTCAGTTCACTAAGTAGCACCAATATGCACCCACGACGCCCCCCATGTGAGAGAGAGTGAAACTGTTTTGATAAGTCGGCACCCCCTCAGAAGCTGATGCTCTAGGCAGCCACCTAGAGTTGACCCGCCATGTTTGGGAGCAAAAATAGATAAAGAAAAAAAAAATGTTTTAACTGGGCATGAGCTGGCCTCTGTGAGTCAGCACCGGCTCCCCCGGGAGAGGGGGGAGCACCAGATCTGTCGTTTCCATGCAACGAAAGCTGGCAGGAAGAGCGCCTCCACTGGTTGGCACGGCACAGTGCAGGCTGCACGATGGGAGAGATTAAAGTGACATACCGTACTCAGTGACAGCGTTCAGTCCTGTAATTTATGCTTATCCATTGTGTTCAGCACGTATTTAACGTTTATATGTGGTAATTAGCATTTAGCCTTTATACACCGTTATTTAGTGTGTCGCTTGTGTTTGCGAAATGTTTTGCGTGTTTATACATTTTGTTCACGTCCCCATGTCTTACTCGGCCATAAATCTCGGACGCCTGGCGGATCGCAGCCGAAATGTGCGACGTCCCTCCCCAGTCATGCATGGAGGGGGGACGTCGCACAACACGGTTACACACACACACACACACACTTTTGCTGCCATGTGAAACACTATTAAATATATCAAAAAAAGGTATATATATATATGGATGGATGGATGGATGATGTATATGTCAGCTGTGGGGAGAAATTAGTTTGCAGTAGTGATTAAAAAGGAAAAAGAAATCTGAATAAATTTGCCAGCGTGGTAATTTCTAGAAGGAAACCTCATTACGGTCTCTTATGGTGCACATAACAGGCTTGTCTTTTAAGGTTCACTGTCATCTGCCTTTGTGTCACAGGTAGAAAAACACACTTCTAACATCCTATGAACTGTTACTCGGTTGCCTTCAGGAAGCATGGCTGTGTCTCCGTGACGACGCTGCATCATGTGACCTGTTACCATAGCGCCTGTACTGTTTTCCCAGGCAGGACCCTTGCGGCAGACTCTCTAGAGCAATGACAAAGGACAGCGGGCCATTCTCCTGCCACTGGCGGCACAGTTAACGAGCCCCGCCCCCCTGTCTGATGCCCACTGGCCTCTGCACGCCATTGGCTGATAGGGTAACGGCCGGCGCCCTATCACATTAGGTGTGCTCATGTTTAGTGGAGATTAAGGCCACGGAGTTGGGGATGTTCCCAGGGAGAGTTCCACTCGAATCCAGGGCAGTGGATTAACAATCCCGGGGTACCTGCCATGGGGACGGAGAGAGGAGAGGAGCAGGCTGAGAGAGGCTCACAGAGCGGCAGCCAGGCCGGTGAGGGGGTGAGAGAGCGCCCCCTGCTGGCCCTGGTGCTGCTTGCGAGTGCGAAAGCCTGGCATAGCAGCCAGCAGAAAGTGAATGTGAATGACATCATCGATCCCTGTGGTTATATAGGGCAGAGTGCCACCTGAGATGGGGGTGACACAGGACTACTGGAAGGCCATACGGACACACTAGAGTGTTATATTTAGAGAGACACAGTGGACATTTCACCCCGGGGAACGGCTGTGTGGCTTATTCCTGCTTCCGACACACCGGAATTCTCCGAACGCCGCACCGTTACGTAATGGGGCTGCGCGATGGTCAGAACCAACCCCCGCCCCCAGCTTTGGGCATGTGTTCCTGGCCTCTGAGACACAGAAACAGGGGCAGCCTGGCTTCCTCTGAGGGAATTCTCCGCCCCCCCCCGGCCCCCCCCAGCCCCAGACTTCCAGAGTTGTGTCTCTGTGAAGATTGTTTTTAACTCACGCCCCAGCCCCTGTGCTTTTCTTGGCGTCCCCCTTAAAACCAGCTCCCTCCGAACCTCTATCAGAGCACTGCGGCACTGGCCCCGCCCCCTCGCACCCGCCACCCGCTCTGCAGGCCGACTTTTACAGCCTATCTGGCCCCAGTCACATGGCCCTTCTCTGTCTCCGAGTGCTTTTCCCGACAGATCCCCATCTCACACCAGCCCAGCCCACCAATGGCATGCAGGGAGCTGCCAGACTCCCAACCAATCAGGGCCTGGTTGCTATGTTGGAAGTGCGTCTACATCCTGTCCGTGTTCCACCCGACGTCACAGCCAGTCTTTTTTTTTGCCCTCCTCCAAAATCATGCATCAAAAAACACAAACAGAGGACCCCCCACCCCCCTCCAGAGAAACAAGGCAGCGCATTTAAATGTTCAGCTAACGGGTCCGTCTCAATTAGCGTTTTGCAGCGGGCCGCTAACGAATCGCCACCTTCACCCTCGGCGACTTAGACGGCACAGCAGCGGGACAGCGGCTGCTGGTCAGAAGCTCGGGAAGGAGAAAAAGTGAGGCATGAAGCGAGGGAAGGACTCGAGTGCGCCCCTCGCAGTCAGACGGCAGACGGCACATATCGCAAAGGGTGGATTTTAAAATTCATACTAAATCACAGACTCGGACACTTTTGCACATCTGAGGTGAGTTACTTTGTCACGCACAAAGTGTCAGCTGACAGGGCATGGACACTGTGTTCATATCCTATATAAATAGTCTCAAAATATAGCGGGACTCCAATAATAACAGACGCACGCTGTGGTATATAAACGTTTATCGTGCGGCTGAATCAAACAGCCCTAGCTGTCACCAGCCAGCCTATCCCCTCTCCTCTGAAGACTTCCAGAGCGTTCTTTGCTATTCCCCCTCAGCTGCTCTGCGTCTGCGGGCTGCGTCTCACAGTGATCACACCACAGGTCTTCTCTGCTGAGTGGAGGTGTCAGCCATTATGAAACACAAGCCCTCTTTAGGGTCACCAGGACACTGCCTTCCAGAATATTCCAGCGTTTCTCTGAATCATCCCGGTCTACAAGGTTGGAAATCAGTATCGAACTAGAACACCAAGGTACAGAGACACGCTTAACTGTCCTAACAAAAGTCAACAAATGAAGGTAACATCCGCACAAAACGTTTTTTTTGTTGAGGCCTGAAACATGACTTAACCATCCAAAGAACATTTACAGAGAAATCTACTAGATCACTCAGATCGATATTTAAATCAAGCACCAATGTGAAGATTATGATTTTCTACTTCCATGAACTCCACAGCATGCATGTGAATACTGAGGTACGATCAAGTCGGCTGTAGCTAGGAAGGCCAGCTGATCCATCTCCATGAGGCCAACTTCCTTCTGCATTACCCAAATTATTGCTAGGCGGCAAAGTGTTGAAGGACACAATCTCCGTAGTTTTAAATGTTCCTCCTTCAAAGGCTGTTTCTCTTACGGTGGAATGGTGAGCCAGAAGCATTCAGGTCAGTAGGGATGGGAACAACCCTAGAACAACTTTAGGAGTTCAGAAAAAAGCAGACTTGTCAAAGTATTTTAAAAAGGCAAAAGAATTGAAAAACCATCCTCAAGCTTTTTGTGTCCGTCTGCTTTTGATTTGGTTATATAACAAAATGGTAACAAAAAAAAGAAAAAACTCTACTTAGGACCAAATTTATTTAGCTCTCAAATATATTTCAGAGTTAATCAAGGTTGTTCAAATGTTATCAACAAAACAGCATGCTTGGAATATAAATTACAATTTTGAAAAGTTAAATCTGGAGGGTTACTTCTGTCAGTCAAAGACTTGCATACGGGTAGTATTCTGCTGCAGGAGCGAAAAAGAATTTTTTTTGACTGACATTGAAATTTAATAAGAGTTTTGCTGGTAATCACTAAACAGGGCTTGATGAGACAGTAACACACAAAGAAAGTGTTAACACAGAGAATGAAAGAGGCAGAGCAGTGCCAGCCCACAGCTCCCTGGGTGAGTTCATGACGAGGGTATGTCTCACTCACCAGCGCCCCCTGGTGGCCCGGACCGAGGAGTGGCTCTCATTAGCTCTCCACTGCCTCCGCCTGTCCCCCAGACGACCGAGTCAAAACATGAAAGATTTATGAAAGCCGCATCGCAAAAAAAAAAAAATAATAAAATAAGCAAAGCAAGAAACTGTGTGTTTAATTTTTTTTTCCTTGACTCACCAGCACGTTTCTGAGCCTGGTGGGGAACTGGAGGGGCGGGGGGACAGGTGGCCCTTCAATGCCCCCTCTTCATGAGACGAGCTTTTGAAGAAACGCGGGAGACAGAAACTAATTTCAATCTGGGCCTCTCCCGCCCTCCCTCTCCCTCGTTAAATATTAATCTCAAAGCGAGAGCAATACGAGTGGCCTGCTTGCTTTGGCGAGGTTCTCCACCGTTGAGTGGCAGGCAGGAAGCTGCAGATCCTGCTGGGGGCCCCGACGGCTCCAGAGCCAGCTCTGGGTCAGCTTTAAAAATGCGTAGAAGGTAGAACGCTTCTGAAGCACTTCAAAGCCTGCCCCAAACACACCAGGACGCCCAAACTCGGGGCCACGTGCCAGAGGGGCGGGCGCAACACCAGGCTCTCCAGGATGCATGTGTCCGAGTCCCCACAAGTCAGGTCTGTAAATCCCAGGGGGGCCCTCAGTCTCACTCCAGCCGGCCTGGTCCAGGTTCCTCCACCCTCCCACAAAGACCAGAGGAAATGCCAGGATACGGAATCCACAGCCAAGGGCAAGGTGGCTCGGCACTGACAATATTGAAAATGGGGCAGTACAGCTCTTTGACCTCCAGGAGGAGCCAGCTAGAGCAGTTACCAAAGGATTGTGTGTGTGTGTGTGTGTGTGTGTGTGTGTGTGTGTGTGTGTGTGTGTGTGTGTGTGTGTGTGTGTGTGTGTGTGTGTGTGTGTGCGCGCGCGTGTGCGTGTGTGTGTGCGCGTGTGCGTGTGCGTGTGTGTGTGCGCGTGTGCGTGTGTGTGTGTGTGTGTGTGCGCGCGCGTGTGCGTGTGTGTGTGCGCGTGTGCGTGTGCGTGTGCGCGTGTGCGTGTGTGTGTGTGTGTGCGCGTGTGTGTTTCCAACACACAATTCCCAGCAGTGTGGAAATCACGGTGCCGTATTTCCCAGGGAGCGACTTCTCAGCATTCCCACTTGGGGGAAGGTCCCACAGAACCAAAGGTAAATGCTTTCCTTTTTATTTTAATTACAAGTATAATTCCTTAAAACGACACCTTTTCATGCATCTTGTGTGTATGTTGCAATCGGCGAAAAGCAAAAATTAACCGAACCCAGCACTCAGATAACAGCAACAAGTAGATAAAATTATCCTCAGCCAATGACCCCGGCAGAGGCTCTGAGATCCAAGGTGCCGCCCACCCACCGTCCCTCGCATGAACACCAGGTGGCGCCGTCCTGGACCGGGCTGCGCTTTTGGTGAGCGTCGCCAGGCAGACCGTAAATTATCACAAGTGCAATTTCGTTACAATGTTTCCAATTCACTGGGAGACTTACTGTTAAAATACTATCTGGCGGAAGGAAAGGCAGCATCCCAACACTTTGCGGTACATAATTTGTTAGGCATAAAAAAGCATTCAAAAGAAATATAGCAACATTAAGAAGGTGGATATTATTATAAATCCACCGTCCGCAGTCATCAAATACAGGAGATGCGTTTGGCATCAGCTGATATTAGGAAACTGATACTTAAATCCCACAGCTTGATGTGTCTCTTTGTTAACAGAAAATGCAGTAATTTAACAGGTTATGGTAAAGCTGTGAGCCACAGACAATCAATGAGGAGAAAAAAAAATAATTAAGAGTGAATTACAGTGTGGTTTATGAGCAGGGCAAGATTTTTCCAGTGCAATTCAGAAGCTAGACCAGTCTCTCCTACCTGAGAGAAGACAAGTTGTTTCATACTATAAATAAACCAGCTCTTACTTTGATAAAACAGGAAAACACCTTCTGAATTTAAAGCCGCCTTGAGTATATGACCGCCGCTGAATAATTACTTAAATGAGTTGATTAAAAACCTATATGTACCAAATAAAAAATTTAAAAAAAGTCCCTGCATTAAAGGTTTTGATGCACCGGTGTGTAAAGTGTTTTATGATTCACGCGTCGGTGTAGTTTGGGGTCACGGGGTAATACTTCATTCCTCCGATTAACCTTTAGTTTGAACAAAGCACCTGTTCCACATTAACAGAAGCCAACTTGCCTTCTAATGATGCTCAAGCCCAAAAATATCTAATTATGTCCCTTCAAAAAGGCAGGAGACAACCTAATATTTATAAAGTATTTTTGCAGCCACGTTCGGCGTAGCTTCAAAAAAAAAAAAAAAATTTAAATTAAGGACCTTGCTCATCCCCCCCCCCCCCCGGCCCCCATCCCTTGTGTGTAGATGCTATAATAAAGGGTAATTGTTCTGTGGGACGAGCGTGCAGACTCGCCAAACTTGAAAACCGCAGAAATCAGCTAGAGATCATCACACACAGAGGCCATGCAGGAGTCGGCCATGAGTTCATGCAAGGTCAGAAACTCACAGAAACACACTTACTTTCATCAAAAACCGCCAAGATTGCCGGTGTTTTAGCCGAAGAGTGGCGGCTGGCGTGTTCCATCTTCGCCATAGCAACAGCCTCTATCTTACTTTATCATTTTAATTATCCCCTTAGAGACCATACCTGCTTGTCACTGACTCATTAACAATTCCCCTGGGATGCTGGGTAAGCCCCCCCGCCCTGGTCTCTCTCCTGCTGTTTCTCCACTGTCCCCTCGCCCTTTTTTTTCCCCGTGAACCTCTCATATAAACAGACCGTTGATCCCCGAGTCAAACTCCGGTCACTAGACCACTTGCATCATCTGAAATTGACAGGAGCAGAATATCCAAAAACGCTTATTAAAGTTTCATCCTTTCAGTCTCAAAAAGTTCATATGGGGGGGGAATGGAGGGGGGGGGTATTTCCTGTCACTTGGCAGGCACATTTCGACTCCTCTGACTTCGTAACTATGCCATCAAGTTGACGCCGAGGGAAAAGGACAGTCTATCAGAGGCATGCTCTTCTCCTCACCCCGGACAGGCTCATTACCTTCTGAAGTATGTTAATGTTGCTTCCCTGCGGCCAATCCACTTAACAAGAAAACGCTTCGGTTCCTGCTGAACTAAAGCTGAAATGTGTAACTGGTTTGTAACTCGATGCTGCTGCCGGTGAGCCAAGCGCAGACTGGAAACCTCCCACCACAGGGCGGCACCGGCTTGGGACAGAACCACGAAGCCCATTGCTACAGACTCACCCCCAGGTCACAATCTGCCTTTGAACTCCCGCTGAAAAGACACGAGCTCATAAATGCAAAATTCAAATATTGGGAAACGTGAAAATTTAAACCCTCTTTAAGGATCTAAAACGGAGAATCGGACATGAAAGGTGCTTAAGCTACCATGTTTTACACCAATACCTTACAGGATTCCGCGTTCTCAGTATTTTTTTAATGCACAAAACTATATTTTGCTGCTTCTTTTCCCAGCAGAGCAGCATTTCATTATGATCACTATTGAAAAACTACTCCGAAATGCACATTGTCCAGTCTTCCTCAGTGCTGGTGTTTACCACCATTTAAACTATGTGTTTGCATGGGCCCCTTGAGGTTTGGGGGCCCCCTGTTGGTCACATACAGTCAATACATGAAATATGAAATGGGCCTTGAGGGGGGGCGGGGGATGGGAGACTGAGGGAGCCCCCAAAAATAACAACCCCTCATCCTGGTCGTCTTATGGATATTTACAGAAATTCAGATACAAAAGTTCCGGAAATGGCAACCCAGTGTATGGTCGTCATGCAGGGTTCATGCTGCAGACGTGCCATAGCTGCAGACCATCTGCAATGCTGGAACTTCTCACACCAAGACAACCATAAACTTTGATGCCAGGACTGGGGTGGTGCTTTTGAGCAAACATGCTCTTAATAGTCAGGTTTATAAAGCGTGGTATGGATGTTGTGTTGAAAATCCGTATTTCTGTAAAGCTAGTGGTGCATTACGTACATGCAGAAGGCAAGGACAGACAGGTATATGGGATTTCAGTTACAAAATTTTATTTATTTATTTTTTTTAAGTTTGTAGCTATCGTGAGGGGGGCAGCATGGTGGTGCAGTGGTTAGCACTATTGCCTCACACCTCTGGGACCCGGGTTCGAGTCTCCGCCTGGGTCACATGTGTGTGGAGTTTGCATGTTCTCCCCATATCGTCGTGGGGTTTCCTCCGGGTACTCCGGTCTCCCCCCCACAGTCCAAAGACATGCTGAGGCTAATTGGAGTTACTAAATTGCCCGTAGGTGTGCATGTGTGAGTGGATGGTGTGTGAGTGTGCCCTGCGATGGGCTGGTCCCCCATCCTGGGTTGTTCCCTCCCTCGTGCCCATTGCTTCCGGGATAGGCTCCGGACCCCCCACAACCCAGAAGGATAAGCGGTTTGGAAGATGGATGGATGGATTTATTTCCAATCTGACCATAAAGGGTAGAAAAGGTGTTTGTTTACCATCTATGTCCTGATCTCCTTTCTGACTTCCTGCTACTTTCCCTCTGGCCAATGAACAACCGAGTCTCATTTGCGTCACTGAACAGACCAGCCACGTTCAGCTTCCACACTGGTACCTCTGGGACAGAAATCACATCACGACTGCTACCCATGCGGCAGCGTTTCCGCATCCCCAGCAAGTATGAACCAGCCTCCAGACTCATCCTGACATTCCCCACTGGGAGAGACTGCCCGCCTTTGACAGCTGACCAAGTTGGAGATCAGCAGTCATCCATTAGCACATGCTAGCCTGTGGTTTGGGAGACTGGGCTATCGCCTGGAACATCTGGCTTCACAAGCAAAGCACTAAGAAACCATGTCTAACTATTTAATAATTAAACAGGATTTGGGGAGAGATCAAGCACTCTGCTATCAGTCTATATGCTATACCACAGCTAATTAACTGCTATACTACGCGCAGGCAGCAGAACTGCAGTGTTAATTAAGACATTTCTGAACCCATACCCACTTAAGCTTTCATCTTAAGTGTAATTTCATTTCTGTGTCACCAGGACGACAGACTCTGGAGAGACCTTACAGAGAGGATGACAGACATCGCACAGAGGTGATGGGAAACTCAACAGTGGCAGTAATATGGGAGATTCGCACACTTTGAAGGACACTGAAAAAAACCACAGATCTGCTGCCATGAACGTTTAACGCGTCTTTACCAGGGCTTCCATAAATAAATATTTGTTTTCTGGCTTATGGTGACGTAATTTACATTAACCAAAGAGTCTCTACATATGGGTTTAATTTTACTTTCCGAGTCTTCATTCCAGAGAGACACTAGATTTATTCCTTTTTTGAAAGACTCAAGGAGGATAGATTTTTTTCTCCCCCTTTCAGTGCATCTTATTATAACACTCCTGGGTTCGGCTCCCACCCGGCTGGGACACTATAATGGCAGCGAGCATTTTCACATGACAGGGGAATAAAGCTTCTGGTTTGGTGGAAGAGCCAGATTTAAGTCAGCTGAACTGTCGCAGCGACGATACAACTCGCATCTGTGATTTCATGCAACACACTCATTACAATACAATCAAACTCACATACATGTAAAATCTGCAGACTATGAATAATTCAAACCGACTCTAACCAGTGGCTTAAGTCACATTCATAACAGATCACAAAACACAGTTATACCTAAACATTCCGACTTCCCCCATTGTTTGGCTTTTTGCTTAGGCTTAGATAGTATCATGTGATGTGACATTAAATTACATGCTGGCTGTAAAATCTCTTATAAGAGGGACACAGAGCTGTAAAAATCTTTGGATAATAAGGGGAGCCCAGAGCTGTAAAATCTAAAATATACGAGGGGCTCTCATTATTTTATTTTCATTCCAGAGATGCCTGGATCTCACTTGTGCCGAGGACCAAGTGGAAACATTCTTACAGGAAGTGCAGAACTCCAAACAAACTTCACGCCATCCTGTTCCCAGCACAAGAAGTGTGGCCCAAGAGGAGCCATAGTTAAGGAGAAGATCATCTTCCAGGGCAGACGACTGACTTTTTTTTTTTTTTTTTCTTTTGTGGGGGGGAAGGTTGTTCATAGGGTTAAAGGAAAGCTGCACACGTGCAGAGCGGAAAGTCTAAGAAAAGTGGCACCCTTTCATCTGCCTTCCCTCCCCTTCTGCCATGAAAAGCCAGAGCAGGAACCACAGCTGAACCAGGTACAGACAACTATCAATGCAGCTGGAACTGCCCCAGAGTCACAAATCGGCAAATCAGCCCCAGGAAAGCTGCACTTTCGCCATAATGAATTGGCCAGCGACCTACTCAAGGCTTAGCCAAGTGTTTAACAAGAACGTATGGCCTCAGACTTAAGAGTTAACAATAAAAAAAGCGTAACAAGATCCATTCATTCATCCTCGGACAGCTTATCCCAGTGTCAGGGTCACAGTGGGTCTGTAGTCCGTCCCAGGCAGCACAGGACACAAGTCCCCACAATGCAAAATGGCCGAGCATTAGCCATCAAGCTAACAGCCTTCAGCATGTACTAATAATGGAGCTGGCAAATTTTGGAGGGAATTTCCCTGAAATATCGACAAAGAAAACCATGAAATAGGACCAAAATCCCTCCATTGTCACATCTGGATTCAGCTGATTCAGTTATGATTAGTGAGTCAGACGTCTTTACACGCACACGCTCTGGGGGCACATTCAGCAACGCCACAGCTTGGACACCAAATGGTTAAAAAATAAATAAGTAAAAGCGAGAACGGAGTAAACCTGCGACAGGCCACTTCCCGGATGGCTTTACCTTCTGGGTTATAGAGTAATTTTGTGGCACATTCGCAGGTAGCGTGTGACCCCGATACTGTAATACCAGTTAATGGATTAATTTCAGGATCCACGCTTTTCCTTTGGAAACATAAACTTCAATATGCCACCTCAGTGAAGGTAATCCACCATAACTAATGCGGTGACCTTCACTTTTAAGGCATATTAAAGTTTGCATGATCTAATACTCAGCGCCTTTAATCTTTACATGGGGTCTATGGTACTGTGGACCGCGAGGCTTAGAATGGGCCTGATAATTCAGTGAAATATCCCTGGAGTCATTAAGAAACACGCAGGCTAAGTTCTCCTGATAAACATATATATGAAAAAATGCAGCTAAATTTATCCAACTGTCACTGCGCAATTATAAAAATAACCCCTCTGGCTAAGTCACGCTTTGCATTAGAGGAACTGGCATAATGAAAATTAGCTTTGCATTCTCCCCCGTATGGAAAAATACAGGTTACTTTCTCATCTTGTATTGTATGTTATTATAACAGGACAGATATTAAACATTTACAGGCTGGCCAGGTAGCTATGTTGTCCCACGAAATCGAGTGGCACCTGTTACCATGGTTACCACGAGCATTAAACCATGGCCGCGTGTGTCCCACTTTCGGGTGTTAACATCGCTCTCTCACCCACCTCCTCCTCGTATAACCACGGCTCACGACTTTCCCACATGGGTGACATGGAGGCTTTATTGCTCAAAAAAAAAAAAGAGGAGAGAAGGATAGATTTTAAAGGGTGCTCAGCCGATGTCCTCTGATTTCGTCCCTGGGGAGGTCATTTAAAGTTACAGCCGCATAAGTTGGCTGTCCTTACACGCGAGAGAAGAACACAGTTATCAATCTGAATAAGGCAAACTTCGGACTGTCACACAGTCGACACTTCCGGGAAACTTTCTCAGGCTTTTAGACTGACTCTGGAGCTCGGAGCAGTTTTGTTTTTTTTTTATTAAAAAAAATAAAATCCTGCCAATAAATGACCCAGCTGTCAGTCACCTGACGGGTAAAGGGCCTCCAGCCAGCACTGCACACCTTAATCAAACAACACCCAGGGAGCAGCCAGCTGAGCCCCTCACTCACATCATCACCTAATGAGCCATAGCTGCAGCCAGCCGGGGATTTTAAAACAACACGGTCGCCAGCCCAAGCCTTTGATACCCAACACCGGGCCCACGGCGTGAGACTCACATCTCAGAACTAGGGAACCGTCCATGTGCTTTAGCGAGGGATCGTCACCAAGCACCGACTGGTACTGCCGCTGGCTTGGCCGACGGACCCTCCCAGCACACTGTACAGTTACAGGTTCAGCACAGGCAGGAAGAGATGGGGAGACGGGCAGCTCTCCACAGGCCGCGCGGTACAGTCGGCCATCCACTACTGTATTCAAATCTATGCTGCCCTGATCAAAACTTATACCACCGACATGTGCTACTATCAGGCAATACAGCGGGAGGGATTTCAGGCCTGAAACGTGGCTCGGCACCGAAGAAAACTATTTCAAACTACACAAAAGAATCAGCGATGTCGTCATCCTCTTGATCGCAGGTCTCAGTGGTTTCTGGACACACCTTCCTTAGAGAACAACACATAAGCTCAGCTGTAATCAGGATCATGCACTCCCATTCTCCTCCCCATTCACGTAGTGAATACTAATAACCTCGAGCTGCATTTAATTAAGAATAATCCACACGGGCTGCCTGATAATGGGCAGGAAAGCAGCCAGCCTTGTGAATGTTTCATACGGCTTCACTGAGCTCCAACAATACTAACCGCAATCACAATATGAGCAACGCCCGTAAGGATGGGGCCTATTCTAGCACAGATACACATATGCTGCACACCGATAATTAACATCCATTTTTCCTGTCGCAGTCCATCGAGCTGCTCGCGAAGGAAGTGGTCCGTCCCAAAATGAACTCCGTGCTATTTTTAATATCCTAGCGTTTGCGTCTGACGTACGATAAGCAAACGGTACCCAGCACTAGTTGAGGAATCCTCCCTGAAGTACCCCGTTAACAGGAGGGCACGTGCACGGGCTTCCTGGACCCTGATAACTGATGTTTTGCTGTTGGGTTGCGGGGAGGGATGGAAGACGGCTACGGGTTGCATTACAATGAGCACAGGCTCATGGGGGACCGTTTGTCTGGAAACGACGACGGCATTACAGCGATTGTCTGAGTGTGTTTTGTCTACGGCAGTGGAACATCAGGAAATGTGCGCTGAATTTTACGCAGAGCAGCCGGACATCACCGAAGGCGGTCTTATTTCAGAGGACGCTGGACGAAAAGGGCAGTACAACAATAGCACCGGTCTGGGGAGGGAAGGATACACGAGAAAGGGAATAAATTAAAATGTGTGCGTGACATATCGGGGAAGCCGAAACACGACATGCACCCGATCACGGCAAAGCCGAGTGCGTTTTCACAGCAGACACATACGGACAGAACACAGAGTATCATGGCACATTACTTCATCATACGATCATCATGACTATCATGATGACTCAACGAGACATACAGGGCGCCAAACACTTCCCAGAACGCTGTACGCGGCTCTCAAGTAAAATACCTTTTTCACAAGTTAACATTTTTCAGGATCTATATGTGGCTTTTTATTTTTTTAAGCGTTTTAACACTTTTTTCTTATGTTTTACTCAGCCATGGGTCACTGTGAAACGGAGCGCTGTAACGTCCTTGATGGCCATGAATATCAATGTGAGACAAACAGGCGATTCTAGGGACACGGGGGCCCTTGCAAGGCAACCCGCCCAACATGGTAAAATTTATGAGAATTATTTTAGCATGAAGGCTATTAAATTCTTTGATATTAATTCATACACAATTCCACTATTTTCACTTTATTGTGAAAAGCAGAATATACAAATAAAGAAGATTTGTCTTTGCAATATACTGTGTAATCAGCCCTGCCATGGCTGTCCTGTCCCTACGCCTCTGACGATAAAAACCAAAAACCCCAGGGAGAACCAAGAGGGACTGATCCTCATAAGCTCAGGCAGACGCCGTCTGCCCATCCCATGTATTCATTGTCGTAACTCGGAGTTCAGCAGGAAGCGAGAATTTAGTCCAGCGGAATTTGTGGGACAGCCGAAGCCGAGCTACAGTGCAACAACGTTATACATACAATCTGTTGCATTAAAAAAGCACATGGGGCGTGATTATTTTCCTATTGAAAATACAGGCTGTGTTGCGTCCATGACCCTCCAGCGCCTGGGAAGGTGAGCTGCGCTGCACGCAAGAAGTTAATGGCCAGCAGGGTCCCCTTAATGGCCAAGGCAAACCGCCTTATCGATTTCCTCGCAGAGGAAAGGTCGGAATTAAACAAGTTGCTGTGGAGTTTAAAAACCGAAGCGATAAGAGTCTCACTTCATTATTGCCGGTTGGCTGTAAAACTTTATTTCTGCGTTTCGAGTCACGCTGGTCCTCCTCGTAGCAAAGCGAGCGCCGCAGCGAAGAGTCTGTCCCGCTCACTTTCCCCAGCCGCCGCCTTTGAAGATGAAGACATTTCGAAATCTCTCTGAGTTTGAGTACTGAGACTATCAAATATTCCGTATCATCTTCCAGAATAGAGCTGAGGGTTTCCTAACTGGCACACAATTATGCATTTCTGGCAGGGAAAAGAAACTCTAAAAATGTTGTTTTTCTTCTCCTCTTTGTCATTAAATCCCATTAGACTTCGTAAGATCTTCATTTGTCCAAGTTGTCAGTGAGCGTACAGTTTCTTCACGATATACGGTATAGAGAGCCGCTTTTCTCTCCCGCTGTTTACTGCATTTTTCACCAAACTGAGTCGAATCAACCAAGTTTGTGATTGTGATTCTTGTCGGCAAATCGCGGGTAAACAAAACACCCAAGTCCATGAACTTTTAAAAACTGGAAACACAGTGAATGTATTAGTCTGAATTGCCCCCAAGCTGTACCTGGATTTCCTCCAGAACCCCCACCCACCCAATAACAGTATCATAAGTGCTCTCTCAGCATAATCGCCATCCCAGTCTTTCTGTAAGCGTACTTAGGCCATTATTAAATTATACTCCAAGTTCTCTTGATAAACATATATATGAAAAAGAAAGTGGATTTATTCATACTAAATGCATTTGACTGTCACTATGGAATTATAAAACGCCCCTTCGGGCCAATTTAATTTTTGCTCTATAGCAATTTGCTTGGTGAGACAGTGCCCCCCAGTGGTTATATCGCGTATCATGGACATAAACGGAGGAGAAACTCAAAGTAATCTTTTCCCCTCACAGCATTATAGCTCATGTTAGTAATTAGATCTATTTATTTATTAATGTATTAGTAAGTGACAATGACAAAAAGCTTCCATGTTTGCAGTAATGGGTTTATGCTCTCTGCATCATGGTGCTGCAGAAAGAAACTCATGACAGAAACAACTGCATTGGTGGAGTGAATTAAAATCACCAATTAAACTTGAAAGCACAAGACACAGAGTTACAGGAACACGTGCCGAAACAGAACCATGGCTTTGGCTGCAAAGCTGTTTTTTTTCTTCAGGTCAGCAAAGGAGCAGACAGTAAGCTCTGTAAAAAGGTTTGGGCAGGATGATTCGGGCACTGTGTAATTAATGCCTTGCATGGCACTGACGGGGAGCCAGATCCAGGCTGACCCCAACCCCCCCGAGGCCGAGGGGGCGGCGCGCGCTGATTAAGCCGTCCACGAGAGCGCAGGAAGCCAACCTCCCACCGGCCTCGTTGGGCTGTTGCCCATTGAGAGGCGGGCACAGCGGTCCGGGGGGAGGGATGGGATGGGCGGCTGGGAAGAACAGGAGCGACGAGGGGAGGGGTCGGAGGATCGAGGAGCCCCCCGCCTCAAAGCAGGATGCAGTGAGGACAAGACCCTTTATCTTGGCTGATATCCCAATCAATCAGGGAGACAGCGAGGGAGGTCCCGGCAAGTGAGAGCCATCCCTAACAGAGGTACAGGGAGCTACTCCCATCCATCATAGTAACCTCCCTCCAACCTTTTAACTCCCGGATTCATCAGAAAATTAGTTTGTGGTGCCGAGGGGCTTGGGAGCATTGTAACGATAGTAGTGCATCCGGATAAACGAGTTAATCACGAGGATTAGCGACACGCCTCTACTACGCAGGTGAAGACAGCACGCGCCCCCCCCCCCCCCCACCTTCCCGCTCCCGTAACCCCAGCCAACCGCCATCGTTTCACTTACCATTACCCTCACAGCCATCATTAGCTTTCACACGATGGAGAGACACACATCTATCAAGCCGACCTGGGTTCATTAGGCACCTGACACCTGGGGCTACGGGAGCAATTAGAAAGCGGCAGTATGGCACTTGGCGGCGTGTCACGGGTGCACCGGCACGAGGGCCCGGCGAGGAGGGGCCGAGCGGTGATTAATCACACGCTCCAGTTGCAATCTGAGCCCTTGTGTTTGTGTGCTCGTAAAAACATATCGAATAATCTGATGTAGCAAATGCACCAATTACTGGGCAGAGAAAATTAGGCAAATTAGTGGACAAGTAAAAAAATACAACATGATATACTGATGAAGAGGGTTGGGGGGGGGGCAGGGTTCCATCAGCTGCAGGTAGGACACGTCAGAAAAAAACTGCTCCCTGTCTCATTTGATCATAGTGGAGACAACAGGCAGGCGTATGAAAAGGCAGTCCGCCTCAAAGACAAAGGAGTGCTTGCCTTGCCTTGCGTGCCCCCCCACCCCCCAAACTATTTGCCCTGGTCTCCCCTATTATGCTCCATCAGTTGTCAGGACGGCTGCTTTTTGCAGGGGCCTCCTGATGGCAGCGTAGGGGGGGTGGCCGCCTGGCGCTAGGTGGAATGAGGCTGCTCGTCCGTGCAGAGCATGCGTCAGGCCGAGGCTGGCAATTCATCACCACAGCGGCAGGCTGTCATTCTGGGGGGGGGGGTGGGCACATTCCACTGCTTGTAGCCCCCGGGGTGTCTATCCAGACAGGTCAGAGCCCAAGGATGCGAGATCAATTACTTTGTGCTGTGGAATCAGAGCGAGGAGTTTAAATTAGGCGGGGCTGCACTCTGACCCTGTGAAGCGGACAGCAGGCGTGCAGGCAGTCCTGTTGGGGGGGGGGGGGGCACAGCAGTGCAGTGGAATCACAGGCGAGGAGCTACAGTAATGGCCTTCCATTACAGCCAGACACTGCACAGCTTGGGCCCAGAAAAAGCAGAGCACTGCTCAACAAACAGCCCCCAGTGCCCATTAGGGGAGAATCGTCTCGCAGGCCCAACACTGGCAGCCACTCACTTTCTCTCAAGATCTGACATTTCCTGTCTAACTGGCCACTTTGGTAGGACATTGGCACAAAGCTCTTCACAATGGTATGAGCAGGGTGCAAGAATCCTGTCATTAGTTGGCAAGCAAGACAGCCAGATTATTTGGTTCAAAGTGGCATAATAGCCAGCCAGCCAGCAGTAACCACTTACCTAGTTAGGGTTGCAGGAAGTTCAACCTAGACGGACAGTCCATCACAGGCCCTCATGACCAAGAGTACATCTGGGTCACAGCTGTGAGGTCACGCAAGGTGCCAGCAGGAGTCGTCCACGACGTGCAGCTGGGGGGGGGGGGGCTCCCTGGATTCATGCAGTGACTCGCCACCTGTCAGGCATTAGGGATAGAACGGCGCACCCATATGCTAAAAAGCTGGGTACAGTGTGAGGTAGCACTCTACATCCCATAACAACGTGCAGACCCAATGACCAGAATATGTCCTTTGGAACTCAGACGTCCTCCCACCCATTTTAACTGAAAAATGAGTCGTGCATCACATCATGACAGGACAGCGCAAATCTTTTTAGTATAAAAACTTTATTTATAAGGAATAACAACATGCAATTAACACAAAATGAAAAAGATATTGCACTGGTTTTACTCTAGCAGTTTGTCATACCCTGAACCCCATTCCACGTAAGCTGCGGTAACCCCTCCCACACTAACAGACAGAAGCACTCTGCCCCCCCCCCGCCACCGCCAAAAGGGGGCCCCATCCCCAGCAGGGCTGGACTGTCTATGGCACTGGTCTCTACACGCAGGACAACATTAACACTGCTAAGGATTACACAGATCCTGCATATATAAAATTTTTAAAATTATTTATTATCTCTCTGTTAAAAAACACACAAGACATCTAAGAGAGCTCCTTCCACAGTCAATGTGTGTCATAGAGATTAGAGAAACTGTGTGAATGAGAGAAATGGCAAGGAGAGATAAAAGCAGACGGTTGCACTTCTCTCAGGTGGTCAGGTGACCCTGCCGCACCCCAGACATACACGTACCCTCCCTCCAGCCACAAGCGTCATGGCGAGTAACACACATTTCTCACACTGAAGACAAGTGGTCCTTGAATAGAACAGAGACTTTCAGCTACAGAACTACAAGACCCAGAAGGCCATTGTGGCTATGTCACTCCCAAGATGCACTTCCAGTAAGCGGGAGCCCCTACAACATTAAGGCCAGTACAACTGTCACCTAAACACAACACTCTCACAAATAGATTAAATAGAACAGATCACTTTATTTACAACTCACATTTTTTCCACCCCTTCTATAACTGTAAACTTTTTTTTTTTTTCCAAAGGCTATTTGGGGGTTTAACAGGGACTGCAGGTCTGTTTTAGAAAGACTTTGGTCTGGCAAGCTGGATAACTCCTGTGTATTACTGTAGTGAGGGAATGTGTCACTGTGGATTTCCTGATGCAGAATATTGACACTCTGCTGCATTATGCACATAAGCTCCATACTCTGCACACAAGACTGTCATTTCTGTAAAATGATTTCTTCCTAATAAGTCAGGAATCCTCTAAATGCACAAAGCACACAACACCTGTCTCCTAATCAGCTCAGATCTTTGGGTGTTTGCCAGTAAACGTCATGCTTCCATGAGATCAGCCAGGGCACTTCAGCGAGCAAGACTAACCTGCAAGCGATCTTGCCTTATGGTATAATCGAAGGTGCATTCGCAGGCCTGTCAGGACATGCCACTGTGACATGGTGGGGAAATACACTGCTGAATTCACAGCAGAACAAGAGGGGGAGGGCTCTACGGGATCTTAGGGATGATGGTAGGTGAGCATGAAGGGTTACACGCTGTAAACACACCACGCAAACTGCTGGCCCTGGGAGTCCACTGCTGATCTGAGGTCAGTCTGAAAGGGATTCGGTCACAGACCCCTGCAGTGGGGTTCAGAATGGTGCCAGATCTGTGCACCGGCCTTAACGCATATGTGCAAACGTACTGCAGCCCCCAGGTAAGTGAAGGACTGCTGTCTACAGCTCTAGCTGTCCCGATATGAACACACTCTCCAAACACAACACACCTCTCTCTCTCTCTCTCTCTCTCACACTCACACTTATAAAGAGGGAACCACTCAGGAAATCAAACAAACCCCAAGCACAAAACACGGCATGCTGGTCCTCTGTACAAACTTACAACCAACAGTGACAATAACCATGATTGTAGGATGGGGTCAATTGGAGGCTTGAAAACACCCAATAGCCACTGTAGCAGTAGCAGACTAAATCGACAGTTTACCCTACCCCCCCCCCCCCATTCTCCAGCTATCAGACAGCTCAAGTCCCTCTCGGTTCCATCACCCATGCTGCCATGAACCTGCGTGATTGTGCCAGAACCAGAAGTCCCAGATTGGAGCAGAACTCCAACAATTTGGCAAAAATCTCCACTCAGATATGAAGTTCAGCAGGCTAACAGGCGGTGGGACAGGCCTCTGGCATAGGAGCAGGAGCACAGCACTGAGTGCATGCAAAGAAAGCAGCGACAACACCCTGCAGCCCGGTTACATGCACTTAATCTACAATCTGGCTTCAGTGCTGCTCGAAACATCAGTAAAAGCCAAGTGGTAATAATGGGGAAGCAGCAGGTTGGAGTCTGGCTATGAAACAGCCAAACTGCTCGCTTTTTCTATCTTTTTAAAAATCGATGTCATAGGTGTATTTAATTTGCTAAACGAAAGCCATTTTATTGCTGAGATACATACTTGCTTCCCCCAATAAAGCTGCTCTTGGAGAAAAAGAAAAAAAAACGAATTATGAAAATGAAATGTTTTCCTCTAAGGCACGACCAGTTAGTGCGAGTGACCCGAGAACAGATTGGAATACAGACTGCTGCCTTTCAGCTGGAGAACATCCATAATGGAAAAGGAAAGATCTGCTTTCAAAGTCCATCCCAGCGACTGCAAGCCGTTCGTTTCGCGGAGCGGAACAGACTCTATGCAAATGTCAGTCAAACGGGAGGAAAAGCTAACAATCCAAGTGTCAGACACTAGACATACGGCGGAAACAATCCCGAACAGAGCTTGTCATTTATTCCTGTTTTTCTTTCATCTTAACAGCTAGTGCTTCTCAGGTTAGTGTGTCGAACGTACTGCTATCCCAGCATGCCTTGTCGCTAGTCCATATCAGTTGGCAGTCGCTGCTACGTCTTCCTGCCGGTTTTGTCCTGCGGTGTCGCAGGTTTCTGCGGAGCGCTGCCCACCTGACCCTGCCTGAGCTGCTGGTGCGCTGGGCTGTCCTGGGGCAGGGAGCCTGCTCGCTCTTGGGACCCCTCAGGGGTTTGGGCAGAGGTCCTGCTAGGCGAGAGCCTCCCTCGATCTCCGATAGGCTCCACGAGACTCGGAGAGGCGGCAGCCTGCTTGGGAGTGGATACCCCAGGCCGACGCGAGATCTGAGGGCTGGCCTGTCTGGGGGGCGTGCCCGACGGCGGAGTCTCCTGCTCCCTGCAGGGGGGCTGAAGAGGATTCACTGGCCGCAGGTCACGGGCCCTGTCGAAGGCCTCCCTGGCAGCGGGGAGGCTGAGTCTGACCGGACCCAGAACGCTTTTAGCCACGGTGGCCAGCTGGGACACGACCTTGTCAACCCCGCTTTCAGCTAGTGGAGCGGCAGCGGCAGCAATGGCCGCAACATGCAAGGCCTGCCGCCGATTCTCCGCCTCCTTCTTCTCCTTACTCGTCCCAGTGACAGGTGCAGGGGGGTCTCTGGAGTCCGCGACTGGGGTACAGGGCTGAGGCTTGGGCGACAGAAGCCCCTTCGGGGTAATATCGTTTGGCTTGGCTTCAGCAGCAGGACAGCTGGTCCTCCAGTCCTGTGGGGGCACTGTTGAGATAGGAGCTGGCTTCTCAGGGCTCTCCTTAGTGATAGAAGTAAATGCGCTGCCAGGGGTGGGAAACGGGCCTGGCAGCTTGTTCACGGGCCCCTGGGGAAGCGAGCTGGCTCTGGGGGCGGACACGGCCTCCAGCGCCACTGCCGCCACCGGGCCACTGTCTGGGACGACTGGGACCAGGGTCCGCTCCGCAGCCACACCTTCAGTCCGAGTCTGCGGCAGTTTCCCTGGCTGAAGGGGGGCTGCAGAAGCCGGAGCAGGGATTGGAACGGATAAGCTCGGGGCCGCTGTAGGGACCGCCTTTACAGAAGGAGCACCCATTACAGTTGCGGGCCTGAGCACGGAGGCCGGGGGCACGAAGGGCACCTCCTCCTTGCTCCTGTGCCGCCCATCCCCCCAGCTGCCCAGCCGGCGGCCGTCCTGGCTGTCCTCAGAGCCCTCATCCGTCTCATCCTCAGAGGAGTCCACCTCGTGTATGGCATCCTGCTTCTGCAGTGACTCCCGCCGGCCTGCACGGTCCTGCCGAATGGCCGACAGCTTGTCCTTTAGCTTGCTCTTCCCAGGCGATAGGCCCAGAGGGGTGGCCCCCATTTCAGGGGCCTCCTGCCGGCCAGGCTTCCGGGACGGGGAGGGCTTCTGCAGGCTCCCCTTCTCGACGGGGGCCGCCCTGCCCCCCAGGAGGGTCTCGCTGGCCGATTCCTGCAGGCTCTGCAGGCTGGGGTCCCGCTGTAGCATTTCCTTCTTGAAGTCAGAGTGTGAGACATCCAGACTGTGCTTGCGGGAGGCTGTAGGCAGCTTCTTGTCGGCGGCAGAGGAGGGAGAGGGCGAGGAGGAGGAGGAGGACAGGGAGGCAGCCAGCTTCTCTGCCGACTGCACACGCTTCAGCAGCGGTGACCGCGGCGGCTCGGCGCTCTTGGGCCGTGAGATCTGCCGCACCAGGGGCGGCGATGAGTGCAGCTTCACAGGGAAGGAGGGGCCCAGGTTGTGGCCAGCCAGGGGAGAGGGCGAGCGCTGGGGGGAGGTGCTCTGTGGCGTCGGTGAGGGCGTACGTGCTAGCGGTGACAGCGGGATGTTGCCGGCCGATTTGCGGCGGGGCGAGCGGTACTGCCTCTGCAGCTTGGGACCCAGGCCGTGCAGGGAGCTGGGCCGGATATGGCCAGAGCTGGCTGGGGAGTTGGGGACGCTGGAGCTGGGGGAGCTGCTCTGCGAGGACGTGCCCCCTACTGGATGGGAGGAGGAAGCGAAATGCCAAAAACAAATCAGTACTGAATTGTCTCACTCGGAAAAGTTACTTACAAGCCTAAACAAAAACGAACAGCTAATTTTTTAGCATTGTAACATCGCGTGACCATGTCAAAGGTGACACCGACACACACTGAAGGGGGCGGTGCTCCGAGGGGGCGGGGGGGGGGCCTACCAGAGTGTGCAGAGTCCGGCGTTGAGCGGTAGCCCGGCGTGGGCGAACGGGGGGACAGGTTGTGTGTGGGGGAGCCGGGGACACTCTCCCCGGACGACAGTGAGCGGTTCAGGGAGGACAGGCTGCGGCTGGTGTGCAGGAGCGAAGCCTGCTTGGTGATGCGGCGGAACAGCGACGTCCGCTTCTTGGTACTGAAACGTGTCACACATCCCCAAGGTCACATGACGGACTAAGCAGCTCACTGCGGCTCAGAATGCCTAAGAGCGGGAGGATCACCTGTCCTGGCTCTCCTTGGTCTTGGTCTTCTTGTTACGCCGGGCCATCTTGGCTTTCCGGCTGGCCTTGCGGGCAGGGCCCACCTTAATGGAGGTGTTCTCGAAGGGCGTGGCAGAGATGGACACCTTGTTACCACTCTAGTAGTGCAAGGGAGAGAAGATGGAGGATTGAGCCGGGATGCTCAGAGTGCTATCAAGGACAGAAGACGGAGTGTGAGCCTGTGCTCGTACCTTAAGGATCAGCTCCACCACCTCGGTGTGCACCAGGCCGTGCACGGGCTCCCCGTTGACATGTGTGATGAGATCCCTCTCCCTCAGGCCGGCCTCATGGGCAGGACCACCATCCTCCACATGCTGACACCCCCAGAAGGAAGGAGAAGACATTGAGACTGGATCTCCTCACAAGTGCAGACAGCACACTACTAAATAACTACTTTGTCTTTAGTAGCCTAAATTTTTTTTAAGTAACATTCAACTAGCCATCTTTAAAAAATTATGCGCAGGGTACCGTAAAGAGCATTAGCATCACATGGGGATAAATCCATGGGTATCACCGGCTTGGGCTGGGGAAGACAAAGGGACCAAAGCCTCCCCAACTATTTAATCCCACAAATATTATCTCTAGCAAACCACAAGCACATTCCACTTACGATGAGTAGGAATTAGTGTAAAGCTGTCAGATTTAAAATAGGAGGGAGACGAGTTGGCAGCATGGGTAGAAGAGAGGTCAGAGGCGGCCGCGGTGCTGCTAATGCAGTAAAATAACTGCCCTTTCTATTACTGAGCCTGAAAATCTAGCTTTCCGCCAAATTAAGCCTATGAAGATGGTTGGGGTCACAGTGCCCCTGTTCCATATTGCCAAAGTACACCCTCAACTGACGCGGCCTCACAGAGGAGTCGTCATCTCACAGGGTAACTGACACTCACGGCGGAGCTGTCTTCTAGCAGGGAAAAGCTGCTCATACACCGCAAACAAAATCAAGAGGATCAACGTCGTTCTGCTAATACAACTTTGTATGATGTGGAATCACCGCAGTGATCATCACTTCCGCGCAGCGACTTTTTCATTTGTTCTGATCCCACCCAGTGTCCACAACTTGCTGACAAGAAATGTGACACAACCGGGTCGGTCAGCAGGACTAATTACACAGTTACAGATGCGCTTCACACTGCACCACACTTTAGATTAAATTAATGTGTATTTGTGTATTTCTGCTAAATGTCAGAACCATGTAATGTTTGCCGTGGAATGTGTTTTGTTAGCGTGTTTAAATTGTTGGCTTCAATGTCTGTGCTACTTGAGTATTAAACCAATAGTAGTTGTTAATAAACAGAGCAATTTTCATATTAAAAGAGCCATCATCCCCTTTAATAAAGTGACTTGTGCACTCAGCACATTACACTCATTTGCGCTCTGTAGGTAGGTCTGCTACATCGAAAACATTCTGTGCCATCTGGGGTTGCGGTGTGATTTAGAATGAAGGTGGCAGCAGCATTTTACAGCAAGTGCGCAGCAAATTGTTCTCACCGACGTGTTTCATTTAGTTTTGTCCAGACATAGTTTGACCTTAACTTACAGAGACTCACAGAGAAGTTGCTGTCTTCACGCAGGGTAACCGACTCTCAGGAGAGGGTCACAGACAGTCCATGTTTTTGCTCCCTCTGAGCTCCCTGCCAAACAGACCACATTTTTGCTCCCTCTAAGCAAAAAAGTGGACTGTCTGGCAAAGAGCTTGGAGGGAGCGAAAACGTGGACCGGCTGTGGGTCCCCAAGGACCGGATTGGGAAACACTGATCTAGGGACATCTGCTCAGACCGGTTCTGCAGCAGCTGCTGCAGGATGTTCTTGAGCCCTCTTTGCACTCACCCAGACCATGTGGTGCACGGTGTAGATGTCTGTGTCACCCATGTAGACGCGGATGGCGCGCAGGGTGAAGCCATACTTCTTGCCGGAGCGATGGATGACGATAGCGGGCTTGATGTTGCACACGGCAGGAGAGAGGTCACGGCTGGGGGAGGAGTCCCTCGATGAGGGGTTGGAGGACAGTGAGCGTGGCGACATGGGGCTGGCCAATGGGGAGGCGACGTGGTGCTCTGTTGGAGGGGCAAACGGAAACCAGGTCACGTTAAATGTTGTGTATCCAAGGCCAGTTCAGACAAACCACAGCCATACTGCGGTAACTAACATCACTATTTACAGCAAGTGGAGTCCCCATGTCGACCCCCCCACCACTACAAGGTAAATACTGCTGTACAGCAACCTGCTGTGTTTTGAATAAAAACACCACAGCTGATCTTTAAAGACAGGGAAGCTCAGGCAGAGGCTGCAGGACCAGCTGCTGCAGCTGCTCTCAGGAGCCACTTAAACGCAGTTAAATCTGGGTAAACGCTGTTCACAGAGAGGTCCAAGGGCCAGCGGCCGATTCCCCGCCCCCCCCCCACACACCTGCGGGGATGAGCAGCGAAAGCGTGGTGGCCGAGGCCGACTTGATGACCTTGTTGAGGGGACGGGAGGTGTGCTTCTCCAGGGACTCTCCTGAGAGCAGCCGGTGGCGGGCACGGCGGGCTGCCAGGTCGCTGATGGCCCTGGGGGTGGAGCTGTCCACTCCCTCCGCGGAGGGCCCACGTGGAGAGGACCGGTCCCACACGTCACTTGAGCCACCCGCTGTGACAATAGGGAGATGGAGTCAACAAGGGTCTACTGTACCCACGCAACTCCTGCTACATTCCTCGTTTAGCAACTAAGTTAACGACTGTTTATAGATATGACGGTAATAAATTCTTTGACCAATAAGCATGTTCATGTCCAAATTTTAATTAAGGATAAAAGATATTGAGTAGGAAAGGGGAGTAAGACCATAAGCAGCAGGCTACCGAGATTGTCACTTAATGACCTAGTTGCTGGAACTGAACTCGGTCGATAGATGAGGAGAGGGGTGTATTCCTGAAGCTCACAAGTTCAGGCTGGAGTTGGAAGTACCGTGGGTAGGGCACTGAAAGCCCTGGAGTCACGGACCGGTACCGGAAGCCGGGCTCTGCGAGGCGACCGAGGCAGGACTCACGGGTGAGAGTGGCCCTGCTCAGCTGGCTGCCGGTGGAGCCCGGGGTGGTGGGCCACTCATCCAGCTTCAGCTCCCTCTCCAGGGGCAGCTCCGGGATGGACAGGGGCAGCTCCTCGCCCCGGGGCCCGCGAGCCGGGGTCTGCGGCAGCAGCGAGGGGCTCCTCCGGGCGCCAGCAGTCTCGTCTTCAGTGGAGATGGCGAAGCGGGGCATCTCAATGATGGGCCGAACAACAGCGCCGGCGCACAGTCAGCGGGGGGCTGGAGTCGCTCTCCGTATGCGAGGACTCCGACACAGACAGCCGCTTCCGCAGGCTGCAACACATGCGTGCACATACTGTGAGTAGTGTTGGGCGGTACACCGGTTCAGACCGAAAAACGTCATTATCATCATCATCGTTATGATGTGAATTTTTCTTAAACCGCAATTCTGGTTTAAAAAGCCCACGCAAGGGTCGGAAAGTGGCGCAGCTGGAAACTGTTTAAGGGGGGACCTTCTTCCACTGCTGCACCGCTAAAAATGTACCGCGAAAGAACAGAAACGGAAGATATCGCTCACGCTGGAATTGAAGAAAAAAAAAAATTATAATTTGCATCTCGGATACTAATCAATATTAAAAATCTGATTAGAGACTCATTTTCACCACTACTGATACCAATAGTGCAGTTTTCGCCTCACTTCACACAGCACCACTACAGCACGTGCTCGCGCTGGTTAACACACATACCGAGTTGGCACACGACTAGACAACACGGTGTTACAACTTAAACTTAATCAGTCTACTCACTTATGAAATACAGCTACTGCTAGAATTACAGCTGATTCACCATGAATCAGCCCTTTAGTTTGTGTCTGGCTGCAAACGTCCCCACCGACCCCCCCACCCCCCGATCTTCCCGTCAGGCAGGCAGTTACACCCCAACTCCACAGCGTGAGTGGCAGACCCAATCTGATGGATGAACGTCTCACGCACATTTCTGGGGATCCGACCATCCAGCTGCGGTCACGTGACTTGAGGCCACCCAGGCTGTCGATTCGGTCCCCACCCTCCTCGCTCAGGCTGCGTTTGGTGGGCGGAGGCGTCCTCTTCTCTTCGTGGAGCGAGAGGCGCTCCATGCTGCTGTATACCTGAAGGACAGCAGGAGGGGGGGGGGGGTACAGTTCAGCTCTGGGGATGAGGGGACACCTAAAAGCAGAACATGGACCAGGGCCAGAATGGCACTGGGCTGAGCAGGTCGGGTCATGTTCAGCCCGCTGGCCTCCGGCTGCCTTACACACACCAGGTCAGGCCAGAGAAGGGCAATGCTCACCTTGCTAAAGCGAGGGGAGCAAGAGGAGAACTGGCGGATCTCCAGGTGCTCATCGTCATTGGTGTCGTCCTCCTCCTCGGAGTCCAAATGGTGATACCTGTCGGATCGGGCTGCAGGAGACAGAGAAGGGCTCTTAATCCGCCTGCCATTCAGACGTAAATACCGCCTAAGTCCACGGTGGCTCACTGTCGAAGTAGCTGGTATCGTCCTCCGATTCCAACTGGGGGATGAACTCAGCCTTCTGCCTCAGGAGGCTGTTCCAGTCCAGGACCGAGAAGAAGCGGTGCTGCTTCACCTCGAAGGCTCCACCTGCCGAGAGCACAGATGGAGGAGACATTTACAAAGAGAGGTCTCCTGGGGGGGGGGGGGGGGGGGGGGGGGGGGGTTGTATGAAGATGAAGGACCTGGAGCCCCACCCTACCTGTCCCCAGACGCTCCAGGGGATTCTGATACAGCAGCTTGGAGATGAGGTCCTGGGCTTCTGACGGCAAGGCCTCTTCCTCCTCGGGCCAGATGATCTCATCTACGGGACAAGTGCATCTCCGTTACGGGTGCATCTCCGTTACGGGTGCATCTACGATCACGCAGAGCTCGTGTGAGCCATGCCAGTCAGTCAGGGCCAATCCTGCAGGTTCCCTTTGCTCGGTACTGACCGCTGATGACCTGTCCGAAGAGCTCCTCAGGCGTGTCCCCGAAGAAGGGCGCGCAGCCCACCAGGAACTCATAGAGGATCACACCCATGGCCCACCAATCCACCGGCTTGCCATAGCCCTGTCGGAGGATCACTTCCGGGGCGATGTATTCGGGGGTCCCACACACCTGGCGACAGGCGGCGTGTTAGGGAGGACTCTGCTCCGATAGCGCAGGACACACCAGAACCGGGCCAGTGAAGGGGGGCCTCACCTGCTTGTCCAGAAACTCACGAGCGTCCTTCTCTATGTGCCCCTCGTACAGGTTGGTGGTGAGACTCATCAGGCCGATCTTGGACAGCCCAAAATCAGTCAGCTTGATGTGTCCCAGTGAGGTAATCAGGAGACTGTGGAGCACGATCCGGAGGACAGAGCTTAACACTATTCTACAAAAGCTATTCAGTCAATCACGAAAGGCTGCTTCACCTGACAGGCGAGTTTCGTGAACAAAGTTCTCACATAATTAAGAATGCAGACCATTTCTCGGGAAGCAGTGAATGTTCAGTAACTGTTGACAATCTGAACACATATGATTGCTTAAAGTAAGAGTTTAACTCTTACTGGTTCTCCTTCACACCTCTCTCCCCGTCTGCTCATTTTAGTGTCGTTAGACAGCCAGACAAAATACGCAAACAGCTTTTATTTCCATACTGTTTCTTAGATCGGAATATGTCTAGCCTGAAGGATTTGTTTTTCCTGACAATGTGTGGTGTTCTGTCATTTTTCACAGTCAACTGTTAAACCAGTCACAGGGGTTTTGGACAAGCAGCAGACGTCCCAGGGGACGGTGAACTAGGCCTGCCTCAAAGAAAGGACCCGGTCAGCAGGCGCGGTGAGGGACCCTATCAGTGCTCACTTGTCGGGCTTGAGGTCTCTGTGCACAATGCCATAGTTGTGCAGGTACTCCAGTGCTAGGACCGTCTCGGCGAAGTACATCCTGGCCATGTCTACGGGGAGAGCCCCAATGTTCTTCAGCAGGGTAGCACAGTCTCCCCCTGTAGGACAGCCAGATCAAGGTCGTCACCTCTCTACCCTTGGCCCAAACCATAAACGCCAACCTAAGGCGGCTCTTTTCATAAATCCAATGAAAATGCCCAGGATGAATCCGGACCATCAGTGCATGACGGGGGTCAAGACGCACCTTCAACGTACTCCATGACCATGCACAGGTGCCGGCGCGTTTCGAAGGAGCAGAACATGCTGACCACGAAGGGGTTCTCAGCGAAGGTCAGGATGTCCCGCTCCACGAAGGCCTGCTGGATCTGATTCCTAAGAATCAGGTTCTGCTTGTTGATCTTCTTCATAGCAAAGCGCTGACGGGTCTCCTTGTGCCGCACCAAGAAGACAGCCCTGAAGAGCGTGACAAGGGAACAGAAAACTGAAGGGTAGCTCAGCGCTGGAGGCCTTGGCATCCATAGACTGCTATAAGCAGAAAATAACAGTCCACTTTATCTGTAAAAAGGATCCTTTACCCATATGCCCCATTGCTGATGAGCTTAATGTTCTCAAAGTCTTCCTCACATGGGGTCTTCATCTTGGACTGCGGCTGTACCACAGCACCACGATTCTGGAAGGCAGCCAGGGTAGAGGAAGGGCAAATGAGGACCAAGACCACCGGCCAGAGACACGCGGCCTAAGCGCACGTCACTCACCTCCGTGGAGTCATCCGTCTCGGGAGTGTCTGGGTTGCCACTGTCATAGCTGCTCAGCTGGGCCATTTCTGCAGGAATTAAGGTAAAAAAAAAAAAAGACAGGCTGGGTGGAAAGAATTGATGGCAATGGTATTTACAACAAGCTTCAGAGGAGAAGGTGACTGATAAGCAGTTATTCATCAGTGTTTAATTTTAGAGCCTGAGACGTAAAATACCTCCTGAATAATGCAGCTTGGCCTTGAACATCTGCCAGGCTTTTGTGTATCCCTGATGGGTTAAGGTGATTCCCAGTGCGCCAACTACACTCTGATCACTTTAATTAGTAACTGTAAATAAATCTGGAAAATTTGTACCTAAAAATAATTCCTGTACAGGAAGCCCAGCTTCTTCAAATATACTCAACGCAGACGCGGAAGATGTTTTATAACTAAGATAACTTATTACGACTTCGTCACTCAAAATGAGCTCCTAATGAACCGTAAACAGCAGTGAGATGCGAGGCCAGCAAAGCACAGAGTGCCTGAGCAGAGCGATCGCAGACTCTCACCCTCCAGGGGATCCCTGGTGAGGCCCAGCTGGCTGATGATGTAGCGGGGGATATCTGACTTGATGCCCTGGCCCTCTTTGGCATGGCCTTCAGCAGCTTCCAGCAGGTGGTAAAACTCCTCCGGGTCGAACTCCTGAAGGAAAGGGAGATGGAATACGTTTAACAGAATACCTAACGGCGAAACAGCTCGGATGCAGCAAAGTCTAGTATTAAGGCCCCATATTAGGGCCTCACACAGTGATTCATCAGCCTTGGGCTCAGATCACTGCAAGATGACGCCTTTTTAATGCAGCACAGACAGAGGCAGGCAGCCTTATTCCTCTGCATGTGCCGCGTTTGCCCTGTTCATATCAGGGGGAGTCACAGCACTCTAGGGACAAGGCATATGAGTAAATGAAACTACAAACGCAGGACCCAGAACCCCCTGAAGACTACAGGACAGGAGCGAAGAGAGATACAGGTTTGGGAAAGACAGAAGGGATGCTGAGGTGGCGTGTCTCAGGAAAGTAGATGCTATAGTACAACCGCAATACAGTTACAACTCTTCATACATTGAACACCCTGAAATAGCATTTTAAGGGTGCAAAGCCTTATCCTTCTGACTGAATAAAAAATACCACAGCAGGACTGTAAGCAAAATGATCTATGAAGGTATGATTAATAAATAATGAATGAACGATACCCTTGTTTAAAGCAAGCAAGAAGAATTTGGATGAAAGAAAGAAATGGATTATCTACCACCATACGTGGAAACAATACTCCATCGTCATACCCCCCCCCCCCCCCCCGACGGATCAGCCCTCACCAAACACTCCAGCAGGCGTGCAGGCCGGGCGATGATGATCATCAGCTTCTTCACCAGCTGGGTGACGAAGGTCACTTCCGCGCTTTCTGATCGCTCGTGAGCCTGTTCGGGGAGGGTTTGAGCGTTAAGCAATCTTCGCTACATGGCACGGTGCCTTAGTATCTAATAGGAGCACAGAACAGCCAAGTACTATACATCATATACTTGTTTTGTTACATGCTGAGGTTCCATGGTGTTGATAAATCTTTAGGAGATGCCTAGCTTATGTTGATCCAACACGAAACCTTGTTGCTGTGACTACAGCATCACCAGGAAGCATGGGATGTAGGCCAAATAAAGAGCCGCGTAAACGCACAGCCGTGTGAAAAAAACGCATCAGCTCCACGTGTGGATAAATGATCCAGAAGCCAGACGTGTTAATAGAAACATTGGTGAGTGACGGCGACGCCTTGGGGTCCTCAGCAGCCCGTGAATAATTGATAGGGGTAATGAGACCCACAGAGAAGCCAAAGAAGGGAGACCCCACTTCTCTGTGAGTAATAGCCGGCTGCGGGACCCTCCCATCCATGGATAATTGAGTGGTTTCCACCCGTCGCACCTGCTGAGTCGGTATTCTGCGGTCAGAATGTGCTGGAACTTCGTGGTGGCGTCGGCAGGGTTACGTAGAAGCGATAAGTGTGTCACCCTCCTGGGTCCTTAACAGCATGTTTTAGCAATGGACACGTCAGATAAAGGAGACGGTCACTGATACAGGGCCAGCTGAGGCTGCTACAATGAGCAATGGGTCAGCAGACAATGGACAAGAGTCCCACCTGAACTTGGAGAACATCAGCATGTTAACAATGGACCACAAAAAAAAGAGAAAAAAAAAAGTTGTTGGTCACCTGGGGCTTGTTTCACAAAGTGGGATTTTTTTGCTTAGCCAGATAACTTGTCAGATTTATGGTAATCCAGGCTAAGTGAAAGTCGGCTAAGATAAAGTCCATTTAAACTGGGGTACTTAAAAACCAACAAGTTAGAGCTAAGCAAGAAATCCTGATTAGAGAAACAGGCCCCAGGTCTTTAAAACCAGGAGACAGAAAAACTTCAAAATCAAAACGAGAATCTGAATGACATGCAACCTCTAGGCTGGCCTTTCCCATTACATTACACAACTGACAGTCCCAGAACGATGTTACCTGATCAGGTCCAAAGAGCCATGAGGACCTGTGAACACCTGGGCTGGTTACCGTGGTAATAAGAGGAAAACAACTCAACTGCTTGAGCATCCACTGCCAAAGTGCTCCACCTGCAACTGTCCAGCGCCAACCGCCAAATCTCCTCTTCCTCCACCTTCCTCTGCCAGGAGAGGTGGGACATCTTCCAGCGGGCCACGTCAGGCAGCCGCTGGATCCACACCGCGTTTTTATAACGCCGGCGGCCGAAACGCGCCAGCCAATTAGCAGGCCACAGGTGATGTCACCGCTGCCTAACGACCTCACCGTGCTTTTGCTGCATGCCAGACGGCGTGCTGCGCTATCAGCCAGGGCTCTAAGCACACGGAGGGTGCAGATGCTAGGGGAGCGTCTGAGCGACCAATCAGCCAATCAGCGAGTGCGCTGCTCCCCCCGCCCTTGTTCCCCCACCCAACATGGCCCCCACCATTTCCTCCAGGTCGTCACCAAAAACATCCGTCACTGGCGCGGGGCACTGGGGCGTGAAATTAAAATCAGGACAACCCCCCACCTTAGCCGATACAAGGTCCAGGGACCTGAAGCTGGATGATCTGATCAGCAAGCTGGGTGTCAGAGAGCAAAAGGTGCCGTTTCCCGGAGACGGGACACAAACATGCAGCAGCACAATCCCCTCCCTCCACCCCTACAGCACCAGCCCAGCTTCCAGCAGCACGAAGAGCCCTTTCTCATCAGCAAACACAAATAATACAAAACACATCAAGTGTCATTTAATTCCAAACACATGAATTTAACAGGTTACACCATTAAATATAAATATGACTGGGACGTCAGAACCTATAGCATAGCTTAACATATCCCAACAAAAGTCAAACAAAAACAAACGAAGAAAAAAGTAAACAAAAAAAATCAAATGAAGCAAACGTTCACACACTCACATCCTGCAGCAGCTTCTCCAGGTTCTCCTGCAGCTCGTAGAAGTAGCGGGAGGTGATGAGGCCCTCGCGGGACTTGTCCAGGCAGTCTCGCGTCAGCTCTATCACCTGGTGGTAAATGAAGCTCAACACGCCATCGGCCAGGGGCTCCACCTTTCCCGGGGCCGAAGAGGATAGGAAATCCGCCAGGCGCTCCTCCATCTGAGCGGTAGCCTGTGGAGCAGAGGCAGACAGTGCTGGATCAACAATGGCCAGCTCTATGAAGCCTACTGGCTGAGTTTATGCTTTGCAAACTTCACTGCACTGGATGCAACACTCCTATAAATCCACCACCCTGGGCCTTCCTCTTTTGAAGTGTGCCACAAGCACCTGTGTGGTTCTTTAAATGACACAACAGAGCAGTAACATAGCTGTGCTCACCTTGGGGAACCGCTCCTTGTACACATGGTTCATCATGACGATCTCATGGTCAAAGGAGATGGGCGACCGGCCAGGACTGTAACAGAGCATAGACAGGTCAGTGAGCACCGAGAGAACCACAGCATGTCTGCCAGCTGCCAGGCAACAGACTGGACCACATCTCAGAGTTGACCTGGGACCCCAGAGCTCCTCTACTGTGAGGGCAGATTTCGGCAAGATGAGAGCATATGAAACCTGTGACCTAAGGAAGATCATTCACTGTTCAGTTACATGCAACCACATGGGACCAGGAAGCTGGGGGTTTTCTCCTAGTCAGACCAAGACCTTTGGAGAGCAGCTGCTGGTTGGGACTCAGGAGGCTAGGAGAACAGGTCTGTCTTGGCGAGGTGAGACTTCAGCCCCTGCTTTACACAGCTATGCGTCAGAGTATGAATGTAAGGTGTGAACAAAAAGGCATCAGGCTTGAGCCATTTGTCACATCGAGCAGCCAGAACAAAGAACGATAGTGTGCAGCTATAAAACCGGAGGACGGGCCTTTCCGTGATCTGGGGAGAATGATGAACCGCATTTGCTGCGTGACTCACACCGCACACGACCGCCACATGAGGTAATGCATTAGGTCATCGCAAACAGCCCGCCAAAGCAATTACCCGCTTAATTGATTGAGGAAAGACTATGTCAACTTTGCTGGTCCCATGCGTATCCATGGAGACGGACCACGGCTCATCGTCCAAGGCTAAAGTGAGCCTAATGCAGAATGACAGGAGGCTAGGTGCAGAAAAACAGGGGGCGTTCTGTTCTCAATTCAATTACCAAACAAACTGCTGGTGCACAAACAGGGATGCTAACAGGGATGCAAAGGAATGTTACGTTAGGGTTTATTTAAAAGGGTGGTTTTAATCATTATATACATACATACATAATCTTACACATTCATTATGAAATATTAAAAATGAAATGTACTGCAGGTACCTGAACAATGCCTAGAAAATCTATCAACATTTACAAACGTATTTCTGGACCAGAATTATTTAATTACAATCTCTCCATCCTGTTCACAGTGCAGGTGGGATCAGCGAGGAAAAGCTTAATCTGAGTATATATTCTGCCTGTGATTGCTCACTAGCGGAGTAAGTAAGCGTGAGTGAGCACGTGTGCAACACGAAAGCCAACAACAGACAAACACCGCAGTATCTAGTTAAGAGAATAAAAACAAGTGAATCTGGGAGATGCCGCTTTGGCCGACTGCCCAGCGAATACCAGGGCGATCATTCGCGAGCCATTCGAACCTCCACCATACGAGGTGGACACCTGGGGAAATTACAGGCCTAATTGACCACAACAAGGAAGCTAGCTGGCATGGAGGTCTCAGCCCAGGCCTTTCCTATGAGCAGCAGAATGGACAATTAACTTTGGGAGCAGACCCCAAAGCAGCTGGTTGGGGGGGGGGTGGGCACAGTGGGGCCTGACAGAGGAACTCATTATCGAAAAAGACGGCAATCTGTGTCTCTCCCAGACTGCGAACAGGAAAAGCCTTTCGGCCCAGGTGTCAAGGCCTACACAGACTGCAGGGGAGAAATTTAACTCCCACAACCCACAGATGGAGCTATACCAAGTGAAGTAAAGTGAAGCAGTACAGAAAACACTGGCACACATCACACAATAGGGAGGGAGGGGGGTGTGTCTCTCAATGCGAGACCTTTAAAGGCTGTTAACTAACAGTCACTGCAGGAGGTCAGGACAGCATCCTAGTCGCTCGCTAGAACGGTGTGTCGGCAAAGAGCGAAAGAGCAGAAGAGCACGACTCCTAGCCGCGTCCATGACGAGTGATACGAGGGCACTGAAATCACCCTCTCCAAGCTTCATTTTCATAATTCTAATTAGTGTTTGGGCTCCCTCTCCTGTCCCCATCTGCTCCCCTCTCACAGGAGAACATGAATAATTCCACTTTGTGATGTTGACTAATGTGCCGCGCTCGGTAAATATGGTAATGTCCTCCTACTTCACCCATTTAATAGTTCTCATTCTCAGACCCAAGGCTACTTAGGCTAGACTGGCACCAGCCTCATTCAGACAGCCATGGTGAAAACCAATTACCGCTACCCACTCAAATGTATTTCTATTTAGTTCAAGAAAGGACACGTACCAATAACAGACATAAAACGTATTCATTGCTTTTTGCACCAGACATAGTCAAGGCAAATGAAAAGGTAAACCTCCACCTTGGAGAGGCAAAGAGAACATTTGTTCAGGCAAAGACTTTGAGTCCATAATTTAGAGTTTTGACTGCCAGGCGAAGGTTGAAAGGAATGATGACTGACAAGCTGAAGCAGCACGTCATTCAAAGGCACCAACTGACCCAAAAATAAAAAAGGTAACCTTTCACTGCCGGCAATACTTTGATGGCTAAGGCCATTCTGCAAGGAACGGGCAGGTTTCAAAGGTCGAGGGCCGTCTGTCGGCCATCATGCTTGGCATTTGATGACAGAGGCCTGTTGTCTGACGTCAAAGCGAAGGGTGTGGCCTGATGACTGGCACATAGCAGAAGCCTGGTCAGAGCTGATGAGTGCAGTGATGGGGGCAGAGTCTAGGCAGCAATTGGCAGGGTCTGACCTGAGGCTCCGGGAACGTGGCCTCAGGGCGGGCGAGTGGCGGCCCTCTTCGTCCGTAACGCTCTCAGAGCTGAAGTGCTTGGTGAGGAAGTGCAGCTCGTCGGCCGTGGGCTGGAAGGGCAGCTGGTGCAGCCTCTCCTGGGATGAACAGGACGACTGTGAGAGGCAGAGAGGGAGGGAGGGATTACACGGGGAGCAGGTGGAGCACTCAGCCCCCCTACACACTACCATGCCACTAAGTCTATGGAGACTGAAACACAGCACTACTGTGGACTCAACAAGCAGATGGAGAGACAGGACAGAGGTGCCTAATAACCCCGCAGTCAATTTCCACCATGACATTTCTTTATTATTTACAACCATACATTGGTTAATATTTCCTGCTCTACAAAAATAATCCCAAATCTACAGCTGGACGTTTTCAGTGTTTCACTGGTATTAAGAGTCAGGTGCAGGATGCTGGGCTCTGGCTTTAAAACGAGGCTTTCTGTACAGGCGGAAATGACTGAAAGGAGGAGGGGAGAAGCAGGAAGCTGGCCATGAGAGACAGACAGAGGAGGGAGGGTTGGGGGAAAAAAAAATCAAGGGCCAACTCACCGAGACTGTGGAGCTGGGAGTGTTGGTGCCATAGCCAGAGGAAGGCAGCGAGGCCAGTGACCACCTTCGACCGTCGGTCCTGAGAGAAAAGTACAAGGGGGGGGGGGGGGGGGAGGCCTCAAGGTGAAAATGGCACGCGGATGGAATGGTGTACCGAGGGTGTGGAGGAGCCCAAGGACGCTCCGTTTGTCTAGCCAGTGAAGGACTACAGACCTTAGCATAACAAGAACAGATCTCTACTTTAAAGGCACAGTCACCCTCGGCTTCCACAATTCTCAGGGTACACAAGTGACCGAATTAAAAAAGAAAAAAGAAAAAGCCTCTCTTCAGTCCTGCTAATTCCTTCGACCAGCCCTGACCTTTCCGTGTCGAGACCTGTCATGAGTTCGGCCGGCCAGAGGAAACACCACACAGAAATGACAACACAGCATGGCTGAAAGCATATATCCATGGCAACAGACATCCAAACAGGACAGGCAACAACATCACAACAGCTTTAACAGAATGAAGTGCTTTTAAAAATCGATGCAGTCAGCTGGCTACGCAAGTTAGCTTGGATTCAAGGAGAACCGTGAAAAAGAAACTGCAAAATTTTACATTTGGATTAGCAGGGCTGAGGATTAGAGGACTGACCTTCTAAAAAATGCAGTCTATTTCAGCATAATCAATTCAGCTACTCTAGGGAGCTTCAGCAATGTAGAATCTTCACAGGCGGCGTCAAAAATCGCATCTGAAGCAGCTCAGCGGAAATGTCAGAGCACTTGAGACACGCATGGAATGACGAGCAGGAAGCCTCGTGCCATGGAACGGCTCTCACTGACACGCAGGAGTCGTCCAATACGTTCATTGGCACTTTGCGCTATTGCCATTACTGCAAAGGCAGGAACGTGCAGAACGCCATCTGACCCTTACGGCTCATTACCGATGAATCGTTCTGTTCACTGCTTTCTATGACAATGCTCCACTGACTCAACTATGTGCCTGCGAAGGAATCAGCGCGGGATGGCAGTTTCACACCACCGGGTTTGATGGGTGTAAACTGTATGCCGTTCAATCAGAAGACTCGTATCTAAGGTGAGGTCTCCGCTCAGCTCATCTCATGACCACACTGACATGCATTCGGTCAGTTGTAATGGTGGGGGGGGGATATTAATGAAGCCAGTCATGCAGATTGGGGGGGGCGTAGCGGTTAGGAGATGAGGACGTGACGGGGTAGAATTTACCTGTCAGCCCTGTGCCCATGACTGTGGGGGGGGAAAACGGAGGAGAGAGTGTCAGCATAGCAGACCTTTAGTGACCAGCAGCAACACAGAGAGGCGCACAGACAGGCAAGCCACACATCAGACCCACGCGCTGATAAAAGTAACGACCTGCAGATATACCAACGGCCATGAGATGGCGCCAAAACCTCACATTGCGTGTCGCTACTTTTATTCAGCTAAGCCAGGACAAGACGTCTCATTGTAAAAACGCACGAAACACCGAAATCATTTTAATCCATGTGAATTTATAAAATTCGGAAAATCCTTTTAATCTTTCTTCCTTTTAATTACAAATTCACCCTCCATCAAATGCAGTTAGTTGGCAAAGCACCTCCAGTGAAAGATAAAAGGATTGTGTCTTATAATCCTCTGCTGATCATTAACTTGGATTATAGTTAATTACATTTCAAACAAATACTGCAGCCCCAACATGTTTCATGGGAAGGTAAAAAGGATCAGAGCAGATTGTAGTCAGAAGGGTGCCCTCTACTGCTTGTGAGATGTGGGTGCACGAGTTGTTCTGGGCAGGTCTGTGTCACATGACCACAAGCCTCCGAACTGGCTGACTCCTCTCACCTGCGTGCCGGCACAAAGGAGAAATGGGCTGCAGTGTTTGGGGAAAAGTTTCTTGGACTATCCAGGGGACTGGTCCCTGCAAGATGGAGAAAAAGGACATAGAAGCGGAGAGGATTACAAAAATAATCCCCCCCTCATTAGCATCAAAGAAATAAACCTCCACATTAACAAAGACTGAGAGGAGCACTTCCAAAAACCCACCCTAGGTGTTAAAATCCTCTTGCTTCCACCAGGGTTTGCAGGATCTGAGGTAACTATGAATTCCAGAGGAGCTTTTGGACAATTTCTTTTGATTTCCCCTAAATTACCCGAGATTCAGAAATATGTGGCCTGTAACACCACCTTCAAAGTCATCAGTTGGTGTATATAAACAAAAATACTGTTCCTGGACTAAGTCAATCTTATTGTGAGACTTACAGAAAAATCCACTGGAAAAACACATTAGGACAGAGGGAGAGTGTTGCCAGGGAAACAGGCATCCCACATTGGCAAAGGGTGCATTTCTGACTCGTGAAACACGTTAAAATGTAAGCAGGCAAGGAGTAGGTTGTGACTTGAGTGGGGGCCGTGGGGAGCCTCTGACCGCTCTGCGGACATGCCCGTCTTGTTGTGTTTGCTCTTCTGACATCATTCCCCAACAAGACACCGCCATCCCCTCCATTCTTCTGTGCCATACATAAACACGCCTTTAATGTGACGATGTCGGGACGCATCACGGTGCCGTAGGTGAGACGCATCGATCTGAAGGTCTGTTTTAGCCTTCTAGGCTTGTAGCTCCCTGCATTAACACCAGCCGTACGGAGGCATGCAAAAACTAGTGCGGCAAACGGAGGCGGGGCTACAGGCCGAAGCTGATGTCGCGTTCTCCCGATGGCTGCAGCAAGCCGACTGAATATTCATGAGCCTCTGATTGGCTGTCACAAAGTAAGGCGCGGCCTCTGGCTCACTCAGCATCGCTACACGCAGCTTGGCCGGGACGCGGGAAGCGGCGAATGCTGTCAGAGACGGGCGCGTAAATGAGAGCGAAGCCGCTGAAGGGCCATTAAGACAACCGCGCGCATCAGAGCTATGGGCCAAACTGCCATCCAGGGCTCCCTGCAACTCTTAACTGAGTAAGCAGAGATTATACAAACCGGAGATCAATCAAACCAGCCACGGAGGTGAGACGAACTGGGAACGGCGGAATAAATTAATACATTAAGCTGCCAGGAGGCTGCTGTAGATGAATAAAATTTAAACAAGTCTACAGCTTCTCAGACAAGTATGCATTAAAATGTCATAACCCCTGCTGCACAGGAGGGGGCAGCACTCCAATAAAGTGACATGCAACCTTAATCAGCCAGCTCATCAGTTTCATCTGCTGTAACCTCCCATCAGGTGTCGCACACATCATGCATAATTACATGAAAATGAAGAAGCATAACATCCATAAATTAGTTCTTTAAAAACTAATGATAGATTTGGTCAAATCTATCTCCAGTAAGCGTTAAAGGCACTGGATGTACCACAAAACTAGTGCAAAACTGCCACAAAAACCGGCTGTCGATAAAAAGATTCCTGCATGTTTTGAGCAAATTACATTCCTATTAATAGAAAGAAATCTGTTTAACCCAAGTATGTGTGAGCGAATGTAGAGCTTACATGACAGAGAAATGTATCACAGTAATGGTGGCAGTTCAGATTATGCCCGTTAATTAAAAGTGAAACTCGACTATTTCATCATTAAAAATTAAAAACTGATAAATTCATAATAATGACCAACAATATGGTCAGCCATCATTTCGAGTTGAACAGGAACCATGGATTAAGGTGATGCTCACGGAGACATCTGGAACATTCCGGGCCCCTCATCTGAATTCACTGCACGCACTCAGGTAGCCTGCAGCTGAGGTCTGCCAGGCCACCAGGCAGGAAGCGGCCTCCCAATCTTACAGCGAGGAGCACTGAGAGGAAGTCGATTAGGGAATTTCTCCAGCTACGCAACACCTTTGAGCGAAGCAGACACACACAACTCCATCGTTTCTGCACCCCTGTGCAAACACAGTCATGATGAAGAGAAAGGTTGCTGCCCAGCAACACCTCTCAGACCCAGTGCCCCATTCTGAAATGGGCAGAGATAGGCATCGTGCAACTGCAGCCACCAGAGGGAGCGATAGTTCAGGGTGCCTCTGACAGATTCATGTCTAACTAGATCTAAATAAAAAGATTCAGCTTCTTCCATCCACAATTAAACTTAATTTCTTGCAGGATATTATGGAGGGAAAAGTCCATATCATTACTGGGGTCGTTAGGAGAAGGGATCTCATTTACGGAGCATAATGAGATTCTCACCATTTGAGAGAGCACGCTGGAAGGGGGTCGAGGCCGTCTCAGATCCATCACATACAGCTTACTCACCCCCCAGCGAGATGGAAACTGCAGCCTGAGATGAAGACCCAGCCAGCTGTGACTTGAGGGTCATCATCTCACTGAGGCTTTTCTCTGGTTGGTTTGCAGGCAGGACAACGGCAGTGGCCATGAACTGTCGGCGCGGGAAAATGGCTGACCTCGCGGTCACTAAGCTGCCTCTCGCCATCAGCGGGTGAGTGGTCTGCCTTTGGTGGCCGAGCCAAAATCCCCATTCTAAAAGCTCAGCTGTAATAACGAGTCCCGGCTCTCTCCTTGACTGGAGGGGGAAAACGTGTCCCTGACTTTGGAAGGGCAGTGAACGCGGCACCAGATGGGCACAAATCACCCCGTCTTTCACCTCAGCCACGTCCTTCAGGCTTAGGATAAGCCGTCACCCTGCCCCGCTGGGACGGTGCGTCAGTCAGTCAGCTGTGACGGCGGAGCCGTCGAGGCGCAGGATGGGGGAATTCTGTCCCCCGCATCAGCAGCGGCTCTGGTTCCATTAATGCAGTTGGCCACATACGCATCACACTCAGTGGAGCCCCTGGCTCACAGGCCTTGCGGCCCCGTGACACTCGGTGCGGACGCATCCAATAGGATCCCAGTGCTCAGACTGGAACGCCATGGCTGTTTTCACGGTGCAATGACCACAGACGCCTCCCACTGCCCCCCTCTGCCACCGACTCCCATCCCCCGCCAGAGAGCCCCACCAACACAGGGACAGGTCGTGTGCTGCATGGGGCAGAAGCTCGCTAACGAAGGGATAATCACCCAGTGGTATTAAACAAAAGAACTGACTTCCAAACATCGCAAACAGGCCCTTAGAACAGGAAAATTTGCTAATCTGGCCTAGATGATGACTGACCAACTGCACTACAAACAGTGAGCATAACACACACATTGGTCGGGTGTGTCATTCACACACATCTATTTGAATTACAATACATTACTTTGGTGTAGCGTGTGGTCGTAGGTAAATTTCAGTGCATGTTTTCTATGGAGTGAGACTACTTATAAAACCGCCCGTCCCTGACATCTTTAAAGTCACAAATGTGAAATAACTGTCACTGAATTAACATGCTACTATGGTTTGACCATTTTTAAAACAAAAAGCAAAGGAACAGCTCGGTCCCGGCCTAGACACCCGGAGCCCAGACAGCTGTAAACTCCCATCATCCCCAAACCCAAACACACGTAGGTTGCTCAGCAGACACACAGGGATGAAGCTCTGCTGCTTTGGATAGAACAAGCTTCAGTTTTACTCCATCCTGTCACCACTGAAGAAAAAAAGGAACCAAATGGAGGGCTGCATGGAGGGGCGCGGGCGGGGGGGGCATTGGCTGTGAGGTGCTACCAGCTGACAGAGGTGTTGGAAAGCCTGCAAGGTTTCATTACCACCACAACCACCCACCCAAAAAAAAAAAAACACCTCAGTAAGCAAGGGAACAAAACAGTCCCCACCTCACACCATCTGAAGCATAGCCAGATAAACAGCCCCCCCCCCCCCCCCCAGAAAGGCACAGTGCCCAGAACAGGCCCAGTAAACAGCACGTCCTTCAACCAGACCCCATTGCCAGCCCCAAAACATTCAAGAGCAGGATCGTGCCTTTCTGGAAAAATATGAAACATTTCTGCAATGATTAGCAATTAACCAAAAAAAAAAAAAATGTCACCTTTCCAATAATACTAAGCATTCATGCATGGGAAATTTGATACCACAGGTTTCAGGCATTTGCAACAGACTAATGATTCTAAAGTGATCAAAAAGCAACAGTACTACTGCATAAACTGACACGTTTCTCACGAATCAGTGCACATAATTCAACACTGCAAGAAGACCTATTTCTAATAAAACACCAAAATTCCTGTTCTTCCCTCAAATGACTGGCGCTATGGAAAGGTAATAAAACATCATCACCCGAGTTCCAATAATGCTAGGAAGCAGTGGTATATTTTAATACTGAACAGAAACTTATCAGACAGTTTATTACTGTTGAACAGATGAGACCGGAAATGCTACAGACTTGCAGTTTGGTGTGATTTCAGTTTTAATGACATGCTGGACTATTTCAGTATTCCACCCACTTTCTGTGGTTGCAGTAGTGGCATCGAGTGGGAATATGACATGATTTGTGTGTTAAACATAGTGTTTTTGCAGTATACACCATACAGGGCAGCACACAGACATAAAACCCTCTTTTCTGGCACCATCTCAATCTCCTGTATGGGTCTCAACATTTAATAAGGACTGATGCCAACCTTGAATACGATTTAATCTGTAATGCAGCACACAGCCTCTCCTCTAAGACAGCCTTAAAAGGTAGTTACTATCCACAGCTCTCGATGCTCCCCGATCACCCACATCTCAGTGCCCACGTCCATCATCACCGCTCGATGCCGACATCCTGCTTACCTGTGTGGCCATGAAGGGGGGAGTGCGGCCTGGGCAGCGTGGGGGACGTGCTTGACGTCACTATGAGACTCTTCCTGTTGCTTGTCCGGCAGCTGGGGGTGGAGAAACAGCTTTAGACAGATGTAAAGGACTAGGATGGGCATGGAGACTCACAGAACACTAAAACACTGTATAGACCATCTGCAGCACTACAGAGAACCACATTAACAGCCCCAAAAGCAGGGCATTTAACCTTCTTTGCAGACCTTCCCGGACCATTTTGCCATTCATTCAAAAAGATAAAACCCCATGTCAGAAACAAAGCACATCCTGCTGCGACTGTGACTTAATGACCTGCGAAGCTCATTAAGACGGATCCAATCCTGCCAGACACACGGTCGCTAAAAACAAAATAAACAAAGCAGGGTAATTTGCAGACACAAACCCACCTGTGTGAAACGGGGGTCGATTGAGTTCCAGTTCTACCATTGACACGACGTCACAGAATAATTCTCCAGCAGATGCCACGTTCCTCAGAAACCCTTCATTACACCACCCCCCCCACATCTCTGTCCCACCCCCACCCCCCAGAAAAACACTGCTATATCTAATGCTTCAGTTCATCCTCTGGTAGACAAGCCGCAAAGCCAACCTCACTCGACCACATAAGCTCCTCTAAAATGACAGGAGGACCGATGCAAGAAAGGCAGCACTACAGACGCCACCTCAAGGCACTGTTCTCACACACAGAGGTACAGGAAATGGCCTGGTCACATGGGTTTGGGTGTGCAGTGGCTCTGTGACCCTCTGCACGAGCTGGGAGTTGCAACGAGGGCACCGGGGCCGAGCCGACGCAACCGACCACAGATGGTCACTAAGTGGCTTCTTCAGCACTCCTCTCCAGTTCATTACACAAATATCAGTATTCAGCTTGTATTATAACAGCAGTGGGACCGTGGGGGACTTGTTTACAGCCGCAGATGTGTGCTTTGGAGGGGGGTCTGACACTGGGGAGGAGGTGACAGTCCTGTCAGGTGCCGAGACCATGCTGTACAGCCCTGGGTGAGTGGGAGCGGCTCCCCCAAACCTGCCAGGTCTCCCACTGGGTGCCAAAGGCTGAATCCACTGCAGGCTGCAGATTTGGTCAATACCATCCAGGAGATATGGGTCTAAAGAAGGAATTTAATCTATCAGCTTTTATTTTCTCCAGTTTATGACACAGAGATTGAAATGAAAAAATGAGGCCATTTTCAATTTTGTCAGAGGTTGCAGTAATGACATGATACAGGAAATTGGACAAGACTCACAATGGCAGCAAGACCCCACTCTGCAAAGACTGGGGGTGGATGCCGGCGGTGTTAATGCATCAGAATAGCATGCCAAGGTGAGCACAAGCAAAGAAACAACTGTCACAGAGGAGGCTCATTTGCATATTAATGATAAGGGCAGCTGTGTGGAGTCACTTGTGCGAAATGAAAGTTATGCCTTAATTACGGTAATCGAGGGAAGAATTGTGCTTTCCTCACTCTGCATGTGATGCCAAGGAGTGGCATGCTAATTAGCTCTGGTTTCCGCATTTAGCCGAATTTCAGGATCACCCCCAGCTCCGGTAATCGGCCCAGGCACTGCAGCTGGGAGGTTCCAACAGCTCAACGGATCGGCTTCGTTTGGATTCCGACGCAGCCCAGAGGCACCGCTTCTCTGGGCAGAGACAGATGCGCCAAAACACACAGGAGTAGCCAGGAGCGAGGAATGACACTTTCTGCCATAACATCAAGCTACCCACAAGCAAAGGAGTCTGGGACACGGCAGGAGGACGTTCCTCCTCCATCTGCCAGCATGAGCCTGGGTTCGGCTCCCTGCTGCTATGTTAAGCTCACAGCAGCGGCTGCTCTCCACAGTTGTGGGTTTGCTTCACTGTCTCCCTGCTCATCTGCACAAATAACAGGCTTAACGACATTAACGCCCATGTTTCTGTGTGTGACGTCTCCCGGAAAACATACAGCAGTCAAGACGGGATAATAATCACTTTTAGTGAGGCGTGTTCAGCATATTGAGGGTTTGAATCCTCCACTGTGGTTGTGTGGACTGTGCATGTTCTCCATGTGTCACGTGAGTTTCCCCCAGCTATTTCAGTCCAAAGACACGCAGTTTGCCCAACTGGCATCTCTAAATTGAGGGTATGGCATTTGTGTATGTTCTCTGTGATGGATTGGTCCTGTCCAGGTTATGCCCCTGCCTTCTTGGCCCCGAGACATGCTCCAAGCCCCACCTGACCTTATCCAGGAAGGAAGATGTACGGGTAAATAGTAAGCAGGCTATTAACCACCAGCAGATGTTACAACCGGCTTAGAGGTTGACCCGTTTTGAGGTACAATGAACACTTGAAGCCTTAAATAAAACCACGATGACTTGCACCAGTGTCAACGACCACGACACTAACAGAGGTGGTCTTGGTCCAGTGCTCATGGGCTATCGAGGCATAGAGCTTACTGGTGAACGATTCCAGCAAGTAAACTCACAGCAGCCATGGACAGCCCAGCAAGCCATGCAACTGACTGCCTTGGAAAGCACCTTACTTCTCAGGGGTGATTCACTCCCCTGATTTGGCTTTGAGGGGGTTACTGTTTTCTATTTGGTTCTTTCTCTCGTGTGTGTGAGTGTGTGTGTGTGCGTGCGTGCGTAAAAATGAAGAGAATAAGTTGAATTTAGAGCAATGACACAGTCTCTCTTGAAACACTAAAAAGAAAATGGATCCTTTGTCTCCTGAAGTTGCTTGACAAAGCCACAGGGAAAAATAAACCTAGAAAACTCCTTGAGACCGATTTCCTAATCCAACCGAACTATAAAAACTGAGTCTCTCTCCACCTCCATTTACAGCCGACATATTAAGGCAGAAGATGAGACACAGACTACCATCCTCCACCACCCAGAGCACCTGGGAAAAACACCACATGGAAAGGTAACCTGAATGCTGTATCTTCTATAATTACAGCTGCCAACAAAAGCACTTGTATTCTCCACAAATAAAAGATCAACAAAAAGATGGACAAGAAATCCAGGATCTATTCAGAAGGAACTTCTTGATTTCCGCTCCGACTGATGAACAGGAGGCTCCGTGCGAGTGTACCATTAAATATTACAAGCTACACGGGACAGATAAGGTGACTTCATCCCCAGGCAGGAGCTTTATCGGTTAATGTCGTCTCATTGGCACTTCGAGTTGAAAGCCAAGGAAATTACATGAAATCCATATCTATCAAATGCTGTTTACCGGGTGACCTTTTTCCATCATCAATGTGCGCAGCAGACAGCAGGACAGCCTAGCGTCGATACCGCAAAGGCACTAAATGAAGGCTGAGAATTAGTTTGTCACGCTTTGACCTTTATGTGTGTCGGCTGGGGAGCAGAACCAGCAGGTGGGTCAACGATGAGCGACATCATCCAAACATACTCCCAGTTAATGAAGGAGGCCGAGATAAGCCTGTAAGAGACACACAGCTTGCAACATTGTCTTCAGAATGCAACAAAACCAGCGAAATTTCAGAGCTCAGCCTCAATACAGGCTTTGTCCTATAGACTGAAAACCCAGGTGACCAACTGGACCCCAAAGCAAAATGATTCTTATCCAATACTAGCAGATACATGTTCTCACCAGTTTACAGCAGATTCTACCTCCAGCTGGTAGAACTTCCCACATGGGTGTTCATGAAGCTTCTGCTAGAGACATCTACAGTATGGCCATATATTCCCTAGTCAAAAATCAGCGAGATGTTGATGTGTGTTCGCCGCAACAAGACAGCGTGCTTTGTCTTGCTGAGGGCCATTAATAATTCAACCAGTCTCATCTACTTAAGGAGTAAGCAGGGCCACAGGGATTCCAGAAGCACTCCAAATGCACTCTGAGGCATGGAGATGAGCACACAGGTCCCTCTGAAGCACACAGAGTGCCCACTGTGGCTCTGTACGCTTCACACACTGGGTACCACAGAGAACCGGCAGAGCTCAAGTTTTCCTTCTGGTAACGAGGGGAAAAAGTGTGTCCACTCGTCAGCTTATTTGCTACTGGTGCTTCTGCAGATTCTGCTGAAAGGATATCTTGGTCATATGTGACACCAAAGATAACCGTTCGAGGGGGTGAACGCCCGTCAACATTGGCACTGGCTGCCCTGGGGCAGGAATGCATGGTAACAAAATACAACCTCTACGATTTCTGGAAACAGCGCCCTGGAAGCTCTAGCGTTAAAGACCCACTAAGACCTGCTTAACCTTCCGTTCTGTCACACTAACAATCTCCATCCATAACAGTGCATACTGCCGGGATGCTTGCTTCCACTTAAATATAGATCACAGCACTCTAACGGAGAGGCATTCAGCATGTAACGTCAACAGGTGCAGCAACGGTGGGGGTCTTAAAGCCTTAGCACTGGCCCAGTGCCCCCCACCCCAGCCACAAAATGATACACGGGACTGAAAGAACAAAGGAAATGAGGACGACTGCTAAAGAGTGTGACATTTGGGGCTTGTGACGCCCCAGGGTATTCCCCCATCAACAACTCCCATACACACTCGGAGGGGAAGCTTGTGTGCTACCTTTGAAAGGCCCTGAATGTGTAAATTCCCAGTGAGTTCTGCACGTTGATTCACTCATGGCTCCAAGCACCAGACCCACAACACTGCAGAAGCTGAAACTGAAGGCCTGGAGCGAAACGGCATGAGAGCCTGCAACTACCACGGGGACAACAGATGCCTCGTGGGCCTCGGGGTTCAAAGCCAGCCAGGGAGCAGAGTAGGGCTGGCAGCGACACCAGGGGCAGATCAAGCTCCGGCAGGGCAGCATGGGGGCCCGCCTCGCTCTGAGGGGCGGGTGGATACCGCAGCCCAGCGCTCAACCGCCCAAGGTGGTAGGAACTGGCACAGAATCTTCACACAGATGGGCTCGACCTGCTAAAACGTCAACGGGGGGGGAAAAAATGAGCACCCACACACTGCCATGTTCACCACACATCTAGTGGTCATGGTTACAAAAAGGAGCCAGCTGAACTAAATATTTAACTTAAAAATTTTTTTTTATAAAAAGCCCAAACCAAAAACAGGCACTATGATGTGCACTATATGCTGGGTAGGGCCTTGTAGGCCAGCTGGGTTTCCCCTCAAACCCCTCCCTGTAGCTCACGGCAGTGTTCAGGGTCCACGGGGGGGGCGCTGTCATTCATAAACACACCGATTCTGACAGCCCTTCCAGTCCCCTTCGACGGCGGAGCACTTTCCACCGGCAGCCCGATCGACGCCATGCGAGAAATCAGCAGCAGGCAGTGACAGATTGCGCTATGCTGGCCGCATCCATGCCGCCGACGGACCGAAGCAATAAAGGCGCACAGCAAGGGAGCGATGCGAGATGCGCCGGATGGCTGCGGGTCCTCAGACAGCCCCGCTCATAAGTGGGGAGCACACGTACGGAGCAAAAACGAGATGGAATCAAAAACGGGAGACATGGAGAGGACAGATACCGATCCGAGAGAAGAGAAAAGCCAGTTCAGGCTGCAGTAGGCAGGCAGCTTCTCCACGCATCCCAGTATGGAGAAACAGCCCTCCAGTAAAAATACCTTGGCCAACACCAATTGCATCTCTGTTCTGACCGTGCATATTAGGGGGAAGGCTACTTAGATTTTACAGAAACACTGAAAAGAATTAAGAGCACTAAGCTGTTACGTGACATCTCAGACGGAGACACAAATACTAGCACGTGCCAAGCCTGCCTTTCGATTTTCCACACAGCCAGACACACATACCACAGCAAACGAGCTCAGACAGGCAGAGCGGCGCGAGCTGGAGACAACCCTCCTTACCTCTTGGATCGGCGGAGCATGCTCCTCTCAGGCAGGGAGAAATTAGAGAGTACTGTCCAGAAGGAGTCAGACATGGTCCCGGGGAGCCAACTGCATGGCTGTCACGGGAGACGGGGGGACGAGGCGAGCGGGGGGACGAGGCGAGCGAGAGCAAGGGACACAGCACCGCTGCTGCCAGCCTGCCGTTCGAACGATGAACATCCGTGTGGACGCTTCCTCTCTCTCTCTCTCTCTCTCACCCCCCCCTTTCTCTACCCCGCCTTCCCAGACCCCACTCACACGCTGAGGGAGTGCATTGCAAACGGTTTAAACCACAGTTCTGTAACCAAATGATCTTCCAGAAGCTGGACCCAGCCAGCTGCACATTTCAGCTCCTCGTGTCCAGCTGTTAGTCTCACCAGAGGTGGATCAACAGCCATACAGAAGTGATGTCAGGCCCCGTGTGACTGGTTTCGCTTACGATTTAAGACGGCCGGCAGAATGCTGTCGTTTTCATTCAATCTGGGTCAGGCTGGGCGGGACGGACATGGCACTGCGACTACAGCACTCACAGGCGCGCGAGCGCATCAGACGATAATATCTCAGTCACGTCTCACTGGCGAATGACGTGCAAGTGCTTTGCGTCCAAGTTCTCCCCTGCGGGGTGCCTGCTGGTAATACCACCTTCCATTACCCAGAATTCTCTGCTAACAATGTACTCTATGAGGCAGCGCGAGGTATAGGCGACGGGGGGAGAGCCGGTCTTTAAGAAATCCCAAGGAAAATAAACGCTAGCTGGATGAGAGTCCACCACAAAATCGATCTGCACCGTTCCACCTCCTGCCTGGGCACATCTCCCATCGCACGCTGCTCACGAGATGAAAAGCCCGGCAGGCGTGCGGCTAGCTCCGTCACGGACATCAAAAGGACTCCAGACGCTTTCGTTGGGGGCTACGGGCAAACCAAAGAGCGCTTCCCGAAGCTGAAGCAGGAGGAGCACACAGGAGTGAAGCAGCTGAGAAGAAAACAAACACACACAAAGAGCAGAAAGAAGCTAGCAGATGGGTGAGAGCGCAACACGCCACTGGGCGGCGGCTCGGAATCACAGCTGGGTCACGCAGGTTCGCATCGAGCAGCGTGCCTGCATTTCAGCGAGTGGTAGAGAGAGAGAAAAACCCTCCATTGAAGAAAAAGGCCAGCTGCAGGCCATTTCAGCTTCTATTTGCTGAAAGCCACAGAAACCAGTTTCTGTAGGCGGTACTTCACAGCTTCTCATTTAGGGTGTGAAAACCCAGAGGTTTCTATTTTACGGTTTGATTTCAAAAGGTGCATGTTTCATAACAGCCAGCCGCAAACAGCTGATCATAACAGCAGGAGGCGGCCTCAGACAGGAGCTGATAGTACAGGGAAGGTCTATGGGGATTAAGTCCAATCAGAGGATTCTCCATGGAGCAACAACCAAGCAGGTGGATCGGCGCCAAGCCAGAGGGCTTAAAGTTAGAGGTCGTCATGAATCACATGCTAGGAGCTCCATAACTTCATACTCTTCGTGTTTTTTTTACAGTATGAGGGAACAACCCATTTATTTCCCCCCGATTGAACAACAAGGTACCGAGCTTATCCTCGCAGGAACATTACAGTCTGATGTGATCCCTGCATTACACAAGACGCAAGTCACTGAGGGTCTGTTTGTGCTACCGCAGGGGTTCTCCTTTACAGGGCTGTGGAACAGGGCAAGAGCGTGTAAAGGGAAGTCCAGAGCTCAAGCTATTTTGTAGCATCAAAACATCTACACTATAGTGCACATACTTCCATTTCGCTCATTATGTTTCAAAGATCACATGTGAGTGAAACAAGACCTACACATTATCACACGCGTTTGTGGGTGAGTGGAGCTTGGGGCCAGATAGTGCATCCATGAGAATCGTGCCGAGCTTCAGAAGCAGAGGCAAGCAGGCAGTGGGATCTTTAGCACTGAGCCTGACTGCATGGAGAACAGACACACGGCCACACGGACTGGGTGAGAGCGAGAGGAAACGTGCTACCATGCTGAGAGGAGGAGGCACGGTTTCACAGCTGCACACTCCAGCAGGGACAGCTTGCGTCCAGCTTCATGCGCTTTCTCACCAGCTTGTTAGTAAAATCAGTGCTCTGTCACTCCAGCCTGAGAATTCGTCAGACGACACACACAGGAATCTCACAGATCATCCATTGCTATTTATTGCTATCAAGCAGGTCCCCTCCAACCCCAGTCCCTTAACAGACATTTACAACATTCAATGGTGAAATGCACTGGAAAACACATCTAGATGACAGGTAAATGGCATAATTGTTTACAGGCAGCGTGACCTGACAATCTGCCTTGCAGAACACAGACGGATTAACTCCACAAAAAGCAGTGAGGGAGGCTTGCTGGGGGTGTGGGTGCCCTCCCTCTCCAGTGGCTGTCATGTGAGGAACACAGGAGAGGCGAGGTCTGGTGCTTGCATCAGAGGCGGAGGCGAGCGAACAGAAGCACGTCGAAACCATGAGCAATTGCATCGCATTCAAAGTATGCAATACAGCCGGCTGTGGTGATCAGTACATTCCTGTAGGCAGGGAGGAATTAAATCAAACATCTTGGCTCAGTGAGTGGACCACAGCCAGCTGTGGGGAGATTACAGTCCTGAGACAAGACCCCCCTCACACAGTAAAGAGGGAACGCCTTCTTCCCGCTCATCCAGCACATCAGCGAAAAACCTCAGTGCTTGCCCTTCTTGGCAATGCCCTCCAGTACCAAGGCACAAAACCAGCATCAAGTTGAAGAGGCACCAGATGGTGCATTATCTGTCCTGCATAAACAGCTAATAAACAGTGACGGGCTGATTCGCAGACAGTGGGAGACACGGGACAGTTTTCTACCGATTCTTGCGCAAAAACAGAACGATCATTTCCAGTCATGCTGACAACGCACAGCTGGTTCTCATCCGTTGAACGGAACCCTCGTATCACCAGCTGGGCTATGACAGGTTAGAGAGAGGAAGCAAGTGAAGCTAGCCATGCTCATTAATTTCCTTGGATCAATAACAGCAGAGAATTGACATTTTGCAGGATTGTAAAAGGCTCATACGCTCATGTCAACCAATCAGCAGTCATCACATGCAGCCGTGCTCAGGTAGGTATTTGTGGCTGAAGACTTCTTCCCCTCTTGAATAGTTCCAGACAAGCCAGCCAGTTAATGTTTTTAGGGCTTGTCTCGGGTATAGCAGGCATCCACTATTAGCTGGGCAGGCGGAAAGTCACCCACTTTAAACCAGATGATGTGCATTAGCAGGCAACTCTAAGATACGTGTCCTTTACTGAAGCAATCATCTCAAATTTGTCTAGAAGAACCAATCAACACTGAGCACTGTTAGCAAGGCTGAAATGCAGTCATGGAGGTTAGATATGGTGCTGGGGATCACAAAATGTGCTGTGGCTCGGTCAAGAAGCATCATCACATGGGGTTATGGAGGAGGCCACAGGTCCAAACACAGCAGCCTTACCTCCAGTGGAAGGGACTGGCCAGGGGGCTGCAGGGGCCTAGAATGGGGGCAGACATGGGCCCCTCAAGGGTCCCCGCATAATGAGATTGCAGAGAGCCGGGGAAGAAGGTGGGAGAGAGCAGCTGCTGGAGGAGGCTGTTGCCATGACAGCGGTGCTGCGTGGCTGGCCAGATTCTAGGTAGGGAACCAGAGGGAGGTGAAGGGTGAAAGAGAGGAAATGGAGGCATGGTGACAGTCAGGGCACGGCACCAGCACTTGTATACGTGCCTAAAAACAGCTACCAGCTCCTACAGACTGCCTTGTTTATTTTATCCCTAAGACAGCTATACAAGCAGAGCCAATCAGAGGGGTGCTCCGGAGGCAATGCCTGTATAAGGAAATAGTAGGTCACCCAATCACACCATAGCGGTCATAGCCAGAAATGCAGTGGATCAAATTCACAAACACAACCGATATCCCTCACTCAGGGCCAGCCCGCGGCCGTCTGCCTTGGGGGTCGTATTGGAGCTTGGGGGCCAAGGGAGGCCCCACCTAAACTGGGTCTCCCAGTGACAGTGCAGAGATCAGGGACGTGTGTGTGCGCGAGTGCATGGAGTAAAGAGACACCCCTCAGGAAATTCCGCCGTATCATAGCAATGCTCGCTAAGGGTGGAGCTGAGAGTGTTTGTGAGCCTCCCCCAGTCAACGGCAGCAAAAAAGCAAAACCGGTCAACTAGCTATATTTATGACGTATGAGCATGTCAGCCTCTGTATCCTACTACTCCCTCTAGCTCTGAGATGCCAAGCATTCCACGAGCAACAAATTGGTCAATGCCAGAGAGAATGAGAGTGAACTTACTGAGAGCTTCACATAGGACCATGACTGTGGAGCCTTTGGTTATATGAGCTCCGATTGTCTTTCTCCATCTAAGATGGGTTCCTCGGAAAAAGCCCAGACCACTGGCCCTACAGCTGTGGCAAGAGCACTGGGCCAAATTCACATTACAAACCCATTTCCAGAAATGAATGTATATTCTTGTTATTAGCTGCTTGGCTCATGCTCACAACTCAGCGCCAACAGTTCACCCAGCTGGATCTTTTACTGAAGCGGTCTGGCTTAAGTACCCCAGTGTGCGATGACAGCAACCCGTCTGGCCACACTTGAACCGCCAGCCACATTTCGTCTTGTAAATACAAGGTGCCTTAAGGTAATTATTTTGGAAGTTTCGTGCATAATAAGAGCCAGCAGTAACTGTAAGGAGTGACAGTCATGGGCCTGATGGATTCGAAGAGGAACGCAGACAACCTGTCAGGCAGAGCTGGGATGGATGGGACGTGGGAGGATGCTCAGCTCTGTCAGGGATCCCTCCCCCACCCAAAAAAACTAAGCTCTCATTCTGTCAAGACGTGGAATGATGTCGCATGCCAGCTCTGGCTTGGGAAACGACGACGGCGATCAGACATGAGGAAGCGACGCTGATGCACAGACTGTGGGCGCCTGCAGCCAGACTGGCCCGGGGACCCTGATAACCAGCCGCACCTGTGCGCATATATGGGAGGGAGCCATACGGGCTGTGCCTACATTCAGCCAGACGGGCCACCCGCCGGCCCAGTCAAAACGGGGACAGAACTAGACCAAAGACAGCAAGACAGAGGAGACTGCTGACACCAAGCGAAGACCAAGGACCAGCCAAGGTGGCCCAGTATTGCGTCACCACCTCACTGCGGAAGAGGCACTTTGGGGCATGTCTTGCCACACTGTTTTGCTGACAAAGGATTTCCCTCTGTTTCCCCACCCACCCCCAAACTAACTGGGAGACCTTGGCTGAGGGCGAACTGTTTCCACAGCATCAGGTCAGGTTAGAGGAGATGTAAGCTGAGCCTGCAGCTGTCTCTGACATTCACTGAAAACAGACCCCCACTGGCACACTGCGAAGGCCCCACCGTGTCATCAGTCAAGCCTACGAACCTTGGAAATTACATGCTGTGTGAGTACGAAGATAACTTCCCCAGAGTCCCTTGCAGACGCCGTGTACCCTCTCTCACGCATACACACGCAGATTGGCATAAGGTCACGCGCGTCCTCGCATGCGCTCCGCCACGGGCTCCAGGCTTACTGGATGCGCAGGTGGGGCGCTCCAGGTTTCTCCCTCTTCTTCATGTCTGCAGGAGGATGAAAGGCTCGCTCATCTTCACCCCAGGACCAGCCCCAAACTCACAGGCTCCAATGACTGAGCCATCGGCAGCAAAACTAGAAATCACCACAAAAATAGGCTAACAGGGTACTTAAGGAACAACCGATATCAGCAATAAAAAAAAAAAAAAAAAAATTAAAATCGAACTACCTGACTCATAGCCAAATGGGCATAACACCAGTGACAGAAAAAAACCAACATCATTTATTCCACCGTGACAAAGCAATGCGACCCATGTTTGCAGGATAACGGATGCTGCCACGTTTAGCAGAGTTCGAAAGTGATCATCGCATTACAGTGTGTTTAGGAACTTGCCTTAACGTACACTTCATACACCTTCCCTGTTCATCTGACAATATTCCCCATGTATGCGAATTTAAAATGCTAGCTGATGCTGTTCTTAGAGCCCCAAAGCCAAAAACAACCACTGGAAGCCAGAAGGGCACTGGGAAACAGACCTTCTGGTGCGACGGCATCACGGCTGCTCTTCAGGGCTCTCCTGTGGCACCCTGCGACCCTGCGCAGAGACCAGTGACTACGAGCTACGACCAGCAAAGAGGCTAAACGGACTCTCTCGGGAAGGTGCTGACGAGGACAAGCGTGGTTACGGCCTCACTCCTCGGATCCTCTGTCAGAACTGGGACAGCTGGGGAAGGACGGGTGCAGTCTGAGGTCAGGTGGAACTGCAGAGCTGTCCTCCTGCCCAGGCGAGCCAATCCCAGAGGGACGAAGTGCAAAAGGGGCCCGCCTACGTCAACACCAGCATGAACCGGCCTAGGCTGGGCATCAGTGACGACTGAAGCAGGAAACGACAGCAGCATCCAGCATGGAGATACGAGGAGCAGCAGCTGGGGGGAGAGCTATAGCACAGACTTTCACCTCGGCCAAGACCCCCAGACCTGCCGTGAGGCCGGTGAGCATTCTTGTGATGTCACAAGACCCCAGAGAGCAGTTCAGCTGTTACCAGCACGTCAGGTTCACTATAGCCCCCTCCATGACTCAGGCACCGTTCTGAGAATCATGGGAACAGTGAAGCCCCCACCCCCCACGTTCACACAAGTGGAAGGAAAAACAATACCTTGGCAGAGGCCGAGGCATGGGGGCACAGACCATAATAAACACCAGGCTAATCCACTGTGCTTACAGCACTGACACGCACAGCCACAGGGTCAAGAACGCAATTAGGGTATTGCCAGCGATTGCGTAACACACGTGAAAACGCTCTGTGCCACGTCCAGAAACATCCGCGATTCACTAAACGAGACGGATGTTATGATAATCAGCACTTTGCCCTCTAGAGGCCACACCGTGGAAAGCGCCTACAGGAGCAAAACCTGAGCAGCATGACGATCCACGCATGACCCGTCTTGATATGCCAGACGGCTGGAGTTACGCATGGGAATACGCTTTCAAAAATCCAGGCTGCCTTGGACAACTCTGAAGGGTTCAAAATGAGTTGTATTTTAGATTGCATGGCTACAAGCAGAAGATTTAGGACACCCACAGTGAGGATTTTGCTGAAACGCTTGGCTCTTTTTCCAGGTCCTGAAGTCACCGCGTGCTCATGCACACACACACACACACACACACACACACACACACACACACACACACACACACACACACACACACACACACACACACACACACACACACACACACACACACACACACACACGAGAGCAGAAGGCTGGTTTGGGTTTTTGCACAATAACGTCTGACCCCAGTCGCAGTACACAACGTATGTAACCTACCCTGAGAAGAGTGAACATAGTGAATCTGTAATTGACATATTACTATTTGGTTCTGTGAAGTTCCTTCATCTGCAGTAGTGCTGGGACACTGGAGGTTCACAGATCTCCCACATCTCGGCATATCAAATGGTGGCTTTACAGAGCTTATCTGAGAACAAAGTAGGAACCAAGACCAGTCCCCAGAGCAGCCATGTCCTGCTGGCCTATTCACAGTCTGACAGGTGTTGTGGTGGGAGCCACCACCACTCTGCCGCTCACCCCCCCCCCCAAACACCCCCCATCCGAGTAAAGCTAAATTCAGGGAAGAGCGGAATCCTCTTGACCCAAGCCGCACAGCTCAGCGGCACACACTGTCAGGCCTATGGAGGGTTTCTCTGATGTCCGCACTCAGAGTTAATGTCACTCAGTCAGACCCCAGCTGACGATTCAGGTAACACAGCACAGACAGCGATACTTAGTGCTCAGACATCTGCGGTTTGTAAGGTAAAACCTACAAATCGCTCAGGGCAACGGCCCAGATTTTTCAGCTGTGGTTTGTCATTCCAGACAAAGGTCTCAGGACCACCACCTGGGGGCTGCCAAGAGTCAAAACGGGCCTCGAGGTGCAAAACCGCAGACGTTTACAATGCCCAGTCCGCCTGGAGATGGTAAACTACGCAACAGGAAGAGATGAAGGTCTTCGACAACAGCAGGGTAGGAAAGGCATCTGAAACTAGGAATTAGATTCCAAGTCTTAATAATAGGTGGACGTTTCAGCAGATCTGAGTGGCAAACCAGGCGTGAAAGGAGACCGTATCCTTGGCATTTCTTCACGTTCTTCACCCTCACGGTTTTTAATTCTTCATATTTCAATAGATAAAAAAGGAGTTTTGCCATTCTGAGTTCTCTGTCGGGTTTTATTCAATGACAGAACCAGTCCATTAGTCAATTAAGAGTTTGGCAAGTGCAAAATTTATATTAAAAATGTACTTACAAGCTGCCTCTTCTTGGAAGGCTCAGTTCCTTCTGAAAGAGAAAAAAAAAAAGTCTATCAGTGTACAGAACTGAAACAATGAAAACGTGTGTTTTGAAGGTTGCCTCAAAAGAAATGGAATTTAAAAAATAATTAATGGCTCCTTTATAAAGAACAAATAGACGAGCAATTTTAGCATAGATGCTTGTTTGAAATGGCGTGAGAGTGGTGGAATAAATTTATGCAATAAACAGAAAAAGCACTAGAGGGGACCACAACACAGGCAGCAATGTTTCCTCTCAGAACAGATTATTAGGCCAGAAAAAGTGTGTCAAACCCAAGATGCAGAATAAAGAATAAAATTGGAGAAAAATGCACCTGTCAGTCCAACCAAAAACAATTCATGTTACAGTTCAACAGAGCAGATATTTTAATGTCACGAAATATGTGCAAACTCATATGACAAGTGCTCAAAACTACGAAAACGGTTTGTGATGAATTATCTGCCTCATGTGTAGATCACTTTGAACAAAGGCAGCAGTGAAATGTCATTTTCAAAACACCACATTTACAACCGAAACCATCAGCTGATAAATACCAAAGGCAACCACTAGAGGGAAGGAGAGTTCCACTGAAAATAAGAAAAGGCCATCCTCTTACACTGACCAAAGAAAATAGTGCTTACAGTTTTTGGATCCTGAACCATTACGACAGAGGAGTAGAATATGGGAAAGAATTAAACTCCAAGGCAGGGGGCTGTAAGCGGTGTGGACAAGCAGAGCCCACCAGGGGTGGGTGGGCTGTAGGTGAACTATTGTCCTTCCGGTGGGTGGCCCTTAACAACGTGGGTCATATGACGACCTGCAGAGCCATTATAGCACTCAGGGGCTCTCACGGGTCATTAATTTAATAAATAAACACCAAAGACAGCTGCACAAACATGATACATGGCATGAGGTGTGATGGAGCCTATCATCATAGCACCCGTGCAAACCAGCAACTAGGCACTGACTCCAATCAAGAGCCATTTGCTTCCATTAGTGTGTCGATTAGCTACCACACAGAGCGCAGTGGGTCCACTTAGGCCTTCCATTACACACGAGGCCCCTCTCTGTACACAGCAACTCTTTAAATACAACACAAAACACCAAAGCCTAACGACGCCCCGCCAGCCACCTAATTCTGTCAGCACAGATTGCTAACCCAAACAGAACATCATGCCATCACAAAAAAAAAACATTTAGCTGGAGATTGACCCGAGTGCCTGGCATGTAGGTAACCAAGAGGCATTTTATAACAGTGGCCATGCAATGGTGCTACAGGAGTCTTGCCTGGAAAATGCCACCAACACCAGCATGCTGCAGGAGCTTCCTCAGAGGGCTTTCCTGGCACAGACAAACAGTGCGAAGCTGCGGACATCCTAACATTTAATGCTAAAAATTCATGTAACAGAACTAGTGATCCAAGCTAATGTTACACACCAGTGAACTGTAAAGCATGCCGAGATGTCCAATCAGACTCTTGGTCCATCGGTACCTGACTGAGCAGCTGTGTGCCAGGCCACTGTGGCACGTCTGATTACCAGACATTTACAAACGCCACGGAAAGGTCCAATGTTACTGTCTGGCTCCCCCATTTACCACTGAGAATTGGCGCTGTTACTACGCCTACTTCGAAGAGTTCCACCACCCCTGGAGGCTGGCCACCATGAAAACACCATGCGGCTGAGCCTCCGCACTGCCCCGCAGTGAAAGCCAGCCCAAGTTTCAAGGAGACCTAGCAAAAGCAGCCCCAGTGTGTCCCAGTCTGCCCCTGGCCAGCACAGCAGTACCCCTGACCCAGGAGCATAAAGTAGGTAATGGTCTGATTTAAGCCTGCAGGAAGGGCAGAGTGCAGCGGGAGGTTTCCCTCAGAGGGCCGTGACCCAAAAAAAGGCCAGCATAGAGCCAAGAATTCAAGGCACTGAAATCCTCACTGTCCCAGGCCAGCCTTCACGCTGGCAGGGAGGGACAGGCTCCAAGGGCAAACACATCCCACACACATTTGCACACACTTCTTCCCCACTGGACCTTCCCTGAAAAGGTCACATCATGTGCATATGATAACAAACATAATGACTCATTTTAAAATGGTTCTACCGGCATTCCCATGTAAAGCTCGCTGCGAGTTTTAGATTCAGGGCTACTTATGAAAGCCCAGTGAGTTGTCAATCTGTTTCAGGCAGGGTGTAAAAAGGCTACATATACAGAAATACTGGTACAAAGGGTACTGTGTGAGACAGACAGGGCAGTGCTGATTCCCCAGCAAAAACAGTGGCCCAGACTCCACCCCTACCCACAATCATCAGTGAGACTTGACCAAAGCACCTAGCCCCACCCGTCCGCAGTGCCGTACAATGAAGTAAGCCTCGTACTGCTCAGGCGGGGCCATGTGTGAAAGCAATCTCCCTGATGGGTGCATCAATATTCCCAAAGTGCATCTCAGCTGACAGGCAGCCAAAGTGCAGGGAAATGCAATTAGAGACGGGCTGCAGAGAGCAAGGGCCGCACACGCCGCTGCCAATGCCAGCCTGCACTGCGAAAGGATAACAAGCAGGCTGCTGTATGCAGCACACCAGTCAGGCTGTGCCAAAATCAGCACCCTTCCCGGGGGGCACAGTGCCACCTGCACAAGGCTTTGCTGTGTAATGGAGTTCAGGAAAGAATGGGCAAGGAAGACTTCTTCCGAATTGCTGGGAGGGTATGGAAAGGCTAGAGGAGCAACCATTAGATAAGCAGCCTACTGAAGAAGAAAAACTGCATTACAAATCAAACTACATTTAGAGCCAAGGGGGAGTGAGGCCCAACAGCCAGATTACAGCAGCAGGGGGTGCACGGAACAGCCTAAGGACCTCGAAATGAGCGACCCAGCAATGGCTTCTTCTTTATTTTTTAATCAAAAGCACACACACATGCACAGATGTGCACACATAGATCTTATGTGGCAATGCAAACGCAGGGGGATTTTAAATATGTACATAATTTAAATCATCCTTTTTTTCCAGAGCAAAGTGATAATTACGGCTTCAGAGACAGACACAGTCTGCAATTAACAAGCCAAGCATATAAATGAACTACAATTATAACCTTAGCGATCATTATTCTCATAGACGGCAATGAATGGACAGCGTGAGCCTGACTGAACACAGACAGCATTCAAACTGGGCAACAGCAGACACCACAATGTGAACATCACAGAATGAAAAGCAGCTTGTGCAGTTAACCCCTAAAACCAACTATAATAAACACTCAACACACAAGGGCAGGCACTGGTTTCACCATGCCACTCAAAAACTTCCAGAAAAGGCTGAACATTCCGAGGAGGACAAGCCAATCATACGAGAACCAGGGAACACAGGTGGACACCACAAACCACACTACCGCTGTCAGAATGCAAAAACAAACCTGCCAAACATTTTTATTGCAAAGAAAAAAATATATATATTTTGAATCACCACCATTAATTTTCTTTCTATTGGACTGATTTTTCTAGGGATACAGAAATAGGACAGGAATGAGGTCAAAGCAATGTAGGAGAGAAAAAAAAAAAATACGGCAGAATTTTAAAATCTCATGGTGACAGAACAGAAGTGGGATCTGATATTCATCATAGCCAAAAGCAAGGGGGACCTAAACAATTCAAAACTTGCACGCCCAGTCATCTAACCCCCGTAAACAAACCACCTTCCGGTACTACAAAAGTAAAGCCACTGGGACAGTACGCTGACACAACCCTTGAAACTCCACACACTGAAGCTGTAACACTCCATTAATGGTCCAGACTGTGGAGCCGCACTGGGATCCCAGTTTCTGCAGGCTTTTAATCACTGCTGAGAGCATCACTCTGCAGTGTATGACTCCCTCATCCAATTCAGTCAGTTATGATTAATTGACTACATACAAAAAGAACCATTAAGGGAATGAAGCAGGGGAGAACGCTATACCATACACCACCTTCAATGTTCCTCATCACGCCTTTTTAGAATTAATGCAAAGGTGCAATAACAATGAAAACCATTATGCCATTAGTGCCTAACACACTTGGGGCACGAACTATCAGGTCAAAAGCGCACCCAGCCTGGGTCTTGGTTCAAGGTGGTGCAGTCAGGGCTTTTAGGATTTTCCCATTGGATTTATACAGGCAACAGCCAGGCACCCGTGAAGCTAACAGAGCATTCACGGCTTTCAGCTGCAAATTGGGTAGATTTCCTAGAGGAGAACAAGCAAGTCGACCCTAAACTACGTAAGGGATGGGGAATGCTGAGTGGGCATGGACACATGCATGCTGATGCGAGCTCCACTCTCCTAACTGGCTTGTAGGAGATTAATATCCCTGGGGGGTACAGGAGTGGTGCTTTTGTTTCCTCAGTGCTCATCCGCCTATTAATATTCCATCCCAAACCCAGAACCCGGCACTGTATTAAACAAACGGAACACGACAGAGTTGAAGGTCTTCTCGCCAAGACCCAGATCATGTCTCTGTGCTGTGGTAGATGATCAGGCTGAGGGAAACTCGGATATAAACATCAGAGTTGCAAACATGACCGCAGCATGCATAAACAGATCTGGATAGAGCACCTGACTTGGGGGAAGAGTTCAGTGTACCTCAGCCTCTTTCCCGCGTGTCTGTCTTTGGGTTAAAAAAGCAGCCTCTCTGTGCCTTTACCACAAACAACGAGACTTACGGATCCAGCAGGATCGATATGGAGCCATACATCGAGCCAACCACATAAGTAGCCTGTGAGGTCACCTTTCCTTCGAGCAGGGGGAAGGCTAAGCAGGCATTTGCCATCCATCATGAGCCAGCGTGGAACAAACCCTCTCCCATCTGGAGGGACACGACCGCCTCGCAGCTTAACGAAGCCCCCGTGTTATTAAAGACACCATTAGGCAAACTCACATGCGTGGAAAAACCATTAAACCTACGGAAACAGGAGGACGAGGACGATGAAGCCCTCTGGGAGCAATTAGCTGTACCTGAACGGATAGTCAGAGGTAAGGAACGTGGGAGAGAGACAGAGATAAAATAGGAGCCACAATCAAGCTGGTCTGAGTGGTAAGTAAATGAGCAGAGCCCTTTAAGACCCAGAGACAACACAGCATGCCTGCACACTGCACAGTGACAAAGGCCAAGCCCCACTTCTCATTTAACTTCCTCCTGTAACATTTCGATATCGGCTATGGGATACGAGTCAATGTGGGCACCAAAACAAGACACTGTGCAATGTGAACTTCAAGTGTGAGTGGTATAGTCTTTATCCATGGGAGTAATTCCCCCAGATCACAGCAGATGGCACTACGACTCATCCCACTCCTGACTGGACATGATGGTTACCAGACTGCTGTAGCACTTAACCAAGAGGGGAGCGTCAAGTGCTTCATGCCAAAACTGCTCTTGCTTCAAGATCATCAGCACCTTCGATATCCCGATTCATATCCCCTCTCGGCACCAAGTCCCACACACTACCAAACCGAACCCTCATCAGAATGCATACCTTCAAAAGAGACGCACAAGCCTCTTTGTGTGAGGTTAAGGACAAAGGCTTGCAGGAGAACCAGCAGGCAAAGCAGTCTTTAGATAATTAAAAAGCATTAGGATACTGCTGCGCTCCAGGCAGCAAAGGAGATTATTCAGGCGACAGGGCCACCTGAGCCAGTTAATGTTTACGTCCTTCATGACGTGCTTCAGATGGACCTTATTGGAAAGGACTGTTCCAAATATGCCAGTAAGGTTTTCAGAACAGGCCTACCCTAAACATCTAACAATGGTGTCACTAAGAGAAAATGCCTTCATCCAGGAACTTCTATAAAAACCAGAAGCTGCCTAACCATCAAAAGCCCATTCCAATTACTAAACCCTTACCCAACCCTAACCTCATCCAACTGAGACCACAGTAGACAGAGGTCATGGGGCAGAAGGCAGCAAAAGTCCAAAGAGAAGGATCAGCATAAAACTGATCTCAGGGACGGTGCGGAAAACTGGGAGCTGTAACCAGGAACACAGGGGTACAAAGGTGCTGGAGACAATCATGAGTAAAACAAGGTACTGACAGCTCACTGGAGTAATTCAGGTTAAGTACCTTGTTTAAAAATGCAACAGAAGATCCCTTCAGGGAATTCAGGATACGATCCTATTGCCCTTAACTGATGTATTACCCACCTCCCATATTATACTCGGCAGGATTAATTCTCTTAAAACAGCAGCACTTTGGTGTCCTGCTATAAAAATAAAATGCAAGTTTCTAAGCCACCTGCAGCTCCCACATGCTTGTGGATGGCAGGTCCACATGGGCCAGAACAATAACAGAATAATATAACAGCTGGGAGAACCAGCTCTGCCCCACGCCAGATACTGCAAGGGAGCCCACTGGATGTTTATTACAGCAAGTGTCCAAAGATCTACCAGGAAATAGTGACAGGTTTAAGACTGTAACAGTAAGCCACTTTTCATAAGTTGAAAATATGCTTCCAATTGCCACATAGAAGTTACCTTCTAACCTGCCCTTACTCCTCCTGAACATTCATTAGCTAATCAGGCAAGCAACTTCTATCTGAAATTAAAAACAGAGGTTGCTTTGTTGTGCCCCCTAGCCACTGGAAGTCAAGGTAACCCACCCCCCCCCCCCCCGCCCCCCTTCACTACAGGTGTCCATCACACACAAACCCCAATTCACACCATGCGTGTAACTATTATACTGCTTGAGCTGGGCCAGCAGCCACTGGACAAGCACCCCCCCCCCCCCCGCATCCCCCACCATGCTAGCAAAACCTGGCTCTAGGACATCCTAATACGGTCGGACGTGCATCGCGCCAAATTTCACTCAAAGCCAAGAATGCAGACTGACATTCCCAGATGGGGGGAGGATGGGAAGCGATCAAAGCTCACCCCCCAGTACATGCAGTGGCTGGAAGTGGGCTTCCATTGCTGCTGTGCTCTGATTAATTCCCAATGAGATGTACTTCGAGCGAGCAGCTTTAGGTGAAGGGGCAAAAAGAACAACACAGTAAATAGAAGGCCCTAGTGAGCTGGAGGGAAGAGAGACTAGCGGCAGTGCTGCCTACAAACTGCAGATGCTACTAAAGGTCGCAATGACCTGAGTGGGAGGGACCAGACTTCAAATCCAACCAATGAGATGCAAAGGGTGGGGCTTAAACAAGAACCACCATTCTGACAGAAAAATGCTTTGAGATTAACCATAGAAACCCTCTATTTACTGCCTAGCCCATTTAGCAAGCCTATTTAAATTACATGAAATCAAACATCGAACTCCCTCATGACATTTAGCACAAATCCATGTAGTTCAAACTGGTTAAAATGTTACATTTGACTCTAGATGGTCAAAACAAGCCACATGGATGAAGAGTTCCTCATATGTGTAAATGTCCTGTCTGGAGACTGGAGTGCCTCGATAGGGAAAGGGGCCGTGAGACTGACGGGTCACGTTCCAAGCCCACACAGCTGCGTGCTAGTCCCGCCTCTCCCAGGCACAATGATGAGGTCATGGCCTGTGGGGCGTTCCGTGGGTGCCTGCCAAAGGACACCGAGTGAGCTCATGGCTGGCTGCTCGCTCGCCCGCCCGCCGGCCCGCTTGCTCGCCAGTCCACAAAACTGGCACACAGCAAATGGCCGAGATGTGACCAAGACGCAGCACGGGGAAGGGGGAGGCACTGTGAGAACATAGGGACCCCTCTCAAGACAGCTGATGATATATCTGGAACTCCTGTGCCTCATCCACCTCACAGGACAGAGCTGGACCACCTCTGCACAGACCTCCTGTATGACATGCAGGGTTTTGAGCCCCTCATTTCCACAGGCTATTACTGCAGCATCAGCATGTCCGCAAACTACACAATACCTTTTCAAAACAGCTGTTAGTCCTACAAATTCAGCTATTAAAAGAGGGACTGCGCAGTCATCTCTTTTCACTAGGGCCCTGAACATATTCATTGCATATTCCAGTTAAACCTTTCTCCCCACAGCTGAAGGCCCTTAGGAGTCCCCTGCAAGGAATTCGCTAAGTGACAAAGCGATCACACTTGCTTTCACATCTCGCAGAACCTGGGCCGGGGCAGCTTCTGCTCCTATCACGAGACAAAGACGCTGACAGACGAAAGGATGCGTGCGTCTCTGATATGCCGAGCTCAGGCAGAGCGAAAATTGTGGGCTGGGCCACTTTGGGGGGACGTGCGACATCAACGCTGACAAAGATAATGGGGGCAGGGAGTGGTGAAGAATACAAATTCAGCTGGGAACTAGGCTGTGATAGCAAAAATAAAAAATGGGGTGCTTAACACACCTTTGGGGAAGGCAGGCATTCCTCAGAGCACACGAGCAGCATGTTCGTTTGGGCTCAAATGAGCAGCATCTGCTGGTCATGATAAACGATTTCCTCCTTCATTAACCACGGCTATTCACTCTGCCGGGGTGGGGGACACGTCAGCTGCGGAAGCTCGAGATGGTGACAGCTGCAGGCACGATCAACCGGTGCAAGAGGTAGATCTAAAGGAGTCCACAGACACACACTCAGGGTAAAGCAGACAGATTCTGCAAAATCAGTACCGGCCACGGCCACTCAGTGTCATCAAGGGGGCCATCATCAAAATTCTTGCCGCTAGGTCCGTCAAACGTATGGATGTTTACACTCTCAGCAGATACAGTGGCCTTGGGGCATGTTGCTGTTAGATGCCGAGCACCAAGACACACAGACCTTCATTTTAATACACATTAGCCTTTTGTATATAAACTAGACTAGATCTGTTCAAAATGCCCCAATGAACATGTCATTTCCCCCCCAAGAAGCCCTCTGAGGCAAACAACACAATGTAATTTCTCCAAAGTACATTAATAAACGACTTCTCATTCTGTTAACGAGAAATTAAATATTCAAATTCATACACATAGCAGTTGTCCTTCATGACTAACAAAGATAGTATATGCCTTGGCAAGTCACAAAAAATGTAAAACATTCCATGTTCAGAAAATTAAGATTGAGGCACTTGTTCCTTAGCAACCAAACCTGTCGAACAGCATGACAAGGTAATGTCCAGAATGGTAACATTGCATATCTCCACTCTGACCATAACTCCATCATATATAACAATGGCCTGACAGCAAATTACAGTATAAATAAAGCCATTTCATGGCTTGATGGCTTGTAGGGTGTAAAAGGCCACCTTAGGACCACTCAGTGCTACAGAAGTCAGCCAGATATAGTTTTGTAAACCTTTCAGCCGTTAGCTGTCATTTCCAAAATAATTTCAGGCGCTTTTGTCTGTTCAGCACTACTAAGCGGGGGGGGGAGAAGTCTGCCATTAAACCAAAAATAAGCTTAATAAACCAATAACAACCACCGATAAAATTGCTTGAACTGGAGAGAAAACCGGAGGTGTATCACACTGCTGAAAATCAGCAAGAGCTGCTGAGCCAAATTCTGACAGCCACAGACCCACTATTGTCTGAGAACAAAAGGGACCAGCAGAAATGAGTCCGCATTAAAGCCCAGAACCCACAGAGCCACTGGGCCTTGATTAACTGGATTACTAGCTGGAGGGGACACTGTACGCTCAGCAGCAGTCACTCAAAACTGTACACTGGGGAGAGACTAAGAGACGAAAAAGCTAAATTAACATTTCCAGGGAGCTGCATAGAACTTGATAGTTCAATACTGGAATGAAACGGTGCTCCTCCAACACGACGTCAATCAGAGAGAACATAGGGCACGACCAAAAAGAGATACAACCAACTTATCACTTCTTGAAAAATAAGAGGAGGGTAAGAAAATATATCCATCCCCCAACAAGAACCATACTAAATCACGGAAGATAAACCTCAAACTTGAGTCTGCATTTTACACTGGATTTGGCTAAAATGCAAACTGAAGACAGCTCCCCAATAGGGGTCTTTCATAGGAAACGTGCGTCTGCGCAAGGTCTAAAGGCTACCCCATCGTCCCAGAGCTCTCATGGGGCCCACAAGGAGCCAGAAAGGCTGCAGGGCCAAGGCTATAGGGGTGCCGGCAACAGCACAGTGCAGGGATTAAAAGACACAAAACGCCTACACAGCTGACTGGCCAGATGACCTGGAGTGACTCTATGGCCTGTTCACACTTTCTCGTCCACCCACACCTACAGGAATCTTCTGGTCATTAACCCCACATGGCGTCTCAGAGGTTTTTCCACCACATTCCCCCCCCAAACAACAAAATCCCACAACAAAAGACAATGAAAAGAATGCATGTCATTTCCTTAAATGGCAGACGGCAAACCTCATTAGCGTAGCCATGTTTCCTTTTGTTTTTAAATGACAATCACAGTCAGCAAATATCACACAGCATCAGAGGTGAGTGTTGCGTGACAGACAACACAGTGACAGCATGATTTACATCCTCCAAACGAATGTGTTTTCAAATGCACCACAACCGTGAATCAAAGAGCTTATTTTACTTAAAGCTTACTTAAAGTAAGGGGATTTTCAGACAAATGGAGCTCAGTATGACAGCTGCCGATTAGGGGATGGGTCTGGGATGGGTCTATTAACCCCAGCAGGAAAGGAAGGAGACAAAATCCGGCAGAAGGTTTCTCAGCAATGCCTCACCCTCCGTCTGATGCATTAAAACCCATCCGACAACTTTTTGCTCTTTCCTTGATTTTCCACAGCCGAACCACATGACAAAGGGAAAACACGAAACCACAGGAAGGTCAGACGCACCTCTCCTAGAGCGGGGGTGTAAAATCCATTCACACACTGCACTTGACGTGTTGATTTTTATACACACACATCATTGTGGAATCCATTCACTTCTATGGACAAAACCCTAACCCCAACAATGAGAACCATAACCTCTATATTAATGTTAACCATAAGTAATAAAACAAAATACAAGTCATTTGGCATTTTTAGTTTTTTGGTTGCAGATTTTTATAAAATTGAATTTTCAATTGTGAGGACTGAAAAAAATGGTGAATGAGGGTATAATTATCCTCATATCCACAATAACAATGTAAAGCAGGGCTGCACCTCATTTACGGATTTTTCTACAGATCAGCTGCATTAGGAATTAGACAAAGATCCAATAAAAATGAGCAAAGTCACAGATGTAACAGGATCCACAAATAGACAAGAAATGATCCACAAATGTGCAAAATCCTTTTCAGGTACAGAAATTTCTCTGCATTTTTGTGGATATGAACACAAAAATTCATATTTGTGGATAGTGATGCATTTGTGATTTTTTTTTCCATAAAAAGCTGCGGTTTGTGGAGCCCCTAAATGGTCTGGGTGGAATATACTTTTCCATTACTAATAACTGTACTGTGTCCCTTTAAAGTACAAAAGACTTAGAATTAATGGACTAATAAGTATAAGTGATAGAGACATGTCCCGTAAAGTGTGCGTTATGCATTAAATTATGGGAGACAATGCACACCATGCATCTTTAACATAATGTATTCTTAAACGCATTTATTTCTTAATTGCACTGTGTCCATTCACAGCCAGTGACTCCAAGCAGGACAGAAGGGCTGTCGAAGGTGAAGTGCACACAAAGTTTGAAATGCTGTTTAAAATTCACCCTTAAAGCTATCTGGAAGACATTTCAAAGATATAACTATTTAAAAAAATATTTCCCCACCCACCTCTAAGGGGCTCCGTAGTGGTACAAACTGGACAAAATCCACATATCAAAAGGAGGGAAGTCACAAATAACACAATCCACAAACGGGACGTGATCCACAGATGTGTATAATACGTTTCATATAATACGTGTCTATAAATCAGTCCGCATTTTTGCGGATGAGATGTTACACAACACAAATTTAAAAATACATATTCGTAGACAGTAAAATATTTGTGGAGCTTGGTACATTTCTCGATTGTCTTCTGTGGCTTAAAAATAATAAAGTCCAATAAAAATTTCCATACAAGTGCCACATCCCATGTGTAAGTATCCTTGCAATCGACGAAAAATATTGCCATAAACAGTGAATTTTGCAACACCACGAAATAAACGATAGCGCATAATATGAAATGAAAGATTTTTATTTTGTCATCCGATATAAATCGTCAAATGACATAGCCCTAGTCCCCACAATGTAATGTATACCTGGACGATACAGACACACACAGTGCTAAAACACTGCAGAGGTATCAGAGTAGACTGCCATGTAGTAGGGCTTCTTGATGCAGCTCGGCAGCCTCTGCACAAGATGCTCAGGTCACTGACTGACCACCCGCTGGTGCCCTTACCTGTAGGCCTCGACGTCTCAAGATGCTGGAGTCGTCCATGCTGCCAGCGTCAGACCAACTTCTCCCGCCCTCAGTCTACCCCTCTAGTGAAGGCAGATCCCGCCAGTCCCTCCCTGCCCTATGGGCTGATGTACAGTACTTGTCACATGGGCCAGTGTGCGTACACTGGCGGACTCCAGGGCGTCGTGGCCGCAGCTATCAGGGCCTGTGGGGCAGCCGGCTGGCTCTGCACCCGTCCCAGTCCCACAGTCAGCAGCCACCTTGGTGATCCCGGCTACCAGGCCAATTCAGTCGCTCTCCTGCTGCCTTCCTGTATGTCACTATGCAATCAGCATATTCATTCCCAAGATGCTAGTGAGTCTTAAAACGTTCTTAAGAAAAGAAAAAAATCTTGGTACTAAACACTCGCAGAGGAGTTATTTTTTTACTCCTACTCAGATTGTCTTCGTTTTTGGATCGCATATCACATTTATTCTCTTCTCAGCAGAGTCCACCAAGGGTCAAAACAGGGCATCCCTCAGAAAGACTCAAAAGTGGGTCTCCTCTCCCAGCACGCAGAATATGGAGGAGGAAACAGTGTCCTTTGCTCTTTTCCAGCAGCAAGCATGCTCCGTGCTCTCCACCAACAACCTTACACGGAGGCGACCTGGCCGACCGAGCAGCTGTCCCATTCAGTACCAAGGTGTCGCTCTCACCAAGCACAGCCTCGGTGCACCACTTTAGCATCACCGTTTCGCATGTACTGCGGTTCCTCTTTTTCAAACCCGTACATAAACCGCAAGTCTACACACATAAATCCTACGGAGACCACAGTTACTGCATAATTTATAAGCAATTTTCCTTAATGACAACTATAAACCACGAAAAAGAGTTTTGAAAGAACTATTCCATTTACCAGCCAGACACCATCATAGAGATTAAATAGGTGCCATAATAAGTGAAGAGAGAGTGACTGTTCTGCCCTGAAACAGACACAGAATCATAATGAATGCAGACCAAGCACTCCACAGCAAACACAGGCTATGAATCCAGTAGGCATCTGATAGCGGGTGCTATAGCTCCCCCAGGGACACACACTGGATCATCGAGCAGAGTCCACCAGCAAATGACTGCTTGTTTTTGTCACTATCAGCCGTTCTCTCCTAGGCTCTATACATCTCGGCAGCAGCTCAGGAAAGGTAAAGGAAACAGTCCAACAGAGTAGCACTACCAGATTCCGTTCCGCCAACAGTGTAACTTCCTGTAAGAGATTCTGTCCTGCAGGTTCCCGACCAGGCACTGAGGGTTCAGCCCGAGGGTGTGCACGGGGCTGCACGGACACCGCCAACCTTTCTTCTCTTCCAGCGGTCCCCGAGCAGCTCCCGCGGCCGGGCGCTTGAATGGGGAGCTGCTTCGAAAGCCACACAAAGGCCACGTTTTTCCTCAGGCTTTCAGTTCCTCTCTCGCCTTTACATTCACAAGGAGGGAGCTGAAGGAACAGCCTGTGTGAGCGACTGGCCCTTGGAAGCCGTTTTTCCACAGCGCTCTACCCCTCGCTCTCTCCCCCTCTCCAACATGTGCCCTCCCTCTTATTTCCTCTAGCGAGCTGATCACAGGGCCAGTGTTGCTGCCTCGGTCTCCTGTCAGTGGAACTATGAAGCTGAGCAGCCAATCGCACGCGAGGGAGGTGGGGCCACACTTGCATGAAATGAATGGGCGAGCAGCAGAGCCTTTCCTCCGATGGCCGCAGCTCTTTCATGCTTTACCTACAGCCCAGCCGGGGGCCCATTCTGCGTGTGCATGTGCGTGTGCGTGTGCTCTCAGCCAGGCGAGAACACACAGCGGTCGGCTTCCCCCTGCGAATTGCTGGCTGACGCTTCCTTATCGTGCTGCAATGAATTAGTCATGACTTCACCGACAAGAGCCTCGGCTGATTAAAAATTTATCACCAATATCTGAGGAGATAAAAGGCGCGGACTACTGCATGGATTTAAAGCTGTCAGATGTAACATCTCATCTGTGTTCTGTACATTTGAGTGACCTAAATTATGGTTTAATTTCCTTTTAGCAGCAGTGTTTATTGGCTAATGTATTTTTATAATTCACCCATTGTTTTCTCGACTGCTTTGTTCTTGTTTCTTGAAGCAACAAGCTGCCCCTAGGCTAAGGGGGATTAGGGGCATTAGCGAGAGCACAAACAGACAGCCAGGCTGCTTGTTAAAGCTGGCACTCTGCTCCAGGGGTTGGGGCTTGCCCTGGCCAGAGCAGGGGGGAGAGAGCTTTCCTTTGCAGCATCTGGTACGGTGGGTGGCAGAATCTACTGATATAGTAAAACAGGTGATAGAAACATAACTGCTTCCCAAAAAGAAAGATGTTCTCTATTCTGGCTCCCAGAATTGGGGAGGGTGAAAGACCTGAAGCCCCTGGCTGCCTGGGATAATGTAAATGCACAAGGACAGACAAGAACTAGTGCCTGAGGGCCACCCCATGGAAGAGACATGTGGCTATTCCCCTGAGAGGTGAAGATGCAATCCAGCTGTGAATGACACCCAGGAACACCGCGCCATCGCTTGCCCTAGGCTCAGGGGTTTAATTAAGAGATGTGTTCCATTCCGTTTTATGGCTGCGCTTTATTAAGAGGTTAATTACACGCGTCCGTCAGCCTCGCTAATGGCACGCTGTCTACGGCACCCATTTCTGTCTCAGTTAGTGGTCCTGCTGTCCCGCTGCGTTTTACACCAAGGTGTTGACGCGCTGGCTGCACTGCGGGCAGATACCACGGGCCGATGATCATGAGATGGCTCGCGGCATCGAGCCGGCCGGCCATACACCTGGCAGCCGAAGTTTAAGTTTCCTGCCCACAGTGAATGCCCTCGTGCCCCAAGGAGACTCAGGAAGCCTTGCATGGTGCGGGAGCGATGAAGGGCACGGCAAGACCAGCTGGCATGGTAAAAATAAGCAGGCCTGCACTCCAGGCTGAAGCCTCAGGGCTAAAAGGATTGTGATCTGCCAATCTGCAATTAAAGGACACTGTGCAGTCTCACACACACACACACAGCTCCGTAACAGAAGAATAGAGTCCAGGGGAGAGTCACTACAGGGAATGTTAGTCCCAAACTATACAAAGAGAGGTTTAGCTTGTAATCTATTTTAAGAGAGTGCTTCATAGCCTCATGAGTTACAGATGACTACTGCACCCTAATCAGTGAATCCTGATATTGCTCATCATGTGAAGCTATGCTCCCAAAAGGCAGAAGTGAAAAATGACTCAGAATCGGAGAAACCAAAGACAGGAATTATCTGGCATAAGCAGACATGCATCCAACTGCCAAGGCTGAGGCGACCGCCGGTGCAGCATGCCCCGCAGCACACAGATACGCTGTTCATCTGATGCAGCGCAAGCAGCCGAGAGATTTACGGGCTGCGAACAGGCCAGCAAAAGGTAACAGGAAACTAATGCGGCAAAATAAGCAGCATAACGTACTAAACCTTAATGTGAGTGAGAGACTCCCTGATCTTTTTGAGGGCACTATCTGTGGGGCTTATGCCTCAGAAACACCTCCATCAGGTACCCATTCTTCTTAGACCACTTCACATTTGGCCAATATGGGCGCAGCACTAAGCCAGCTGGACAATATTCAGCAGGCAGGTAGGGACAACAACTGAAGCTGGTTTCCCTTAAAACTGAAATCAGTGTTATACTGATAAGTTAAGAGCTACGTATTAAACCTACTTCTAAATTCTACTGCCTGATTGGCTTATTCATGCTTCACTTGTTTGTTAAAAAATGCTGCTACTTATTTGATCAGCAGTCATTAGAAATGTTGCGGTTCCGGTTTTCTTGCCACATTGCTGATTGTTTATTATTTCTTGCACTGTCTGTACAAAATAGTCTCCTTTCTGCAACCCTGAAACTTATCTGAGCAGGAATCTGCATGCATCTTTCAGGGAAATAAACAAATGCAATGCAAATAACTATGAAAGGCAGCCTTTGTCTAAGGGAAAAAATCCAAAACTGAGTGGCTCGGAGCTGTCACCTGGCAGAAGCACAAAGCAAGTGAGCAGGGCTGAGCAGAAACAGGACCTAGGATGCTACGTGAGGCAAAGCACAGTTACTGGTCAACATACATCTGCTCATAAGACACTAATTCTCATAATTCAAAATTCTTAACTTACACAAAGAGTAATACAATCCAATCCAATGACAGGAATTTGACCGAAATCCTGACCTAGTCCTCCATTTAGCCATATGTTTGCCAATGTACATAATATGGAAATTATGATCAACGATGGAGAAAAAAAAAAATAATGCAGGAATGTGCAGTTATTCAAAATAACGGGGCAAAAATGGCCAAACGCAGAGCGACACCCCAGCGCAGGACTTCCATAGGCTGGCATGAAATGGCAGTCAACAATCAGCACCTGGAGCAACGGTTCAGAGGGTCTCCACTCAGACAAAGAAAGGGAGAGGAGCGAGACAGAAGGGATAGAGGCGGTCTACAAGAAATACATATCAGGGAGCAGATTAAGCATGGAACAGGGCAGAGGATTGCTGACCACCCAGACAAGCACCACCCAAAACAGCACTGCTTGATAAATAGCATTTAGGCCCACGCAATGGCCGCTTCCTTGCCAGAGCCCACAGAAACCAGACCCTTATAACAACAGCACCAGTTATGGATGGGATGAAACTCCACGGGGAACAAGGGATATGCGATGATCTTACATCACGGTCATTTTTCAAGCAAGGACCAGTGGTAACATCCTTCTGTTTTTCTAATAAGGTGATTCATCTGCTGAGGGCAGTGATGAGATCCCCGGGTACCTGCAATTGCCAGTTCAATGCTCAGGGAGAGGAAAAAAAAAAAAAAAGGTCTTATTGCAGGATAACCTCCAGAAAAAGAAACGCTAAGAACGATAAGGAAGACATGTTTCCAGAAGGCGACTCCCACACAGTCCATTATGCTGTTAGCTGTGTCAACAGCCCCACTGCCCGAAACATCCCACAAACTGCCTCTGAGAATTACCATCTCGACGAACATCACACACACCTTGTATATCTACTTTGATGCTACCGAACTCCCACTCATCCAATACACTGAAGTTGCTTTCCTTGCTCACTTTAGGTCACAGTGTCAAACCTGGAACCAACAAATGGCACTTAGCTGCCCAAAAAGCCGGCAGTACCCAAAGACTCTGACAAGCTTGGCAGATTTACGCCTTCGTCACTTCTATGGCAGCCGTGGTATCAGCTACTAATAGCGGCTCGGACTCTGTCAGCTGCTCCCCATCTGCTGACACTCCAGATAAAAACCCCACTGCTAGCTGGGCCACTCAGGTACCCAATGGCTTCTTCCCCGTTCCCCGACTTTCCAGCTCTTACTACAGCATACCAAAAAAGCCCTGGTTTTCCATTAGTCTTTTGTCACAAAACATTATTATAAAAACACTGCATGCAAGACACCAGAATGAAAGGTCTCCAAACTAGGAAAACATGCCTTCATTATTTTCAGTAATTTTTTGCCATTTTTCATAAAAAGGGAAAACTCTCAAATGTCATTATTGTGCTTTACAACAATCATAAACGGGAAAAACTGGTATCGGTACCAAAAATTGGTACTCAAAAAAAAGCAGGTCGTGCAACATTTAGTTTGTCGGGTTGAATTAACTGCAGAGTTCAGGTCACTCATGAAACAGACCCACGCATCACTACAGAGGCTTTTTCCATCACTAATTTCTTTCACAGACATAATAAGGGCGTAAACTAATCGACTCTCACCTGTTAGCATTTGAATTTCTTGAAAATAACGGGATTTTTGATTGATGTCTGGCCAGGTTTGACATGTTGCCACCCTTTGAGAGAAGCTTTTAAAACAGGGCTTGAAGAACGGAGCGGCTGTGTTTAGGGGCTCGCCATTGTTTTATAGCCGAAATAACTCCATATTTCACTTCGGAAACCCTCCTAAAAAGGAGTTCAGGTTTTGCTGAAGCCACTGCCATCTCGTCATGTGTAACTTCTGAACGAAGTGAAATAGTACACCGCTCTCTCTGTCGTTGCTCTCAGTAGTTTCCTGCAATGTCACACGCGCCACTTGAGCAACCTCTCCTCTGTCAGCATTTAGCTGAGAGACACGGATTCCTTTCAGCCATATCAAATAGCCATTCACATAATAAAAGTACTGACTTTGGCAAGATGCTGGTATTGTACCACGTTTTCAAAACTCAAGCACAGTGGTTGTTTTTCAGTACTGGTTTACCACACACCCCTAGTTGTGGTTTTCTTTTAAAACTTAGACATTATTCCAGTCAGTTTCAGAGACACATTACGACCCACATTTAAAGAGGCAAACATCCTGCTTCCGCAGGTCAGCTTAAACCACTTTGACTCAGTTTCTTTTGTAAGACCTTCCCTTATTCTAACCAGCGGCCTCCAAAATATGGGTCCATGTCTTTAACCACTTTGCCATCTGCTGCCCTGACATTCCTTACTGCTACTACACATTTCATTGACAACCAATCAACCTCACAGAAATCAGAAGATGCTGCTCGCAGTTTCAGGTTTAAGGGAACCATCCACATTTCACCATCAATAAAAGCTTGTGTTTCACCCTCAGGCCAATAAAATCAGTCTTCTGTTCCAGATCTGAAAGTAGGACAAGGACACCCGACAAAGAGAGAGGAGTCCAGAGAACCAATTAAATGTTTCCAGTCCTTTCACGGTAAGGAAAAGCACATTAGAATTATACATTCCATATGATTATATCTTGCAAAATGGACAAGAGAAAATAAAATACCTGTAAAAGCCCATGCCTGACAGCTGGTACCTGCACAAAAAATGCAGGGGAGAAGAGCAGGAGGAAGCGTCATTCAGACAAATGAATCAGACAGATCACCTTGAGGATATTCTAAATTAGTATGCTGTAATAAAATCTGAAGTATAATACCAGAATGTTTCAGAAACCTTCAGGACAGCACATCTTACACCAGAAGAGATATTGGAATTTTTACAAGTTACTTAATAGGTTATAAAAGTGTTACAAGGGGGGGAAAAAAACAGTTTTTAAACAGTAAGGATACAGATATAAGGCGATGACAACAGATTCAAAATCTGCAGCACAAAAAACCAAGAGGCAACTGATGACACATGATCAAGGAGCCAGTTTCTGAACCAGTGGAAGATGGCAACATCTTCATCGCAAAAAAGGTGGACTTGACTCTGTGCAAAACTCTCGCTCTTTGGAAAGGCGACGGGGAATAACAGGTCCCCTCCGCAACTGTCCATTTAGAAAAAAAGATTTCAGAGGTGAAAAGCTATGTGCGATTAATCAAGAGGCACCAGACGAGGGATGTGGAGGAGGAGAAACAGAAAGACAGACTGCATCTCGCTGTGGCAAAACAGTATTAATGACTGCAGAACTAAGGGTGGAAAACAGGCGAAGGTGGACTTGGGAGCCAATTCAATTCTCTGCTTGTAATCAGGGGATGCTTCCTAAAACACTCTTGGCGAATTACCTCATCCATATTGTGGAGGCTGTGCTGTCTCTAGTCCTGGAAGGACTGGCGTGTCTTGTAATTATGGGGGGCTTTTCAGCTGTAAATGAATTAGCAGGTATTCTCAAATAGACAGCCAGCACGAACATACTGATGTAGCCACCAGTCAATAAGGCTTTGCACACTGAACTGTTCTTTACTCCTTCCATCAATAAGATATAACCCGGGCATGGGCACAGCAAACACACACCTGACAGATGAAGACAAGATCAATCCTCAAAGAAAAAATGCAGTTTGCAAAAGCTTCGATGTTTTACAAAGCTACAGTTGCGTATTGCATCTAATACACCCAGGCTTAAATGCGAGGACCACAGTGATTTCAGGCTCATGAACATTTCAGTAACATAATTAGCAACTTAACTGCTCAGAATGAATTGGCCTGTTTTAATTTCCACATTTATCCGGATTCTTCGGGGAAACAGTGTATTTTCTCTTTGTTAAAAAATAAATAACTGCTTGGCACAACTTAACAGTTTTTATCTGGCAATGCTCGAGATAAATTTTTAAGACTCACAGCCGTTTATTTAGTACATTTTAATACTCTCTCTCAAAGAATGGGGCTAGTAAGCAAACAGGCCAAAATAAACAGCAATTTTAGAGAGCGCTTAAAGACCCTATGGGTGACCGGAAAAGGGTGACGGTTATAGTATTCTGCTAAGCACTCCCTATACTGCTTCATCCAGAAGTTTCCCCACCTATCAGCTCCCTTAAACGGCCACCCCCCTCGCGCCTCCCCATTCTGTCATACCCAACACCAGCGGTTGGAGAGAGTAACCACATGCCGTGGGGGGGCTTTGAGCCCCTCAAAGCCTGTGCCATTTCTCCACACCAGGTGACAGCCCTGTCAGGACGGTTCTCTCCAATTCCGTCTGCAGCAGCATGAACTCAGCAGGGTTCAAATGGCAGGCATCAGAGTCACGCTTCTTCTCCGACACGGATGGGACTTTTCTCACAGCTCCAAGCTGCATTTGAGGTACATTAAAGGGAGTTATAAAAATAAGAACTTCCCCTGCTGTTACCGGCATGACAAGAAGCATCCGGTAATTGCTCTCCTACTCTCCTACTGAAGGGGGGAAAAAAAAAAACAACATGGCAGGAAAAAAGTAGGGAAATGACACGCGACACACTGCTCTAGTGGAATGGAGAAGGCAGCAGGCAAGCAGGACACCAGACAGACAAAAACTGCAGTCAAATAAAAGGTGACCTGCGGAACAAACGAGCTGAAGTGTAATTGACGCTCTTCTAAAAATGCGTACGAGACAAACGCATGAAAGCTAACGGGTGGCAGCAGCTGGCAAGGCGCTATACCCAGCTCTGAGCCCAGCTTACAACACCTGCGAGAGCCTGGCCTGGAGTGCCACCAAAAAACAGGGGAAGGAAGGAAACATCTACTGCTGGAGGCACGTGGATTAATAATACTGACTGTTAAACTCTTAGTAAGACATGTTTACAGCCCTCTGCACATACTGTACCTCAAGTTGAAATAAACCCCAATGTGCTGTTTTCTGCAGCAGAGCTAGTTTGACAACCATGAAACAAAAGCGACATCACAGCTGTCACTGCCTTGGGCCCCCAGCAGGCTTCACGGCAAACAGAGCAGCCCCTGCAGAGCCCAAAACCACAGAGCTTACAACAAAGGGGGGTGGCATGTCGGCCGAGCCTGGGCTTTCAGCTACAAGGCCAATCTCAGTTCAGCAGCCTTCCAAACAAAGGCTTCGACCACACAGGTTTCTCTCCGCTTCTTCAGAGGCCCCTACGAATGGGTCAGAGCTCTGTCTGGATATAATGTTTCAGTAAGGATAACAACCACAACAGAACCAGATACCCTGTAATAGAAGCTCAGCATGTCTAAGAAGGTCTAAGAGCAGTGAAGAAAAAAAAATCCAGGCATATATGCACTTAATTAAAGTGCATCAGTGTAATGCCGATTCAATAATGATCAATGAAGACACTAACGATCAATAGAGTACGGTGAGCTTGTGATGGATTTACTGTAACATGATGCTCGCTGCATCTAAGAAGCACTCGGAGGCGTGCAGGCGAGGGACGTGCAAGCCCCGCAATCGATAGCGTACAGATGACGCGGGCACAGCCTGGCTGCACGAGGTCAGACACCCCAGATGCACGTGCTGCTGGCAGTGAAATCGGCACGGAATGGCGTGGGGGTGGGTGTCTTCAACAAGCCGGTTCAAATCTCACAGTGCGCGCATACCCCTCCTAGCTTTACCATTGCTGTGTGTTGTTGCATGTGCACGGATGTGTGACTGGCCCCGGGGCCATGTGCCAGACTGAGGGATGGGCCGCTCTGAGGACACAAAGTCCGACTGCAGACTCCCCGCGGGATGCAGGGTGGCTTGGTGGCTGACCTCACCCTTTTAACATGACGGATGGCAGACATTATGCTGAGGCCGGGAAACAAAAGACAGGCCTACTAAAGAATAAATAAAGAAAACCTGACACACCCTCACTGGCGATACAGATTTCATAGTGAAGGTTTGTTCCTTCAACAGGGCCACGTCTTGACAGTGATGCAGGATTCTACAGTTTCCCATTATCAGGAAGTTCCAATGGTAGATCCTTATCAGGGTCCCCTGATAATGGTGCACAGACATCCAGGCACTTACCTCCTATTTTAATAAAGTTCTCTCCCTCAAATCCTGGGTTTCTAATGGTTCACTAATAGACTCAACTGTAGGAGCATAAAATTTCCTTGTAAGAGAACATGTGCTTAGGAGAAAGAACCATATTTTCAGAACAAGCAGAGGTACACAAGCGATGGGGTCAGATTTAAAAATCTGACAGGATATACTAGTTTAACCTGAGGTATCGCTAGTAGCAGATGCTTAATTGTCATAGCAACTTCAAATAAATTAACTGCTTAACTAGTTTCCTCCTTTGAGAGGCATGCTCTTATCTGATTTGTGATTAAGGTTTAGGCCAGATAAAAGTACAGATTGTCTCAGAATCATGACTGGGTTGGGTTCTGACTGACAGCTGGTATGTCGAAACTGGTATATATATATGGTACAGAGTACCAGCTACTAACATGGAAAAAAATAGGTTTCCAGGCTTCTAAAAAGCTAGTTAGGTTATATGTAACTTAATTTTGTTATTAAAAGGTATGAAAAACATCGTGTTTCAGTATTTAACTTAAAATAGTGTAAGAAACCAAAAGTCAGTCTCCCACACATCATTAAGTCTACATGTAGGGTAGACAATGACTTTTGGGTTGGTTATGAAAGAAAACTGAGCAGTGTGGTCTAGTAATACCACTGCAAGTCAGTTTTTTTAGAAAATATTATACATGATTGTCATCTCATTTTTTAAAATGACCAATTACACCATAAACTGTACTATTCCGCGATAACTATGGTACAGCACGGAACGTGCACTGGGTAGAGTTAGCACTGTCTGGAGTACAATCGTCCAAAATTTATTTTTAGAATCTATCATTTTTTTTTAAATTACAGTGTGCAAAGGGTCATAAGTGACACAGGTGATAAGCCAGGAACAGTCTGTAGTACCAAATTACACCCACGGAAGGGGGAGCTGCAAGCTCCTGAAATGGGGCCACATACAGAAAGTCCACGTAGTTTAACCAGCTCAATGCCCACACAAGCAACACTCCTCCGAGTAAACACCCCCACTCTGAAGAGATATACACACCAACTGACAGAATCCACTGCCACTTCCTTCAGGTGCAAATTGAAAGTGTCACTAGCTTCAGAGCCGTGAAACTGAATGACAGGACGATAGGAAGTGCAATTTTACATTTGTGTGGCTCGAGCGGCGCCGCAGGGAAGAGAGACTGATGGGTGCAGGGCTTCCTGCAGAGCACAGGTCAGAAAGTATCCAGGGAGGCAAAGTCAACAGGGCAAGGAGACCCAGGAAATGAAGAGCAAATAAAACTAATGAGGGGGAAAAACCACCATCTCAATGCAATTGATATCAGATTATTCAGTGAAACCGTATTGAACAAACCAGAGTACATGTGACTGGGGAAACACGCACACACAGGCTGATGTGGTATTCAGATTGTGTATTCTCCCCGCACTACACAGCCATTAACAGTCAATGACTGTGAGGTTAATGCCCATCAGTGCATCCGTATCAGTATCAACAGAACTGAACCACTGCTCTTCCACCCACAGTGGATGCGTCCCAATTCTACACTACCACTGACCACATAACATCACAATGTCCCATCTTTCCTACACGGAAATACAAACAAGGACACACCATAAATGGTACACCGTACCCCAGGGGTGGCCAGTCTTATCCAGAAAGGGCCACGTTTTCGCTGCACCCCCCTAATTAGATGACTGAATGCTGGAAGGGTCTGCACACCTGGGTTTGAACATCTGACCAAAAGGTCATCCCAAACACCTGCATATACGCCAGCCCTGTGCAGATAAGACTGGCCACCGCTGGTGTACCCCAATGTCCATGATTAAATCCAGAGAATTCCCAGAAGAATATGTGGTGGGGGAAGATACACACACACACTTTATGTGTGTGCGCGTGTGTGTGTGATTGGGGAGACAGAGGTACAGAGATAAGACTCCTCAGCACTACAATGGTGAAGGAGAGTAAACTGCGAGCACAGAAGCTGTTCCCCGAGGTCTGTTTGCAGATACCTTTTGCACCTTTAATATGTGATTTAATATTTTCTGTAAACACAGGATCACACAGTGTCAAATAAACCTCAATTTTATGGTCTGAGTAAGAGAAACAAGCTGATGCATTTCTGTGACAAAATCTCCGCCGTCCTTAACAGCAAAACAATTCATGTCTGATTATTAGTACCGGCACTCTTACTGGCATAAATAGGTATATACACACAAAATAACAGACATATGAGTGAATCTCTTCTAAAGAACCTGACATTAACAACATCTGTGACTGTTGCCAAGGAAACCTTACATTCTTTGCCGCCATTTGTATTCCATGGACAAATAACAGGAGCGGCACCTTGACCATACATTCTGGACAAGGAGGCGGAAACTCGTTCCAAACACTTACACCTTCTGACCGATTTTGCTCTTCATCAATCTCCAGGGAGCTCCACGAGTGCTGAACACGGGAACCTTTCATCCAGCCTCACCCACATCCCGCCAGGCGCAGCAACACCGTAACCCGGCATTTCAGCTGGGCTTGAAACAACCTTGTGCGTTCAGCTTTCAAAATTACGAACCGACTAGTCACTCAAGGTGAGCCAAGAAATGAAGCAGTACATTTGACAGCAATGCGTCCACTGGCATTTACTCTTGATAATACACTCAGGTTGTAGTTTCATTAGAATTACACTACAGAAGAAAAATCATTTCCAAAATGTAATGAGTTCATGCATTTATTATTTTTTTTAAAGCCCATTATTGGATTTCGCCTGAAAAATCTCTGCCCAGCATTGTGTAATGCCTCTGTTGCAAGAATGCAAATTAAACGTGACAGATTAATGTAACAGACCAACTCCCCACGGACACAATCAGTAAAAAAGCACCGGGGATGCTGAAGCAGGACAGCAACAGTGATAACAAGCTCTCATAATTCTTTTTCACTTATTTAGTGAACGTGAAAGGTGCCTATAGTCACAATTATAGAGAACCATCACAGATCCATAAGCAGACAGCTTTTTTTTGTAGCGGGGGGGGGGGGGGGAAACAATGAGTCTGTATAACCAGCCGTACCTTCTAATCTAGGGCCTCCATAACACCGGAGGCCCCCCCAATTCGCACAACTGCTGTGCGTCTCTGATGTTGGCGGATCACGCGTTCAGATGGACGGCCGCTGGCCAAAAGCTCGGCACTGCCTGCGACCATGAGTGTTTTCGCCTCGCAGCTCAACCTCTCCTTCAACGCCCTCCAACCCCCAAGCTCCTTCGGCCACAGACAGATGGTCTGAACAGTAAGGTCCCTCCCCTGGGCATTTTTGCGGAACATGGCAGCAAGCTATTAGATACGTCTCCCAGGCCAAGGACATAAGACATTTTATTCAAGATTCGACAAACACAAAAAAAAACCAACAGTGCACATTATTGAAGGAACACATGGGTATATTGAGCTGGATTGACACAGCAGAGCCAACATTAAGAATTATGCTGTGTCTGATTGCACGGGCACTAAACTGCCCAGCTGGTCCAATGCACAGCTGCTCTGCACACATCTCCTGAGCTCACGGACCTGTGTTGGTCTCAATTTAAATGTTTGTCTCAGGCCACGGATCTCAAAAGATATGGTAGAATTCAAATTCAACTTGAAATGAAAAACACTGGGGCATCCAATGTTTCAAGGCAGAGGAACCATAGAATATCTTGTAGCAGTCGCCAATGATAATGTAGTTTTTCCCCTCTTTCTGTCCACATTCAGATGGAAAGGCAGGAAGATCATGCAGTAGGCTCGATTTCTGTAACTGGACAAGCGAACCCCCTAGTACTCAATGCATAAAATACCTAAATTTATGTCCCAGATTGGGGAGGGATACTGTTACAGAGAGGCTGCTGAGAGGATGAGAGTGGCATCCTCTAGCCAGTACTGGTACCATTAGGCAAACGTCACTTCAAGTTCTTGATACTACTTCTTCTCACCAGACGTGGTCTGATATAAAGACAATAATCAGAGCTTTAACTGAAGCCACACTACAGATTGTCAACTTTTGGGTATCACAATACACATATTATTAATATTTTAGAGGTACTGCTAATCTGCTTCTCAAAGTACATTAGTAGACTGGGAAAATTATTACATCCGTTGCCTAAAGCCCTGCTGATTATTGCGCACACACACACACACACACACACACACGTACCGCGATTATATCACGATTTGACATCGTTCAGCTCTACCAAGCGACTCAGTATTTTGAATAGCCAGCTAACATGTTAACATATTTAAAAGCTTTAAATGTTTAATGAGTCCCTGGACATACATTGTGCTACCAACAAGTGCAATAAAGCACAGTGAAGCATCTTCTTTCCTTTAAGTGCTTATTTTCAAAATGGCTTGTTCATTAAGGGCAGTAAAAATTATACATTAATATAAGAGCAATCAGAACTCTCTTTCACCTTCAGTTTAGCAGCTGGCTGGGGACTTGCACTAAGCATGCCAATAACATGCCGAAGCCATTAAGTTGATGGCCATTAAAAATATACCCTAATTAGTCACTCTGGTTTGGGTATGGTAGAGACTTAAGTGTTTTACCCTTCTAAGGCTGATACTCTATGGTTTTGCATATAGAAAGTATTCCTTTAATGAATGCCATTAATTGCTCCGGCAAAAGGCAGGAATTCTAGCTACACCAGCATTCGTGGTCTCGGGACACTTGGTTCTCATGTAAATCGCTGTATTTTGTCTGTGTCGATGATGGAAACACTCGGTTAGACCACGGTGCCAGATACAGCCATAAGCATGCATAACTTCATTTGGAAAGCCATGGGTTTAAACTGGTAATGATTGGATATGTCTGCAAATCAAAACGGCATCAAGAAACCCAAAGGATACAGCATAATGTGATTTCATTTAAAAAAAAAAAAAAAAAAAAAAGCTAAATAAGATGCCTAGGATTAGCTTTGATATTAAAATAATCCTATGACTAAAATCCTCCTTTGAAGAGTCAGTAAAATGGCACCCTCCCCTAATGTGCGTGTGTGTGCTTTTATAAACACTGCACAGGAGGAACGTCGTTTTACTGACCTTCCAACCCATGCAACCACTAGGTTGACATCCTTGTCCGTGCATCATCAACAAACAGGCAACAGGTCCTCTCCACATAAACACAGCAATTGTGATGTGTGCTCAGCACTGGACTATAAAGCACTGCGGAGAGCAGCAGAAGCAGCACAGAGCATCATTAGCACTTAGCAGTTCAGAACATCGATGTCACACGCCGCTTCCAAAAACCAGATCACCTCCTAAAGGAGGTGCATGGGCACTTTGCTTGACCCCATTCTTCTGATAAGCAGTTCAAGAAGAAAAAGGCCAAAACACCAAGATTCAGGGACAGTGAACCTTAATACTAATATTACTATTCTCTCACAAACCACTGCTGCCACATTCGTCTTATGTTGCAATGGTGCACAGACTACAGATTTTGTGTTTACGGTTGTTGCTTATTGTTCTCTGTATGTCTAAAGGTTAACATCCATGTCAGAATTTCACTGTTCTTGGAAAACATGACAAAAAAAAGCCTTGAACTGTTATAGGTGATAAGCCCCTCCTAGTCCACAACCACCCTCCCCCCTCAAACTGGAACTCAACCTCATTTCATGTCTTGTAGTTCCTTAAAAATCATGCATGCAGAGTCCAATCACAGCAGCCAATTAGCGCAGAAAAGAGAGCAGCCTGAAGGCATGTTCTAAGTGAGCTCACCCGCACGCTATCTTAATTGGTATTGGGACTTGAAGGAGCACAGTTTCCAAGGGCATGATGGGTCGGCGCCACATCTCAAAACCCTAGTAGAACCTTACGGGGTAACCCGAGAGGAAGAGAAAACGCCACAGAAACGTTCCTCAATTAGCACAGGATCGGCATGAAACATCCATACAAGAAAACTGCTGGAGTCAGCCAATCACAGTACAGTGGCGCCGTGCTGCGGGAAAACCTACCATGGCCCAATCTGAAAAGGTGCAAGAATGACAATGGAAAGAAGCAGACATTATAATCTGATCACATACAACTACGTCTCTCTCTCTCTCTCCCCGAAATGGAAAAGTCAGTCTATAGAGGAGGCTTATCTGAATGTATAAAAAGACTGCACACAAATGAACATAAAAAAAGCCATAAGTAGTCAAGGAAGGTACGTGCAGCATAATTAATTATTCTGCTTGCTTAATTTATGCTGTTCAATTAAACTGCAGGATTTTTTTAGCCCATGGAGGTGAACCAAAGATGCACAATTGAGAATTTTAGTGGGGCCATTTCTTAGGTATACATAAAAACAGCAAACTTATAAAAAGGGTCCATATGAATGGTCCTATGGCCAATGAAGTCAGAACACTAAAGACTCCCGATGAGCATGAACTGAAATTGAAACCAGTACACTGGCCTTTCCGCACTACATAAACATTATTTTCGCCCACAATTTGAAAAGCAGATTAGTTCTATCGCTAAAAATATTAATGAGATGCATATTGTTATGCCCAAAAAGTTAGCAATCTTCATAGATTACGTATCCTCATTCTTAATAAATTAAGTCGGTGAAGCGCGCCATTTGCAGCACAAGCGATGTCGCGATGAAAGAAGGGACAGATTAACAGCCTCAGCATCTTTTAAAAGGAGGAGATACTGTGGTTAAACAAGGTAAAAAAAATGTTGGTGGCGAGGCAGTACTTTTTGCAGATTAAAAGTCTTAATTTTTATTTCAGTTCACAAGTTCTCTTATTCAGCATCCGTTTTCTTTTTACGATAATGACACAGGTACCAGCAAGTCCAACGCACACGGATGCCCACACTGGCACCTTCAATCAACGTAGAATAAGCCCAGATTTTAGCAATGTAGCAGGTAGACAACTTTATGGCTTTAATAATGAGGGTATTTTGCAACTACAAAGATAAGACATCAAAAAGTCTCAGTAGAAATGATAATTTAATAAACATGAACAATACGGTGGTTTTGCCTTTTCTGGAGATCTAGAATAGCGTCTTTTCTCTTCCGCTGCTCATTCATAGCGCTAGTACTGCCTTGGTATGCCATCGCACTTTGTACTGTGTAACACTACCTTTTTATTTGGTGATAATTTGAACTACTCCCATAATTACATTGTGATATTAAAGGAAAACATTTGTTATAATGAACTGAAGTGTTTTAGAAATCATAAAGATAATTTTATTAAAAAAAAAAATAAAAAAAAAATGGATGCGATTTAAAATATTGGTGTTGATGCGTTTTCAACATCGACGCCATTGACTTCATTGACTAGTCATGGCAGCCCTGCAATGCTGATCAATGTATTTCTGAAGCAGGTGCCTGTTCTGAACCTGGGCCTGTGGGAAGAGCTCATTAGAGAACATGTTGCTTGCAGTAAGCAACCCTGCGGGGAACCAAGCAAAGGCTGCATGTAGTACGAGGTAGGAAGCTGACCTGCAGCATCAACACACTGGATCCATCAGATTTAGACAGACAGCACCTCTCTGCACTGCTACCCGAGGTGTCATGTTATGAGAAATACTTCTGTTTACACTATCCAACCAGTATAAAAAAGGCAAATCAGCTACCTAAATGTCCGTGTTCCAGCCAAGCACAGGCTATACCGAGGCACAAGAATAGAAGAACTTTCAGAAACAATGATGTCTCCTTCTCAGCCAAGACCAAGGTGAAGTCCGTCAAGGAGATTCAACTGGTGGGGAAAATGTCATCAAGGGAGGGACACAAGACTCACTCACAGCATTCCGCTGTCCTTCAGGGCCAGTCTGCGACACAGTTTTCCTGTTGCACACCGGCCCTCAAGGACTGGAATCGGGGAACCCAGGTGTACAGGGGAGGCTGGGGAGACTGACAGCTCAAGGGGTGTTACACACAGGAAGCACACACCACCACACAAAAGGAAAACCTTCCCCCCCAAGGCTTGCAATAGCCTACTGAGCTGTATAATGTAAGGGTTCCAGAAGTAAATATTTATAATGTCTTTACTCAACATTTCAAAGAATATACTGCATAAAAATGCATAAGATTCTATCTTTCATAGTGCCTGTGGCAAGCAGGCCCAAAGTAATGGCCTGCATCCCACTGTATGGACTAAGGCTCAGTGTCTGCTTTCCACAAAATGCTCTATAGTGGCACCTACTGTTCTCCAGGCATATTCAGCCCTGCAGAACACTGTGGGAATAATTTCAAGGATTTACATCAACATTTGTTTCAAAGACATTAGACCCGGGGGGCTTCAAGTTCTTGCCTTTCAAACGACACAAATTTCTCGATCCAAAATTCAAACTGACAAGAAATGCAAAAGCATATATATCTGTCAAGCTAAACATTAAAAATTCAGAAAAATTTATGACAATTGCATTTCCTGTTCCTGTGGATGACAGGGTGTTTGGATTTGCAATGGCACAATTCATGCATATTTAAAGAAATTAGGTCTCTGGTGATTTGATTTTCCATTAAAGGTGATAGCGACGACTGCATGCCACATAATTATATTAGCAACGTTTATAAAATTTTAATTAAGAAAATTTCAGTGGGCCATATGGCTCCAAAGACACACAGAGCAAAACCAGACAGACGTGTGAATTAACAAAACTGCTTCGGTACAGGATACACTTAAGACAAGGTTTCCTTCCTATTTATCAAAAAAAATAAATAAATACTGGACCAAAGAACTGGACAATCCAATTAGACCAGGAGCCTTAATACAGAACAGTGTTTATTTAAGAAGAGTAAGTGCAGAGACCCTGGGGTGTTCAAACCTTAATCCTTTTCAGGGCTGCACAATGCTATTCACTGACATTCCATGAAGGGCTGGTCATCATAATTTGATCCATTACTATCAAAGCAAAACAAAGTGTGTGTGTGTGTGTGTGGTGGGGGGGGGCACCTGTACTCTTCTAATTTTCATCTCCCGCAGCCCTTTCACCATAAAAACTCTGAATTCTCATTAACGGCCGCTTTCCTCAGGCATAATGAAACGCAGACAGTCGAGCACATCCCCTCCAGCAGCCCCCTCTGCCCGCCCCACCCGTGCTCCTCTGCATATGAACAAGCAACCGCCGTGACTGTCTCTGGCTTCCATGCAGCCGAACGCTTCCATCTCCGCGGCGTCCTGCACGCAAGTGCTCTCCACTTCCTGCTCACGGCAGCTGCACTCCGCCGGCTTCCTCCCAACGAGCGGCCTGACAAAGGACGCAGGATGAATGCCCTCATCAAGCATTCATCCTGCCTTTAGAATGAATCTGCGCGCTGCCGCACAAAGAAAGACCCAAACGAATACGCGAAACCCCCAAATCAGGAAGGGGCTGCTTGTTTTGTTTGGAGTGCTGCCTGACCTTTCTGTCTGTATTGCCAAGCGTAACCCAGATATATATATATATTTAAAAAACAATAATAAAAGATTAGCAAGAGAAATAAAATGCAAATTACAAGTGTAATGGTGAACAGGCAGCATACTGACCTCGACACATGAAGCTCCCTCCAGGCAGCTGGATGGATTTCAATGAGGACACAAAATTTCAAAGACGGAACGCTGACGTTCCCGGCAGCATTTAGGGGTTATTTTATGTCGGTCTGAAATAACTACCACCATCGCCTTACACATTTGGAAATGCACCAAAAATATGACCAAAGCATTACATCCCAACTTCCTTAAGCAAGCTTTTGAAAGTGTCCGTCACCTTATATCACAGAAGCTTAAAATAAGGACTGAGGCAAATGGAGCCAAAATAACTTCCTTTTACAAAGGTCAGGCACAAATTCTCTCTCTCTCAAAATATCAAATGAGACCATTTGGCGGAGCTGGGAAAGGGGGGGGAAAAAAAAAAAAAAAAAAGAGAGAGAGAGAAAATCACCAATGACTGTCATTGCATCGGTATGGGCCCCCAGAAATCCATTTGTGAAAAACATGTGTTCATTCCCACTAATCCACAGCTACATAACATAGTTTTTCCAGGCACTGCAGAATGCCTAAAGATACACTTTTATGGCAGTCAAACCACTGAATGACAGGATGAAAACATTCCTTTGTTTATTTTTATTTCCACCAAACTTGCATACATAATTTTTTTACACATTACAAATACTATATTTTGGGCCACTGACCATTTCCCTTAAACTTTATGCATGGTTCAGTTATCAAAATAAATCAAGATACTTACTGACCTACACCCAGCATTACTGTCTGAAGAGAAAGATTTCCATCTCAAAATGATACTGCCATCTAGTGTTTCACTAAGCACAGATCACCCAACCCTAATCGGTAGGTGGCAATAAGATATCAGTTATGCAGCATCTATCAGAAAAGCATACATTTATCAAGTCTCATCTTTTAACCACTTAAAATTGCATAGTTAGTTTCTGCAGTATTTCATCCCATTTGTCAATGAATAATGACAATGATGAAGCAGTACTTTTGTTTGTGCATGGATCATCCCTTCAAAACAAAACCACAAAATATTCCATTAATACCATCCATCTATCCATTTTCCAAACCGCTTATCCTACTGGGTCGCGGGGGGTGCAAAGCCTATCCTGGAAGCAATGGGCACGAGGCAGGGAACAACCCAGGATGGGGGGCCAGCCCATTGCAGAGCACACTCACACACCAGTCAGTCACTCACACACGCACACCTACGGGCAATTTAATAACTCCAATTAGCCTCAGCATGTCTTTGGACTGTGGGGGGAAACCGGAGTACCCGGAGGAAACCCCACGACGACATGGGGAGAACATGCAAACTCCACACACATGTAACCCAGGTGGAGACTCGAACCCAGGTCCCAGAGGTGTGAGGCAACAGTACTAACCACTGCACCACCATGCCGCCCCCTCCATTAATACCTTTTCATCCAAATAATGTACTACCCACTGAATGCCTATAGTGTGAGACAAAGCCAAACTTGCATAATAACACAAATCCAGAAGGGGGTGCTGTTCCACAAGCATTAACTCAATTCCGGAAATGAGTACCGCAAGGTTGATTAATAATTCTGCATAGAATCAATACTGTTGGAAGGCACGCAGCCACATACCCTACACTTCAGACTGATGCCTGCAGTTACATTTCTGGGGATGGATGTGCACGTCAGCTTACGGTACATGCTAGGACAGATTATGCGACTAGGTTATACCCACATCTTACCAACAGTGTAGATCCTACACAGAAGTAAAAATCTGCCTTTATACTGGAAGTACTGATGTAATATAGCCAGTTCTGCTATCTTGATGACCCAACCAAAGCATAAGCATTACGTTCCTGTTTAAAGTAGGCCAACTGAAGACAAGCTAAGGGTTACTGATGAAATATACCTGACTGTGCTTTAACATGGCGTGTGCTGGAACACGGCGACTAAATCTCTCAATACAAGATCAACTGATGGAATCAACCGCCCTAGTTTGATACTCTTTCTGTAGCATTGTAAGGATACCGCATGACCAAAGATTAAGCCATCAGGACATAGAGTTCGTAGATATACTACCAAGTACTGCTACTGATGCCCTCCAGTGCTTTTAGGGAAAAATCTGACCACAGCCCTTTTCTCCTAAGCATAAAACTCATCAGTAGTAACATGCCCCAGTGCTTTTAACCGGGGTGCCACCAGCCACCCTAAAATTGAGGCAGAACTCACCAGGCCTGCAGTGAGCGCAGGGGCAGATTGGCCCAGCGACTGACTCCTCATGCGCACAAGGTTGTTGGGCTCGCCAGGCTGCGGCAGAACCAGCTGGCTGACTCCGCCGTGGAGGCTGCTGGACAGAGGCAGGAGCTGCTTTCCTGGGGGAAGAGGCCAGAGCGGTTGCATTTTAACCGCCATTTCTCACGCAGGCTCCTCACTGCATGGAGGTCCGCCAAGCCAACAACTAAAAATCAGGATAATAAACAAAGCGAGCTGCATCTGGCCCTGTGGGCTCGTTCTGCAGCCTGCGTGCAACAGGCTGTATGAGCCTCTGATGGAATTAATGGACCAGAGCTGCAGGCGAAGATGAGAGCATGTTCTAGCCTGGCCAGGATTTCACTTAACTGCTCAGAGTCATCAAGGCTGCAGCTGAAAACAAAACAGACTGGTTTAACGAACTCAAAACCTGAAAACACACAGACTGCACATACGGACACAAAGCTGAAGCAGGCTGCAGCCACAGCTGGCGAGGACATCCCCCAGTCCCCATGAAACTACCATGACTGCATACTGCAGTTATGAAGAACCCTATCCTGCAGGTGGTATGAATGGAGCTGTCCTTAAACTGAATAATGACACCATTAATGGGTGATGTGCAAAACCTTCAAAGACACTCAGCAGTGCATTAAGCATGGACTGAGTTGAGCAAAGCTGTTGACAAATCAACATGCCATCAGCTTTCTTAGCTCAGGTCCTCTGCTAATATGAACAGGGAAATGGCTCTAAATTTTCACCCAACAACATTTAAATAGATTTTCTTTAGAATCAGTGTTCATTTGTTCCACAAATTTTAGAAATCGGTATTCAGGTATAAAGTAAGATGGCAGTCAGCACAAGTCACCCCCATCTCTCACCAGTGAGGCCACTTGCCATGCTCCCTCGCCGAGCACGGCCATCATCCTGGCTCAGCTGCCTCTGCAGCTTCGTCTTTCCCACTGATGGCGACAGGTCTGGGTTACTGAGCTTCCGGAACAGCAGAGGAGGGGGCACCGCAAACTCCTTCTGTGAGGGAAGAAATGAGCACAGTGCAAGAACTGACAGTAGACAGCTGAGACGTGCTCGAGAACCCGGCGTTTAGCCGGAGTTGTCCTGCAGCTAAGCCGCCTCTTAGCCACAGAAAAGCAGGTGGGCCGATAAAGTAGACCCCAACCCGCGGCAGAATGAAACGTCTGACATCACTTTATAATTATTGAGCCGAAGCCTTTCCCTCTGCTGTGACATGATTACTCAGCTAGTCATAGGATTTGAAGCCACAGCCTTTCAGACATGGGATGGAGACTAACCCATTGAGCTACTTTACCATGAGTACACAAAAAAGCATGACTGTCACTATCAAAAGCACCTTTATAGAGTTTCACAGATGGATATTTCACTATAGCAATTATTCTATACAAGGATCTTACACAGTGGGACAGCAGCAATGTTCTACACCAGGGACAACATATGGTATAAATGTCTCTTTTCTCTGCTGGTCAAGGGGAAAATGCATCACCAAGCAGGATTGTTGTATTTGTAAAATCCCTGAGATCTTCTCAATTCACATAAAGCACTCCATGTTGAAATTCACAGTCCTGTACTATGATAGTACTTTCGTCGATTACAATCACTTACTTGCAAATCATGAGCCTAAATTCTCTATACGATATTTGTGATTTCATTACTTTCTTTTGTATATTCGATTCCCAGTCACTGCAACTGAATGCATCCCTCACTTGCACAGCTATAAGTTATTAGTGTTCACCTTGTTTACCCCCCACACGCCTGTGTTGAGTGATGTTACAGCTTTTCTTAGGACTGTATGTTCTGATGACTTAATCCTTAGTCATATGGGATTATTAAACAAATACAGACAGTCCTTTGCCAGCAACCCTGGGTATACCACAAAAATTACATGTGAATCAGTTATAATTTACTACGCAAATGTACACACACACACACACACACACACACACACACACTTTTGTATTAAGCTCAGGAAGAAAAAAAAATATGGCACACAAAATACTGAATCTTGTGAAAGTAGCTGAACAGTTATGCAGAAAATATTATATGTAGACTGGAACCTGAAGCAGCCACACGATCCTTAAACATCTTTGAAGAATCATTAATCTTATTTAAATCATACAACATTTTGCTTTTCAATACATTTTCGTTTGCAAAAATCAGGTCTGAGAAATAACTTGTATTTTCAGCTAGGAGGTCTGGTGCTCAAATGAAGAGCTTTCCGAGGTTCAGATTTCATGAAAGACGCAACTGGAATAGATACTGTGCAGCCCTGGACCACCCATCACCATTTCATTTACACACAAAACGCACAGCCTTACACCAACGCTGTCATTCTGTACAATGAGCCCTGACAACAGCAGTTCCTAATCAAAGGGAAACATCTTAATACGCTTGAGCGCTACCAAAAGCATTTCATGTCCTCGTTTATGGTTTTCCGAACAAGTGCAGCGGGGGGGGGTCTTTACAAGATGACTGCTGTTTTAACTATAAGCTACTAGTCAGCAGTAATATAAGCATGTGTGGATTAACACCTCAAGCAGTACAGATTTTAAGAGCCACCAGTGTCCCTAGGGGTGGAGTTTGGGCAGAGCATCTCAGGCGCCTGCTTCTCAAGTTCACTGCAAGCTCACATTTCCACTCTGTGGCTTTGCATGACTTTTATTAACAAATGTTTTCATAGTGGTCTCATCATTCAACCTTGGCACAGAGCAGAATAGCAGCAGGGGAGGGGGTCCTCCTATCCTCCCACAAATCAGCGGGTTTGCATCCCACCATTTGCTTTAACAAAACACAGTTCGACTGAGTCTTGGTCCTAATTCCCAAAAACAGTGGGGGGGGGGGGGGGACCTTGAATCAATAGGCCTATACTGCATCTCCGCTCTGTGGCCACATAAAACCTGAACAAGAAACCAACCTGCAGTAACTAATCCCAAAATAATTGTGGCAAAAAGTTATAATACCCCACACACATGCAGGTAATAAAACTCAGTTTATTCACACCACTACTGGGTCCGCACGTATTTAGTCAGTGTGTAATTCTTCTTCTTCGTGGTTCACATGAAAAATAGTTCAGCAGAGGAAGACGACTACTGAAAAAATGCCTTACAATTTCTTATTTTGAATATATGCATGTACTTGAATAATCACTCTTAAATGCTTAAAATATCTGTTTACATTTCAGGAACTTGGATATTTCGTTAGTTAGTACTTTTGCCTAAGACTAGCTTTTTCTACGTTATGTGATTACATGTTCAGTAGATGCATTTTGTTTTCCAGTTGGATAATATTGACATGAATAAACCCACAATTCTTTCTAACTTTCTGATCTATTAAAAAATACTTGAGAAATTTCAATATTGATATAGTGACCTAAATTATCGAGATACCGGTTTTTTCAGCCATATCGACCAGCCCTAGACTAGTACTGTGGAGATCAGCCTGATGTGACCCTGACTGACTGAAAGGCATCCCCCTCCCCATATGAGAATGATTCACCTCTTCTGAATGTGACCTAGCCTCTGGCACGAATAGCACAACGCAGCAAGTGACACAGTAATGCGCAGGTCTATTGCATTTTCAACAACCTCACCCTGGACTGATTACAGAACTGTTACTATGCTGAAGATCTCAGTATGGTGGGGGGAGGGTGGAGTCTGGGTGAGGGAGGAGTGTCTGTCCACACCTTCTTACAGCCGACAGCGCAGGTTTAACAGCAAGCTTATATGCTGGGCCAGATGCCAGCCCCTGGGCGTTAAGCGTGACATTGGCATTGTCAGTTGCAGTAAGAGTCCCTAAACCACCCTAGTGCTGCCTTGGCCTGTCTGATGAGAATCAGTCCCAACCTCAGGGACACAAAGTCCAGCTCCATTCCAAGCCATTTATAGCAAGCAGAGCCAGCTCACTCCACGGACTTCTGCTGTACTCAATCTGCCATAAGATTCTGGACTCATTTTAATGTGACTAAATTTACTTTAGCCTGTAATCTGTTACTATCATTCAAGACAAATCAGAACTAGTTATCAAACTGCCATCACTGCACCTTAATATGCCATCTGCATATTCATATTGCAACACTAATAAACAAACAACTAACAGCCAGGGAAAGTGTAAATCATGGATGCGAAAAAATGCTGATGATGCCTCACACACACACACACACTCCATCCCCACCACCTGCCGTTATTTACATCACATTTCTCTTACACAGGACAGCAAGGCTCCATCCCCCCACCCGAAGCCCATCACGACCATCAGAAGAGTTCATCCATCCTTCCTCTATTATATATCGCCACCCCCCAACTTACATTCCTACCCCAAAAACGACTACCCCTAGACAATTATATATCTCACAGACTCCAGACCCCCCCCACCAATTTCACATTATGCACCATTTGTGACACACTCTCTCGTACACAAATGCAATCATCAGGCTCCTCCTGAGTGTTAGGAAACGGAGCCCTATAGTGCGTCGACTGCCTCATCTCAACTCCTGTGCAACCCATAGCCACAGCTCAAACAGCAAGGCTGCTCACTGAAGCGCATCTCCTCTGCAGATGCTGCAGCCATGACAGTGAGCTACCAAGAGAATAGCCCTTTGTTTACACAGCGCATGTGAAGCGAGCATGACCGTTCAAGGTTCAAAAGCTGGCAGACAAAGCAACCAAATCCATGCATAGTACTGTTACCTGAGGACAAGGTGTGCCAGGTTGAGGGGCTCCCTACAGTCCAACAAAGTGGGTAAAGCCCCAGCCAAACCGGGCTGATGGCTGATGACAAGACCCTTGAAACCTTCATTTAATTTCGGACAGGGATACTGCAGACTGTATCCCATGTTACTAAAAGTGAATGCCTTTGCTCTGCCCAAACCTCAACTAACATTGCCTGCTGCCATTTTAAAATAGATTCTTGCATTTTCTGGTCATACTCATAACTGCTCCTCCTTTCATAGCCTCGATCAAATACTAAAATGTTGCTTTCCCCCCCTCAGCATTTACAGATATCATAAAATAGGGTTGTCTTTCAGCACTCGTTACCTACCCGGACAACACATTCCAGTCCTCCTTCGTGGTCACTCATCGCTGCCATTTTTCCTTTCTTATCCTTTGACAACATGTGAAGCACAGGATTTCCAGTGCCTTGTCAAGTACCTACACTACAGATGAATGATCCTGAGGCACAAAAAGTCTACAAGCACACTACTGCCACAATATGTGCGAAAAACGTTGCTGCAACAAGAGTGTTTAAACAATTCCAACACTCGGCAAAACCTGAGAAGTTCTGATCTCAGATTATGCAGGTTTGGGCCAGTGGTGATACAGAACTCATTTCCAGACAGCTGTGCTGTAAAGACCAGCAGGGGAAAAGTCTATAGCTCACTTCTTGGTAGGCCACCTTGGAAACAGAGTTTCACGCATCACCCATGTCTGTGCACGTGTATCGATTTGCATGGAATAGTTCCTTGCGATGGATCCTATAACAGAAGGGCTGTGGACCACAAGCAGCCGAGGTAGGAGCATCATCTGTTCTCTGGAAACTCCCCCCAAACAGCCTGAATAGCAGAGGCAGCCAGCACAAGGTCAGTTTACCGTTTTTTTCCACCCCTGAGGGCAATAGGAGCACAGAAGGCAAGGTTCTAAGTAACCACACAAACAGACCCTGGATCCCAAAGGGTCGTATCTACCACAGTACAGACAGAATGCAGAAAGAGTTACGTAACCAGCTGCTACAGACAGCTGCACGATCAAACTAACCCAGCCTGCAAAAACAGAACAGAGTTTTTATGCAGAACGTTTTTGGGACAGCAAAGATTTTAAACAAAAAAAATTGCTTCTTTTTTCCTTTATTAAACAGTGGTTTACTGAACAAAGCATGACTGTCTTAAATAAAAACTGCATGTCAGTACTGCTGAAACCCATTAACAAAACAAAGAAATTTCATTATAAATAACTCAAAATATTCTCTTGCATAAATAAAAGTAAAATAAATATCCATTATGGTATTTTAGCATTAAAAAAAATCTTGGGGGAGAAACAGAAACACACACAAAGGTTCCAGATTTGCTGCGTTCATTCGGTACATATGCATGGACGAAAATTTCCGGTATGAATGCGTGTACCGTTACACTCCTAGTGCGCACATACATGTGCACTCTTAACCTGGCACACGCACGAAAGCTAAAGGCCTCATCGCAGGAGACATCCCAAATCAACTTTGCCTAACACAGCTCAGAGGGTATTCAGGGACAAAGGTTAATAAACATGTAGAAAGAGGACCCCTTGCTAAAGGGCCATGCGTTCACTACCTTAGCATCCTTATGCTGGGGACTTGAAATGATAAATCAGCCCTAGTATGTCAAAAAGGGACATTGTGTGGTGTCCTCAGCATTGACCTGCCCAAAATGTCACACAAGCTGACCCCTAACAGGTCCCCATGCTCTAATCTGCCTTCTGCAGCCGTGTGAGGTCACTCCCACCCCCAGTGCCATGCTGAAACGCCCCCCCCAAGCAGCACAGTATGGCAAGATAAAAGGCCACAGGAAAGAGAGACTAAAACTTGCCCTTCACTGGAAGACTGACAGCAGCCAATGCCCCAGCAATGCGGAGCATAGGATGTGTCATTTCCTGTGGCACATAACACTCATAGCAAACCATGAGGTGAACTGCAGCTGTAAGCTGCTTAAATGTACCAGAGGGCTGCAGCTGAAGCCGAGATGGGTGGAGGGTGGAGAGCCCTTCAAGAAATCAAAGGTCCCTGCAATTTCCCATTAACAGCCCTGCTCAGCCACCCAAAGCCATATTAGATGACAACCTGACACTTTACGCCCCATTCTTCTGTCAGTAATGAAAGCAAAGTTCACCCCAGCAGCATTACACCAGGGAGATGGTGCTGCCGTCCACCGTGACTAAGAACTTCATTACTGGAGACCTGCTTAGCTAACAAGGCACTCAGCAGAGGCCCATGAGAGAACAGGCCAACTCACCTCACAGAAAACCACAGGGAGTACTAGAGAACACTTAGAATACCTAATAAACAGAGCTATTATCCATAAGTCTGGGATAGCCAGCCAGTCGAGAAGACTTGTTTGTACCACTCTTAAGTCAAGTTCTATCATGCCAAGAAGGTCCGTCCCACCCTCCAGGGTCAGCTTCCACATGACGATCAGAAACAACGATTTATATTTTATTCTAATCTATAATGTTTCTTCTGGACTGATTAGATCAGAGTGGTCTAGAGTCGTAAGCAAAAAGTAAGGCATTCCACCCTTTCTAGCTAGCTGTGCTGTTCTGGATTAACAACCCAACTCTGCTCAGCAAAGCAACAAGCCAAAACCATTTAAAAAAAAATGCCAAAATCCAGCTGCAGATTTTAATTTCCTTCTACTAAGAAGATTTATTGCAGTTTCATGCAATAGTACTTAGCAGATATTGCACGAGATTATTTGGCACGACAGCAATTAATAACTTTAATAAGGCTAACCATCAAATAGTCATCCTGAAAAACCACGTCACCACCTTACAATGAGTGGGCCGGCCCCAACTGATTGCAATGGGAAAAAAGCAGATTGAGCTTGACCCGGGCTGGTGCCTTCTTCTTTGGCACAACAGCGGAAAACAGAACAGATCCTAAAGAGAGAGACATTCACGTTCAACGTAATGAGGGCAGTAGACAGGTTAGCAGCTGGAGGGGGGATTTCCACCCAAATCCAACCAAAATCAACTTTTATATTTTGGGTCACTGGCATGTGAATCAGTCTATTAGGCACAAAAACTGCACAAAACGTTTTAGCTTTTTACAGCAAACAACCAGTTGTATGGTGCTGCATTTGATAGGTAGCTGAAGAACTCTTCTTTGTATTTAAAAAAGGCGGGGCCGGTAAATCTTACACACATTAAACAAGAGAACTGCCTATGGAAAAAGATGTATTATTTAGACTTTTGAGAGGTTTTATACTGCAATTATTTTTTTGTACATTTTTTTTGTATTGTCAAATTGGTGTAGAGTGCAATCTCCACAAACTAAATAAAACAAACAGGTTTCCATCTTCTTTTATTAAAAAGGCTGCTGGTGTGGTAAATTGATACCTTCACTGAAAAAAAAATGGGTGAGGGGATGGGTCTGGTGAGAGGTTTGTGTGGAGGTTAAAGTCTTGGCAGATTTGTTGATGAGTCTGTGCAATAACAGTTTTAAATCATACCTTGATGTTAAATAGAAGAGCAGAGCTCAGTTCCCCACCAGAACGCTGCAGTCATGCTTCACCCCCCCCCCCCCCCCCCCGACAAGGGCACCTACATCACACATGGTTTTTCAGTTCGTCACCCCCCCAACCACCCAGGACACAAAGCCATGACGCTGCCTGATGAATACCATTTTTGGCTGCTTTGATTTTTAATGCTAACTTCACACTACACAAAGTCATCGGATCGCTGTACAGCTCACACCATACAACTTATCTTGTAAATGGGAATCTTGAAATCATTGTTGTTTACTACATGACTGATCAGCGACAGGGGATCACATACACAAGATCTTTCACCGGGAGGCGCTAGGAAACGCTATTAGGGTGCTTTTTCCACTGCACCAGGCACCAAACTTTTGGAATGGTACTTTCTGTACTTCCCCTTTTCCATTGACTTGCAATAAAGTACTAGTACCAAAAGTTCCGGTACACAAAGTACTAAAGCACATGGGGTATTTCTTTGGTACTTCGGGGGGGGGGGGGGGGGGGGTTACAAATATATTTATTGTCAATTGGTTATGCAAATAGCCTGCCTCAAACGCAGTACAAATGCTGTCTTGGGCAAAAAAAGTATTACAAATTAAGAAAAAGTAAAAAAAAAAAAAAAAAAAAAAAAAAAAAAGTGCTAACGTACGTATTGACCAACGTAGAGAGCTCAAGCTTCGTGATCTGGAAACAGAAATGTGGATGGCATGACAGGCATGACATGACTACCTAATGGAGCTGAAGGCAATACAGTAAAACATGTTTAATAGAGCTTTATGCTACACGATTCCCATCAAAAGCTCTCGACTGCTATGTGTGAACTATTCAGAGATGCGACAAGACTCGGTGACTGATGCCGGTCAGATATGGAGAAGGCTAAAAAACTAGACTTGGTCGGCAACTCCAAATCCTATAGCGTGAAAAAAGTGTTGACTGGTAATGAGTGCAGTGGTGAGCTACAGCCAATGAGAAAGGAAGACACAGAGGGTGAGGGAAAACCCGGAGGAAGAGTCACGTGCTAAATTCACACTACATAACTTTTAAAGTCGTCAGACTGCTATACAACAATAATGGTTGCAGCAAAAGATCAATAACGACCTGTAAAAAAACCTGATTCGAGAAAGAGAAGAGGTAGATAAAAACTGCCAGTTTTCTTCAACATACCAACATCATTTATGCATGCCACTTCTGTGTGTTTCATGACAAAACCAAGTGGATTCCTCTTGTCAGGGATTCCTCCTGGTGACAGATCATGTTGTGAGAGACCCCCGTCATTGATCAGTCATGTAGTGCATAAACTCCACATTTCAAGACAAGATGTGTAGCGTGAGCTTAGTATTACGTGTAGGACATGCAGGTGGATCTTCAACGACATACAAAAACATCTGAGTCAGCCAGTTAAGGCCCATATAACACCTTCCTTACAGTGAGGGAATTACAACATAGGAAAGTGAGCAGAGAGGCGAGGCTTGTGTATGGAGAGCTTCTTAACATTTATAATATACTGCCTACATTGCCATATCCAGGCATCACACAGGTCACTCACCGATACACGCATGATGGGCTTGGCCTGGGGAAAGGCCGCAGCCAACCGCTCTGCAAGCAGCGGCTACAAATGGCAGGTCTGGGCCAGGGAAGCCACTCTATTGTAGTAGCGATGTGCACACTGTAGACAAGCTAAAGCTAAATCAACCTGATAAACCTCATAGAGCAGAAGTGACTTGATACAGCAGAACAAGGCATGTTGAAGACCTGTGTGCATAAGATGACATTCAGTAGGGGATTAAATAAGAGCAGCGTATACGTACATGCATGTTTGGATGAGGCAGTGTCTACAGTTAGATAAAAAGTAAAATTTATTAATACTGCAAAAAAAATAAAAATGTATATGTATCGTTCATCTTTTGATCAAACTGATATATAAATGCTGTAATAAAGCAATGTACTGTAGTGCACAGCATTAGCGGTGACTGGAGCCACAGCTTTCACGTCAATGAGTCCATTTGGGCCGTCTCTGATTTGGGAGGTTACAGTACTCTACGTGATTCACTTTTTTTTAATAATACAGTCATATGCCATATACAGGGGTGAAATGTCTAGAAGCTATGATGGTATGGAAAAAATACACAGTCCAAGCTTAGTTCCTAAACTCATCTCTTCTCTCGTATGATACCTTACACCAAAAAGAAGGTTTCATGTGAATGGGAGCAGTCTCCTGTCGGGACTTTGTTTCCTCAGAATCTCACTTCCCACAGCTGGGATTACACTGCATTAGCCTACATCAGGGCTTCGGAATAAGAGTGAGGATGAATGAGACAGGGCCTGGGGAAGGAGTGACAAGAGAGCAAACCTGTTTTGTGTGACACACCAGAAACTTATGCAACTGCCTAACAAATTTCACTATAGTAACAAAATGAATTTTAAGCTTCAATACTGCAGCAGGGGCTACTGTCTGGGGACCATGCTGCAAGAACATTCACAGCAGGTATCAAAAATGCAAAACACATACATAAACCTTCATTGCAAGCATGTATCGTATAAGGAATGCACTTGAGTCTAATTAAAAAATGTAGAGTACTTTAAGGAAGAAATGCTGTGCTCACCTGGCTTAAAGATTTTCCACAAAACTATTCCAGGGATAAAACTGGTTTTAGCAAATCTACAATCCACACACACACACACACACACACACACACACACACACACACACAATTTTAGTAAAGTCAGTAAAAATTAAGCAACCACTGTACACTTCCTGGCAAATGAAAGCCTGTTAAGCTTTGGCCCTGCTGCTGGCCATACAGTCATAGGAGAGAAAACATCAGGAGGAACTTTGCAGTGGGTTACAGAGGACAAGGGAGTCAAGCCTGAAAAGAAGCCAATGCTGCTGGTCCAGTTCAGACCAACCAAACGCCTTTCTTGGGTTTCCATTCAGAGCAAAGCTCCCCAAGTTGACATAACCCCAACTCTTGGACCAGACTCCCTGCTTCATACGAGCTTCAACAAATACATTCCTACCCACTAAGACAATTTCCTCCCCAAGATGTTTCTGTTCACCTCCGGGACACTTCACTGAACAGCCCTGGGGCAAATAAGGCAAACATGGTGCTGCAGAGGCTTGTAAAGGCGTTATTTGGGCGGGGATTGGGGGACTGGACAAGATATCCCCAGACAGAGCCGGCTGCTAGCATGTAATCCCACAGCAATGAGTTTGCAAGCCAGCCAGCAAATTTCTGCTCATGGGGATGAGTACAGCTGTTAGGAACACGGGCAGGCATTCAAGAGGACAGACCAGCTTTGGGGGTGTCCAGTTGAACATCTGCATGTTCACAAGCCCAAGTCAATTCGACTGGAGTGATACAATGGCATTCGGAACTGAAACTCACTGTAATGGCACAATTTTGGGAAAAATCCTACATTCAAAAATGAAATCAAAAACTCCATAATCAAATTTCCTGAATATGCAGCCAATATTTACCTTTGGTTTACTCTGAATCTGAGCCCTATGACAAATGTAGTTTAATATGCATTAAAGAATCCACAAAAGGCCATCTCCATTATCACACAAATGTCTACTGCGGTGGGAGCTTCTGATTTTTATTATAACTTCCCTGATTCAGGTGGAGATGTAGATCAAGCTTAGAAATGAGAAATCAAGCGAGGAGTTTAATATTCAGAGCACAGCCCATTCCCTAGTCAGTCATTTAAAATACGAGGAAGACAGGATGCAGTAAAACCAAGGCTAATCCCCATGATCCCATGCCTGCAGTGAAATGAGGACAGATGAGGCTAAAGAGAAAATTCTCAGACATCAAATCGCAGAACAATGTGGCCATTAACCCCCATCACACTGACCGCCGCTTTTATAGTACAAAATGACTGTTCTGACATCCTGCAGTAAAACCATTATTATACTCAAAACACCATATAATCCACATAACCCCATTAAGCTTAATTTGTTTTACATACTGTGGAAATGCTAGCAAGTGGAGTGGTAACCTAAAAACAATCATAAGTCATAGAAAATACAGGAGAATAAAGGGTGAGCTAACCAATAAAATGTAACACACAGATACAATACTAATCAGCAAATCAGGAGATTCTGAAAATAGGCGAAAATGTTCAAACATTTGTAATTATTTATGTGTAACCAAAGAGATATTTATCTGTAAATACCAGTTCAAGAATGGAACCACATACACGAAAAAAAAAAAAAAACCTCAATATCTTACAATCGACTGCCAATGATTTTCTGTTTCCTTTGAAACCCAAATTAAAACAGATCAAAAATTCTGCATGCAATCCACTGCAGGAACCATTAGACCAATACATTCAGGATGCCTCAAAGGGTTTGATTGATAGCATGTACGAAATGAAGTTACTGATATAAGCTCTCCATGGAACCTCTCCTTGGGTGCATGTATCAATTTTTGTTTTGCCAGAAAGAACCTGAATATAACTACGTTCTTACCAACAAGCTCCTTCTGTAACACAAGAGTTCAAGTTAATCTGGGGCTGGTACAAGCAAAATGTGATTTATACCAAAGGAAGGATGCAACCTAGCGTTACGCAACGCAACTAGTCATTCTGCTTACAGAAAGCAAACACTCAGAAGAGAAAACTATGCACAGCCAACCAGCATCCAAGTTAGTTGTGTGCCCTATTGTGATGAAGACTGCCTAATGGATAGATTCCTCTGGGCAATGCCCAAAAGCTATTACTCACTCCAGCGAAGCCCTTGGACAAACCTGTTTCCTATATCTCTCCACTCTCACGACAGCCTTGGTGACACACTCAGGTTTTGAGAACCATCTGAACAGACAGAAAACATAAAAGGGAAGATGCCAAGGACAGCAGTTATCATGCACAGACAAAACACTGGCATAGACCTGCAGGGAATGTAACCCCCTCCTCTGAAGTGATCTAGATGAGATGTGCGGCAACATGTACTGCTTCTTGCTTAGCGATTAACTGGAAAATACCCATTTTTTTTTTTTTTTTTTACCAGAAAATGGCAAGCATCAAGTTCAAGCCCACGCTACACTGATCTCTGTCACTGACATCCAAAAGATAAGCTTGTGTCAGGTAATGGCAATATATGGAGTCTTGTTGGCCAGAGAACCCAGTATCCCACTTCCATAGCAAAATGCAAATTTTGCCTGATGTTAGCTACATTGCCAGAGACGCACAGCACAGCTGGAGGCTACAGGCCCATGAGATAGGCTATAAAACTAATCTTATGCCACAGGTAGTGCAGGTGCTGTGCCGGAATATCAATGATGCCCCAAAACTATGACAGGTCGCCATGGCAAGGAGGAGGTCATGTCACAAATCTGACACACCACGGGGCTTCACATTCCTGAATGAAAGGGGGTGGTGGGGGTGGCAAAAACACTGCCTGCTGTGGTAAAGCAGCTCATCTCCTGAAGCCAGGTCAGAAAGTCATGATAGTCTTCGATTCTCGCCTCCCTTCCCTGACTCCCACTGAAAACTAGCAAACTACATGCTGAGCAGGCAGCTGTCCAATGATCCCTTTACATTATGAACGTCAACCTGACCCACATTACCCAACAAGATCAGATTTTGTAATGTATGCCATTACATTTTAAGTAGCAGACACCCAACTAGTAATTTTAAAATTAAAAATTTAATCTAATCCAGCCTCAAAAAATGACTACAAGTTGACTCCAGTCCACGCGTTGAGATCCTGGGGAATCTAGACTGATATTTTTTACTAATGCATTTTTATTCATGTCCGATTGCAGTAATCCTGATAAAACTGTTTTATGTAACCCAAATGAAGTACACGCTACCTACACGACTTAGAATCACAGTGAGGTAAGGTAGTTCACGTTTGTAAAAGTGATCTTTCAGCTCTCTTTTGGTTTTATACAGTTGTGCATGACACCAGGAAGGACAAAAGCAACTGAGTTTTCCAACTCAGATAGCAAATAAATATTACAGTGCAACCACTACAATGGGTGACAAACAGCTTTTGGACATCTACCAGGTTTCATTCTTTCTATTACCACTGAATTGTCCACCAGGCATCAACCCCCCATAAACAGTTCAGCAAGGTATACAACACTGCCAAATGCACTAAAGAGCTCACCCAAAGCATGAAAAATGTATTTTCAGATGCTCATCAAGTGTTATTTATTAGCAAAATACAGCTCACACATATGGAGATGACAGTTTTTCTATGGTCTGGCAGAAAACTATTTTATTGCAAAGGGTCTTTTGTTCATTACTCTTGGGTAGAGGGTGTTAAATTCCAGCAAAGAAGCAATCAATGCAAGATACTATTTAATTCTTTCCTTCAGCTTTTTTTGAAGAAAAAAAAAACAGCAAAAACCAAAAGGCTGCAATCTAGCTTTGAACAGTGTTTTGTATCCAGCTGCACCAGATGTTTAGCTCTTGCTCATTTTCTGTATATGTAAGGGGACAAAGCAACAGGTAGCGAAGTGTGAAGATGTTTTGATAGCTAAAACCTGTCAAAACAGCAGTTTTGATTGCTGTTGAGGACATAATCTGCAAGTCATTTTACCTTGTCAATCAAAAGGTGCTACTCACATGCAGTCTTGTTCTAGAAATCAACCACCTCAGGTTTGACTGCAACTTTGATTATACCTGCTGAACACTAACTCAAAGGGAGATACTGAACTACAGAAGATTATAAACCTCTGAAGTAATAGGAGCAGACGTTGTGTCAAACAATGGGGGGGGTACAAGTCATTGTGTATCATTTATTCTATTTTTTCTATTATATTCTACAGCAAAGTAAGAATTTCATTGCACAGAGAAATGCATTTTTCTACTGTACATATGACAATAAACGCTTTGAATCTTCAATGTGTTTAAATGAAAAGCAACCAATATAGAGAAGGGGGAAAAAAGGGTTCCGAAATGGTCTCTGAGGAACTACAAATCAGGCCAAGTTCTTGCAGAGTGAACAAGATTTCCTGATTCGGGAAAAAGGTTCTGGTTCCTAAAAAAACGTTCCTGCAATGTGAAAGCACTCAAAGTCAGCACTGCCAACAGAGAACACAAGGTCTCATCCCAAACTAAAGTGGGTGACTTTCATACTGCTGGGGAAAAAAAACAAACGACATTTTAGAGCTTCTCAAGTTTTCCTTCATGGTTTTCTGCTCTTAGTGTAAGTAATGGAAAATTTGTTATACATGGTACAGAGAAAGAAAACCTTGCTTTCACCAAGGTTTCATTCATGTAAAAAAGGCCCTAACAACAACATTACACAGAGGTTAGAGAGATCAAGATCTCCCCTGTGTGTGTGAGTGAGAGACTTAAGTCTAACAGGCCAATGACCTCTCCTATACCCAAAGACCTGAAGCACAAAGACATTTCCTAGTCTTTACAGCATAGAACATAAACTAGGGATGTGCCAAGCCTAGTATCAGGTCTAATGCAAGTATTTATTACTTTACATTTGGTATATGATGGAGATTATGGTTCCTAAAACATTTGGGTCCTAAATACTTTGGGTTTAGGAACCAATGGTTTCTAAAGTTTTCATCTGGAGCCTATGCCTGAACTATGACGAAGCAGTAAAGTCAGCTTTATATTGAGTTTTCCAGCAGTAATATCTTCCAACAAAAACAAACACCACCCCTTAGTTTTCCAGCTTTCAGATTTTTGTTTTTACAGGCAAATTTTAATTAATATGACAATGCTCGTATGCGCACGACACATTCAATAGCCTATCTTAGTCACTGGTGGTGAATGGACACAGTGCAATGTATAAAAACACATAATACAAAAGTCATATGGAGTGCATTGTCCATCACAGTTTAATGCATAAAGCACTCAACTGGACATGTCTGCATCATTTAGATTTATACTTATTTGACCATTAATTCTCTCTTCTGTACCTTAAATAAACACAGCAAACAGGCCATGCCACCTTTGCGAGATCTCACAAAAGTCCATCTTTTTCTTTTGCAATCACCAATTCCCCCCCCCCCTCCATGTCCCTTCTGAGGCTCTGTAGTAATTGCTGCACACTGAAGTTGATTTTAAAAGCCTTAAAAAAAAATTTTTTAAAAAATAAAAAAAAAAGATTACATGAACCATTCAACGCATAATTCTAACAGTCACAGCTTTCTGTGCTACAGGAATTGAAGTCAGCAGCCTCCGCCTTAAAGCTGGATGCATGCTCCCTAGCGACCCCACTTGGGAGAGGAGATTGCTTGACTGCCAGGAACAACACAAAGACCACCAGCCACCTCAGACAGCAGAAGGGCTCCGTTCCAGATATTACACCACAGTACAAAATGCAAACCACCCACCCCAGCTGGGCGGGGCTGGCATCCAGACCACAGGGCTGAACGGTGTTGAACCACAGTCCACTTCAGACCTGCCATTCCCTGCATCTGTCTGAGGAAACCCCCACCAGTCAAAGACTTTTCCATTAAAGATTACAGGGATAACATGTTAAAGATCCAAAATGCAGACCTAATTAGTTTTCTGCAAGGGGGTCCCCAACACTGTCCTCTACCAACAGTGACTCATGTTGGAAGGCCAGAGCAGTAAACAAGATGGTAAATTTACTGGCTAGCGAGTCACAGAAAAACTGCATAAATAACAAGATATATTTTCTGAGCATCTCCACAGTCACAGTGTAACATCTGGATCGTGCCACATTAATCTATCAGGTTTAACACAGCTTAAATGCAAAGCAGGCAATGAAAAGCATCTCATTAAACGGAATAAATTATGTATGCCATTGAATTGATGGGTTGCTTTGAATCAGCCTAGGCTAGAGAAAAATTAAAAAGCTTGTTTATTGCTCATCTGCAAGCCCGCACAGAACAAAAACCAAGCCTCAACCACCACTGAGTCACAGGATTGGGGGGGGTGGCATTTTTAATCTTTCAACACTGCACAAATAAACACACATAAATTCAACATGGACTTGCATACAATCATAGTGGACATTGACAAACACACCAGTTTTTATTAGTGAATCTAAAGCATACAAACACCCTTCTCAACACAGGCCAGAAATATTCAATACTTTAAACCATGGCCATATACATGGAACACACTTTCTATGTCCATCCATCCATCTTTCTACCAGTTATGCTAGAGTCACAAGACTTATGCAAGAATTAAATAGCTGATTCCAGCAATAAATATTTTCAGAAAATAAAGTGAAAAGTTGCGGCTCTAAGAAAGGAGATAAAGGAACACTGACGGTGTCCATATCCATAAGGTATCTCACAAATGTTTCAGCATTAACTGCAGACAAAATCATTCCAAGTCAATATGCAGTGCTGACCAGACTCTTACAAGCAGCACACTTTGAAAGATTTTCAATTTATAGAGAATGTATTTTAAGCACTTCGAATGAAAACACTTCACTGAAAAGCAATCTTTAAGTATAACTGAATGAGACAAAAATAATTACCCATTATATATATATATATATATATATAAAACATGTACTAATACAGGAAGTGACTATGAAACCAAATTCAGCTCAACTTCTCCTTGAAGAAACGCCGATAACACATAAGACGTAAGGAAAAGCTGACAGACAGCAACACAAGAAATTCTACTGGACAGCTTGTAACTTTGTAATCATGAACTTCACATTTAGTCATTACAGGCCCAAATCAAAGTGCAAAATTAAGACCACGGGTAATATTCTCTAGTCAGATCTAATTTTGCTTCAGTGATTACATTTGCTGGTAAGATCCAGGCTTAGCCTGATAAGAACATTTTTAAAATGCTGCAGCAGAACAGGCGTAAAACCCAATTAAGAAAAAAAAAGGTTAGCAGGTTTATTCTAAATGCAGTAACATTAATATGGCTATTTATCTCAGCAAGCATATGACTGGGGCGATACAGTGTAACATTTTACACTGAAAAGTTCTAACATTGAGGAGTTTAGAGTTTTATGCAGGAAGGAACAATCTCCTCAAAAGACCGGAGATTTCATTAACGGATTTCAAAATGTTATTTTTAAAAGGTCAGTGAGAGCACAGATTGATTAATACAGTAACCAAAAATGACTGCCCACCCCAAATTAGATAAACATTACAGATAATTACATACGAAGATGCACACCTGCGATACATCGATATCAATATGCTCCATGCAACCCCTAGTTCCTTATTAAGGAAATAAAGAAGCAGCTGGAGTTACCAAGGCAGCACAAAGCTAAACCAATAATAGTTACAACACAGCATGACTTCATACTGCTGAAAACCGTATTAATACATTACCAATTTATGCAAATGTGTCTACAAGAAACAAACATGCCAATTTCTTCTTCAGCATATAAAAATGCACACCAATGAAGGACAGAGATCAATGGCGCCTGGCACCAATGTTTTCCGGCCCCACAGTAGTCATTTTTAGCCACGTCAAGAAAGAGAGGAGAGTTCAGGTGAGCACAGATCCCAACTCAGCACATACAAGACTTCACACCTGGTGCCCCTGTCCAGTGCATCCAGAAAAGCTTCAGCTCTTTTGCCAGTGCACTACCCTGCACTAGTAAGTGCCAAGCACCATGACATTTACACTACCACATTCAACAACGTGCATACTTCTCCAAAGCAAGGCAGCCAGAAACCTGATACCAACATCTCCACAATGAACACTCTCAACCTCAGGGTTCTCTGGCTCACACCCACAGACAGGCTTTTGTAAGGTTATGACAGAATTTAAGATTCTACATTAATGCTAAGCCTATTTTATCCAAGGAAAAATGAAAAGGTCTCATCATTTAAGCAGCAATCCATGGCTAATAGCAGTATAGCGATTAGAGATGCCGACTCATAAGGTCATTGGGTTAAAACCAACTCCAGGGACACAAAATAGCTTTGAACAACTTCAATTGAATATCACCCCTAAAACATGCCAGTGTAAAACATTCAGAAAGGACATAAATGAATAAAAACCAGCCAAAAACAGGAAATTAATATATTCAAATTCTGTTATGGTTTCTGTCTGTACCACAAAATGCCTTAGAACAACAACATTTTAAATCTGGGTAACAGCAATACTAAATGCACAGGGCCACAAATCGGGCATCGTCTTACCTCTGCACAAGCAACATGCATCATTAAAAAAAACACAAAACGTAAATCCTTCAAGGCAAATCGAGCGCTCTTTCAGCGCCACAAATTAAATCTGTCAGCTTTCAGGAGAGCCCGCTTGTTAAATACCTGCACCTGAACGCTTGGTTTTCGAAGCATCTAATTAAACACATTCGCGTCGTGCCTGAAAACGCCATATTCGTTACTGTCAATGAAGCATGTTTTGTGTACAAACATGTTGCAATTTCGACTTTGTTTTCAAAATACGGGTTTACAGGAGCACGGTCTCGTGTGAAGTGGCACGAGTGCACGGCTTAATTATGCAACAAAATAAGCTATTTTCAATTACACTTTATATTTGGCTTTATGTTTTTTCATTACTATATAATGAAAAGACTGGGTAGACAACAGTTACGATCTTGCGGTTGCTTTTACCAGCACAATACAAATATTTAATAAAAGGTTTGTTTTAGTGGTTCAGTAAGAAAAAAGGCCAACAGAAGCGGACATTAACCGTCTGGGAAAGTTGAAGCGGCGGCGAGCCGCAGCCATCGTCAACCGAGGGTGCACCCCACACCTACCTCGTCTTTCATTTCGACTCCACTCTCCTGTTCCGCGGTGCACAGCTTTCTTTTATTTTTGTTCTCAGTCTTCTTCATGTTTTCACCATCAGACGAAATAAAAAGACAATATTTTATCTCGAAGTCGATGCTGAGAAGCACCCCTGTCAGGAGGGTAAAAAAACGAACACCTGGCAGCTAACGTTTTAGCTAGTCCTCTAAAACGATACTTCGACTAAAAGCCGTGTCTTTTTTAGCCACGCAGGTAAAAATGCAAACGCTGGTAAGCATGTTTTAATCTTGCACCGTCGACTGAAGCTTGATGAGAGGGGCGGCAGAGAGACTGAGTCGTGGCGGGCTGTCAGCCGGGCGGTCGGTGCTAGCGGCTAACCGGCTAGCCGGCTAACGGGCGGGCTGGCGTCAGTTTGGATGCCGCATAATTCTCGGTCTTTCCTCCTCCCCCCCAGCAGTTGGATCAGTCACCTGTCCTCCCACAAAACGCCGCTCGAAGAAGAAAAAAAAATGCAGATTTTTAAAATCTACACCTGAATGACTTGAAAACGTCTCACGTCTCTCCTCACTTGACCGCGCTCGCGCACCCCATGTCTCGCCGTCCTCGCGATCCCAAATCGTATCGGCCTCGCTGCACCAAAAAGCCCAAATCGCCAGCTTATGTCATTTTATTTATTTAGTCAGTATCACTGCGCCACGTCTCATCCACCACCTTTGATACAAAAAACCAAGACTAAAAGTTCAATTCAGTTCCATGTGTCAAGATGAAATGCAGTGGCGGCGCTCTGGCTGATTTTTCCACGCACACCGCCCGGTTTGTGCTGTCAGTGCAGAGGCGTGCCGTACAACATCCTGCAGCTGCTTTTACACGCTCAAGCCTATGGCGGGCGCCATATTGCCGTAAGACAGGGTGTTGTGTTGTCAAGTTCATGTGGCTACACGATTGACATGGACTTTTACTTTTGCCGTAAATGCGACCATACCTGTAAGGCGAGGTTTGCATATTAAATTTTTTATAAAATATTACAAACAGTATAAAGCGTTATATTCGAAATTTGTTTGTTTTGGCTGTACTCACCTAGAAATTCTATATCGACGATTAATCTTTGCTATTTAATAGATTATACAACAGAGATAATTTGGTTGAGTAGCAGTGCAGCAATCTGACTACATGAATTTTCACAACTTAAGGGGATCTCTCTATGGATAAGGCACACTGCGTAGGACTGCGGCATATTTGGGTGCAACCTCAACCTTACATACTATTCAGGGTTCGGACAACAGGGTCGTTTTCATAGACACAGAAAGTTCCTACTCAGAAAATGCTCCCCAAAGACAGGCAGACATCTTTCTGTACGTCAAACCAAAGGTCGCCAGATGTTTCTCTAGAGTCAAGACCGGGTTAGTGCTGCTGGTCATTAATCGGACGATGCCGCGAATAAGTACTCTATGTACTCTTAAATCGAATAACCGGAAAACGGTAAATCACTGGACAGCTACTGATTCTACCGACAAATAAAATGGAGTATTTTATGGACATGTTGGCTGTGAATTGTCGTTTCTCATTTTCCGAGTTCGTTGTGGTTATTTATATGGTGAAAACAAGCCTAGACTAGTTTCAAAAACTGGAACTGGTTTGGTATTTAGGTTATTGTGAAATGTGATCAATTATATATTTTGCTGTAGGTGTCCGTGTTGTGCTGATAACTGACCTTCGGTTCGAAAAAATGCATTATTGTTTAGTAAAGACTTACATAAACGCTATCTGTTGCAAGTCCGCGAATGTATTAATATGCTGTGTTTATATGATAGGCCTATGTATCTCAATGAAGCAGTGCCTCAGCCTGATAGTCCTTCCTGCGTATGTTTTTCTGAAGGGTAGCACATATTTAAACTATTTCTTGCATTAATCGTGATAGTGGTACTGGTCACTGCAGAATCAGCAAAATCCGCTTCCTTTCCTAACATCCTCTCGACTCGGGTCACATGTGTGTGGAGTTTGCATGTTCTCCCCATGTCGTCGTGGGGTTTCCTCCGGGTACTCCGGTTTCCCCCCACAGTCCAAAAACATGCTGAGGCTAATTGGAGTTGCTAAATTGCCCGTAGGAGTGCATGTGTGAGTGAATGGTGTGTGAGTGTGCCCTGCGATGGGCTGCCCCCCCCCCATCCACAGTTGTGCCCTGCCTCGTGCCTATTGTTTCCGGGATAGGCTCCGGACCCCCCGCGACCCAGTAGGATAAGCGGTTTGGAAAATGGATGGATGGATGTTAGGCCACTTAAAAAAAAAAATTGGTTCTCGTCCTTTTTTTTGGAGGGGGTGGGTAGGGGGGGAGGGATTTTTTATTTTTTTTTACAAATTTTGAAGAAAATACATATTTGAAAATACATACCGAATAGAGCAGACCTACTTAGTACGCCTCCTCAGTTCTTCCAGTTTGTTGCGTTTCAAATATATTAAATGTAAGAAAATACAAGAATGTATATTCCTTGATCCATGTGTATCTCATAAATGCCTTCCCAACTATGGATTTGGATACTTTATGCTGATGTTTCATTCGTGAATATAAAAATGATACTATTTGAAACCAATATTCTGTTTGTCATTCCCATTCTAAATGAACAACCAAGATTTTAAAATATATATCTAGAAAGAAAGTGTATTAAAACATGTTAAAACACGAGGAATTTACAAAATACAGGAACCTGAATGGTTGAACAAGGAAATGCAACTCTACAAACAAGTACTTAAGGACATGTACCACATCACTTCCCCAGATTTAAATCTTTGCACCAGCCCATCTCAGGTAGAGACAAATTTTGGTTCATGAAACCATTCCAAGACTAGGATTACACAATGTGGATCAATCGTCGATGTGGAATGCGCGGGAAATTCAAATTTCGTCATTCTTGGGCATTTTCCATGCGATTTTAACGAAATAAAAAATAATAAATAATTCGGGCCGGACGCATTTCGGCGGGTCGGGAGGGGACGAGAACCATTTTTTTAAAGTGGCCTTATAAGAACAGTGAGCAGGACGTAAAACCAAATAGTTTCGTAATCAGATTCTAGCCGCCGACTTAAAACTTTAGCGGTTCAGCCACTCAGAGAAATCAGCTGTATCAATGGGAATAAAACCATGCTATGTGTATCATCACATAAATGTGGGAAAGCAAGTGTAAGATGGTAAAACTACAAAAGCAACCGATATTCATGTCAAGCACTGTTATTATACTGGAATTGTTGTGTTAAGCATATGTCTCTATGTTTTTGCAGATTTTCATAAATTTTGAATAGTGCCATTTTACCTAAATTATTTGATTTATTACAATTTCAAAAATAGAAATCCTTTAATTTATCTAAAAGTTAATAGGTTTTCATTTAAATTAGTCCTTTACTCGAGTCTGAGCTATCAAATTTTCCGTCAATTTATGTTAATTGCATCCTGAATTAAATGCTATAAAACTTCTGAAATACGCTCAACCCGAAGCCATAATTGTACTTTGTTAGGAAAGTTATTGTGCAGTGAATTCTGGGCCCAGGCGTGTTGCGTCCAGCGGTTACTGTGTGGATTAAGCTGGGCCAAAACGTAATTGCATCGTGCTGCTGCCCCCTACCGCAGCGTATGGATCACGGCAGGTTTGCCAACCGGGCTCATGGAATTGACTCTCGCGGCGTCGTGGGTCTGCAAAAGGGACAAGTTATACGACAGTTTACGATTTAGTGAAGATCTTCACTTCTCCATGACAAGTGTAAAAGTAATATGTCACCTGAAGCATTTCTTTTAATCACTGTTATGAAAAGAGACGAAATCAATCGGAATAAGGGGGAAAATTCTAGACAGCTGATTAACATAAATAACATAACTGTCGGTCTTTATGGAGGGTTTATTGGTGGCTCGAAATCCTAACTGTTGATTTGACCATTTTCCAGATACTTAAATCTCAAACATTTTACTAACCAAAATGTGCCAACATATTCGTGAAAGTGGAAAGTCAGCATCTGGTGATCTTGAAAGTGTTTGCAAGCAAAAAAAAAAACAAATTCTATCCTTGCCCGTTTTAAACACATGCATTTTGATGTCTAAAATGGTGCAAGACCATGACCTTAGTAACAAGATTAAGCATGACAACGTCTAACTTGGTCTTTTTGCCTTTTGCATTATTTTTAAATGGGTGTGGCATTTATGTTGTGAGTATTCTTGTTGGTAGAGAATACAGATTTTATTGACTTAACTTATTATATACGGCATACATAAAAGTGCAGAGAAAATTGAAATTGTTTTTATTAACATTCGTTTAAATATAGGCACTGCAACAAAGACGGAAAAAGCCAAAATATTTATTTTTGAAAGTAAACTCATCTCAGTAATCTGGTAAGAATAAATAGATGATAGAAAATGATAAACGAAAAGTAGAAAAACGAAGAAGGCATTGACAATGTGGGGTTTCACTCAAAATGCACTCTACGCTAAAAATTGTGTTCTTTTTATTTGATTGACTCTTCGCAAACTGCAGGGTGATTTTTGCAATGTCCACTCTTGGACTTTGGGATTTGTAGAGTGATGACGTGGACCTATTGAGTAATGTAGGTTATTGGCAAGTTTAAACCATTCTACGTGGTCTTGGTTTTTTTAATGTGATTCATGGATAAGGATTACAAGCAGCCAAACGCTGAGACAGTCTGGTTCAATATAATTAAATAGATACTGTTTTATTATTAACCAAAATGGACAAAGTCTGTATTCAGATTCCTGGGTTCCTGCTTGTTGATTTAATGATAAAAGCAAAAGCCGAGCTCTCAGTGAATCTGCAGCACTAATGCAGCGGCGCCGCTGGGTCCAGTTATTCAGGTGAGTTTTAATTGGCTAATAATACTTTAAAAAAAGATCATTAACATGCATTCCGGTATTAGCCCATGCCTTTCTTTGTGAAAGCAGACATCAGATGTTTAGTCTATTAGATGTTTATAAACATTTAAATTCCAACTAAGAACCAACACCAGTGTTAGGGTTATATTCATTTATTTATAAAAATAAAAAAAACATACATTTATGAAAATAATGGGGTTCAATGCAGTTCATCGTGTCATCAGAGTATGTTTTTAAGATGATAATTCCAAATTACGTCATGTGGAAACGTTTCTACAGTGGGCTATATTCCAGTAATTTTTGTGTATTGTAAGTGGCATTGTGTGCAAACAACCCTGTGATGAATTCCTCCATGCCTAGAAAGTCATTAGTGTTTGATTTCGCGCACGCACTGGAAACTGCGCTGAGCGGTAAGTGATAAAATGCTGCAATATACTGTGACATACGGTAAAGGCTAAAAGGTTGGTGACTGTGCTTTCAGGATGAGGCTGAGCGTCACTGTGCTGGGGGTATTAGTGCTGCTGAGCGTCAGCCTGGCTCTCGAGGACAGCTGCCTGGGGGGTCCACATCACAAAAACGCCCCAGGCCCCGAGAGGAACGTGATGGAGTGTTTCACATACTCCAACTGTGCGTAGCCTTCAGCATCTTCACTACACTATAATTAAAATGGGTCCATATTATTATACTTGTGTACTTTCCGAATGCTTGCAGTTTTCTATTCCTTGTTAATTCTACATAATGGTTTTCACATGTTCATTATACCAGGTGCATTGGTGGTACAGTGCAAAACATGAAGTACCTAACAAAATTACAAGATATACAGGAGAAACACTTCACAGAACACTGTGTGTAAAAATAAGAATATGAAAAATTTACAGAAGATGGTTGTCAAGAAGACAATAAAATGCAATAAAAAAATAAAATGACAATAAAAAATAAAAATACTTTTACTATGATAGTATTACCATGAAAGGAATTTGGAGTCAAAAAACAGGAACTCCGACTATTGCAGCCTCACTTCAAAGGAGTGAACAGAATTAAGCATTTTCCACATAAATATCAATTAATGTATAACCTACATAAGTTATATTGCACTTAAAGCTTCCTGCTGTCATGCCAACTTCACGGAAAAGCTTGTCTCCCCGGTGACGAAGGTGGACAATACCAGTTGGATTACCTGTGGAAATCTTAGCGATCGGTAAGTACAAGGTCGCATCAGACAGACAAGAACATGTGAGATGTCAGGCAAATAAACAACCATGGCCCCCCTCCCCATCTCACAGTAAACATTACAGTTTTTACATATTACTGCTGCAGGAAGATGGGGGGGGGGGGGGGCTTAATTTAATTAAAACCCATGACATTAACTGTTACAGTTGACTAAGTGAGTAATATGGCTAAAAAAAATTCTAATGTCCTTAATTATAAAGTCACAACCATATTAATCTATTTTCTTTTATCAAACTGTAATTCTTGGGATCATTATGACATTTAAATAACAAAATGTTTGCTAGATTTGTCATCTTATAAATACACATAATTTATGTCTGGGTTTTGTTTTTCAGCTGTGAGGCATTCATGAAAAAGATTGAATGCTTCTATCAGTGCTCTCCACACGCAGCCCATTGGGTGAACAAGGACTATCCTGCAGGCTTCCGGAATGTGCCAGTTTGTGTGAGCTTCTGTGATGCCTGGTTCGTACCGTCACCAGGCTGTCCGCTGCCACCCGGACATTCCAGCTTGTGATTTTTTTGTTGTCTAACCACTTACTTTCTGACTTTAGGTTTGAAGCCTGCAAGGACGACCTGACCTGTGCTAAAAACTGGCTCACAGATTTCAAATGGGATATTGATGGCAACCACTGTCAGCATGACTGTGTGCCATTCAGCAAAGTATGGAATGCATTTTTGTGAATATGTACTAAAAAATTCTTCTTCTTTTGGCTGCTCCTGTTAGGGGTCGCCACAGCAGAGCATCTGTTTCCATTTCTTCCCATCCTCTGCATCTTCCTCTTTCACACCAACCACCTGCATGTCCTCTCTCACCACATCCATAAAGCTCCTCTTTGGCCTTCCTCTTTTCCTCTTGCCTTGCAGCTCTATTCTCATCCTTCTCCCAACATACTCTGCATCTCTCCTGTACACAAATCCAAACCACTGCAGTCTCGCCTCTCTGGTCTCCAAACTGTCCAACCTGAGCTCTCCCTATAATATACTCATTCCTAATCCGGTCCATCCTCGTTACTCCCAACTCAAACTCCAACCTAACCTCTCCACTCTAGAGCATTTCTTCACCTCTCCAGGGTCTCCTCCAGCTGCTCCCTACCCTCACTACTGATCACGATGTCATCTGCAAACATCATAGTCCACAGGGACTCCCGTCTCATTGTCAATATTTGCATCACCACAGCTAACAAGAAAGGGCTCAGAACTGACCCTTGATGTACTCCAACCTCTACTTTGAATGCATCAGTCACTCCTACCACAAACCTTATCACTGTCCCTCTGCCCTCATACACATCTTCTACTACTCTTACATAATTTTCTGCCACTCACAACTTCCTCATACGATACCACAACTCCTCTCTATTCACCCTGTCATAGGCTTTATCTAGGTCCACAAAGACACAATGCAGCTCCTGACTTTTTCTACGCTTCCTTACTACAGCTCTGCACATCACCCTTATTCTTGAAAATTGGTACCCATACGCTCCTTCTCCACTCCTCAGGCATTCTCTCTCACTTTCCAAGATTGTGTTAAACAATATGGTTAAAAATTCCACTGCCACCTCTCCTAAACACCTCCATGCTTCCACTGGTATATTATCTGGCCCAACAGCCTTTCCATTCTTCATCCTCGTCATAGTTTCCTTACTTCCTCCTTGATAACCCTCTGCACTTCCTAATTCACTACCTCTACCTCACCTAACCTTCTCTATCTCTCATTCTCTTCATCCATCACCCTTAAAAATACTTCTTCCATCTGCTCAATACACTCTCTTCACTTGTGAGTACAAGTCCATCATTATCCTATATCACCCTAACCTGCTGCACATCTGTCCCAGTTTGGTCCCTTTCCCCCCAAAAAACATTTTAATAACGATATAAGGTACACATGGACGGGGGGGGGGGCTCAGTCTCATTTGTAGGGAAAACAACTTTATAATGCTTATTCTTCTATTTGCGTAGATGTACAGCAACGGGACAGACCTGTGCAACTCCATGTGGGGCCCATCGTTCACAGCAAGTTCATCAGATTGTGCCTGCCTGCAGATGGATGCCCGGGACAGTGTGGCTGTGCCTCATATGCTACACTCAGATTCCGAGTCTAGCAGCTCTGCAGCCAGCCAGAAGGCCTGCCAATATGTACCGCTGAGTAATGAAAAAACTTCAGGGAAGAAAGAGCAATGATTGTTTGTGTGCAGTAAGAGCAATGAGCAATCTACTTACTGCACACAAACAACCACCTATGCTTTCAATGCACTGACCATCAAGCAAAATAATCTGCTTCAACGTGTCTCAACAGACATACATAGACCTGTGTAGGTTTTTAAAATAAATGTATACAATCAAAGATTTTCTCTTTAAACAGATGTATTCATGAATAAATTTATAGTCATAAAATGTATTAATTTCCACAATACCTGTGTATTTTATTTTATCCTATACTGAGGAAATTCATATGTAAAATATTTCTTTTATATAACACAATATCATTTTAAAAATCCTTAATTACTCAGAAGTATTAAGTATTTCCTAAAGTGTCAAATGCAGTTAATTTAAAGTTTTTGTGATGTTAATCAAGCAGTGCCTTAAAAAGTAGAATGTGCAGTAAGTTGTGCACTGCTGTGGTACCTCGTGTTAGTACAGTACATTTATCGCTAACTGTGAACGGCACCAATCTATTAATACTCTGCTACAGGGAGAAGTGGGGCTGCTTGAACGTCACAGTCAAATTATCAGGAAGCACCAAAGAACGCCAAAGACTGAAAAAGATCATAATGCTTAAATCATAAGAACACTTATTATATAAGGCTGGCATAGTAGTAAAGACGGGTGCAGTCACTGCGTCCTTATTATCACTTCTCGAGGTCTGGTCCCTGTAGATGAGATCTCTATTGCATTTTAAAACCGGGAAGAACTGCAAAATTGACATAGTGATAGCTATTATTTTTTTCAAATCCCTACAAACACAACGTAACAACCATGTGGTCATTAAAACTTCCCCAAGGCAGCATAAAGCATCTTATGTTGTCGTATCTTTACACGAGTCCCAGTTATTATTATTCACAATAGTTCCGCATATTAACATAAAACTGAACTGAAACTGTAAAATTAACCCGTGTTTCAAACGTTTGCACTTGGACTAAATTAGATTTATACCTATATCTGGTGTAAATTATAACAGCAGTAAATTATAAAGACATAATTAGTTACAGGATGACATGACAGCGGAGTACCCCACGTACCCAGAAGACACTGCGCACTAGCGCGGGTTCGCTCGAGCCCGGCGAATGTTGTGACGTCTCGCTCGCTCTCTGACATCGATTAACGGGGTCTGTCAGCGGCAGCCTGGATCGAGGTAGATCGACTCGAGTCGGAGCGAGCGCTGCCACAAAGCGGAATTTTAAAATACGACGGCCTCGACTAGCACAAGTAACTGCTGTCGGAAGGTCGCCAAGTCTCTTAGTTGTTCTCTTAGCTCGTGTACTGGACTGTACATTTACCGGGGGACGGTTTTTGCCTACCTGATAAAGGAGGTATGTGTTGCGTCGAAAGGAGGACTCTGAGTTCCTGCGTCTAGGGCTCACACGAAGGTAGCCATTTTGAACGCCGTGTGTTGTGGAGTCGCTAACATATCGCCAAGGTCTGCACACCTAAATTCGGCCTCGCATATGAACGTGCGCAATATTAATAAGAAGTCTGCCTGGCATTTGATAAAAGGAAATGTAAAACAAAGTGAAGCGCGTTTAACTTGCTCCGTGTTCACGTAACCATCCTCCTAGCTACATGAATGACATGTCAACACTTGACACTTAGCTAGTCACCTAAGTTACCAAGTTCACAAGTTTTGGATAACCGCCAGATTCACGCTAATTATTGCCCGTTAATAGCTTTTAACACTATTGTTCGCCGACTAGGCGCCGGCTGTGTCAAGTGAATATCTAACTATGATAGCTGGTATTGTTTATGGCCGCGCCAGTTCGTTAAATAGGCTGCGAAGCGGAGCTGTGTCTTGAGTAAACGGTAACCCGGTGCTCGCTAAGGCTTCACAGATAGTGTCGTCGACAAAATAATAGTCGCTTCCGTTTTTCTGTGTGTGAATACGGTTTGTTTGCTTGGGAATAATAGGATTTTGACGGTTAGTTGAATTTCTAGAGGCGTAGGGAAGCGGACGTACTACGTTGCCGAGCTCCTCACACGTGTTGAAGTGCCACACAAACTTACTGTCAGCAGCTGCGGTTCAGGCTTTACGTTCGTAGCCTGTATTCGGTTAACTGTAAAATATAGGTTCTCAAAATAATCGGGTTTTATTAAATGTGTTTACACTATACTGTATATAGGTTCTGAACATATGCCTAAGATCGCGTATAAAGCTCCTCTATGATTTGGAGCCGGACTGGAGCTAAGCGTTTTCTTGCATTCGCTGTGTAGTTCAGTGGAAAAACAAACGAATGTATTTTTATGTCTTCACGTGTACTCGTTAAAATAACTGTACATGTGCTTTGAAGGTTTGAATGGAAAATCAAAATACAACTAGGGTTAAATGTATTGATTTAAAATGCGTTCATTTAATCTTCTGACGTATATTGGTCGTAATTACCCAGACATGAGTGTTATTGAATTTTATTTTATTTATGAAGCTAGGCTACCGGAAATTCTGTTCATCCTGACGTTTATTATAATACTCGTAACTGCAGTATATACGAGAATGTTAGGTATGATTCATGTTTGATGTGAGGTTTAAAAGAAATACAACTGGCGAAATTTGGGGGGTTTCATGAATGAATGCATTGTTTTATGCGAAGGAAGACCCAGCTGAAGTGCCTTATGACCTCAGCGGAGTAATTACAGGAACTGTAGTTGTTTATGTGACCTGGCAGTTGACCCACACCTCTCCATCCACGGGCTTTTTTTAAAAAATGGATCTACAGTGTTTTGAATAGTTTTTTTTAAAAAGCAAACATTTCACTCTCATTTCATTTGCATTTATCTGCTAAACTCCTGCAACTGACCCTCAACACAAATTCAACTGAATGCAACTACCAAAACCACCTTCATGAGGGATTCCATGGGCGGCAACATCATAATATATAATTGTATAGAATATACAATTGTATCTATATTAATTACATTTTCATGTCTGACAGTTGCTAACTCTAAAGGATTAAATTTGTTATAGGCAGATGGTGGATAAAATGCCGATAATTTCTAAGGCATTATCTGCAGTAGGAAAATACTTTTGGCTCGTAGTTTAAATATGATTGAAGCAGCAGTATTCATTCAGCGTAAGGCGAGGGAGGGAGTCACTTTGAGAGGCTGAAAACTTGGTGATTAGCTGCCTTCGGTTGCATGGGCGGCAGATATAGCTGGAAGTGTGGTGGTGGAAAGGACCATCAACCAGCAGCTGAAGTAGGCGAAATGGGAGCTGTGGAATAGGCTTGTCAATAGCCATGTATACTCTTAATCACTTCTGTTCACTTGGAGAAATGGGGTTTGTCACTTGGTGATGATTCTCAGATTTTTAGTTTGAAAATTGCATTCTTTGCAGTGATACATAAATCAAGGTGCTGACTTGCCTGAAGATAGATCTTTAACAGGTGGACGTCTAGACAGAGAAATCTATGAGTAAAAGAAATGCGTGAGGAAGTAGAGGTGTAAGTTATGTAGGTGACGGTCGGCACTCACTGTGTATATACTTGGATTTCAACTTGTGTTCTTTTTAGTGTTCTTTAACCTCCCAAGTGCATGAATCATCAAACGCAACAAGGATCATTATGACAGCAAAGTGGCCGAGGGTAACTGTTCCTGTCCTTGAGAGAGACATCCCTACTGGTTTTGTTAGCTGCCTTAGTGCATGATGTCACCGTTGTAATAATGACCTTAATAAGGGTCATTATCTCATCGCATGAAAAGCAGCCCACTCCATGTCTGCCACCACTCTTTCTATCAAGGGCAGTAGCTCTAGACATTGCTGGGTGAGAAGGCCTTGCTGGAAGGATTTGAAGAATATAGTAGGGCTGCACGATATCACATTTTGATTTAATCTTGATTATATCGCGCATTCACAGTAATCATAAGGGCTTTAGATAGTAGGTTAAACGGTTGTGTGGGCGCCACCTTTTCAGTACTATACAGAGGTTTGCTTATGCCCACAATTTGGAAAACAGGTTAGTACTACATCCAAAATATTAACGGGAGGCGTATTGTGATGCCAAAAAGTTAGTAAACTGTATAAATTAGCCGTATGTTTATGGTTTATTAAATTCAGTTAGCAGAACATGCTGCATGCTACTGTTTTGGTAAATCATGGAAGCATAAATGCTGAAGTAGCACTGAAGAATGTGGTACTACTGTAAAGTCAGATACGTGTATTAAATGAAGACACTGAATTTATACCGATAACTAACTTTTGGGCGTCGCAATATGCCTCTCAATATTTTAGGCGTGCTACTAATCTGCTTACCAAATTGCAGGCGTAAGTAAACGTCCATACAGTACCGAAACGACGGCATCCGGAGAAGTGTTAATTATTAGATACCCTGGTTATTATTGCACATGCGCCCTATAATCACGATGTTACATTGTGCAATACTGCACAGCCCTAGAATATACGTGTTTAGAAGTTAAATTAAATGTGGCCAACACACAGGAAGGCATTGAGCAAAGGTGATGTGCAGCAGGATACAAGGGGTGGGTTGGGGGGGAGTTATCTGGAGAGCCAGAGAGGGGATGTGGTCCGGAGGGCATGGGGCCGTCTTCTGGCTTAGTAGCAGGTGGAAAACAAGAAGTTCCGGCAGGGGAGGGAAATAGAAGATTGATTAGGAGACTGTCACCCAAACTGTGGATGACATAATGGAAGATTTGTGCTGACACATTATTTTCACAGACGCTACGTTTAGAGGGTTTGCAGCATTTTGTCCTGGTGTTGCATAGGCCTGTGCAGTTATGATTGATTGACAAATATGTGTGGACAATAATCTAATTATGATCTCAACAAAACTTAGGAGCCTGATGTAGCCAAGTTGAATCGGTTGTGAAGGCTTGCAGACATGATTGGAGAAATTTATTTTGGAGTATTAGGTCTCATCAGACACCTGCCAGTCAGCTTTTTTGAAATCCCACTGATGGTGTTATGTAACTTGCAGCGTCACATGTGACGTGGTTTTGCTGATAAAGAGTTGCAGATGCTAAGCAGCATTACTACAGCCGTCAGCAAGGTGACTGTTATAATGATCATATTGCTTTTTGCTGGACAGTCATGACATTACATATGGGTATCTGTCCCAAGTTTCCCCGCCTTCCTGAGTTGCTTTCTGTTTATAAACTAGGGATTTTACATAATTGTCTATTACAAATATGCAGCAAACTCATAACAATGGTGTATGTTAGGGGAATTGGTTTACTAGTGGGGTTTTTTTTTAAGCCTTCCATTTTGGTTTTGGTGTGATCAATGGATCTGTACTTATCCTGTGAGTCGGGGGATCTCTGCCTTTTGATTTTGATTTAAAAAAAAAAAAAAAAAAAGCAAGCAGTTTTTTTTTTTCTTGTGATTTTGTTTTGTTTTTTTTTGTTTTTTACATTGAGGCTTGTGTTGTTGACCCCCCCCCCCCCCCTCCTTTTTTTTTTGTTTCTAGGGATCTCGCCATAATCAGGTGTGAATCATCCGTGAAAATGCTTTGGAGAAGAGTGGATTATTTCTTTCTTTAAAGACGAGATTTATTCTGAAGAAACCAACCTTGCATTATAGTGCCCAGCTCACACTATCCCCTGTACTTTCGATGTAAACCGCTACTTTGAGCAGCAATATGAAGGGTCAGCCGAGTGTGCTTTTCCTAACTACTAAACTTTTTTTCAAAGTATAGTATTTGCTATTGGCCTGAGGGGTCTGTTGTGTTATGTACCATTTGCTCTGCCTGTACCATTTTAAAAGCAGCTGGTCCCTGGCATAACTACAGCCCAGCGCAGTCTTTGGATATGAAATAACTCAGGCTTCCTCTGCATTAAACCGGAAACGTTCCCTGAACGATGTAATTGCCTTAAGTTTGTGTTTCTGATGCTGCCATGTGACTGGAAGTAGCTCCCCACATTCGCCCCGCATCAGCTTCACAACTTTTTTAAATGAGGTGAATGAAGGTTTTTTTTTCCGGTGGTTTCTGTCAAGTGGGTAAGTGGTTTCTCCCCTCCCCCTTTTTCTTTTTCATTTTTTTTTTTTCCTCTGCATGTGTGGTGGCAGAGATTAAAATGAGTCGGTGAAAGAGTGTCACGCCTTCAGAGCTAGCACACTGTGCGGCTGTCAGAGCTTCAGCTCCCTGCCACGGGCACTAGAGGGCAGCAGTGCCCTCAGACACCGCGGGCCGTATCATACAGTGGTCCCATTTCTGCTGTTGCCCAGGAATATAGCAAAGCACAGTGCAGTCTTTTTCTGTCAGGGTTTAGCGGGAGACCCAGCGCTAATGGCATTTTGAGCAGCCGTTTTGTGCAGGGCTGCCATTCATCCCGTTTTCACGCCCCTCGTCCCCTCCCCCACCCACCACTGCTACACTGTGCCCCGAGACGCAAGACTCTGTCATCCAGTTGACGGTCCAGCACCCCCTACCTTCTGCTGGCCGCCACAGACTGCTCACTCGTGGACCGCAGTGCGTGCCACTGCATTTTGCTGGGGCCCCGGCGGCCCCTGCTTTTGGGACCTCAGCTGGACCCGTGATACCTGACCGGGAACAAGGAAGAGGACGCCCCTGAACCTCAGAGCCCGGAACTCTGGGTAAGACGGCTGTCCTGCTCTGACGCACTTCGGAAAACGTGCCGTTCAGATCCCAAAGGAATGGCGCCCTCTGACTTGTCATCCACATTTTCAGCATAAAGGTGCCTGATAGTGTCCAAGCCTCGGCAGCTGAACAGATGCCCATAAGCTACAGTTGAAGTAGTAAAAAAACTTTTTCTCCAGCGGTGGGAAAACCTCTGTTGTTTCACATACTTCCAGATTCTGGCCATGAGGTTTGACGCCTCGATCGTCTGACTGGAGACACTGGACCTAAATGGCGCAGCATGACTTTGTTCCTTCCTGGCTTAATTTTTCTACGCCCCAATCAGCCAAGGTGAGGCATATGGATGGGGACAATGTTTGGGTGGGGGGGAGGGCACCCCCACGTTTCACAAGGAAATGGCCTGTTGGTTGGTTGGTTGGGCCAGGGGACGTTCCAAAGGAAAGAAATGTATATTCCTTCTATGCACTGGAAGAAGCTGATTTAAACAATACAGAAAGTTGTTTATGTAATATTTCAGTGAGTTTTGAGTGCTGTAATTTGCCACAAGGGTCGTCATTGCTTAAGGCTTTTGTTAATCACATTGGGTTCCTGGTTGCATTGATGACAGTACCTCCAAGTACCTAAAGAGGTGCTGTGTGGGACAGAAAATGTAGCCAACCTGCAAACTGGGCTCTCCGGGACTGCGGGCCGCTTGAGTGGGATTTGCATATCGAAGTAGCCCCTCCTGAGTTTACCTGCCCCTCCCCTCCATCCCGGTTTCAGAAACATGGGGAGCCCCTCGGCCGTGGAGATGGGAGGCACCGAGTCAGTCGGCGTCGCCACAACTCCTCTGACGGCTTCTTCAACAACGACCCACTGAAGGCTACGGCGGGTCAGTCCGGGGTGGCGTCCCTGTGAAGGCCTCAGTCTGTGGGCTGGTTTCACAACCTGGTTCCTCATGAACTTTAAACTGGGCCTTCCATATGTCTGACTGCTAATGTGCCTGAAATTAGCTCTTGCATTATGAAACTCTCAGATTACCTTTGTATGTTTGACAGCTTAGATAGGAGCTCCATGTTTTGTTTGGACGTGGGTTTGTCTTTGGAAGCTCAGATGTTGGGGGTTTTTAGATGGTCATTGGCTGTCCCTGGTTCGCAGGTGATGGGTGGCACCAACCGTCACTCCTGCGCCACGACTCTGTGGACTCCGGTGTGTCGAAGGGCAGTCAGAGCGGACTGGCTGGCGCGTCGGCCTCCGTCTGGCAGGGGGCGGCGTGGCCCCAGGAGGCGTCTGTGTCTCATCACCACCACCATGGCCGGCACCCTAAACGAGGAGGAGGGGACCGGGACAGGGACCGGGACCGGGACAGAGACCGTGCTGCTGGACACCGGCAACGCAATGGCAACTTCAACCCCCGCAAGGGCAACTCCATCCAGGAGAAGGTCTCAGATGAGGAGAACAAGGAGGACAGACTGAAGTTTGTCGAGGAAGACTTTGTGAGTAATGTGAAACATCCGTCAGATTTAAAGAGCAGCTGAAAGCTGATATTTTACTGCACATTCTCTTGAAGAAGCTATGGGTTACCTATGTATGGGTGATTTTGTATTATTATTATTGTTATTATGTAGGCTGGTTTGGCAGCAGGTGGCGTAAGATTGTTGATTGAGGTGCATTTCGTAAGTCACGTGGGCATAAATATACGAATCAAACATTTCGCAGGTGCAGATACTGGCACTGATCTGGCTTCTGTGTCAGTTTAAATGAGCTGTGACTCTTTGTTCTGGCAGCCCTCCCTGAATCCTGAAGCTGCCGGAAAGCAGACGAGCCAGGCCCGCGTGCCGGGGACACCCTCAGGAGTCTGGGGTTAGTGCCTCGTCTGTCGTCCGAGCCCCTGTGGTTCTCCGATAAGAGCCATGTGCCCCGTGATGACGGACCCGGCTCCCTCTGCAGAGAACCCGCCCAGCGCCAAGCAGACGGTCTCCAAGATGCTGGTCATTAAGAAGGTTTCGAAGGAGGACCCTGGCGCAGCCTTCTCCGCCGGGTTCGCCAGCACCGGACCCTTTCCTGTCAACGGCTCCAAGGCTCCCGGTGCAACCCAGAGCGTTTACAAGACCCTGGTTCCCAAACCAGCAGCAGCCCCTAGCAAGGTGAGACCTGCACGGATGAATAGTTCGCCTCCCTCTGGATGTGGCTGACACTGCAGTCAGAGAACACAAGCACGCATTGGTGTGACTGAGGCTGGTAGGAATGGCTATGTAGGTTGGTGGCTTCTCTTGTAATGTCCTTCAATCTACCCCTTCATACATACAGACTGGCCCATGGAAACCCAATGGAAGAGACACCAAATCGGGTTTACATTTCTCAGGCCGGGACTCTGCCTTCACTAGCCCTGTCCTTGTGACCAAACCCATGACCCCAGTCAGCACCCCGGTCCATACAGCAACCAAGGAGGTGAACCCCTTAGAGAAGATCTTGTATGTTAATAATAAACAGACTGTGTGAGGGAGGCACATCTAACTTCTGGGGTCTGATGGGTAAATTATGGTAGAACTTTATTGAATGGGAAATTTCTCCATCCAGTAACACAAACAGGAAGTAAACAAAGAGTGAAAATAGACAAACATGTAAAGGAAAATCATTAATAAAATAAAAGGCATTGATTCTAAAGAATATATGAGAGTACTGTGCAAAAAAGCTTGGTAAATACAGTGCAGGTTGGTACCCACCAGGTTCTGTCAGAGTGTGTATGGCATGGGGGCCCTTTTCATGTGCCATTGCACCCCCCCCGCAGCCTCCCTCCAGCATCACACCCCTGGCAGACAGCACCCCCTCACGCCTCAAGCTGATGCGACGCGGCGGCACCGACCGCAAGAGTGAGTTCTTGCGAGCGTTGAAGGACGAGTCGAACGGAGAAGAGGCCACCTGCTATGGTCCTGGAGTCTCTGCAGAGGTGAGTGCGCTGCAGCCAAGTTACATTTGAGGATGAATCAAACACGCACACACACCCGGATGCTCATCCTGCCCCCCTTTTCCAGAGTGACGGTGGAACTCCAGAGCCCAAGGAGCAGAGCGAAGAGTTCTGCCAGGAGAATGGAATCGCTCACTCCTTCAGCGACTCGGACACAGAGCACCTGTCCAGCTCTCTGGAAGCGGAGCACAGGTAAGCCACTTCAACGCCTCTGCACATCTCTGGGGCTTAGGAACCCTCTCTGACGTAATTTCTTCTCACTGTGACTCCCCCTGATGCTCTTGGCAGGTTATTGAAGGCTATGGGCTGGCAGGAGTACCCAGAGAATGATGACAACTTCCAGCCCCTGACTGAGGAAGAACTAAAGGAATTTAAGGCTAGAACAGAGCAGGTAAAGGGAATGTTTTTTTTCATGGTTTGTTATAAGTGGAAGGCAGCAGGTTTGGTATTTTTAGAAGCAAACTGTGGGTTTTAAAATTTTCAGCCAGGAGCATGTTGACAGTTCATTCTGTAGTTCTCCATTCCTCGTTCTCACATCCTAACCGCACGGTGGGCTCCATCCTCCTGCAGCTGAAGAGGAACGGCCTGGAGAAGAACGGGGCGCTGGTGAAGCCCGTGGCCCCTTCCCTGTCCTTCTGTCCCTGGAAGAGTCCCAGAAATGCCGGCTTAACCGAGAGCTCGGAGTCGGAGACCAGCAGCAGCCAGACTTCTGACGACGACACCTGACGGAGCTCCGGGCGGCGCCTCCTCCGTTTAGTACACAATCTGCATTTGTGTGCGCATGCGTGCACGAGTGTGTGGGTGCGCGCGTGTCTCCCCCCCCCCCCCCCCCCGCCCTTCACACAAGGGAAATCCAATCATATCTCAGCAAAGAAAAACAGAATACCAGCTTGTGTAGCTGTTCATCCTTTACTTTTGCTTTCAGTAGTTCCGTACTTCTGCTTAATGAGTTTTTTTTTTTTTTCTTTTTCTTATTTGGAAAACGGCCGCAGACGTAAGCTCCCGTACAACTGAAACATAAGTCATGTGACAAATAAACACGAATGATGTGGGATCCCCAAGAACCGAAACGTTGGCCGCAGTATCTGGCTCCTGCATCTTTTATTTTTATTTTGGGGAAAAACTTCCTAGTGCCTGTGACCAGATGCACAATCATACTTTTGATTTATTAATATATTGACGTTGCTGCCCTGTGGTACTCGTTTCAGACACGTCACTGCCTAAGGATGTTTCTGGCTGTGGTAATCAATGGCAGGGCCACCCCCACCCCACATCATGCTGTTCCGTACAGTATGGCAGCTAACGAATGAGAATTTTTGCTGTCTGTTTGCCTGCCAGGTATTTACTTGAGGCTGCGTTCAGTCCTGTTTTGTTATTCGGTTTTCATCATAAAACTGCTTTGTGACGTGTTTGGGTGTTTGGGTACTTTTTGCTGCCCATTTAACAAGAGGTTCTCTGCTCTTATTCAGCCATTTTGTGAATTTCCAGGTTCCTGAAAGTAACTGAGATTCTGCAGTTGATCTCTCGTTCTGTAGCCTAACAATCATTACTGTGATGACCAGTCATTAAATCTGGCCTGTTGGCAGGTTCTGCTAAGCAGCAGGGAGGCCCTGGTGGTAGTGGAGCAGTGGGGGGGGGGGGTCATTGAGTGAGATCACTGCAAGGAGAAAACTGTGTGTGTATTTTGAATGTATCCTTTTAGGAACTGGTGAAATTTCTTGAAATGCTGCTACTAGCAGTTCTAAAAAAATTCCTGAATCCTTCAGTTTGGAAATGATGTGGATATAATAAATAATTTAAAATTTAATTTTTGACTTATAAAACCAAAGAGAGAGACTACACGCGTTATAACACTGTCCAAATGAGTCTGTGATGTTGAATGTGATCTGCAGTAACACTTCCTCATTGCGGACTGATCTTTACCCGAGCGAATGGGGATCCGCCCGTGACCGTAGTGGCTTCCTCTCGCCTGATTTCCTCCGGCACTCCACTGGCTTCTGTCGCGCCGTTTCGACAAACCACAACAATAATAAGATGTTGTAGACTCTTAATGCTCGTCAGAGTCAAAATAATTCCAGCTGCTAAGATTAAAAGTGCAGCTCAATGCTAATCTTTTTTTTTTTCTTCCAATGTATCATTGTTATTGAGGGACTGCTGTTTTAAATTATGCTAATTGCCAGTTTCATTTTGTACTTTGATTTCTCACAAGATGTAAAAGGCTTTATCGCAAACCTAAGTTTCTTTTAAATTTTTTTTTTGTTTGTTTTGTTACAGCTGTTAAAAAAATCAGTTTTTGCATTTGTTCTGTTTCTGCAGCCTTGATATTCAGGGTGGATTGTAAGATATTGAAAATTTTAAAAAGACTTCGAAGATTAAGATTATTTTCATAACATTATTTACAGATTTGAAAAGCAAAAGGTTGCCATGTATGGAATTATACATTTAAGAAGTAAAAAAAAACGTACTACTGCATCTAAAATAAATTGTAATAAATATTTTGCATCGGTTTGCCAAACACGTGTTGATGTGCTTTTCTGTATATTTTTTCCCCACGTCTAATCTACCTGTTGCTTTGTTTCATGTCGGCGCATGCGTTTATACGGCAACGATACAAATACCACGAGAGATCGGAAGGATAAGTAAGGTAACTAGTTCACTCCGGAACACGCTCATTGTTCCTGCCAAGTGCTGTGGTTTGTAGTTAATGGCCTCCATAGGTTACTGGCACGGTGACCGTAAACCAACAAATGACGAGTTCTATGAGAGGGCCGGTTCATTTATAATTTTTTGTTGTCTAGACAGTAAATATTCCTTAGATTAAAGCACCACCTTTAATCATTCCCCTCTCAGCGCTCATCACACTTTTGCAGTCCCGCATTCATTCCCGCACTTTCGAAATAGGCTATTTTATACGGTAGGTTGTGAATGATCTAATTCGGGAACGTGTCGCGCTTTGTCCCCCGAGAGTCTGACTAATGGAGAAGTCGGGGGATCCCCGCTGGCCACAATGTAGCGAAGTTTTCGGGTTCTTGCGCAAACACAGTGGCCCATTATGCAGCGGCCGAAGCCCCGTAGAGGCGCCGTCCGACAGTACTGAATATAAACAGGAGCGCAAAGGGGAAAAGGGAGACATCAGGACACAAACACCCGATTTAATTACGGTGGACAGTTCAGTTAAAGTCTGATCGCGATTGAAATTAAATGGATGCAGGAATACTCCTGCCAGCCCATAGCCCTCAGGAAATACTCAAATTCCATTCATTAGCTACTGTTTCTGCCATCATGTATGCACTACCTGCTCTGTGCTATCAGATTTCATGTGGCTTTTCAAAAAGATCAACATGGATATTTGCAAGTAGAACCAAACAGCGTATTCTGTTTCTCTAAGTTTTGCAAGCTTAGGATGTCGGGTGAAATAAATACATTGTCCAGAGGTAAGTGGGGTCACCACCAGTGTTTATGTGACCCTATGAGATACTGGATGTTGGACGTTTCTCAAATCATGGCTCCGCTGAGCATTAAGGAGTCATGGGCATTCAAAGTTCTAAACAGCCAGCTAGAGCACCGGAGGGAGGGTGAGGCAGGGCTGGTCACAGCATTAGAGACCTTCTTAGGTGGCTGCTTAGGGCCCGGCGGCCACCAGGGGGCCCCATCTGATCAGCCTGTCAGAATGGGAAGGTAGATGACAAATGACAACTAGGTTAATCAAAATTTGCTTCGGCCCCGAAATTGGCTGATCCAGGGTGAAGGGAGAAGCAGAGACCTAGGACACATGCAGAGTTAAGGAATACAGCCGTATTTCTGCCAGCTTTCTAGAACATAAACTGGTTTTAATAGTCTGAATCGGTCTTTTCAGTATGTTCCCTTGGTATCAACTTGATGGGGCACAAATAATATAGTATTACACTATTACTTACGTATTTTTTTTTACCACAAACTAAGTGCTATTTACATAGTGATCTCATGTTAATGAGAGATGATTCTGCAGCTGCAGGAGCACGAAGGGAGGTAAGAGGAGGCGCTAGAGGACCAGGAGGAGTGAGAACCATGGAGGATGAGGGGCTGAGGCGGGGAAAGGAAGATGAGGAACGCTGACGAAGAATGGCCGATTCTTACATTAATAAGCCGGAAGGAATCAGGATCCATCAAATCCAACCTCTCCTGAAAACATGTCGAGAGAAATTCTTGTCGCCCTAGACCGTATTTCCCCTGGAAACAGCCTCCTCTCTGCCCAAATCAGGTCACAGCAAAGTTGAAATATTTTTGTTGCTTAAAGGTGTATTTTAATGAATAATTCCATAATATTAAGCTTGCTGAAATAATGCCTCTCATTCACAGGCTCTATGGGTGGCACTGTTGCCTTAGCTCCCGGTTCAGGCTTTGAATCCCACCCCTGCTCCATGGATCTGGGGTTGGCATCTCCTCCCCCCATTGTGCGGGTTTCCGGTTCCCTCTCACAGTCCAAAGACATGCAGTTAGACCAATTGGTGTCTCTAAATCACCTTGTGAGGGTGTGCTGTCCCGTCCAGGGTGTGCCCCCGCCTTGTGGCCTGTGCTGCCTGTGATTGGCTCCAGGGTTCCCTGTGACCCCCACCAGGATATGGGACATATTTCAGGAAGGTGTTTCTGGGTTATCTATCATTTAGGTTGCTGGGGGTCAAAGTGCAACAGGACACAACAATGTCCCCCTTATTTGGGTAAATAGAGAGAGGTGAAACTAATGGGCATCCCACGACTGAAGAAAACAAAGCGGCTGCTTAGGGCCCAAGAACCACCAGGGGGCGCCGAAGCCCTAATTCCACTTAGGGCTCCAGAAAGGATTGGGCTGGCCCCAGGGCAGAGCACTAACCCAACACCTGACTCTACCTCACTAGAGAGATATAGGGCACCTCTACCCTCCAGTGCAGAATAAGATCAGAATGAGAAGAAGCTCACACTGCTGCCTCCTTCTGGTCAGGTCAGGTGCTGACGTACAGAGGCTCCATGGTGCTGTGCTCCACCTTCACATAATAATGATGGCTAAGTTGACCCTTTCAGTGGGTAAATTAACAGCTACCTAACTAGACAGATGTCACATTGCATTGCCCGTGGTCACGTCACATACCGCAATACCACCAGTCACCACTAGATGTCCATAACACAAAGATCTCACCTTAAGCTACACGTCGCTCAGTAAATCGTGTGCAGAAAGATAGTTTTGAATAAGTTGTGAAGGGTTATAAGAATATGGACTATACTAGAAGAGCTATGCTTCTAGTATGCTATGTTTCCTATTTGCTAAGAACAAAAATATGAGACTATAGCATTCTATATCTACGATCTATATCTATATGTAGAATGCAGGGGTAGCAGAATGAGGTATTAGCCTCATTGCAGCCTTCTGGCCACATTTCCCACCATACCAGCTCTTCATGTATCCCCAGTTAAATGATGCCTCCCCCTTAGTAGATACTTGCATGAAGCTTAATTTTGGTCTAGGGGGTCCTGAGTCTCCAGCTGCTAGTCGGGCCTGATTATACAATGACTGAATGGTATCTTTCTTAATGACACGATTGAGTTGCTCTGAACTTAGTTAACCTCAGCTATGTTGCCGGTGAATGTGACAAGATCGCTGGCTTCCTCAGATCCTGCAGTTTGAAGAAAATGCCTAAAGAGTGATGTAAGAGTGAAGGGCTGGTGCTCCACGGGACATGGCTTGATGCTGATTGGACTACGATATTACGATGGGATGAGCTGTTCTGAACAGTCACAGCTAGTACAACCCTGTGGTTGAATGTGAGAAAAAATTCCCTTCCTTTCCACTTTGGGTGGTTGCGTTGCCCGATTGGCCTAAACAAACTTCACCTCATGTCATGTGATTTTTTTGTACATTGTGACTCATTTGTCAGTAAGCAAACTGCCGCTGTTGTTGATTCAGTATTTTTCAGTGGGGGGCGACTTCCTTTTCCCTCAGATTCCCGTTACTCATGTGGAGGCGGTGATGGTGCCTCAGAGGTTTGTCTCGAGCGGACAAACTGCCCGGATGTCTGTAGAATTGGGAAGCGGTCAGGCTCACTCGTCCTGCGTTTCTGGGTAAATGTGACAGAACCACCCCCTGCTGTCATGTGACTGTGCCGGTGCCACCTGCCATCGCCCTCACAGCCTTGGTATGTCCCTCTCTGTCACGGCCTCAGTAAGTTTTACCATGATTGACCAATCATCTGTTTGCATTCACAGCAATGACTTGTACTCGACCAATCACCTGTTCGTATTCAGGACAGCTCGCCACAGTTGGCAAGAGGAAAAGTGATCAAATAGCTGCAAAGGCAAAATACAGAATGTGCCCAAAAACAGATTCAAACAAAATTCATCAAAAAGTAGGAAATTCAGGTACATATATACAGAAGTAGCCTGAGATTGCCTGGTTCCATGGGACTTGAGTCCTTTGACGTGAAGAAACTTACTGTAACGCAGTTTTTTTTTCCCTCAAACCATTCCTAAGAAACCACCTGACAGTCCAAATTTACATTAGGGTAATATTTTAGTTACTAAACTCCTGGACGTCCAATGTCTCAGGACAGGGCGCCTGATTTAAACTGGCTTAACTTGAACTTTACATCTCCTGCCGAGTCCTTTCTGGCAGGCGACGGTTTGGACCTCTGTGTTGATGGTGCCCACTTCCTGCCAGTCGCCGTCCCCATCAGCGAGGTCAGTGGGTACATCCTCAACCACCACGAGTGAGTGCAGAGAGCATGGTGGCTCATGTAACAGACAGGCAGACCTATCGGACGGACTCAGGAAAACTACATGCTACAATAAACCTTATCTATGACACAGATCAAAGCCTTTGGATTCGGGACTGTAGCAGTGAAGGAGTCATTTATTCACTTGTGGTAAGTGTCTCCTCCTGTACGGCTGTGCTCTTACAGTGGGCCCAGATGTTTCTACAGCGATCGATGTAAACAGCAACATCCGCAGCCCATTCTTCAGTAAGAGGGTGGAGGTCCACTGTCCCCAGCATGCCACCCCTCCCCTTAGAACATAAGCTTAAATGACTCCAGCGTTAAATCGGTTCAACTTTATGCAAGACATGTTAAGACTAATGACCCACGAACACCCTGTAAATCCCGAAGACCACAGGAGACCCAGTACAACATCGATTACAGGAAAGACAAAGCTCTGCAAAAACCCTTTATTCAAAAAAAGAGTACAAAATCAATAACTGAAAAGCATGTTATTTACAATAAGTGCTTAAAGCGGGAAGACGTCACGTAGGTAGTGAATCCTGTGGTCCTCAGTGGAAGCGTCACACTGTAGCTTACACAGTGGCGGCCGGTTTCTCTGGCTGGAAGAACAAAAAAAAAAAATGGAGCAAATCAGCGCCTTGATCTTGCACTTTCAAACAGCTCCGTCCTCAGCCCACAGCACCGAGGAGGTCACACCAACCCTCTCCGCTCCCCACACAGTCAGTCACGTGCACGTATTGAGGAGTCACGCGCTCTTTGGAGAGGATCCAAGGAGGCGCAGAGAAAACCACAGCACTTGCTGCCGGCTACCCGTTCCTAAAGGGAATGAGCAGCCCACCCCATCAATCGTCGTCCCGCCGCACCTCTCCTGGACTATGCTATTCTAACTGGTTTCCGGTTTGTCTCTAAGCCAGCACTGCCCTGACTTTCTCTGTGCAGAACATAAACCAGGAAGACAGATGGGTTTCTAACCAAACCTCATCCACGTGTACTGAAACCAGACAGCTACAGCACCACCATTTCGAGCAAGAGAACCGCAAACTGTAAATGAGTAAAAGGCAAAACCACGCAGATTTGCTAGTCAGATTAGACTTGCATCAGTAGGCAAAGCTCCACAACGTACCATAGTGCTCTAAAAGGTATCAAACCAGACCAATGACTCAGACTGGGCCGGAACGTACCTTCTTCCTGACTAGGTGGGAGATGTCAGAAACAGGCTTGGCATTAGCCCCATCTGAAGGCTCCTGGGGAGGGGGGGGGTACAGTAATATGAATGGGCCCCATTTTATCAGAGCACAAGACTTACAGGGAAGGGGATCCCAAAGAGATTAGTTACCTTACTCCCTAGAGAGGAGGAAGCACCACTACTGCTGGAGAGTCCTGATGAAGCCCCTGTCTGTAGAAGATGTGGTTTCCAATGTGACTCAGAAGCTGAGGGCAACATGAATCGTGAATACAAGGGGCGTCACAGAGCACCTCGAACTCACCAGAGTCTGGTGAATGACTTCAGATGCTACTCCCCCACTTCTCTGGCTCTCTTGGGCATCCTCAATCTTCTCCTTGATATCAGGCAGCAGCTGAATGAGCTCCTCCATTTCCTCCTTCTCTTCTGCCCCATCAGCCCCTTCAGCCTTGTCAATGACCTCCTGTAGCAAAGCTGCGGACCCCAAACACAATGACAAGCCGGAAGAACAGGCTTCAGATCGTTTACATCTGACAAAAGCACCCCGATTTACTCGGGTAGCTGGGAGACACCTGCTCCCCGGCGAGCTTCCTCACCCATGCGACTCTCGATGACCTTTATGGAACTGCTGAAGTGCTGCACAGCTTGAGGGTACTGGCAGGCATAGCCGAAGGTCACGCCCAGCTGATAGTGCGTCTCAGCCAGCAGGCGGCTGTGCGGAGGCAGGTACTTCAGCTGCAGCTCCAGGCACTGCTGGAAATCCTGCAGGGCCTGGGAATAGTTACCTAAGGGAAGCAGGCACCACCGGTCATGGCCAGACGGTTATAGGCAGCAAGTCTGTGATGGAGTGCAGCTCGATCAGATAGTGCTCTAGATCTACAATATGGTAGATAGATTAGCCCGACCACCAACACAAACTTTACCTGATTCTACTCCAACTTCCCCCAGCTTCAGATAGGCCTGTGCAGCCATCAGCTGGTCCTCTTTGTCCTGCTTCCTTTATGCAGAAAAAAAGGGACTCAACACTGATCATTTAGCAATAGGAAGAATTTCAGGAAGTACGATTTCTATAATCAAAAGCCAAATCATGTCGTACATGCTTTTGTAGTCAAGGTGAACGATGGAAGGGAAGGGGAAAAGAAACCCCCCCCCCCAAAACACAACACATTCGTAGTTTCCTATTGTTTACAACTAAACTCATCACTGGAGAGCCAAGTTTGAGAGACTCATTCTGTGTCTGAAATGCATACAAAACCAGTCACACCACTTCAGTGGCAACAGCACTCACACTACCTTCTGTAGATCACCTTGGCCACCTCCAGCATTTCCCACGCCAGCTGCAAGTTTCCAACCTCCTCCTCACTTTCCTGCAGAAGAGGAATAGTACGATGTAACACACACACACACACACACGACCTTGATTTAACAGGGGGACTGGCAGGGAAGCCGATCATGTTCCCAAATCAGTCTTACCTTGGTATCAGCTGTGCTCCCCTCTTCATCACCATCCTCATCCTCCTCTGAAAAGCCATTAAAGCATTCCTTACACACAATAAAATCGAAGACATGCTCCTATGCTGCTGTAGTTCCTACCAAAATCTGTGAATCAGATGAGTCTACGATGCCGGACGAGTCAAAACCCAAACACTTGACCTTGTGTAGCAGACTTGCACCACTGATGCAGCAAACATCCCAAAATGTGCAGATAAAACCACAGAAAGAAAATTCCTGTCAAGACTGCAAGAGACGTCCCACAAACACCGTGAGTGTAGTAAACATTCAGCTACCAGGAGGTGCCACCATCCACAGTAGTGTCTTCCATGCTTGGATGAAACAGATACCTTGAGCCTCCTCCTCTTCCTCCTCCTCTTCCTCCTCCTCTTCCTCCTCTTCCGCTCCCTCTGACGAAGTCGCCACCTCCACACCACTGACCTCACTTCGTTTTAGATTCTGCCCTTCAGTGCCAACTACTCCACTTTCAGTCTTCTCACCCAGCCCGCGGGACACACCCCCCTCCTCCATGCCATTCGCAGTGCTCTCTGCTGTTCTTTCCTCTGCAGCAGCATCTACTCCCTGCTCTTCAGGCTCAGTTTTCCCTTCAGTTCTGTCTTTCTCAGCCATTGCATCATACACAAGAACACGGAGCTCATTCCGGGTGCTCTCTGGCCAGCCGTAAAAGAGGGAGCAAACACTCGGTATAAGACCCATGGCACAGCTCTTAACATCTAGGGTGGGGCAGGGAATCAAGATATTCCAAATGTGCCACATGGTTAGCTAACTGGTTTCATTCCCCTTGGGAGAGCCGTAGTTCTATACAAAAGCCAAAGCACATTTGTCATGAGCTGTTTGGTCACATTCTTGGTTTGGAATGCACAATGAAATTAACACATTTCTTGACAGACAGAACTTAAATTCATAAGTAGTTGTTCAACACGGAGAACATTATGCTAAACGTTGGTTACAGTCAAAATCCACAGTTTGGGAATGGCATGGTTTCCAAATAAAATTACGCCAACACCAGAGAGCAGGTCCATCATCAGTTACACTGAACCAAGGTAATTTGCGCTAAACACAGAATTTCAGACATGTCAGATCCATTGCCTTAAAACAGCCCCCCAACTGCATATTTGCAGTTAATAAAAAAATCCATTTCCCTGCAGTACTGAAATTGCACTAAACTTCACACCCTACAAGCCATTAACATCTCCTTCTGAACACCACACTTCCATAAGATACCAAGAGCAACCGTGTCTTTGCCCTGCGACCCACATACTTCAAACTTAAGACTTCAAATATGTCCCTCATGTAAAAAGTCACCATCAAGACGAGATGAACACTAAAGGTATATTATGCATATCCTCAAAATTCCAAGATTCTTAAATTTCTGATTTTAAAGCAAAGTACCCAGGCATAAATGCATAAAAACACAACATTAAGGTTAAAATTAGCAGAAATTATTCTCGGACAATAGACAAAAACTGATATTGGACTAAATTTACTCACCATAAATACACAACTAGCCTGTGGCTTCACACAGCACCCAGAACTACAAAGTCTATTGCTTTTGGAACAATGACATAGAAACCATATGAACTGCCGAAGATGTTATTCCCAGAATCCAAAGGAGGCGAGCTGAGACACTGGGTACTGACCGGCCAGGTTGTCAGCGCTCTCAATTCTGCTGCTGTCAATCTTATCCCCTTCATCACCATCCTCTTCAGGAACACCTTCCAGTGCGTTTCCTAGAACTGTATTCTCAATCCTGAACACATACAAACCAACGTCACCACCCAATCATTTAAGAACAAGCACACCCCAAAAATGATTCATCTCTCACCTGGCCAGCTCTAGCAAAGCCTTCCCACAAAGAAAGAAGGCTTCACCACATTCATCAGCTGTGTCCCCGTATTTCTCAGCACTAAGAAAAGCAAGATACGTTATTATTCATATACATAAACTGGCGCTAAATGCAAGAGGTCAAGTAATGTTTACTACAGCAGCTGGACAGATTCAGTTCAACCTACAGCCTTAAGCGAACAGCGGCTGGAGCCACGTAACCAAACCGGCACCACGATGTGGGTCATCGCCATCAGACACGCTTCTGCTTTTGCCATTGCAAAGGTGGATACCTCCATCCATACTCACAGCATGGCACAGGCCTCCTGAAAGACACTGACGGCCGACACCACGTCCCCCATAACCAGGTGTCGGTTCCCCGCGCCGAGCAGCTTCTTCGCCTCCTCCGTGACATCGCTGCAGCTTCAAAGAGGTTTAGCTTCAAACACACTGAGGTTAAGCTGCATAAATACCAACCGCAGCATGCAAATACCTTTCAATGAAAATGGCCTTAATGTGGGCGCAGTTTGCAGCCACCCACCGGCCACACTGCGATTTTTCTTCCTAAAAAAAACCCACAATAACCAAACCAGAAATCGTAGAAAAGGAGCAGCAGCCAAGCTCACCTGTCGGCCGCATGGCTGGATGAACACGGCTTTTCGTCCATGCTGGAGGAAAACGTGCAGTTACACACCGCGGACTAATCCCAAACAGTAGTTAAAACGGGGCCATCACCGCAATATCATATCTTGCCGTTTAAAAGGGGGGCCCAAAGACCAGCAAACCTTTTGAGAAACCGCTCGTTAGTAGTGTTAACCTGAAAGTAACTAGCTGTTACTTTCAGACAAAAGCTCCAAAACAGAACAGGCGTAAGTGTGAACTTGAGCGATAAAACACGCTCATTCATTCAGAAAGTAGCTCAAAGCCGAACACTCGTGGCGGCCGCCCGGACGTACGACTGGAACATTCCAACATGCCGACTGAGCACTAATGTTAGTTATTGCGAAACAGAAAGCAGCTCCGCAAGTATATTTAAAATTATTAAGAGGTGCCAAAAGAACCTACACACGTAACTGTCTATGGTATAACATGTTGGACAGCGGCATCGTTACTACAAAGTCTAAAAAACTGAAGGTGTATAAAGTCGATTTTACCTTTCAGGGCTGGAAGTAGCTGGGGCGTCTTCTGGCATGATAACGCTAACTTATTGCTCGTTATTCGTGGAAATTGTACGTTTCACACTTAGCCACAATCAGCAAGCCGTTCTGTATTACATCCCTGAATCACCCCTGGCACTTACTTTTTCGCATTTTGGCGCCATTAAATACGGAAGCGACCTCACTTCCGGTGACCTTGCGCCCTCCCCTCGGCCGTTCCCGCGCTCTGCCAAACCCTCGTGACCACGCTTTCGCCTTAGTAAGACCTGGCACACCCTGGGCACGTGGCGCTGTGTCGCCCCTACAGTTGTATTGATTTTCATTTCGACTTTACAATTTTAAATCAGGGGCGCATAATCAGGAGGAACTGGCAGGGCTGCATATGTGCTGTACTGAAACTCATTATTCACACACAATGACAAACATCTTTCTCATCTTTCAATTTATTAATAAACACACAACATTCAACTTAATGCACACTTTGAGAACGGGGTTCACTCCAGTCAGCGTAGGGTGTAAGGCTGAGGAGTCTGCAGAAGTTGTACAAAATATGATATAACATGAGCGGAGGTCAGTAGGGCTCACTGAAAGGGTAGTGAGGGTGTCCAGCATCCCTGGGAACGAGCTCTCCATTGACCTATGAGGAAAAGTCCAGCTTAAATCACACCACCCGTAACTGCAGTTATAAATAAACTGAATATGAAAGTGCTTAATAAACTACAGTGTTACATCATCTTGTGATCTATAGACAAAGATCACACATAGAACTTTTTAAAATTTGCCTCTTTTTCTGCCGGTGGAAGGGTTCATTACTTAGTACTTTTTAAATTTAGCTTATGTGTTATGTTTAATATGCATACTTATTTATACATGTACTTATTATCAGTCTCAATTTACATTTGCCTGAAAACTAAATTTCATCATTGGAAATGACAACAATCCTCATTCAAATTTACGAGACATTTACTTTGGAAAAACATGCAAAATCATCAGCCATTGGTTCAAAAATCAGGGCAGTAATGTGCACAGTGCCCTGAATGTACTCACAGTTATAGTTGGCACAATGTAGCGCCAGCCTCTATTCAGGCCTGACACTTTGTCCATCTCTTCTGCTTCCAAGATAAAATCAAATACCTGGCCACAGACATATAAATCACATTAGATACCCGGATCAAGCTCCTGACTTGGCATATGTTGTCTGTGTCACCCGATGGATTGACCAGCACTGCTGAGTACTAGGCATCAAACAGGCTAAACCAGGTAAAGATTGCTGGGCTTATTAGCCTCTTATCAGCATTGACAGTAATCCCAGTACCTGTATGTTCTCTTTAATGCGAGACTCTGTCACACTCTTGGGAATTGTTACCACTCCTCTCTGGGTCTGCCACCTAAAAGAAACAAAAACACACACACACACACACAAACGTTGTTTGTGGAATCTATGCGACGGAAGTTAATGCTGTATGAAACACTGATCATGTTACAAGCACCGGACATAAACATTCCCTAGTTTTCATTCCCTTTGTGCGCTTCAAGATTCAAAAGCGTTTATTGTCATATGTACAGTAGAAAAGTGCATTTCTCTGTGCAAATGAAATTCTTACTTTGCTGTCCACTAAGAACCATGTGGTGCGATCATGTTTGTAGAGCTTGGTGCTTACCGGAGTATGATTTGTGCAGGGGATTTATTATACTTCTGAGCCAGTTCTGCCAGCACGGGCTCATCAAGAAGTACAGGTTCCTCCGGGTGTTTCCATGCCCGGTCTGGAGACCCTAATGGGCTGTATGCCGTCATCACCAGACTGCGCTTCTGGCAGTGCTCCAGCAGCTGTGGCTGTGCCAGGTATGGGTGGCTCTCCACCTGCACCAGAGGAGACATCACACGGAGCTTCATGTTACAGAGCCAACACCTAGATCAGCACCTAGATCACCCACAGCAGCTCTCCGTGGATCAGGTTCCCCGCCCCTGACCTAGATCATCCTGACTTGCCTTCTTACATCAGGACATAGGAATTCTTACTCACGCCACCCAGTTAGCAACATGTAACATATAGTAGTATTAGACAGCACAAAGCAAAACAAAAGTACTCAAAAAAAACATCAACGCAGACATAAAACTAGAAGCTGCAGCAATATATGTTTATGGAATTATTTGAAATAAATAGCAACATCAAAAAGCTAATGCTTTTAAACCAATTTCAGGCACAAGTCCCCTCTCCAATCCTTTTGTCCTTGCCACCAGACTACTTAGACGTTTCACGTATAATTATAATATTATGTGGTGGTATGACGTATTAACCTGCTAGCACTAGCATCTGAAGGCACAAAGCCCAATCTGTACCCAATACACCAGACGAGTTGACCTTCTATACCTACAGTTTAAGTGAAGAACGTTGGCGTCTACATTAAAAAGCTCCATGATAGCTTATTCATCACTGTCACGCTGCAGGTTGAGTTTACGCGTGAAGACACACGAACACCACCGTACTCTCCTCACCTGCAGCACAGCCGGCTTGATTTTGGCAACGGAAAGAATGTCGTCAATTTGCCGGCTGTTGAAGTTGGAGAGGCCGATAGCTTTCACGAGCCCCTTCTCCACCAAGCCCTCCATGGCCGCCCACGTCAGTTTGTAGTCGATGTCATCATAAAGTATGGTGCCATCCTCTTTCTTAGGAAACAGAGCACCACCCCGTCTGAAAGACAGAAACAGCATCCTCTATCCCGGACTACTCAAGTGTAAAATACACACAAAGCTCCTCAGTGCGTATATTCAACACTTTTCCATATGACATATACACTGCCTACTGCATTAAGAGTCTCAGCACCAGTTGCAGGTACGTACTGGAAAGCATATGGCCAGTGGATGAGATACAGATCAAGGTATTCCAGCTGCAGTTCCTTCAGGGTCTTCAACAAGGCTGGTTCCACATCCTCAGGGTGGTGCTGAGTGTTCCAGAGCTTTGAGGTTACGAAGACCTCCTCCCGTTTCAGTCCCTATGCAGTCACACATTGATACACACACACACACACACATTAGCTATCCATATCTTTGTCGTCCATTCATTTCAATGAGCAAAACCCTAATCCTCACTCTGACCACCGATATTTATAAGTTACGGAACACATGAAGTACCCCATACCCACAAAAAGGAAGTAAAATACCTAAAACAAGAACAAAAAATTGCTGGTCTTTAACCACATATTTCGGCGTACCTGTGACCCCAGCATCTCCTCCAAGGCCTGGCCAACCTCTACCTCATTACCATAGATGGAAGCGCAATCTATGTGGCGATAGCCAGCCTGCAGGGCCCAGACCACAGCCTGCTTCACCTGCAACAGACACAGGCAGTCAGTCTGGGGGGGATTCCACTGTGTGAGCACCAACACTATTCTGCGAGGTTCATTAGTGTACATTTCGATGAATGCCACTGCTCTTTTTCACACTGACTTTGCAGAAAATTAAATACTCCTGGGCTTCCCACATATCTGAAACACAGAGGTTACTGCAGTGCCCTTTATTTCACCATAATTGCTTATACGGGACTATGGCTATAACAAGGGTCTTAAAAACACAGACACACACAATATATGTACAATATACAATAAATGTGCATTCATATTATGACCGTAGATGACAACAGCCCCAATGAGTCATATTAAGATGTCAGATTACACAACATGACTATACTTTCTTTCACTGTAGTCATTCGAACAGTCATTCAATCACATATAAAATGCACTTGGAAAAAAGCACAATAATATTACGCCTTCCGGCACTACGAAAGATATTTATACAACATAAAATTCTCCATACTGTCTGTTTTAGTCAAGACTGTCATTTAAATGCATCAACCATAAAAAAGTATAATCAGCTGAGAGAGTTCAGTATTTAAAATTAAAGAAATATTACTAATGCATTTTTACTCATTCATCTATTGCTTTTATTCAAAATGACTTTGAATTACAGCAGGGAAAGGTTACCATTTTATGGCAGTTCCCTGGATTTGAACCAACAACCTCTGCACTGTTAGCGGAGTATAGTACATCATTATCAAAGAGCTATAACAAGCAGGCCATTAGAATGTTTGCAAACCAAACACATCCTTTGCAAACCAAACACATGTCAGCAATCACATGTCAACAAATGGCTACCCGCCCGCAGTAATCAGGGTTAAATCTGCCCACCTTCCCTGGTTCACTTTTCCATGTTCCCAGGCCAAGAAGCGGCATCTTCTTTCCCGTGCGAAGTACGGCAAAGTCATTCATTCTGGCCTGGTTCATTACAGAAAAAAAAAATAACGAATACAGCACCTGCGTTATTACCGATACTTTACATTCTCAAATTACACCGGCATCATTCTGAGGTTATAGTCTAATGTTAGACTTGCAGGGTGTTTGAAAATGTTAAGTGAAATTACAGTTTCACGGTGCTTCGGTGTCAAATACTCTTCTCTCTTGTGAATCATAGAGAGAAGCATATTACCCACAATGATTTTTGCGTACACTTGGCGTAACCATTTCAAATATTAATCTCTATTTAAAATCAGGCTTAAGAGGTTGTATTCATTAGTTATATGAGTATCTCCTTTTTAAAATTCCTAAGAGTGAAAAATACTTTAAGAGAACCCTTTAGACAACGTAATTAGAGTTATGATCTGCAGTAATGTGGTTGCAAAGGGTTCATGGAAAGTGTACACTGCTGAGTGTCAGCTGACTTCCCCAATCCGGAAGATATATCGAGAAGGATCTGAACAGCGTCGTATTTATCATTCTCCCACGGAAAATTATACATATAATACACAAGACGCAACCACCTCCCAGAAATGCACAATATTGTCATTAGTCGTTTAATCACAGTATTCAAGAGGCAGCATGTAGCACTCGGTAGCATGACAAACACTTGCAGAGGGGTGTAAATATGAAAACGAGGTGGTGTCTCAGTTTTAGTTGAGTTTAAAAAGCATATTTTGGCCCTGGTTTCTATAAACTGATCAGCCCATCGTCCACTGACAGCCGAAAAGCACTTTCACCGATACAACATGGCTTACGTTTAATTGCATGTTTTAACGTCGTAGCAACATCCTTCACTTACCTGCCTTATAAGAACAGGACGAAAAACAAAAGTGCGAGTCCAAAGAGACCGCAGCACTGCGGATGTAACTATGTTTCAGTTGGCAAATACACTTCAGAGCCGTCGTCATTTATTAAAGAAATAATATGCGGCACTTACTCACTGTCCTGGAGCTGCGAACATACAACGTAACGTCCAGCGAGGAGACGGTCTGAAAATGGGAAAGCGCTTTTGAAAACCCGAGCTTTCCGTCCCCATTTCCGTTTCCGGCTATTCTACAAGTATCAGCATTTTTATATCTGCACATTATTTAGGCTCTCCTACGTTGTCCTTGTTGACTTTATTTCTTTACTAGTAGCGAACGAACGAAAATAAGCGCCAGGCAGGTCGTTGGAAAAACTTGTTTATTTTACTGTCTGTTCATTCACACAGTTACTTCGTCCCGAAACTTTTTTTTTTAATGTATCAATGCATGTGTCTGAGAATACACTTATCAGACAATCAATATAAAAAAGAGGGATTAGATTGCGCCATGAGAGATAAATTGTGACAGCCTCACTTACACTTGTTACGGGCGCATCAAGTATACGTAACGTGTTATGGAGCCATCCAATCTTGGCTTATCCAGGTCACTGTCATGGTAACAAAAAAATCATGAGCTATTTAACTTCAAAACCAGACATATTACAGTCAGATTCATGAATTACAATCAAAGGTATTCAGGCCCAGGTTAATAAGAGTGCTTGATGGTAAATAACATTCTCAAATTAATAAAATACGCCCTTAGGTGGAAGTAAATCAGTCCTTGACTATGACATGGCTGCGCGAATCATGCCCTTTGACTATTTTCAGCTGCGTTTGTGTGAATCATCTGCTCCTCCATGAGTTTATTAATAAGAAAGTGAATATCCATTGGTCACAAACTGAAAGGCTTCAAGCCCTGACTTGAGTTCTATTAACACAGTGACTAACAGTGCTTAAATATACAATTAAAATAATATATTGTGATAACAGATCTTGGCATCACCCCCAACAGGAACAAGAAGAACACCACCAGTTTTATAAGAACGTGCTTTTTAATGACAGCTCTTTAGAGAACCACTCCCAGGCTATAACCACAACAACATAGACTTCAAGCGCAAAGACGCTGTACAGTAAGGCACACACACGGTTTGTACAATAGCTAAGATCACGTGAGGGTCGGACAGGATTCGTATATGACACGGCAAGGGCACACGTGACAATCAGGAACACACAATTACTTACAATAACAAACCATGCTAAGGGCCTCCACTGCTGGATTTCAGCAAATTGGTATTTAGTACGCTCTCAAAGTTCATATAAATATTGATCTCTATATGTTCTGATAGAGAGGAGCAGCAGCCACCTACAGCATAGCTTATTTGATGTGCCATTCAGAAGCAAATTTATTTTACAAGTTTTAAATCCTACAACGACACATCAGAATATTAACCAAGTAGTTTTCTTACGCACATGCGCGCGCGCACACACACACACACACACACACGTGTCACCATGCTCACTTGTCATTTAAAGAACTGAACTGGATGAATGTGGTTACGGAGGTGCCACAACTAATCGCATGCTATTGCAAGTCACTCGAAGGACACATTTTGTTGTGGTGTGTCAACAATGACCACTGATCAGCTAATTCGAAATTCAATCACACATTACATACAGGAGACTTATTTTTATTTGCAAGAAACACATTTTTATTGGTGCTAGAAATCTGGAAAAACACTAATTACGAATAATACACCATACAGAGAGATTATCGGCTATCCTAAACCCACAAATAATTTGACAGATATATACATAAAATCCCAACGATAACACAGTTTCCGTGATGACTTTAACCGTTGAATTTTACCTCAGACTCCATCCATTCACTGAACTTAAAAGCGCGTCTGGCGCGCTGTAGTTTGCGGCGCGTCTGTTCGTTGCTGGTAAGATCGAGTCCCGCTGAACTGCGCTCCTTTACCATTGTAAAAAAAATCCATTAATATTTATCTAAATGAACCTCCTGCAGAATATGACTACCATGTTTAGCTTATAATTTTTCAGAGGAAGAGCGCCCTTCTAATTTTCAAATCCGAAAATTGCTCCTGCACCAGATGATATACCAGGTCGCTGTTTTGGGACATTTAATATTTATATTACAGATAACGATAATTGCTTCGTCTTACCGAATAATATGCTTCCTGCGCACCCTTCCTCACACAGCGAGACTGCTTTCAGTGAGGTGCATTTATGCGCTTCCCGAGTCACGCATCCCCTATCATACCGAATACTGCTGATACTGAATGCTCTCTCTCTCACACACACAGCAGATACTATTAATAGCATATTCGAATCAAATTAATGATCCACTTGGCCCGGAGACATTTTCAACTGCTATTTTTTTTCCAGGTCAATATTTAGATTTTATTTTTACCTTGAATTACCGAGGTTCGGACCTCGAGGTCGTCATACCTGGCTACCGCCCGGCGCATCTGATAAACTGATTGCACTGTGTGACGGTATTTGCTGTGTTTGCACTATCAAGGAGCACTGCGCGCTACATGCTGGTAATTTGTTCTTACATGCAACAAGCATTTGGAACTTCACATGGCTTGTTTGTGATATGAACTGAATATTTATTGCTCCCGAAGCTGGTGAATAACTGTGTGTAAGTGTGCATTCGGGCTGCATTGCCGACCCTCTCCTTTGTGCCACCCTCCAGCCCTCCAGTTACATGTGCGTCCAAAGTCCAAAGCTGGCGATCTTCTTTTGTTTGACTTACGGCCTTTTTCATTCAGCCTAGAAGGGCCAGTGCAGCAGTGGAGGAGGCATTTCATCAGACAGTGTATTTTCTCACCATGGGTTGGTCCCAAGATGAGAAAAATTGCTTTGTCCCAAGCCTTGTGCCAGTGCTAATTAGTCCAATTCCAAGGAGTCAGTTACAGGCGTATATCTTTCTCCTTGTACTGGATTTGAAATCCCAGTACAAGCTTCTCCCCAACCAGGGCTGCAGTCTCATGGCAAAGCACCAAAATTCCTTCCTGGTCCAGTAACAGCCACCCAGGTTCTGGAGACCTTGTTGTCTTCTGCAACAGGGGCGGATTAACTGGGGGCCCTTGGATGACGTCATTGTCTACACTCAGGTGCCACTTATTATTACTACCTGTTCCATGTTTCCCCAAGTTCCCTGATGTGTGCCAGGGTTCACCTTGCAGTTCTGCAGGGAATAAGCTGCATGTCCATGATGGGAAACAGTGAGAGGAATTTAGCACTTTCCCTCAGGGATCCCTGTGGTTTATCTGTATTTTTGGTTGCACTAAATAAAAGCTACTGTTATAATGTCTGCAAGTCTACATATTTTCAAACAAGACCTAAAACGGTATATTTTAGGAAAAATGACCAGTTTAACCATGTCATAATTGTGAAGCGGTGACAAATCCCATAAACATAACTTTGCTAGAATATGTACCTTTACTGTATCTCATGAATATACCTTTTTTAAAAAATAATTCCATTTTATTTAAATTGTAAAGTTGCCTCGACCCAATATGCAACAAAATAGGTCACCTCCGCCCATAAATATAGCTTTTTATTTAAATTAAGTTGTCCCCACCCCTCCCCTCAAATATCAAACTGTCCTACACTGTTGCATTCAGAGTTTAGAAAAATGCAAGTCATCCTGCCAGAGATACTCCCAGTAGATCAGTAACCATGTTCTAGCTGAATTCACGCAGAATGGGGGGGGGGGGGGGCGCGGTTAAATCTGGGCCAGTCCTGGGGGTAAAGTGGGCGGATATAGATTTTATCAGTCCGAATATGAACTTTCTACCCCGGTTTACTGTCGCAGTTCCATCTGCAGTTTATTTTCCCGCAAGGTCTCATAAGTAAGTAGCTTCTGACTATTTTTTCCTTTGGTATTGCTGTCGTTGCACTGTGCAAAGTACAGACGAACTAATTGTTTAAGCTGGGCTGACACATGAAGAGGTTGAGTAATAAATGTAATGATTTTTGTAAAGCACGTTGATCCTCAATGTCTCCTCTGGAATTCATACTGCAGCAGCCTTGTGTTGGGCACGGGATTTGTACGTGTTAGTTCACAGCACGTTCAAAGTGTGACCTTCACTCTGTTACTCAACCGATCGTGGCGATACGTGTGCAAGTAGGAGGAAGAAAAAATCTGATTATAGCTGTGCATTGCAAGTTTATACCAGCTACAATTGTTACAAAAGTTATATGTCGATCACGATCTATCGTGTATTGACACCCGATGATGAATTTTTGCAATAGGGTTTGTAATAACGCCAAATAATCTATTAACAGTATTAGAAATGCAAACTTTCTGTTTATATTCGACAATATAATAGCATTCATCTTAGCGGGACAACGTAAACTCTGACGTTTTGTGAAAACATTTACTTGCACAATTTGATGTGAAAATGTTCGGTTTATTAGCCGAGCAAGTTTACAGCGTATAAAAGTTTACTTTCCGTTTCTGTTTAATTGCTTGGCCTAACTGTTGCTTTTCCTCTGCAGGAAACACAAACATGTCTGCTGGCAAAGCTGAGATTGGCAAGCCTGCCCCAGACTTCACGGCTAAAGCTGTGATTCCTGGGGGCCAATTTAAAGATATCAAGCTGTCTGACTACAGAGGTACCCTTAATATCACAGATTTAGTTTGCATATTTACAACAAGTGAAAGCTTGCTTTTTTGAGCACAGATTCTCCTGAGATGAAGAGATATGAAAATTTCATTGCAAGCAAGCTCTGTTCATCAGAGGCAGAAAAAATAATAATTAAACCACTGGTTACTTTTTAATGAATTTTATTCTATTTATTGTGCACTGCCTTTCTATTCATATTAATGCTTATGAATAAACCATCCATCCTCCCTAACTGCTTATCCAGGATAGTGCAGTGCCGTCTATTGTTAATGTTATGGTTCTGTTAATAATAGTGACACATAGTCTGGAGCACTGCGTGAGACGGTGGTTGATATGGTTGCTTCTGTATCTGCAGGGAAATATGTGGTCTTCTTCTTCTACCCGCTTGACTTCACGTTTGTTTGCCCCACTGAGATCATCGCCTTCAGTGATGCGGCAGATCAGTTTAAGAAGATCAACTGTGAGGTCATTGGGGCGTCCGTGGACTCCCACTTCTGCCATCTTGCCTGGTATGTTGACTTAGTCTGCTGCATTCATGTAGATCAAAGAGCACTGCAAATTCAGGAGAATGTTAGTGCTGCTTGAATAATCATAATCATGATTATTTTGGTTAATATTGCAATTTGCACTTAATGAACTTAAAAAAATAACTTTTTACAAAGTAACTGTTTAACAGTGGATTTCCTTGAACCCGAAATGTAATTCAGCTGAGAAACAAACAAAAAGGGGCTGGAATGGGGGGGCTGCACTGGATTTATAACACAAGACAAAATGGGAGCATCACTGCAAAACAAAATGCGGCACAATGATCGTTTTACCTCAGTTATTTTGTTTTGACTATTGTTGGAAGCTAATTATTGTAACTGAAATGAAAATTTCACTAATTTGCCCAGTCCTAGTTAATACCCACTCGCTATATTACCATTCAGTTACAGATAATGCCTCACACTTCCTTGTGTTAAAACAGGTTCCCTCTCGAAGTCTGAAAACATGCGATTAGGTCAAACGGTGACTAAATTGCCCACAGTGTGTGTCAGTGTCCTGTTTTTGCTTAAATGCTGTAATCACTTTGCTGAATTGCATGTAGTTGTAAGGAGTAACATGAACAGGCACATAAACTGCAAAGTCACCTCCTCCGCAACTGCTGTGTATTTATATATGCTGGCATTTGTTGTACTGCAGGACAAACACACCACGCAAAGAGGGGGGTCTTGGCCAAATGAAAATCCCGCTGGTGGCCGACACCCAGCGCTCCATCTCTCAGGCCTATGGTGTGCTGAAGGAGGATGAAGGCATCGCCTACCGGTGAGGTTTGTGGTGCAGTAGCTGTGACGTAGAACCTGCTATCCCACGCTGGCCCAGATCTTGCCCAGAGCTTCTGCCACTGTGGTCCAAAACTTTTTATTGGAATTCCTTGTCAGGGTATCTAATTGATGGTGAAGATTTCCTGTGTAGTGAAAATGACTTTTTGTCATGAAATGTTTTGGTTTTATCTCATTTATCCTCAGTGGCCTGTTTATCATTGACAACAAGGGCATTCTGAGACAGATCACAATCAATGACCTCCCTGTGGGCCGGTCTGTGGACGAGACGCTTCGCCTGGTGCAGGCCTTCCAGTTCACGGATAAACATGGAGAAGGTACCGGAGACACGGAACACACCTTCGGCTCCAAGCCACGCCTCTTCTTTAAATACATTGGTCAAGAAAGATTTCGCCACAGAACAGCCAATGGGTGTCTTTTACGCACTTTTTAAAACGCTGATCTCAGAAATGCACTGAGAACTTTGCTATCACTTTTAGTTTTTGAGTGACATTATTTCTAGGCCAAATTGATAGTATATAATTCCTTATTAAGAATATATCGATAAATTAAAGTTTAGTTTAGGAAAAATGATTGTATTTCTATTAGCGAAGATTTTTAAGACTTATCTGGGCACAAAGTACTGTAAGGCAGTTCAGACGTTTTGAGATAAGGATCCTGCTCTCTATTTAACATGGAAACACAATATAATGACCAGTGGAGTGACCGTTAATATATATATAATGACCGTTTGCTGAACTCTGCTGGACCATTAAGAGGGATGTTCCGGAGGCCGAATAGAGCAGAAAATCATACATGTCTACCTTTTAGATGAGTCACCTCCACATACACATATACTGTAAATATACATACAGCATACAGTTTTATTGCATGTCAATCAAAATCCTTGTGCAGTAAGGAAACTCCAATTACATATTTGAATTCCGCACAAAAAAATACCCTTTTGATTTGTGTGACAAAAAGAAAGTAGAAATTTGTTGACCAGTGTTATTTTATGTCATGTTCCTTTGAGCCTGTGTCCATGTAATTAGAACAGTTTCTGCATAGCGGAAGGTTGTGAGGGGAACTGTAATGTAATGTAGTGACGCCCATTTATTGCCTGACAGTATGTCCTGCTGGCTGGAAGCCCGGAAGTGACACTATCAAGCCCGACGTCCAGAAAAGCAAGGAATATTTCTCCAAGCAAAAATAAATCTCTGCATCCCCCTACATTTCAGAATGTAGTTCTGCTGTTGGAAGTCCCCTGATTTACCAGCGTAAAAAGTTGAGTTGCCAAAGTGGTTCCTGGATATTGAAGATTGTTGCACTGACTAATTTCATTCTAGGAACTTCTGTGTCATGCTGTTTCATTACAATGTCTCTCACTGATGCTACATTTACCATTAAAATGGTTTTCCTCTGTAAGAATGTTCTCAGTTTGGCACCTTACTTGTGGTGAGGTGACCTTTCACCATGTATGATTTACACACGTGCTCTGTGGACCAGTGGAATTCTCATGCTCCTGTGACAGGGCAGGGGACAGGTGGAGTAGTGCAATAAAAGACAAGAGAGTAATGTAGGAATGAGTATCAAAGAAGTAATACATGTGTGCCACATAGAACACGGACCACAGTATAGAAAAACAAATAAGCCTATAGTGCAGATAAAGTGCAGGTAGAATCATAAGAACACCGACATGATGCTATGGGGGCACAGATGCTGGTCACTGGTTTAGCAGACTAATGGCCTGGTGAAGGAAACCATCTTTAAACCGGGTGGGTAGAACTTTCCAGAAGGCAGGAGTTATTTTAAGCTTAAGAGACAGGACTGATAGATCTTAATATTATTTTGAAATTTGTTGTAATGTTATTTAAAGATTATTTGCAGTTCATTTCTCCAGCATTGTGTATGTGAAGCTGGCTCCTCTGTTAGAGACAGCAGTCTAATTCCTTGAATAATACCGGACAAATTCAGGAGTGAGGCAACAGCAGACAAAGTGTAGGTTGTTTAGGCGAAAGCAACTGGATCTTTGATTGTAAAATAGTGGTTTAAACATCTCGTAGCTTACTGGTGATAGTCCAATCTGCAGCAATATCATTTTGGTGGAAAAATCTGAAACATTTCCAGAAGGCAGTATCACCTCTGGGTTTGGAAATCATTTCTGAGTCTGAGAAGAGGGTGAGGCAGGCAAGTTTCAAGTTGTATTTGTTACTTACAGATACACACTCTACATGCCTGCAGTGAAATTTCCCCACCTTGTCCTCAAAGGTAAAGACATTAGACACGTGTGTGTGTGTGTGTGTGTGTATCTATGTATATACAATAAAAGTGAAAATTACCAAAATATTTGACAGTAAAAACGAGGTAATAATATAAATATCTGTACATACATAAGGGAGCATACGTCAGACAGATGTGAAGTGAGGAATGACCGAAACAGTGTGGTGACACTACACAAGGATTAGCGGCATGATTAGTCGTTAGCCGGACAGCCTGAGGAACAAACTTGATCTTGTCCCTCCGCGTTGGTCTCCCGACCGCAGCACAGGCCGTTGGTGGGCTGGACAGGATGTTCAGCTCACATGCTCCTCATACTATAAATAACTCATTTTTTGTTTACTTTTATACTCAGGAATTTGTCCCGCTCCCAGCCGCTTGCCACTGTATATCATTTCTTTGATTCACGCGGAAATCCCTCCCTTCTCCAATCCCCGTGTGCCCTGATTCTTCTCGCAGTCCTGACGAGAGCGCGTCTAATAAGGTTTATATTAAAATTTATTTGAAAGCACTGTAAGAACTTCAGCAACTTCTAAGGCACGTAATTGCACCCTATACGTCAGAGTTATATCTCATAGTTGTTGTTTTTTTTTGCGCCTCTAGGTGGCGATATATACGCGAGGCGCGTGTATTTTGCGTGTCTTTGGACCTCGGGCTGCGGATCTGTTTCCTCCACTCGCCGTGATTACGCAAGCGCTTGGCTTTGCGAGTAACCGACTGTACGAGTAACGGAGCATGTGTCGTTGTGAAGCCGTTCTACTAATGTACACTGAACAGTATATGAGATGTCAAAGTCAGAGTTCACTTCATTGGTCAATTACACTTAAATGTACTAGGAATTTGTATTCATGATTAAAAATATACAAATAGTTTATTATTTGTTTGTTTATTACGTTTGACAATTTGGCCACATTGTGTGATTGTGCAGGTGAGTGTGTGCTCTGTGATGTATCCCACCCAGAGTGCCCTCTGCCTCTTGCTCTGAATTCTCTTAGATAGGCTCCAGGCTTACTGTGACCCTGTACTACACCAGTGATTATTTACATTTCGTCTTTATTTATTCAGCTTTACAGTATTTAGCTTTACACTTTTATCCAAAGCTACATGCTATTGACAAAGCAGAGTAACTTACTGTAACATTTTTTTTTTACAGTTTGTTTACGCGTTAAAGGAATTTCACTGTTTTCCCTGTTGCTTTCAATGTATGTGCACAGAAGAAACATACAAAAAACAACAACAAAAAACAGGTATATCGTACGTACAGATACAGATGCGTGGGTGTGTGTGTAACAAAAACAAACAATGCAGTGCGGTATTGTCACGCACGGAGCAGGGAATCGGGCGAACACAGAGTTTATTCAGGGAATCAGGAACTCAGAGGACTTGCACACGTATGACATTAATGACGCGGATTTAAATACACAACAGCAGTCAACATTACTCAAAACTGCGGGGAACGCGGGGATTCCACAAGAGGTAGAGAGAGGGGCGTGGCACACGTGAGGATCAAACGAGCGGGACATGACAAGTATGTATAATAAGACTGAAACGAGGGGACCGTAGTGCAAACGTGCGGAGTGCAAATATGCTGGAATAAATATGGATTAAATATGAAATTAATAACTGGTTACTATGTATATGTGAGGTAAGTGGCCTTGACAGTACATTCATATGCAGGACATACAGTATATATATATATGGCACACTTAGATTTCAGTTTGCAGGTATACAGTAGATGTTTAGTGTTAACGTGTTTATTGCTCAAGTATTGTCTGAGACACTGTGTCTGCTTTAAGTGTTCATCGGAGTGACAGTCTGTGGAAAGAGACCGATGATGTGTCTGGTTGTTTTGGCGTACAGTGCTTTGTAGCGCCTGCCGGAGGGGAGGAGTTGGAACAGGTTGTTCAAAGGGTTGTGGGGGTTATGGGACGAATGAATCAGCTAATTGTAATTGCTGCTGAGAAATACAAGTTCTGAATAAGCTGCAGTTTCATAACAATATTTGGGTATTTGTGTTTGTTGCTCATCACCGTTGCTATGCCCTCAGAGGGGAACGGTTTAGAGATCGGGAAAGACGGGCGTTGCTTCTGTCAAGTGTGTATGATCTTAGCGATAACCTTTCGAGGAATTTAGAGCTTTTTTACTCTAAACATGGTTTCCTTATTAATTTTTGTCTTGTTCCGCTATAGTGCAAAAACAAGTTCTAAATAGAATATAAATCTGTTAGACATGTAATTATTTACCAGACACTTTATCCAAAGCCATTTACAGGTAAGGGAAGGGGAGGATATCATGAATATACTCAGATGCAATACAGTACAATCTAAACATTGACAAAACAATGTTACCAGACAACTCGCCAAACCGCCTACAAAGGAGAATGATAGTACTAAAAGTAATTGTTTATTATGCCTTTTTACATTCGAACCTTAAGTTATCATTCACAACCTGTAATTCGTCACAAATGTGACGGCGACTTTTCCATTAAAACGCTACAGTAATGCTTTTCTTCTCGACAACGCTCGTCTGCGCAAATACAGTCGCTTTCAGTAGCAAGAAGGGACTGGTTTAGTTGAATGATATTTTTGATACTTTCTTGAATCCATTCTGCTGAAAATGTTCTTCTGTTCTGTCGTCGTATGATATAATGCGGCGTTTAACTTCATATTCAGCGCCGTCACGCCTGGAAATGATCTGACATCGACCCACAGACAAAACAAAATTTCACCACTCACTCTAAACCCCGCGTGTGCGATACAGCTAACAAGTCGTATTGCAAGTCGTCCAGCCATAAGGAAAAGACTCTGGGGGGGGGGCAATTTATAGCAAACCACCCTGCCACAGAATGCCCCCCCTGTCTAACTCTGGCTGGGAAAATGCTACATGCACCTAACTTGCACCAGATACTCATATTTACCCCTTATTTGGGCTGTATAAATTACTTTGAGCTGGGCCATTAGGAAAAGATTCTAGCTGGGGGGGCATTTTATAGCAGGCCACCTTGCCACAGAATGCCCCCCCCCCCCCTGTGTAACTCTGGCTGGGAAAACCCTACATGCACCAAACTTGCAGCAGATACGCATATTTACCCCTTATTTGTGCTGTATAAATTACTTTGGGCTGGGCCATTAGGAAAAGATTCCAGCTGGGGGGGGGGGGGGGGGGGGGGTGGGGGGGGTGGGGGTGGCTGGGGGTACACAGGTAAAGCTATTCTGCCAGGTGGAAGCACTGCTATTTTTTCTTTTACAAACAATCGTGAAATTATTTCAATAATCTTTTAAGTAATTACTTTTATTTTGAATTTTTTTATGTTGTATACGTTGTTAAAATTATGAACTTGTAGTGAGTGAAATAATATTTTAATTGCAGTATTTTGTTTTAATTAAAAAAATCAATTCATTAATAGGTCCATATTAAAGAACCCCACGTCAGTTTTACTTGGTTATGGCTGAGCTATAGTTGTGACTGTTGTTTAAATTTAGACACATGGACCTTTATTGAGCAGCTATTATTTAGAGCCATTGCTACTTTAATGTTTGATCAGCAGCTGAGGAAAAAGGAAAGACGATTTTGCTTTTTTTTTTCCAGAAAAAGCCTACAAATGAAGAGGCTATGCAAATCCTGTCAAATATTGATGCCACTGGATCGACCCTCTCGGGACCTCGTATTGTAAAGGCAGACTTCAAAGAGAAGGTGGATGCCCTGATTTTACAAGTTGACATCCTTCTGTAGTACTTATATCAATCATGGTGGGCATGGTGGTGCAGTGGTTAGCACCGTTGCCTCACACCTCTGGTTTGAGTCTCCGCCTGGGTTATATGTGTGTCGCGTTTGCATGTTCTCCCCAAAGGGGATTTACGGCCCAAAGACATGCTGAGGCTAATTGGAGTTACTAAATAGCCCGTTGCATGTGTGAGTGAATGGTGTGCGAGTGTGCCCTCTCCAAGAGAGTAAAATAGATGTGAGACTAGTATGGATGGTACCAGTGATCAAAACACTTGATACCAGTGTTTCGTACTGCATGCGCTGACCCCAGTTAAAATGCAGCCCAAAAGCTTCACTGAGAAAAAGGCTTGTTTGAACTCGAGCTCCCTGAGTGGCGAATGTCGGCAGAGGCGGAGCCACTTTCTCTTTTTTTTTTCCAAAGCGGATTCTTTCTAAAAATTCCCGTTCGGCTCCCACCGCAAGTTCTTAAACCTTCAGCGTTCACATTTAAAGAACTGCCTTTGTTCTACTTCTGTTAGCGTTAGGAATAAATGTCTTGAAGCTAATTTTCGTGATCGTTTTTTAACTGATGTTCGTTTTATAAGAAACTTCAAAATTCAAGAAGAACTTTTCGCGTATATTATTGCTCAAATAAACGCGTATTTAGTTTCGATTACTGATTAAAAATATTTTGTTAAATTCTGATGTTTATATATTAGGACTCACTTAATTTCGTTCCCCCTTGTATAAAGATTGAAGAAGAATCTACATTTTCAGTCTTGATGTTCTTTTTTGCCTGCATGTTTTGTCTTTTTTATTTTAGGAAGGGTTTAAACAATTGTGCGTTTTAAACCTGACATATGCAATAACTTTGAGTAGTTGTTTTAGTCATTGGGTATATTATGTATATTATGTGCTTATGTAATTGTAGGCTACGTCTAATCATGAACAAATGGGCAATGATTTTACTGATTTTAATTTCAAAACTGGAGCGTTACCTAACGTCTCGCGCCTCTACTAGATTTCCTATTAATATTGTAACATGTTTTACGTTAAAGTCTTTAAAATTTGCCTGTCTGCGGACCTATTAATAGATTAGTCGCTTGTTGGAGAGTTAGATTCCGTATTTTAATGTATGCATGTGAGAAACGTATACGATTTTAATGTGTTTTTTTTAAATATATAAATTGTAATAGTTCTAACATGGCGAAGAGAAGTATGTGGAAATACCGTGTTTCGTTATGACTCACGGGGGGGATTTTATCTTGAAATCCCCCGACGCTTGGAAACCCCCTCATCACGGAAGCGCTTCCTGCCACGTTCGCATTATCGCATTAGAGTTTTGTAGCCGTAAATGGTTAGTTAATATTAATGTACTTTTCTCACACTCTCAGAAAATGGGTAAAAATGCGTACCTTTGCTTGCTGCTCGGGCTGCACCCTCAAGGACCTGCCAATTATACCCTTAGATGTAGGTAAATGTACCTTGTAAGGTACAGAAATGGACTCTGGGGAACATTTCTGTACCATTAATGGTACACTAATACTGTTTGTACCTTTGGGATGTTCCTCGGAGTCCATTTCTATACCTTAAAACTTACGATTACAAGCTGGGTACAGCCCCGAAGACAAGCAAAGGTATACAATGTTTTACCCCTTTTCTGAGTGTAAGAGCTCAGGAAATACAGGCGTTGTTTCTACATAAGGTATACTTAAATGTTTTAGTAATATAGCCTACATATGAAATAATGCATTGATTTATGATGCGCAGTAACACAATACACCGAAAAATTGAGATAATAATTAGGTGAATCCATTTATATAGTAACTTCGGTTGCAAAAAATACGTACCCAAGCAGGGAGAGGTACACCCTGGAAGGATCTGGATGGGAACGAACATTCAGCGTTAATTTAGCCTACCTTGCCTGCATTAGCGTATCTGTAGGGGTGGATTTGCCATTCTGGCATGCAGAATTTTTCATGGGGGGGGGGGGCCGTGGGGAACCCCAAAGTCCACGGGATAGGGGTGTTCTGTCACTCTAGTATTATGAGTGCGGAGGAAGTGAAGGGAAGTGCCGTGTGCAGAGGACTGGCTGATTTGGTTACGAGGGCACTTGCGAGGGCGGGTTTTTTGGTTGCTTTACACTATATATAAAGGAACCGTCAGGCAATTTTACGTTGGATAAAATCATTGTAACCCAGCGGATTGGTAGGTATTTAGATCTTTTTTTGGCCAGATATGCATAGAATTACCGCAAAACATTCAAAATTACCATTGTCTTTGGTGCGCTTAGTTGTGTTATACTTTACTCTGGTCGTAGCCTAAAAACAACTACTTTTTTCTCGGTGGTTTATTTGTATTATTGTTTGTTGTAATATACATTTGTACTATTAACTAAAGTGTTAACCTATGTGCCAAGTTTAAGGTGAGCTCTCTAGACAGGGAGTTTGACTTGGTGTTTCGTGCTCAGACACACAATAATATGGACAAATGATGTTGAGAATTTAACGTACAAGAAAAAACGTCGCTGCTTTGAAATAGGCACGTTTTACCCATATAAGGTCAATTCTTCTCCTGAGGCAGATTGCTGCAAAGGACGTGAAAACAATGGAAACATAATTAAATCTTTCTTTTTAGAACTTGAATACGAAACTGAGGCTTATTGCTTTTAGGTATAATTGTCCAGGTTAAAATATGATCTAATAAGAATTCCAATGACCACATTTACATGGAACATTTTACCAATTTAATTTCATTTTCTTTTCACACAGAGGAATCTCTGTCAAGACGGCTTCAGAGTTTGGTTTTCATGTGGAGGTGAAATCGGTTTGAACCGGGATCAATAAAGTCACAAAAATTTTGAACAACAGGAATGTTTTATTATTTTACAAATTTGCAGTGTTTTTCTTATCTTTTATTGCACTTTCAGTTCAATTAGTGCTGAGATCAGATTGAGGCTCCTTTCACAGTTGCGATATATTTACCTAAACACACGACACGGTTAATGACACAAAAAATATGTAGAAAATTAAACAGGAAACAACACATTGCTATGCGAAAGCTTTTGGGAAACCCCCGATGTTACTGAGGTACAGCGCGGTCCTGGGAGTTTAGGTACTTCCCAAATCCAGCTTCTTAGCTTTTGCACGAAGGTTAAACATTCAGATGAGACTGTTCACAGTGGAGATAATGCTCATCACAAACTAACAAGATGCCGTCATTCTCTACTAAATCTCAGGTGAGTTATTCGGTTATACGTTAAATATTAAAAATTCATTGGCTGGTATGGTTTTGCTTCAAAACAATATATTTCGCAATTGATATGGTACGGGCTCTTATTTTGAGTTTGTTTTTTTAATTCATAGCGGTCAAAGCTGGGCGATAGAGCGGACAGGATGCCAGTCCTTTACCGGGCACCTGCTATCCACAATCAGACACTATGGGAAAATCAGAGACGTTAATTTACCGAACTACATGTCTTTCGGTAACAGAGGGAACCCGCGCAACAGGGGGAGAACAAATTCCACACACAGAGCTATAATGAGTCAAATGTACAACCCTGGAGGTCATGTCATCACTTACTATTTTTCCTGTCAAAGTAATCATATACTTAAAAATAAGTGATAATATATATACTACTTACATGGCAGCAATAAGAAGAGATTGATCCTGCTGTTATTTATGCATCTGATTCTAGCAAATTATATTTACAAATCTACATCGGGAACATGGGCGTCGTTAGGTCCGATCACTCGGGGCTATAGCTATATAGCCTATAGCTATAGCCCCGATATTTTATCCCCGATGCCTTGATCTTCATTCAAAAACAAAAGTCAAGCCCCAGGTAAACTTGACTTACCCCTGATCTTTTCAATAGCTATAAACCCACCTGCTCGGGAATAATATACTACAAAGTCACCGGTTAGCCAAAAAAGAAAAACTAAATGATTGACAGGGGAGAACGTGCAGGCTCAGAGCTGATGGTCCCTACATTGAAAATCGATAGAAAAAATTCTGTAGAACAACAAGAAAAACACACTACAGCTATATATTGGGAAGCTTCTGGAAAGTAACAAAATTGATGATTATAAGACAATATTCCCAAAACACATAATTAATTATATTATTAGTTTTATTTATTTCGTTTAGGTCCTGGAAGTTTAGGTACTTCCCAAACCCAGCCTCTTAGCCTTTGCACTACAGAGAAATCGTATGAGTCTGTTCACAGTGAAGATAATGATCACCACAAAGACGTAGTGATAGACCATTTTACTAATATGGCTAACATTTTATATAAACCCTGCTTTTTTGCAGTCTAGCCTTTTCTGTTATCGTTGTACGCATGCTGGAACTGAAGAAACCATGCGCTATTGATTCAGTAGATAAAATCCCCTGCACTACATTAAGGAAAATAAATGTCATTCCGTAAAACGTCAGATTCCTTAACGAATTCAAACACACCTGCACCTGGACTGCGAGATGAAAATATATGAGTGATGGGTTTAATAGTGTAACATCAGTATGCAGTTTCCTGTGGTCTAGAACAGATTAAGATACGTAAAGTCAGATACGGAAATACTATCAGGATTCCAGCGTATGTCTATAATCATCTCAACGAGGAGGCTATAAAAGCCTATAGATTCAGAATCCCGTTACTCCATCAGGGTTACATGAAATTCACGCAACTTGTTAGATAAACCACGAAATAGCTTCAAGCCTCCTGTCGGCGTTAGGCGACAATGGTATCCGGATTCGACAATTGATTTCTAATGTGATATATTTTAGAAGTAAAACGACAGATCGCCGATTCGATCGCTCTGAATGTTTTCCATGCTAGTTTTATTCTAACCCAAATAAAAATGCGTTGCCAACCGAAACATGCTTAGCTTTCCCTATTTATTATTGATTCTGTTTTGAGGCCACCAACCAGGAAACATAACACTAGAAGCAAAACTGATTGTATCTGTAACTTTACACTCTCAGAGGTATAGTATATATAAATATTATTCATATTCATCATATGGCTGACATGCCAAATGCTTTGCTGTTACTATACGAGTAAGATCTATTAATGAAATGCACGAATTCATTTATGAAATACGTATTTTTTGTTTAGGAATATGAAGTGACCGTCAACCATGAAATCGACGGTAATTCACAGATTGTTTTGTATTCACATTATTAATTTTATGATATAATTCCGTTTTAGTTCACAAGATTTTAATCGTGTCTGCTCTCGCCACAGCAGATGAGAGCCGAAAAGTCCACCTCTGTGTGCTACTGCTGCTGCTGGCTCTACTGCTTTTGCTGATCTTCAGGCTGCAGTCTAGAGTATCCTCACCTTCGGTGGCGCAAAGGACGGGTAACATCCGGATCAGAGCCAACATTTGCGTTCTTACTCCTCCTGGAAAGTTATAACTCGGCGTAGCTTCTGGCTTTTTAAAATAATAATTTCTGACGTATATGTGACTGACAGAGCAGGACTGGGCACAGGAAAGGGAACACGCTTGCTGGGATGTCAGACCACTTCAGAGCAGATGTTTACATACCACAGGGGCGTTTCTAACGAAATCAGTGGCCGACTCAAATTTACTTGGGCTGGACTTTAGGAACTTTGGCATCATGCCTAAAATACTCGCTGCAATCATGCCAAGCTTTAAGACCTAAGAACGCCCATGCATACTATTACAATTTGTTTTTTTTATTGATAACACGTACTCAGACACAGGAAGAGCACAGAAGCCCAGCAGAGAGAACTGAGGTTGGGAGGAAACCACTCGGCACTGGTGGTGTGAGGCTAGGATACTGCTCACTGAATCACTGTGAAACTGCAAAAATATTGTAACCCTCTGTCCTGGGGGGGGGGGGGGGGGTTCCCATGCCACACATCACAGAACATGTGGCTGAACACATTCTGAATGCGAAGCTAAACCATCACATACACACAGACACACATTCACACACAGTCATACTCCTTGGATAATTCAGAGACTCCACTTAACCTAACTACTTTCCTTTAAACTTCTTCAGATGGAAATAAGAATGATTTACAACTATATATTGCCATATAATATTAAGTAAGTATTATCCATGCAGCTGTAAGGTATTGCCACCGTGGCACAATATTAAAATATGACAAAATTTGTCAGGACCGTCGATCGGCGGTAGCGGCGATCGGGCAGGAAATAGGGTCGGCAAACAAGGTACGGGAAATAAAGGGGATTTATTAGGGTAACGAGGGTTGGGGAACATCTGACACGGACAAACAGAGAATCCACAATGACGGACACCGGGAACGGGTAAGACCAAGGCTTAAATAAGACAAGACTAATCAAAATAAGAGGACAAAAGCTGGAGACGATCAGGGAATCACACGTGGGTCAAGCCGGGCGTGACAATATTAAAAAGCACAAAAAGACAATTGCTATGAAGCATTGGGATTCATGTATTTTGATCTTCACTGCAGACTCCATGTAAGTGAAACAACATGCCAAGCACTTCCTGTTCCCCTCCTCCCCCCAGATGCGGCTGAGCCCCCGCTTGCGGTCCAGGAGACCCAGTGTGAACTTGGTCCTTACGAGCCCACATATGACTGAAGCCAGTCCCACCGACCTTCTCATACCATGAAAAAGCCACTTCAGAAGAAAACCAGGCCAGAGATCGAGAAGGAAGGGGAGACTGGAATGACTATGATTGGCTTAATATTCTCATAGTTTAATATCCTTGTGACCCAGACCAGGGTAAACAGTTTGAAGTGGATGGATGTTTCAGCATTACTTCTGTGAGCCAACAGGAGGCAGAATAATGGAAAAGCAAAGACTGTCCAGCAACATACAGACTGGACTGGGAAAACTCCTCTAAATTCCACTGTTATTGCAGTATTTACAAGTTATGCCTCAGTACTGCAGCATTTGCCAATGACAGAGTATTAAGACTGTGTAGTAATCAGTAATAGCAATAGTAAAACGTACTGTTATTAAGTAGTAATCGGCCATAGAGACCAAAACACAGACAGGGAAACCCTTACCTATTATTTACTGTTGAATATGAGGAATAGCATTAAACATGGAATAATTAGTCTCCCATCATGGATAAAATCAGAAAGGTGTTTGAAGATGGAGGGAAATGATAGTGGTCAGAGGATTAAAAATCGCCTTGGACTTCCGACCGGTGACTGTCCTGGTGACAGTAAACCAGTGTGGGGAGGGGGATGTGTAGTGACCATAAACGTTGTTTGTTTGACTGGGGAGGGGGTTATTTATAATGATATTATCACATTATTGTACACTAAGATGGAGTGTGCTGGCATCCTCAGCCACGTGACAAGCGTATCAGTACACTTCACCTCTGTCTTATTGCCAGTGGCATTAGGCTGAATTCAGGTTCTCTCAGCCACAGAAAACCCTCCAGGCCTTGATGTCTGTACGCAAGCGTAACTGTTTACATGATCTGATGTTCATTTTCATTTCATATTCACTTTTCTCATGTAGTCAATGAAAGTTCTTTAACTTTTTTCTTTTGCATTTATTGCTCAGGAATTATTTTTTTGTCAAAACCACATCCACTCCTGAACCCAGTTAAAACCCTGTTTCCTTCCACCTACCAGTGTGTCTCGTGCTTCTCTCTCTTGTCATGTCTTACACCCACATAGAGAGGAAGCTTATTGCTTACTTTGCAGACAGTACAATGCTAACAAAATAAGCATAAACCACTAAGCTGTCCAAGTAGTACAAGTTTATCCATAAGGTGATGAAGTGTGTTCAAGCAGTGTGCAATATCAGCAATATGAATTTGCTCCAGCCAGACTAAAAAGAAATCGGACTCCATCTGTGCTAGAAGCTTGATAATTGGCGACTGTAACTCTCACAGCAAACGTCTCCAATGTCTGCAAGCTTCATTCTTCCTTTTTGTTACATGAAACCTGCGATTCACACATTACCTGCTGTCACTGCAGTGTTACTGCATGTTCCCCCAAGAGGCGAATAATGTCAAAATGTGACACCACAGATTTACACTGACAGAAAATGAATACCAATTTGTACGGTTGCTCGTCACTGGGGCTGTGCCCTCAAGGGCCTGCGAATTGTACTCAAGCAGTAGGTAAATGTACAAATTGGTACTCTTCCTGACAGTGTAGATACTCTTAATGTTATGTTCAGTGTTACCTTTTAAAAAGGCTATTTCACCTACCCTAGATGCTTGGCTAAAACCTAAGCAGGCCCAGCTTTCTCAAAATATTTTAGTCCTGCCTGCTTATGAAACACGCACGCTTTAACTCACTAGTTATGATGTGCAATATGCTGGTCCACCTTTGCAGAAACGGAACACGGGAAGTTCGACAGACGTACGACGGCGGAGCCCACCGCAAGATTTTGCGGTGTTCCCCTTTTCAAAACAGACGACCACGGAAAAATCGCAACAATGGACCTAAGACATAAGGGTGTGCAGAGAAACCGCTGGAATGTGGCATTTCTGCGCTATTTGCCAGGTTCTGAGAAGTCAGGTGATTTATTCAGAGTGCACGAGGCGTGGTCGACACGGCGCACAGTAATTTCAGATGACACGCCTGTTTGCCGACAATATCTAAACATATCTCTCTTCACTCACTAGTTGCTCAATCCTATTTGCTAGTCTATGCACTTCCATATATGTACACATTCTCTCGTTCAATGACTGCTTCCGTTAGCAACCACCACAAATACAACGTTAATTAAAAAATAATAATTTCAGACCCATACGAGCATTAATGTCCAAATTTCGTATGCATAACAACAATGCATGCAGCTATTAGTGCTTTATCAGAATGAGACAACAGTAAGCAGTGATCTTAGCAGAGCGAAGCACAGACGCGGACACGCCTATAGGTTACCGTGATTTTCACTTAGCGACCATTACCCATAACCAAGGCCGTAACATTGAGTTTAATATTGGAGCGGGGAGGTCGAGGTCTCCACACATTTATGGGGGTCCGGGGGGGGGGTGTATTGGCCAGATTTAATTATTGGGGGAGGGGGTGACCACCCCCTCGTAATTTACGACCATGTCCTTAACTATAGTCACTGGAACGGAACTCGGTGGCTAAGCGAGGACAGGGTTGCCCCTTGTGCAGAAGCTATGCTTTGGTTCATTCCTTTCCCACAGTCTTGTCAAACCGGTTCCCTTTTTCATCCCTGCTTATTACGCTTGGCATTTCTTGTTGGAGGATGTCTTACATGTCTTGCAATATGTTATTATAATCATCACATTTATGTTGTTACAATACTGTTACAATACTGCCAAATTAGTGTATGGCACCTGTAATCATTGTTAAGGTAAGTCACTGAGAATGCATGTCAAGAACGTCAAACCTCCATATCGTAATGATTTTAACTGGCAAAAACATCATACAAAACCGCACAGCACGACCAGCGCTCGAAATGGGAAAAAACACCCCCCCCCCTTTATGTACTGTTTTCGCAAAAAAAGTCCCCAGTATCCTGAAGAGTAAAACAAACACTGTGTGAAACTTTAAATTAACTGAGCCCCAGTATATTGCAATGTCACCCAATATGTTAGGAGACATTCATGGATGTACAACTTTACTCTAACAGACATCAATTCACATTAGCTCTCGTTAGTGACATTAATTTGCATATCTGAGAAATGGGAAAACTATACTGACAATTGTATTCAACATACGCTTGGTATGTTGTATAGAATTTGTGTAATTACATTGCTTGTGATAGACGCTTGTTGAAAGAACTCTGTGATAAGCTTTTATTTTTTATTTATGCATTTTGTATTGCATACCGCTTTGGCCCGTATGACCCAGTAATACTTCACTTATAAGGCAGCTCAGTTCCCATCGTGTTTAGGACCAAACCCATTAATGGCAGAATACAAACAACGCAAAAAAATTACTAAGGCAGCATGTATAGAATTTCTGAATAAAATGTTTTAGGAAGTGACATCAGTATATGACTTAATTATCCTTCGTTAAACCGGTAGGGTAGTGGAACTGAAAAACATAGTAGCTCTGTGTAAACTAATTGGAATGCGTGAATTTTACATTTTGCTTGTTTACAAACGGACGGGAAGGGAGCTCGTCGGAACGTGCGCGTGTGTGAATTCCTACCTTCAGCAGTAGTTGGAGACGGTGGACACCGTCATTTAGATGTCCAGTCATATTTAGGGATGCTACTTGTCAAAGTTTTCCCCTAAAATGAATGGGGGGAGGGGGCAAAATAGCTGGGGGGAACCTGTCCTCCCCTCCTTCCACCCTGCGCTCCTGTGTGGGGAACACCAAGCGAGGCTCCCCCACCACCCGCCCCATTACAGGCAAACTTCACCGCACATTCAATGCTACGGTCGTGAAGCATGGACAGGTGAAGGGGGGGGGGAATAAGTCGGCGCCCCCTAGTACATGGCGCCCTATGCAGTTCGGTTGATCCGGCACTGACATTTAATAAGGCGCAGTGCACCACTACATGCCTAAAATGGGAAGGCGTGGTGTTTTGCCAATCAGACAGGTGTACAGAAAACAGAGAGGAAAAAGGCGGAACAGAGACGAAGTGACGGCATATTTGCGCTCAGAGCTCCGAGGCAGCGTGATCTTCTGTGCGCATCTTGTGGGAGCAGCTCAAGTTAAACTTTTACTGAGGAGGAACCAAATGAATCAACGCAACAGCGGTAAGAAAATATTAATGCCACCGTTTGATCTCATCGGCGCGTTAATTATGATGACATTAATAATAGCTTAAGATTCACTGAAAGTTATAATCTCGATCCACCAGTGTGACGTAGCCGTGCTACCCGGAGTCGTTGCTTTAGTAACCTCCCGACCCTGCACAGATCACCGTAACTCGGATCGGCCAAGTCAGAAAAATTAAACTTTTGTTGCTATGTTATTTCCGTGCCACTAATTTCATCATGGTGCACCCAAACAAAGTTATGCATTTTTTGCGATACTATTCAAGTTGAAATTTAGTTTCGGTTCATTGGTAAAAGTACCGTTTCTAATAAGTATCCTGCACTAAATGCTTTTTTCATGTAGAACGCGACGAACCTCCATCGCATTTTCTATAACTGTTTCATACCCATTCTTATAAAGCGCTTGCGCAGTGCACTCTTCTGGCAAACCTGTAGTCAGTCCCATGTACATGTACAAGCAGCTAGAGTAATCTACGCTTACCAGTTTACATATACTGCATGTGCTTAGATTTTAGAAGGAATATTAAAAACATAAATAACGGGCAATCAATATACACCGTGGAAAATACTTTTCTGCACATCTCCACGCAAATCATGGAAGCGGAGAGTCAATTTGCTGAACAACGGCGCCCCCAGGAGTAGTATATATATACTATAAATTATGTCACGCAAACACTGTCTGAATACATCAAACGCAGTTTTCAGTCGGTTAAAAGTTAACCTGCTCAGTATCCCCGAGTTAAGAGTTTTGTGATTATAATATTATAACGATTTGTTCTGCGTCCTTGTTATGGAACATCAAAAAACATCAGAGAATTTATGGTGTTAATTATGCTTATATATATATATATATATATATATATATATATATATATATATATATATATATATATATATATATATATATTTCCAGATTTCAACGTAAGCCGCGGCATACTTAACTTTGGGAAACCCTGATCTAGATATTCAATTCAATTCAGCTTTATTTGTATTGTGTATTTTCACAACATGACATTGTCTCAAAGTGCGTTACATTATCCCACCCGAAGCCCCCAGTGTGCAAGCCAGAGGCGACAGTGGCCAGGAAAGACTCCCTAGCAGGAAGTCACAGGTCTCCTGTAACTAACAGAGGAAGTCACATGAACAAAAGGACAAAATCCTAATTCATACAGTCTAAATTTTAAGATTTGAGTCCAGATGCGGAGGGCAGGCAGGTGATGAACGGTGGTACAGCAGCAGTGCAGGCAGAGGTGACGTCACAAAGGTTATAAGGGTTCCATTTATAAAATGGCAGCGCGTTAAGAGTCAGTGCCCAGTTCGGTTCTAGAAAACTGTTGGACGTTTGTTCTTTTTTTAAACTTCCTCGGAATTTTGCTTTCTCACAATTTGCCGCCATGCACACCAGACGCACCTGGACACATCCATGCAAGCACAAGACCCTTCTGCTCATCGCCCCGCGAGCATACAACGGCAATGGAGGAGTTGTGTCGCCATGGCCTGCTGGGCACACCAGGCCGAGAGACCCCGGACTCACCTGCCGCAGCTTGCCGCACAAGCAGGCGTCGCGAGTGGTGTGAGAGGGAACTAAGGAGCGGTAAGTGATCCGGTACCTCTGTCGGGCTACTGAACAACCCGACACAGCCGTACTGCTCTCCCGTATTGTGTTTCTGGACAGTAAAGCTGACCTTTGCAGGCCACGGCGCACTATGCAGTGTGACATGACTGTGTTCCGACGATTTGTCTTACCTGGTCCAATTGTCCTACCGTAGCGAACAGGCGGATATATCGATCGGTCCTACGCCATGGAAAAGTGAATGCTACCGTCATGTTTGTGAGTTGAAACTGAAATCAGTCCTAAAATAATAAGTAATTAAAAACGGGCCAATTTCAATACAGTAAAATATTTTATAAGGATGTGCTGTCATAAATTTGTGAGCAATACTAATACATTATGTACTGAACTCATGTCAGGTAATTCGATATACAGCATACAAATCATAGAAAACTAGCGTTATACTTTTATTAAAGTGTGATAAATGCATTTAATAAAATATTAAAAACACACATTACGCCAGACAGCTCTCGCTGGGCGGTTCTTCAATCACGAGAAAAGTGGCGTGATTTCGTTGTGCGCATGCGCAGTACCCGACGGTACAATTAGGGTGACACCTGGTGGTTGCGTTTATATTTTTACGGTAATTACGCTTAACGCTTTCCGACATGCCCATCCACCTAGTCGGCATGACTCGTTGAGGTGGTTTGTGCATTATCAGTAATGGGTTTACGTAATAATGATGCCTACGCACAGCGGTGACAGCCAAAAGTTGGTAATCTGTGTACATAGTGTAAATCTGTGCTTATCGCTTCCACGATTTACCAAAACAGTAGCACGTGGCGTGCTCAGCAAAACCGTCTTTAATAAACATAAGCATACGCCCAAGTTGTACGGATTACGAACAGTATTAATTTTAAGTAATTGCATTGATTTGTTCTTGGATGAAAAATTTAGGATGTGCACAAGTCTTAATGAGAAAAAGGTTGCTAGCCTTCAGGGATGTTTAACATCTGCAAAACAGTACAGAGTGATTCGGCAAACCACACGTTACCTTGGTACTATACTCGTGTTCGTAGTGATTATGTTAGTTAAATTAGGTTAGCGGAGTACACGACATAATACGGTTCTGGTAAATCATGGAAGTGGCGATGAAGAAAGGGACAACTTAACAGGCCCCGTACCCTTTGTCAAGCGAGAAACAAATTGGAGAAGAATATTTAAATATTTAATTCGACTTTTTTGATATTTGGAATACTTGTTTTCGTCCTGATACTTAATAATTTGCTTGCGGTTTTTAAAATTTTGATTAATACTTTTGGCACAAAATTAATTCCATGAATACGTGTTGAAAAACGTCACTGTCGGAAACGCGCCCTCTTGCAGATGTTAATGTCGGAGAGAATTTTGTTGTATGACATTCCCCTGTCGTCATTTCGACATGGCAGCTTGCACAGTCAACAGTAATACTAATTTATAAAACTTTTTAAAACTTATTTTATTAAATGTATCGGTATTTATAAATGTAATTGGATGTGGTCGATTTAGAGAATGTTATGGCATTAGCAGTATTCTAGCATGTGTAACAGACTGGGCCACAGCCTGCGTAGTAGGGGTCTAGGTTGCCCAATCCTCCGGACGGAAAAGGTTACAGCAGGATCTAGGTCCCTGTACCCTCACCAATCCCCTCCCTAGTCTGCTACATGCACTACGTGAGCAGATCGGCTAAGGCTTCAGGACTTCCCTATCAGCGTCACAGTGCCAACCTGGAGTGTAGTACTGTTGGGGATAGCGTGATGTTTAAGTACCCATACCGTACCCCCCCCCCCCCCCCCCCCCCCCCGACCGAAGTACCCAGCAGTAGCAGGTGAGACGCCCCTACTCCGGAGAGAGCCTAAATAATAGAAGCAGGGTAACCACTGTACACCAGGATAGGGTAAATTGAACACACAGGCAGTTTATTCTCTGTAAGATGGTTACCAATTTATTAGATGGAAAGAACCAAGGCTCACATACAACAAAGGACTGCAATTACCAAATTGAGTTTCACCAACCACCTGACTCCCCTCTATTAATGAAACCCCAGCCCCAGTCACCCTACTGAGCGCTCAGTGTCTAACGGTGGAGGCTTCAAGTAAGAACTCCCGTTTACCTCCGACGGGATATTTTTTACCCTTCATATAACACGTTCGTAGTAACCTTACAACAGGACACATTCATATTACACATGCATAACAACAACCTCATAACAGAAATGAACCTTATTCATTTAGCACTTCATACCACTGGCACATTGTAATAATCCGTCCGATAACATCAACACTCCCATGCGAAAGTCTGCTCAGTACATTTACTTCCAAAAATGGCCGCCAGAGAAATCAGGCATCCGGGCATGCAGTTAGAACATAGCGGGCCTGCCCTGCCAGGTGGTAGCGTGCGCAGAAAATGGGGTGTGCAGCAGCGATCCTTTAAAACTCCACTTACTGTCCGTCACGTTAGCAGAAGTCTTCTACTTCTTGGCCAAGTTGCTGATCACCCTGATGTACATTCGCCGAAATAAACTTTATTAAATATCACCTGCATCGTCCTTGGTGCTGGAGCTGATGAGTCGTCTCTGTATAGCAGGGAAGCTACCGCGATTCCTCCAAGCTCCGGTTCCCTCTGCGCGGCACCGGGAGCAGCTCTCGTCTGTCGTTCTGGTAACACACAGCAATTTCCCTTCTCCGGAGCACCAACGTGGCTCGAACCTGCCTTCAGACTAATCTGGTCCTGTGTACCGGTTGACTACATTAAGGAATTCTCCCTACTTACTCTACATCACCCGTTCTCACCCGAGCGAACAAAAAAACAAACTACTTCCCCCCCTCTCTCTCCCGCCAACTCCACTGCCCTGCTATATGCAGCAGCGTTACGTCGTGACGCACCGTCACACATGCAATATCAAATTTTTACCAGACTTGTTAGTGTCGTTTATGATTTGTTTGCTTTTTGAAAAAAGAATGTCGCTATAGATCTACTAAAATATTATAAGGCTTTTACTGTAGTTTGACTAATGTTTGTCTGTCAGGGAAAAAATGAATGTTGCTCTGAATCTGCTAAAATATTATGAAACGGCAACAACATGTTCGTGGAAGCAGCCATGTTTGTTGCGAGATGTGCAGCTCGAACAGGAGTTTGGTCAGATGCGATGTCATGCACCTCAGAATTTTATTTTGAGAGAGCTGCTTGGCTGAGATGATCGAACGTGTCACGGGAAGGGCACGGGCGGACAGGCGATTGTGTGGGCGGTGGGTCAGAGACCAGGCTGACGAGCAGGATCGGGTCAATCAGGGGTTTATTCGGGGAAAGGAAACACGGGAAACAAGCAATAGATAGGGACGACCAACACCACGCACATAGATCATGTAATGACGGACAACGGTCACAGGCAAGACTCGGACTTAGATACACAGGACTGATCAAAGTAATCGGACATAGGTGGAAACAATCAGGGAAACACACGTTGGTAAGCAGGGGGGCGTGGCACACATGAGGAGCCGAGGAGCAGGGCATGACAGAACGCACCATTGTCCCAGTTTCTGTCTGGTAGAAGGTACAGCCTCCTTCAAGGCGAATCTGCCACGTTTGACAAAACCTTCTTCTCTGAGGCTCTCGGGACCCTCGACGCCCTGCCGCCCCTTATCACTTACCTGAGCTTAATACCCCCCCACCCCCCAATTTAAATTTTTTGGTTGTCAGTCACCTGTTACTGTATCTGTTCCTTTTACGCTGTTATAACCATTGTCTACATACAGCACATGCTGGGGGACCCTTCTCACGCCACAGTATACTTGTATATGGATTGTATGTCAATGAAATTCACGACTCGAAAATGACCAGTATTTCAGCATTGAAACTTCTTCGTTGCACTTTTCATATGATTGTCTTCTGTTTCATTGGACACCAGGGAGCTTTTTAAAGCACAAAAAAATGCATTTTTCTAGGGACGTTCGTCAGATTAATGTAATTGGTAAGAGTGCTGCAATAGATCAGCCTTTTGTGGAGGAAGTATGACAGGGTGTCAATATCTGAGGCCTGTAGACACCCTCTGGTTTGCTGCAGCAGCCTATTAACGTGTGTTTTGCTCCTCATTCCACTCAAGGCTTTAGACTGTCTTTTTAAATATGAGTGTTTCTTTTATATCTTTCATTGACAGATGATCCGAAAGAGCTCATCTTGTCTTGCCTGGCAGCATTATGCAAGATCCTCTGTATATGCGGGCAGAATCCCGACAGTGGAGAACGTGACAATGACGGTAAAGAGAGTCTATTAATGTACTTATAAGAGGGGAACGTGTTTTAAATGTGTGCAGTGACCAGAGTGTAGTAACAGTGATGTAAGTCTATTTAGCAATTAAGAATGTGAGTATCTCACTAATAATTTTCTATTAAAGAAAACACCTAAAGGATTGACAGATATGTACACAACATGCCAAGCACTTCCTGTTCCCCTCCTCCCCCCAGATGCGGCTGAGCCCCCGCTTGCGGTCCAGGAGACCCAGTGTGAACTTGGTCCTTACGAGCCCACATATGACTGAAGCCAGTCCCACCGACCTTCTCATACCATGAAAAAGCCACTTCAGAAGAAAACCAGGCCAGAGATCGAGAAGAAAGGGGAGACTGGAATGACTATGATTGGCTTAATATTCTCATAGTTTAATATCCTTGTGACCCAGACCAGGGTAAACAGTTTGAAGTGGATGGATGTTTCAGCATTACTTCTGTGAGCCAACAGGAGGCAGAATAATGGAAAAGCAAAGACTGTCCAGCAACATACAGACTGGACTGGGAAAACTCCTCTAAATTCCACTGTTATTGCAGTATTTACAAGTTATGCCTCAGTACTGCAGCATTTGCCAATGACAGAGTATTAAGACTGTGTAGTAATAAGTAATAGCAATAGCAAAACGTACTGTTAAGTAGTAATAATAGGTAGTAATAAGATGGCCATAGAGACCAAAACACAGACTGGGAAACCCTTACCTATTATTTACTGTTGAATATGAGGAATAGCATTAAACATGGAATAATTAGTCTCCCATCATGGATAAAATCAGAAAGGTGTTTGAAGATGGAGGGAAATGATAGTGGTCAGAGGATTAAAAATCGCCTTGGACTTCCGACTGGTGACTGTCCTGGTGACAGTAAACCAGTGTGGGGAGGGGGATGTGCAGTGACCATAAAAGTTGTTTGTTTGACTGGGGAGGGGGTTATTTATAATGATATTATCACATTATTGTACACTAAGATGGAGTGTGCTGGCATCCTCAGCCATGTGACAAGCGTATTAGTTCACTTCACCTCTGTCTTATTGCCAGTGGCATTAGGCTGAATTCAGGTTCTCAGCCACAGAAAACCCTCCAGGCCTTGATGTCTGTACGCAAGCGTAACTGCATGATCTGATGTTCATTTTCATTTCGTATTCACTTTTCTCATTTCTCATTCTCACAGTTAATGGAAGTTCTTAAATTTTTTCTTTTGCATTTATTGCTCAGGAATTATTTTTTTGTCAAAACCACATCCAGTCCTGAACCAAGTTAAAACCCTGTTTCCTTCCACCTACCAGTGTGTCTCGTGCTTCTCTCTCTTGTCATGTCTTACACCCACATAGAGAGGAAGCTTATTGCTTACTTTTCAGACAGTACAATGCTAACACAATAAGCATAAACCACTAAGCTGTCCAAGTAGTACGAGTTTATCCATAAGTTGATGTAGTGTGTTCAAGCAGTGTACAATATCAGCAATATGAATTTGCTCCAGCCAGACTAAAAAGAAATCGGACTCCATCTGTGCTAGAAGCTTGATAATTAGCGACTGTAACTCTCACAGCAAATGTGAGCCCTCTCCGATGTCTGCAAGCTTCATTCAACCTTTTTTTTTTAAACATGAAACCTGTGATTCATACATTACTTCCTGTCACCCAAGGGGCAAATAATGTGAAAACTACACCATAGAATTGCTTCCTCTTAATGTTACGCGTGGTGTTTTACCAACTTTAGAGATTCTAGGCAAAAACCTAACAGGCCCAGCTTTCTCAAAATACCTTTGATGCTATAAATAGATTTGATGCACAGAAAATAGAACAAGATAAATTAGAATGAAATGAGTAAAAAAAAAGAACGTCAAAAAGCAGAAAATCAACAATAGTTTAAGATGTGCAAAGACAATAATAAAAGTACAGTAAAGGTTTAAAGTGACCTGTGAGTTGGGGAAAGTCCTGCAGAATGTGATGGCTCCGAGGGCAGAAGCTTTTCCTCGGTCTCAGTTTTGGTCTTGAAGCTACAATCAAAACAGATTTCCTTGTTAGTTTTGGATCAGTTTAAAGATGACATGCATTAATCTGCCAGTGTTGGGGAGCATAAATCCACTTGCTAGATATTTATTGCTTAGTGAGCTCCGGAGCACTGGGCTGGGAGCAAGCAGAGCGACAGTGATCACATCTTCCACTTCCTTCTACTGCTCTGCACCCGACTGCCAGCTGAACACTCCTGTCGTTCGGGGTGTGGCTACACGGGCATGCTGACGATGACTCACACTCCTTGAGATGTTTATCTGTTATAGCACAGAGCTTGATTCTTCCTTGCAGGTCAGTCACAGTATGTTAGGATTTAGAACAGTGATTTAGTAGAATCTTCATTTGAACATTGTCTGTTCAAATGAAGATTCTACTAAATCACTGTTTTCACTGCTTAACTCTACTTTCAAGCCACCAGATTCTCTACCTATTCACCTCTATTCATCCTCCTTTTGTGACTCTCTAATGTTATTTTTCATTAACAAAATTCACAAAATCCATCAAGACTTGGTTCCTGATGTTTTTTGTAGTACCTCTCCTGAAATTATGTTGCCATTACATTGTTTTTCTGCTTTTCAGCTTCCCTCTGTTTCTGATATTTCAGATCTTATCTGTAAGTCAAAATCCTCCACCTGTCAGTTAGACCCCATTCCTACACCTCTAGTCAAAGCCTGTCTACCCTCTCTGCTTCCCCTTATTTTTGCAATCATTCATTCTTCACTAACCACTGGAACCGTTCCTGTTTCTTTCAAAACTTCTGCTATCACCCCAGTATTGAAAAAAACAGGTCTTGATCCTAATCATTTTGATAATTTCCGCCCTATCTCAAATTTACCATTCCTTTCAAAAATTCTTGAAAAAATAGTTGCAACCCAGATTCATTCTCACTTAACTAATAACAATTTATATGAACAGTTTCAGTCCGGTTTTCGCCCTCTCCATAGCACTGAAACAGCACTCATAAAAATAACCAATGACCTTCTTATGGCAGCTGACTCTGGGTTTCTTACTATTCTTATTCTCCTTGATCTGAGCGCAGCCTTTGACACTATCTCTCACTCTGTTCTTCTTAGTAGGTTAATCTCCATTGGTCTCTCCCATACACCATTAGATTGGTTTAAATCATATTTGTCTGACCGCACTCAGTTTATCCAGCTTAAATCTTTCACTTCTCAGCCTTCCCCTGTTGCCACTGGTGTCCCCCAGGGATCTGTTCTGGGGCCCCTCCTCTTCATTATTTACCTTCTTCCTCTTGGTCATATCTTCCGTAAATATAATATTCATTTTCACTGCTATGCCGACGACACCCAGCTTTATTTGTCTACTAAACCTGATTCCACTCTTCCTCCACCTTCCCTTAGCCTCTGTTTAGCTGAACTTAAATCATGGTTTTCTTCAAACTTTCTTAAACTTAATAGTACTAAAACAGAGTTTCTTCTAGTAGGCTCCAAATCAACAATATCCAAAACTAATTGTTTTCCCATTGCCATAGATGACTCTTTGGTTTCCCCGTCCCCACATGTGAAAAGCCTTGGTGTCATACTAGATAGCACTTTATCTTTTAATTCACATATCAATAATATCACTCGGTCTGCATATTTTCATCTGCGCAACATTAATCGTCTCCGTTCTTCTCTCACCCCACACGCCACCGCCATTCTTGTCCATAGTCTTGTCACTTCCCGTATCGATTACTGTAATTCACTCTTATTTGGTCTTACTCAAAAATCCATCAATAAGCTCCAACTTGTCCAGAACTCTGCTGCTCGCATTATCACCAGGACCCCTTCTATCCACCGCATCACTCCTGTTCTGCAGCAGCTTCACTGGCTACCAGTTAAATATCGCATCAATTTCAAAATCCTCCTGTATACATTTAAGGCCATACACCACCTCTCCCCTCCATATTTGTCTGATTTGGTTCAGGTCGCCATTCCATCTCGCTGCCTCAGATCCTCTTCCTCTCTTCTTCTCTCTGTCCCTTCCCACCGTCTTGCCACTATGGGGAGCAGGGCTTTCTGCTGCTCTGCTCCCCGGCTCTGGAATTCGCTTCCTCCCGACATTACTAACATTACTTCTCTTCCTCTGTTTAAATCTAGACTCAAAACTCACTTGTTTAAAACTGCTTATTCCATATAACCATTTTTTGAATCTGTCTTCTTATTTTGGATTGTTTTTTAAGGATTATGTTAATTATCTCCTTTTATGTTTGTTTTATCATTTGTTGTGTACAGTGCCCTTGAGTGTCTTGAAAGGCGCTTTTAAATAAAATGTATTATTATTATTATTATTATTATTATGGCTCAGCAGCGAACGTGACCTGAGGCAAAACGGTTAAATGGTGCCTTAAAGAGAGGCAGGGAAATTGTCCATCTTAATTAAGGCGTTGTTCCTCCTGAACAGTGGGAATCTGTGCCAAGACGCAACCTATTACCAATGATATGATATATTACCTTTTTCCTATTGGTGGTGACATCCAGGGGTTGATTATCACACATTAACAAGCATTATTATATTGATTTTAAGAGAAAATTAAACATTCAGTGCACCAGTTATCATAGAATCAGCTAAATAATGTATAGTCAAGTACATTAGCTTAGGCACCTGAATACAATATGTGATACAGCTTACCGCCATTACATTATACTAATTAGCATATAAAAGCAATGTACCTCCATTAGAAATGCCGCATTTTTTTACGCCACACGCTAGTGGCTTGCCCGGGTTACAGTTCCGATTGTGCTAGCCCCATCCTGACATCTAAAGGGGGCGTGGCCAAAACTGAAAACTTAAAGGGTTGTAATAGATATGTGTTTTTATACATGTGTTTATTTATCAGCAAGGATAACAAAGGAAGTAAGCATTTAAACTTTATTGAGGCATCCTTGAGGACACTTGCCCAGCGTTAGTCTAAAGCGTCCATTAAAACGAAAGTGAGAAAAGACACGTCTTGCATATACGAACACCCTAAGGGTGCATTATTTGTTCTAATTTTCTCGCTCGCACAGGAAACTGCACTACCTCAGTGACACCGGCACTGACCTTGAGTAACACCCTATGCACGTTTTTTTTTTTACAGAACTTTACAGAACAATAAAAAAACAACACAAATGTACCGCCAGAGATATTACCCGGCATACGACACCAGCACATACAACAAGATGATAATAATATTCACAAAAGATAATTTTTCACACAATGTCATTATTACAAGGGAATTAATTGAATATCAAAGAAAGAGATAGCTCTTTCTATATAATTCGTGAGGTCTACTTTGAAAACTGAAAATATGAGTTGAGATTCATTATATATACATTTGTGAATATAGATCTTAGCTAAAATGAAAATTAAACACAAAAACTAAATCTGTATTTTCCCTTTTGCAGTCCGCAAGTCTTGCAGTTTAGTTCGGTGATAGCCAGCTGTGTGTCTTTTTAAGGGTTAAAGTGCTTTCTTTGGTGACATGTGGCAACGCTTTCTTCGTCATCCGCCGCTCTTGCGATTTGTCTGCACGGCGCTATATTTCCAACCAAGTACGATTGTACTAGGACATAATGAAGGAGCCCCTCCTACCCAGCGCTGGGCTACATGTTCCATATACGGGATCGAAGGCGGACCAGAGACACAGTGACGGTATTTATACCCTCAGAGCTCCGAGGCAGCGTAACCTTATGTGCGCATCTTGTGGGAGCAGCTCAACCTAAACTTTTACTGAGGAGGAGCCAAATGAATCAACGCAACAGCGGTAAGTGAGAAAATATCCATGCCACCATTTGATCTAATCGGCGCGTTAATTATGATGACATTAATAATAGATTAAGATTCACTGAAAGTTATAATCTCGATTGCTATTAAGTTGCTATTTTATTTACGTGCCTGTAATTTCATCATGGTGCACCCGAAGATATGAAAATGATTTAATCGCTAACTTTTGCGATAGACTTTAAGTACAGTGTTACTGCTCTTTATATTATATATAAAAGTTATAGATTATGGTACGTTAAATGTATATTGGTTACTGTCATTAAGTAATATTCATATAGATGACTTAGATAAAGGTTTACGTACGATTGATGGATTATGGATGCGTTTTTTATAGTAGGATTTATGTTGAACAAGGTCAGGGAGTTTTTACACCCGGCAGCCTGCAGGCTTGGAGTCGCGCAGTGTGTGGAAGATACTATGGAATAAACATTTGTTTTTATCTTTCTTTTACAAAGAGTACTGTGGAGGTTTTTCTTTTTACGAGCGCGTACACACGAGTAAAGAAGCCTCTCAAACTAATATAGAAGACTTAAGTAACAAACACTAAACCCCCACACACTGACGTTTAAATTTAATTTCGTTAACATAATAATAATAAAATAGTAGGTAGGCCTATTATACACTAAACGCTTTCTTCGTGTAGCAAGCGGGGAACTTCTGTCCCATTGTTTTTATAACCGAACATACATCCTCCAGAACCGCTCGTCCAAATAGGACACTGCCCTGGGAAGCCTGTAGTCCGTCCCAGGTAAACTGAGCACATAGCCTACTTATACAGGTTCAACTAGATAGGGCAATCAGCGCTTATGGGTTTACATTAACTGAATTTGCTTAGATTTTAGGAGGGGGTATTAAAACGTAAATAACCTGCAATCTCGATATACAATGCAGACGATGCTTTTGTGCACATCTCCACGCAAACCGTGGAAGCAGAGAATCCATATGCTGACCAACCATATTAAGCCTATAATGAAAACCGCGTTTGATGCGTTCTAGTGATCAGATGCGTCTTTGTTGTATGTAAATGCAACTTTTGTTTATGAGCGCCGCCAAGCGTACAAACCACAAATTACACCACCGAAGACAGGTTTTGGTTATTTTACTGTTTAATTGTTCTAAGTATGCCAACTCAGGGAAAGGCGCAATAATTCAAAAAATTTCTTTCGAGTCTGTACTTTCTCCAATGTTTTACGCTTACATTGTTGCTACCAACCATCAAATCCTTCAGTTTTCACAGTTAACTCGGGAAAAGGCAGAATAGTTCTATGAAGCTGAGTCGAGTCCATACTTCCACATTTGACCTAATATTACACCACCATAATCTGAGACTTGACCTGATAAAAAAAAATAGGCTGACAGTAATTACAGAAAATTGAGTAGGGAATTAATTACATTAAGAAGTGAACTTTTGGGTTGCTTTATTACATTGATGGATTAATGGAGAGCGAGATTTGCTATTAAAGGGGCGCCCTTTGTGGTCGTGTGTTAAACAGCGTTTGTGCACCGATAATCATGAGACAGCCTAACAGAGTAACACATTTTTTGCCAAAAAATGTAAGTTAACACATTATCGATTGTTTAGCGACGATGCGCAAAAGTAATAAATATAGCAAAAGTAAGTCCGAAAAAAACTTAAAAATAAATTCAATATTCAATAACTCGTTGAGCCCTGTGGCCGACAGGGAGCTGGAGAAACACAAAAACTGATAACAGGAGGTACAGGATGACCAGCGACACATGCTGGCCAAAACGAGGAAGGGACATGAAAGACTGGGACAACAGGAGCTGCCCCTGACAGTTTCTTTCATAAATATGTGTGTGTGTGTGTGTGTGTGTGTGTGTGTGTGTGTGTGTGTGTGTGTGTGTGTGTGTGTGTGTGTGTGTTCTTTCATTGACAGACAATCCGAAGGAGTTCATCTTGTCCTTCCTGTCAGCATTATGCAGGATCCTCTGTACATGCGGGCAGAATCCCGACAGTGGAGAATGTGACGGTAATTATACTTTTAATGCACTTCAAAAAAAATCTAATGTGTGCAAAAATCATTTCTAATGAATAAACAATTGACACCCATGTACACAGCAGCAGTTTGATCTGTATGTGGTTCACACTGATTGATTAATCACACCTCTGTTCCTCACCAGGGTTACTGCATCTCCCGGTTCAGGAGACTGATCCTGCGCCAAACCGCAGCTCTGTGAAGCCCTGGTTTGACCCTGGAAATGGATGCTGTTAACAAGGATCTCATAAGGGGGGGGGGGGGTTAAGATGATTCCACTAAGGGGCCCTAAAAATTTGGAAAATAACTGGATTGGTCTGGACTGGGGGGTGCAATATGATATGCTTTCATGGGGTCCAAAATCTCCAGTAGCACCCTTGGGTGTTAATATCACTTTTAAAAACTGCTTGTCATCATCTTGCACTCCGTGGGGTCGATTCCAGTCCACCTGTTGACCTGATCAGGATAGTTCTGAAAATTCTTGAAAATTATATACTATATTGATATAATTTATTAATAGTATGATATATTATGTAAACATAATTTAAATATGTATGGAACTATATATATGAAATCACAGTACTGTAATTTTTCACTGCAATTAGTTTTTTCATATGCATACAATATTAAAGTGTTAACAGTACTGTATATAACTGAGCGATCTTGAGTATTTGAGTGAATGGGCATGAGTGAGAAAGGGAGAGTGAAAGCTGGTTCATACACTGGGCGGTTTAGAGACACCAGTGAGCTTAGTGGCATGTCACTGGACCACGGGAGCAAGCCAGAGTGTCTGTGTGACGTACAGGAACCTGCCACACACGGGTGACGTGCTCCACACATGGGTGACGTACTCCACGCACGGGTGAATAATGATGGCAATAATGCAACAATAATAAAATATAGTGCAGACAAGAGAAGAGAACAGAAAAGCATGAAACATCTTAAACACAAGAATTAAATTACAATATTAAATAGTAAAGAGAGGTAATGCCGTTCAATCTGTCCTGAGACGTGACTGATCAGATAATTTGCCAAGAACCATGCAGACCTTATTCAGCTCCATGTGCACCAACTATTTTCGTGCTTGAGAAGCTCAAGATATGGCAGATGGATTTATTTTCAGGTCCTGCGCCTGAACTCTGATTACTCCACCTGGAAATATCTGATCCATTGTTACCCTGCCCCCTGGAACCTGCCAGCTGGATACATCTCTCTTATAACCCACTTCAGCTGACTCATATCTCTTAAGCTCAAACCTGGATCTGCCCCGCCAACTAGCTGAGAATTGAAAACTCGATCGTCTTCGCCTCGGCATGTTTTGTTTTTCTTAATTCTCGTTGGGTTTTTTTTTTTTCATTTAGACCACAATTTAGGCACAAACGATACATTTTCTGCCCAAATGGATGCTGTTAATCTTTCGCTATAGCAAGCATTATGCAAGATCCTGTTATAACAAGCTATAACAAGCTGCTGTTTCTCCACCTTCAGACGCAAACTTTTGCCGTGGACCATAATGCGAATTTGGCCATTTAAAAATGTTTTCACTATATGAGGCCTCCCTAAATTGCCCTTACTGTGGTGGCCGTACCTGTGAGTGTATGCCAGCCCACGTTGGCATACCGTCCAGGGTGCACCGTCCTATGGTACCGAAGAAACGTTTGAATATGTCACCGTGCTGTTTTGGCATCACCTGAACCGATCAGCTTCTAGTGCCGTATCAGCAATAGACTATGCTGTTTATTTCTGACCGCTACTATTTTATGGACGGATATTTATGACTATGCATCGTTTGAACTATAGTCAAGATTCAGTTTTTCTTAAGCTTTATCAAACTGTTGCTGCTTTGCTTTCTATATATGTTATATACAATAAATGATGTTTTAAGCTTTCGTCCAGTTTTGTCCCCATCTATGAATTTTTTCTTCTACTTTGGACTCACGTCAGTTACCGTCTATATCTCCTCATCACGAACAAGTTTGTCGGAGCTGGAGCGCCGTCTGCCTTATTTCGAACGCCTGTACGGAGATCGACGGAGATTTCTATTAAATAGTAAAAGGTTATTTCATTACTTTTAATAAAACTGAAGTCAACATGGTAGCATAAATTCAAATGGTGGATTATAGTTTAGAAATGTAAGAAAGTGTAATAATCATCATAAGACATTTACAAACGACAGGAGGGCATTCGGACCGTCAAGATCATTTGGGGAGAACTAAACTAATAGCTCAGAGTTGTTAAAATCTTATCTAGCTCTGATTTAAATGAACACAAGGTTTTAGCTTGTACTACATGAACAGGAAGGATATTCCATACTCTAACTACACGCTGTGTATAAATACTCATGCACCAGCGTTCGGTCTACCCCCGGTTCAAGGGACTGATCCCACACCGGATTATTATCATTCACGAAAAAGACATTTTTACAATCTGAAATAAAAAGATAGGCCCGCAAACATTCAATAAATTTAAACCAAACGAAAACCATAAATATTGCTTCGAAAACTATAACCAGCATAAAATAAAATGATAACAAACTTGAAAAACTTCCCGTCACATTTTTTAAGTAGGCCTACCTGACATAGGAAATATGATAAAAAACGTCAAATAATCTACTTTCCGTCACCGTTCTTAATTCAGCAATAGCAGTGATTTCTTTAGCCTAAATAACATATAAATAAATAACATTATTCTACCTGGTACATGTTTTACCCATTTTGAGGACATTCGTATACATGATGTAGGCCTATGGGCTACTGCGTATTCATGTAGGAATATCTAAGGATCAGACACATATAAAATGGCTAAAGGCTACAACATTCAATCTATTCCATAAAATTACCAAAACTTAAAACTGAACCATAATTTATATATTAGAAAACCAAATAGAAATAAACATTTAATATAAAAACTAATAAGACCACTCTGAAATGTAACTGGAACTAAACTGGATTGCTAATGGAAATTGAAAATAACATAAAAATAAATCTAAGAAAAATATGAAAACTAGAATAAGACGTTTCTGGGCTTGATCATATCTTGTCCTCCATTTCAGACGCTTATATAGTCAGAGATCAGTAATTTCTACAATTTATGGTGCTTCTACAATTTCTGAAAGCAATAACGTGCAATAACCCCCCCCAGCTACTTTAGTTAGACGGTGTCTCTGTCATTTCGTTTTGCTACGAACGTGTTGAGTTAAACCATTTATGCAGAAATATCACGCCGGTTCTATCTTTGTTTATTTTTCAAAGATAGTTTTAACGATTTAAATAACCGGAAATAGATGTTTCCGTCCCAAACATTTCTGAACTATTGAGAGAACAAATAATGAATAACAAAAAGTGAAATGTCGATCTCGTGTTCGTTAACGGATCATTACGTTTCCATCTTTAACGAATCATGAGAGATAATTTCAAGCAGTTACTATATTTGTTACTATATGTGTTAATTTTATAAAGTATTGTGAACTACTGAAGGAACAAATAATGAACAACACAATAAAGCGAAATATTGATTTCATGTTTGTGTATCATTAATGAATGACGCTGCTACGCCTAAGACGCGGCAAAGCCTATAAATTCACACATCTTTTTTCTCAAGTAGGTAATATAATTATTCATGACTTGTACTTGAGTAGCTATACATAAATAGCAATCAGCAAGTTGCTGCATAGCTATATGGGCTATGAATTATTTGGTCATGAGTTTAAGACCCACTTCATCTCTTCCCGTGTGCCACCTGCATACTTAACCACATGTGGAATCCCAGTGTCAGGGGCTGTTTCGAGTTGTTTTCATTAGTCCTGTGTATTTAAGCCTGCGTTAGGGTATGTTTGGCTTGATGGTTAGGGAAGCGCACTTGTAATCGAAAGATTGTAGGGTCGAATCCCTGAGGTACCCTGAGCAAGGTACCGCTCCCAAGCACTGCTTCCCCGGGTGCTGAATTAACTGCTATGTTCAATGCTGAGGACACATTTCAATGGTGTCAACAATTACCACCGATCTCTAAATTCTAATTCTAAGGAACCATATGTACTACTAGTAGGTACCCTAGTAGGTTATTTGTCTCTCACAATGACCTTAGCCACTCTTACTCGACATCGCCCCACCCCTCTGCTTTATATGACGCTGCTGAAGTCTATTCGCTTTTCCCACAAGTGGAGTGCAGGAGGCGAACGACTCGGCGCTGACAGCACGGTGAACTGCAACTGCAAATATGAATGAGCCCAATAACAGTAAGTTCGGACGTGTTAAAATGGTAACATTTTGGATTGCTTTTCATATAATTTGTTCGTCTTCAGACATCTTAGCCTGGTCAGAGTCGTGGGTATTTGATAAAATTTGATGGCTTAATCGCTGTCAGTCTTTCACTAGTGAGTCGTCTCCGGGGGACGTTATAAATCAATTAACGTGAAAAAGCTTAATGTGATTTAATGAACCAAAACAGCGACCAATAGTCATCAAATTTCTCGCAGACATATCTGGTTATAAATACTTTCATCTGGCAAAAAATCAAAACCGAAATATTAGGAACATGGACTTAGTCTCACATTAAGCGCGGTTTCTTCTCCATTGATGCCCATTATAAGGAAAAAGCTTAATATGGCTTAATGTAACAAATTTGTGACCTTGTGTCGGCATCGTGTGCCCTTTCGCATGTACGTGCACCGTGTGTGTGTGTGTTTTAACCGGATTTAATGCACAAGAAGGTTTTAAACGAACCGTTTTAACTTAACGGTCACCTAAGTATAACGCGAAACATTGGCAACATGTGTTACAACCATACCCGGTCTGCCCTATATATATAGGCAGTCTCTTGTTATTAGTATCACGGCTTGTTATCGTTTGGCAGGGGCGTAATCCTCTGTTCGCAAGCCCGAGCAGCGTCGGAGGCTCCCGGCTTCCCGCTCGAAGAGCGGGCTGCTAACTACCATCATGAGTGTGTTCAGAAAGTTGGAGCACGATAATACGGTATTCTTTGAGGAAGGTGTTTCATATAGTCTGTCTTCTGACCTGGTCAGAGTTGTCGAAGTTTGATAATTTGGTTCCTTAATCGCTGCCAAACTTTCTAGAGCGTATTCATCATCGTGGGTAACACGATCAGGTAAAATGTTTCTGTCTTTTTGGTCTTTGCATGATATAACAGGTAAATTTCTGAAAGTTTGATTTCGTTGAAATGAAAACCTCGACATTTTGACTGCACCGTTATGTCGGTGTCACCCATTCATATACCTAAGGACCGCCAAAGAGTGTTACACTTTATGGTGGAACGCAGTGTTCTGGCTTGATGTGACAGGATCTGAACCAGCGATTTTCCGATCCATGTCTGTAACGCAGCCGAAACGAGGGGGAAAACTAATTCTGCTTGCTGTCTGATTAAATTACAGCTATGATACTGTCGGTATTAATCTCCGTTGTATACGTTGTCTTTATTGCGGAGCATAGGCAAAAAGAACAGCGCTTCATACAAACAAATTTAAAGCTCTTACAAAACTACAGTATAACAAAACTTGGAAGTAAAAGTTTTTTCCCCCCTCCTGCTCCTTCCTCGAGCATGTTGTGTTTTCTTGTTGATACTGGACATTTGTAGCATTTTCTTGTAGTTACTTATGTTGTACCTGTATTGTTACTCATGTATATATTTCAATAAAAAATACAAAAAAGAAAGTCACTCCCAGCAAACAATCGCAGCTTCCTCAGCTCTGCCACGATAGCTCGGCTTCCGCTCTGCCTGTCACTTCCGCCACCTCCAAACCATACGTCACAGTTGGTTTCACTATCCCTTGCAGACACCCTTCTGTCACACATCACGGCCTGCCAGATTTCTTCCGCAGTCCATCTCACCTTTACGCTCTTTTTCGCTGCTCTGCCACACTCTCCATTACAGGGCAGTTAGAAGGGACATATAGAGGGTACATTATTTAATTTGGCTTTCATAATGGCACCCTTTCCATTTGGAAGGGTACCATTACGGACCAATTAGATTATTATAGTGCCCTGCATCACATTTTGTCCACTAGAAGGACAATCATTAAGACACACATTTTCTGTATTGTTGTTCTTGCTTTTATTATTATAAATGGTAAATAAAATCTGTGGGTTCATATGCACGTTTGCTATTCAGATTTTTAAAAATACAAAAATAAATAAATAATCAAAAAAATACATAAAAAAACAATTATTATTTTTTATTTTTGAACTACTTGTCAATAACCAGTTTATACCTTGTCCTTCCGAACAAACGATGCGAATCTGAACTAGGAATCTGGTCTTTCTTTCAACTTCCCGCCCCTACTGCTGACCAATCAGCAGTCAGTCTGTAGGAGGTGCCAATGCACGAGGCGCACACTATTGGCAAGACAAAACGTGGGAGGGACCTATAGCACCATTTGTCACTCGGCTTCCCGGCTGATGTTTTTATTCACGAGACCAGCCATTGACTTGGACGGAGTAGCCCGATAATCGCAGGCATGAGCGTATCTTACAGCAGTAAGTCCGGGCGTGTTAATGTGTTATCATTTGCGATCCTCCATCTATGTAGATTTTCAGTTTAAGAAAATCTTGTAAGAGTTTCATTACCTTGTAAGTAGTCTGTAGGGTTTGCAGACTACCGCATCGCTCTCGATGTAGTTACATTTAGGTTTGTAATGGAATAATATGGAATTGCCGTAAGATTTCTTGCATGAGCGTGACATACTGAAAACGCGATTGTCACGCCAGATGCGTGCGAGTTGGAAACCGTGGTTTGTCAATCAAATGTTTAGCCTGGTCAGAGTCGCCGGTATTTGAGATAACCTGGTCGCTTAATGACCGCTAAACTTTCGTGAGCGAATCTTCCTGGGCTGGATCCACGAAGAAAAACAGGTGAACCGTTTAATCACGGTGCCTGTTCGGGATCTTTTGATGTCACGTCGTAAGCCATAACGGGCAGCGCCATTTGGATTATAATACCGGATGTCCCACTCGATGACATTATATGTGATTTCTTATCGATAAATAAGTGTTTCTCGTGTATCTAATTTCTACGTGTTCTTTCATTGACAGACAATCCGAAAGAGCTCATCTTGTCATTCCTGGCAGCGTTACGCCGGATCCTCTGTACATGCGGGCAGAATCCCGACAGTGGAGAAGGTGACAATGACGGTAAACTTATACTTTTACAGCACTTTTAAAACACCTTGCTCTTCTGCGCGTGTCAGGCGAATAAAATGCAGTAACAGAAATAAGGTGTATTTATCCGAAGGGGATGAAGAATGAACCAGATAATATAGCTGAAAATTATTTTCTTTTAAGGGAAATACGTGAACAGTTGACAGGTGTGTACACTACACAGCAGTAGCTTGATCTGTATGTGGTTCACACTGATTGATTAATCACACCTCTGTTCCTCACCAGGGTTACTGCATCTCCCGATTCAGGAGACTGATCCTGCGCCAAACCGCAGCTCTGTGAAGCCCTGGTTTGACCCTGGAAATAGATGCCGTTAACTTCTTTTTAAAAGGCTGCTGCCTTAATGGGGGCTCAGTGGGTCAGACCTCTGTGTCCGTGATTGGAAGGTCGCTGGTCTGAATCCTGTGCTCAGCAGGAGTCACATCACTGTAGGACCCTTGAGCAAAGGCCCTTAGTAGCCTGGATAATGACCCCATGCTCTGCTCTTGCTGTATATATGTGTATTCATGTCATTCTGCGCAAAATTTTGATAAGCTTTTGCTACACATCCTAATGCATTTTTTTGTAAATCTTTTTAATGACTTCCCTATGAGGGCCATTATGTCTTGCTTCCTGTCCAAGCTACACTGTCCGTCGTGCCTTAAGCTACCTGGGTCACACTACTGGCTCTCAGTGACCCTGTACTGGGGAGGGGGCAGGGGTACGTATTTATTCAAGTTAAATATGACCATAATGTAATCAAAGGATGTAGATATAATTTATTGATTGCAAAGGGACACTTAGTTTCAAACAGTATCAAAGGGTAAAGTAAATTAAGTAAAGTGTACTTATGATGGGTATGGGGGTGGGGGGAGGAATTGTTTATTTTACTCCATCAATGCTTTATTGTACTTTTGTGTAAGATTTTCCTTTGTTTATATATGAAGTACTGTGTGATGCACTTTGTCAACTGCTGTTTAACTAAGATTTTTATAAAATTTGTAATTTTCCAACTACATCTCATCTACCAACTACAATTTTTTTTGAGGTGGGGTTATTATATTTGCTAGGTGACAACTGGAAACAAAATAGGCATGTCATACTTTCTGCTTTGAGGAGAGCTGGCTTGTTCACATCACAGTGGGACGTATGCTGCAATATGCAACTAAAGGTAGAGGATTTTTGGGTTGCTAGTTTGAAAAAAAAAAGTAAAGGGGTATACACTCACCGGCCACTTTATTAGGCACACCTGTTGTTGACGTAAATTACTGATCAGCCAATCACATGGTGGCATTTAGGCGTGTTGACTTGGTCAAGACGAACCGCTGCAGTTCAAACCGAGCTTCAGAACGAGGAAGAAAGGTGATTTAAGTGACTTTGAACATGGCGTGGTTGTTGGTGTCAGACGGGCTGGTCTGAGTATTGCAGAAACTGCTGATCTTCTGGGATTGTCACGCACAACCGTCCCGAAAAAGGGAAAACATCCAGTGAGCGGCAGTTCTGTGGGCGAAAATGCCTTGTTGATGCCAGAGGTCAGAGGAGAATGGCCAGAGTGGTTCGAGCTGATAGAAAGGCAACAGTAACTCAAATAACCACTCGTTACAACCAAGGTATGCAGAAGGGCATCTCCGAACGCACAACACGTCGAACCTTGAGGCAGATGGGCTACAGCAGCAGAAGACCACACCGGGTGCCACTCCTGTCAGCAAAGAACAGGAAACTGAGGCTACAATTCGCACAGGCTCACCGAAATTGGACAATAGAAGATTGGAAAAATGTTGCCTGGTCTGATGAGTCTCCATTTCTGCTGCGACATTCGGATGGTAGGGTCAGAATTTGGCATCAACAACATGAAAGCATGGATCCATCCTGCCTTGTATCAACGGATCAGACTGGTGGTGTAATGGTGTGGGGGACATTTTCTTGGCACACTTTGGGCCCCTTAGTACTAACTGATCATCGTTGCAACACCACAGCCTACCTGAATATTGTTGCTGACCATGTCCATCCCTTTATGACCAGTGTACCCATCTTCTGATGGCTACTTCCAGCAGGACAATACACCATGTCATAAAGCTTGAATCATCTCAGACTGGTTTCTTGAACATGACAATGAGTTCACTGTACTCAAATGGCCTCCACAGTCACCAGATCTCAATCCAATAGAGCACCTTTGGGATGTGGTGGTACGGGAGATTCGCATCATGGATGTGCAGCCGACAAATCTGCAGCAACTGCGTGATGTTATGTCAATATGGACCAATATCTCTGAGGAATGTTTCCAGTACCTTCTTGAATCTATGCCACAAAGGATTAAGGCAGTTCTGAAGGCAAAAGGGGGTCCAACCTGGTACTAGCAAGGTGTAGTGGTCAGTGAGTGTAGATTTTCTCTATGCGTTGTGTCATATTTATAAATGCAGGTATAAGCATTTCGCAACAATAGATGCAAGGAAACCTCACATCTTTTTCATTTGAAATGCAGCTGGTTAAAAAACTGTCCCGTTACGCTCATTTTCATTCAAAGGAGAGTTTCTCTAAATTGTTATTAAAAGTAACACCTAAAAAAAATACAATGAGTAGTAGAAATATTTATTATGTAATGGCATGCAAGAAAATTCACAGTGTAGATCTATGAGCTGTTAGCAATAGTGTTGAAAGATATACTTTCGTGATGCCGAGGTGAAATTCAGCAGATGACATTGTGCAGAGAAAAATTAGAGTTTCACATTGGAATAAGTTCCCTTCATATTAAACAGGACAAGCATCTGTATCGTTTATATATCTCCCAACCATTTGGTAAATACCGGTGGTACAGAAGCATACTCTTCTATTTTATGATTCTGCTGCTGCAACAGAGCCACCAAGGTAGAGAGACCTAGAAGAGGCTATCCACATCTCCCACCTAGAAGAGGCTATCCACATCTCCCATCTCGACCACCACAGTCTTCAATTGAGAGTAGTATTCAATGGTCACCTGGCCATTTTCACGGCCAAAACCTGCCAGGTGAGAAGCGAACAGAAGTGTCAGAATATCACCATGTTGTTTATCGTCTTCACTTCTCTTAAAGAAACTGGAAGAACTACACAGCTCCTCAAACCGTTTCCCCTCTTAGCGGACTGGCAGTGAAATAAAAGATTAACAAACGTGTCTGGCCGTACCTGACATCTTATAGCCACCGAAAGGAACCTCCACTGGACTTATGTTATAATTGTTAATGAAACAGGTTCCAGCCTGCAGGTTCTCCACGACACGATGGGCTCGTGCGACGTCCCTGTAAGCAAAAGGCACGCGAGTGCAAGTTACTGTTTAAAGACTCAGTGCATGATTTACTATATGATTTTTGTTTCTTTAACTGTGTGCTAATTTCCACTAGCACATCTGTGGGAATCTCCGTGTTATGCAAGTATCAAACTCTAGCAGGATTAGCATTCCCGTGCATAATTTAACATTACGATCCATTTCATTCAGCTGTGCTATAGTATGTTTTTAAGCAGGAGGATGGAATTTTTCAAGTTTTGAGTTTAAGTGAATGCATCGTTAATATGCAATACTACAAATAATTAATAATACACTTTTCCAGTTCAGATAATCCATGTGCAGAACATGGGGATCTCTGCATATTTTGATCAATCAGATGATGATGCAACCAGCTCGGTTTGGTCATGCATCAGCAGGGCTGTGTCAGAGCGGGTAGAGCTCGGGTACGGGTTGGTTCTTGGTGGCAGTGGAAAAGCGCCAACAGTGATTCCTATACCTGTAGTAGAACCTATAGTTCCTGGACATGTTTCTAAGCATTTTTGATTGGTTGAAATAATTCAAAGGCCCTACTAGGAAACCAAGAACTTAAAAAAACCCTTCTATTGCTTGAGGGAAACACAAGGGTTAACAGAACACTCGGGGGCACGGAGATGGAGGTACCGGGTGAAGACTCCAGCGGCCAGGCCGAAGGTGGTGTTGTTGGCTCGCTGCAGCACCTCCTCCTCCGTGTCAAAGGGCAGCACGGACATCACCGGCCCAAAGATCTCCTCCTTCACGCATGTCATGTCATCCCTGCAGTTATCTGGGATTCAGGACCAAAGGCAGAACACTGATCAAGTACAGAAAACCTATTCTTAGGGTGTGTGGATACCAGCACAAAAATCTTCAAAGCATCGACTGAAAGTGGGCGTTTTACAGAGTGTTATGATGATATCAAGTGTTGGTGCACTGATGTTTAAAACATACATAATATTGCCAAAAGTATTGGGACATCTGCCTTTACATACACATGAATTTTGACAAACAAGCATACAGGAAGTCCGTTAACTTTTCTGCCCTGTAGCCAGTTTAAGGGACGACTTACCCAACACGCATGGAGACATAAAGAAGCCTCCCTTGAGTTTGGGATCGGCAGGTACGTAGGGCCCCCCCCCACACAACACTCTGGCCCCCTGGAAGCAGAAGGATGAACAGTTTTTTCCTCCACACACACACACACACACACACACACACACACACACACACACACACACACACACACACTAGATGGTGGCTATCCAAACACACTGCTACAGGAAGGACGCATCTGCTTCTGAAGGTCATGGGGTCATCATGGTCTGGGAGCGAGAGCCTCTGCTGTACCTCTTTCTTGGCCTGGTTGATGAAGCCCAGCACCCTGTCCAGGTGAGGCCGGCTGATCAGGGCTCCCATACGCGTTCCGTCCAAAAGGGGATCTCCTAAGGGGATGGCTTTGGTCCTCTTCACCACCTCCTCCAGGAACTTCGGCAAAATGTCCTTATGGACAAAGACCCTGGTCCCATTACAGCAGACCTGGAGAAGGACAATTTTTCAGATCTTTCTTTCTAGTAAGTAAGCCTGCAGTGGGGCCAGAGGGCAGGCCTGCAGCGGGCATTGTTCCATTTTGTTCCCTATGACAGCATGAAAATGTTTTAGCGTAGTTTATTATTGTCTTAATAGCTGACTATCACGGTCCTCATGGAAAAAGAGAAGCACGTGCGATTTCTTTCTGCATCAAAGAGCAAAAAAAGTGACCCGTCTGATTTACCCTACTTGACATCGCACCTCCTGCAATGTGATTACTGTGCATCTGCACATCATAACGACGATGCTGCAATGATGTGTCGTGCTGGCCTAGCCCAGTGGAAGGCGTTGGACCTGTAAGACACCACGGAAGCACTGGGAAAATGACATACCTCTCCCTGGGTCAGGAAGTTAGCCATAAGGGCCCCTTTCACCGCGTTCTCCAGCTCGCTATCCTGGAAGATGATCAGTGGGGATTTCCCTCCCAGCTCGAGGGTTACCGGCTTCACTCCCTTTGCCGACATCTCCATGATCTGAAGAAATGAGGATTCTGCCGTTACAGCATGCTACCTACCATGGGCCTCTTCGGAACTTTGGCAGCTCAAGGTCACCAGACGCTTCGGTTTTCGTACCTTCTTGCCTGTGGGGACGCTACCAGTGAAGGAGACCTTGGCCACCATGGGGTGGTGGCAAAGCAGGGTGCCAGTCTCTGCCCCTCCCTGAACCACGTTAAAGAGCCCCTCCGGCACCCCCGCCTCAGCATAGATCTCCGCCAACATGACGGCCGTCACCGGGGTCATGGGCGAGGGCTTGAACACCATCGCATTACCTGATGGGGGGTACCAGGAAGATCACTGTTCACGGTTAACCGAGAACCCAAAACCAGAGGCGTTTACTGCTGATACCCGTAATAAATATGTGATTACAGACATAGAAATCCACCAGGGTGTCACTTCTGACACATCCGCCCATCAAGTGGGCCTCAAGACAGACATGCAGGTTAGGGTCCAGCAACGCTGCTCCCAAAAAGCCCCCATAACAGGCTGTTCTCTGCGTTGCCTGAATTAAAATGATTTTATCACTGATTCTTTCTTCGCTTTCGGTCTCAACGCTCAGAATAGCAACACACGCACACGCGTAACACGGGAACACAAACGGCCAGTACCGCAGGCGAGGGCAGGGGCAGACTTCCAGGCCGCGATCTGGAAGGGGTAGTTCCAGGCGCCGATACCGACGCAGACTCCCAGAGGCTCACGTCGGGTGTAAGCAAAGCAGCTCCCAGGAAGCTGGACATGCTGACCTGAGAAGATGATAATGAATAAAATTAATGAAAACTATCAGTCAATGAGATAATGATACCACCCCCCTTAGCTGCCATAATGACCTCCACTATTCTCTGAAGGTTCTCCACTAGAGTTTATAGCATGGTTGTAGGACTGAGCCCATTCAGCCAGAAGAACATTAGTGAGGTCAGGCACCGATGTCGGGTAAGAAGGCCTGGCTCACATCTCATCCCAACCGCATTCAATGACATTCAGTTCAGGCAGATGCAAACTAGGGAGGATGATCATGTGTGTGCCCAGCAGAGACACTGGAATTGTCATGGTGGGGGGGGGGGGGGGGGGATTACAATGCTGGTTCACCACCGTAACATCTTCCAGCCATCAGCGGAATGAGAGGCTTAGATCAAATTATGAATATCACAGGTGGCACCATATACCCAGAGGAGCAGGATTTTCCTGCCACACTCAACACCTGACAGATGATGACTCATCACTCCAGATGATGCATTTCCACTGGCAACATTCTCAACAGGAGTTGAGCAGACATTTGGTGCTGCGCATAGCAGTGCTGGGCGTGTACGCAGCTGCTCTGCCGAGAAAACCCAGCATTTCACCAGGCAGTTTGGAGCCCTGCAGTTAGTGACTCAACATACTTCTGCACTCTGCGGTCCGGCTCCGCTAGCTTAGCCCTACATGGCGGGGCTGCGCATGCCTTCACTTTTAAAAGAGCTCTTCTGAGTTTATTGTCAAGCAGGCTCATTGGATGTTTTTAATTTCTAACACCTTTGCAAGAACATAAAACGCCAATCATTTGTGTTTACGGTCCCTTCGGGAACTAATGGCTACAACAGGAATTAATAGCTAAGCGACAAGAATAGAACTGAATGTCTGTCAGAAGATACCTGCAGATATAAACTTTGCTTGTCAATGGACTTTTTATAACGAAACCAATACATCAGCAACATTTTTACAGAATTAACCAAGTGCCCCAAGCCTTTCTGTGAGCACCGTGCGCCTATGCGGCTTCCGCTGCTGAGTCCTTGACTTCATGTACCAGTTAGTAATGGGTGTGGCTATACTCAAGGAAGAGAGTTTCCTTTTGCACATTAGGCCAGGAAGTAACTTCTGTGGGCCTTTTGAGAACTTTCACACTGCAAGTAAACATCATGACAGCAGCGCCTGTCTGTTCAGTCTGTTCAGATTAAATCATCCATATCACAATTGTGCAAGAAAACACACACAAAGGTTATTTGGAGACACCGGTTCACCGCATCACATGTTTTTCCTTCAACACACACACCCTACAAAGGTAGTGTAGATATCAAGCCCAGATTGTTTCTCAAAAGCAGCCAGTTGTTTACACCCACCTGCCAGGGTCCCGGCTATGCCTGCATAGTACTCGATGCACGTCCAGGCAACATCGATGTCCACCTTTGCCTCTGTGATGGACTTGCCATTGTTGATCACCTCCACCTTGGCGATGTCATCCCTCCGTTCCTGTGAACATCGACGCCACAATGTCAGCGTGACAGAACTCCGTGTAGAGCAGGGGAGGGGAACGTGCGGCCTCACGTTTGATCCAGCCCGCAAGGCACTCCATGAAGATAAAAATAGTGAACTCTAGACGGCAATTAGTTTTTTCCCAAGCGATTAAAGAAAACAACATAAAATAGCACAGCAGTGTTTTGGGATGAATCTGTTGATAGAATATGTACATGATACAGGGGTCACGCTTAAAGCGGCAAAATATATTCAATCAAGGTGATATACAGATATTCCTCTACTTACGAACTTTCCGACATACGGACGAAGAGGACCGCAAGTCTATATTGTGTTCCCTGGGCTCCCGTTTCCTGTCCGCAACATCAAGTCTTTTTTCTGTGCGCCGATTCCGCCCAATACGACTTCTAGCCGCTACTCTCGCCGCACAGCAGCGTAGCGTGCGCACTCCCAGCATCCTAGTTATTTGTACTTGCGTATACCCGTAAAATGATGGTGAATAACGGCTTAAGAACATTTCAAGTTACGAACGCCCGTTCAGAACGTATCTAGTTTGCAAGTAGAGGACTTAGATCTAAGTATAGGAAGACTGTCACAGTATAAAGCACACAGCTCCACATGCATGGAATCCGAGGCTCACGGCCGCATGCTAACATGTCGTTGGCGTGGAAGTTCTTCACTGCGTGTGAAGGCGACACAAAGACTGCAATTTGTAATACATGTAAAGCCAAAGTATCACCACGAAAACGTGCTGAAACATCGGAGGTCGACTGGTTTAAACTGCTTATTAAACATACATTAGATAATCCTGAAAAGGAATAATCTTTAAAATCGCAAAGCTAACTACGTTTTTTTTCCCTATGACGGTAAAAATGTTTTAGTGAAACTTTAATCCCCTGCAATATGTCTGTACAGCATGAAAGTATGAAAACGTCTGCTCTTAATCTAGCTCACTAGCGATGTAAGTGTTTGTATGTGCATGACATGCGATGTTGCCATCAAAAATATTCCCACGCACTAGGGCTGTTCCATTCATACTTTGCTTGGAATTGAGAGATTTTTTTTCTCTAATTCAAACATTAAACTGCAAAAGGAAACCAAACGAAAAACATATGATACCATACGAAAAAGTCCAGCAACAAATGTGCCAGTGGGCCACGTTTTTGGTATTTCTGTATTTTGGGGGGGGGGGGGGGGGGGGCTTGAAACGCTATCTTGGTCGACTGGTTATGCAAATAGCCTGCCTGTGAAATGCAATTCAACAGCCGTTGTAGTTCCCAACTCAGATAACTGTAAATGAAGTAAATAACATTATTAATAATAATAATAATAATAATAATAATATAATAACGGATGCATGGACAAATGAAGTGAGCCAAGCTTTAACTGCGATCTGGTCAGAAGAACCAGAGAGCAGGACAGCATGGAAATAAATAAAGTATGTAGTATAATACACTAGGACAACATAATATCGGGAATTTTCTAAATATTGCAATGTGATTTAATTTTAATAAATATTGGGGTATTTATCAAACAAATTTTTTTTTAAATTTCTTACAAACCCGTCCAGGAGTAAACAGCAAAGATGAAAATGATTATAATGAAAGAAAAATTGTCTCGGGGATCACATGGAGCGCTCATGCAAAAGCAGAAGAGGTAAAAAATAACAAATATTTTTAAACATATACTAGATAATCGTGAAAAGGAATGATAAGTAAAATTGCAAAACTTGAGTTTTCTTCTTCTATGACAGAGTAATGTTTTTGCAAACCTGAACTCCCTGTGCTATATTGTCCACATGGAACTGAAGGTAAGAAAAAGCCTGATTGCAGTCTAGCTGACTAGCTATGCGAAAAATGCCTGTACATTACATATGATGTTAGTAATAACATCATGCATCGGCCAGCCCTATAATATACTACAGTCATTTTTCGAATTCAAAACAATTCAGAGTGATGTCATTCAGTGCCGGTGCCAGTTTGTATGCCAGTGGACAACCAACAAATTGAAGTACTGAACTTTTGATACTTCTTTGAAGTACCAAAAATAAGAACTTATGAAAAAGGTTCCCCAACCCCGATTTGGAGGATTTTTATGAACATCCATCAATAAAAACACACCAGCACCTTATCAAGTTAACAAGCTATAATCTTTATGGACTCACGTGTTGCAGAGGCAGGAAGAAGGGGAGTGGCTTTTAAACGGTGTCACCCAATAGGGTTAGTCTGAAACATTCTGCCAGTAGGTGGCAGTAAGATTGCTTTTAATATAAAATCCTGACTTTCGGACAAGTGATTCTGGTTCTCTAACAGCTGCCCATCCACACTATTGAACTTGACATTCAATAAACTACTGAACTTGACATTTTCAGAAAAACTGCTTTTAGCCACGTCAAGCTTTAAAACTGTCTAACAGGGATTACCTTATCTGTAAGAAATCTGTAAAACATTATGGGTGCCTTTCCACCACACCAGCTGCACTTCAAGTAGGTACCAAAAGTACAGTAGTTCATGGTGTTGGTTTCCACTGGTATAAAAACCTGGCACCTGCGCTGAATGACATCACAACGTGAGGCGGAGTAATTTGTAGTGAATTTAAAAAAATGACTGTAGTATATTACAGACCGTAGGTTCAACCAGTCCCTGGAGCAATTGGGGTTCAGGGCCCAATGGTGGGATCACTCAGCCAACCAAGGGATTTGAACTGGCAACCTTCCGAGTCCCAACTCACCGAGCTGCAACCCCAAACAAATGTATTTTTTTGCTTTAATACTTTTTTGGTCAGTGCATTCTTCCATACAGGACTTTTTTAAAATACTTTAGATGTCTTTGTATTTATTCTAAAATGTAAAGAATAGTACAAATCAACCTTTATTTCCATGGATAGGTGCATCCAAACATTTGATTGGGGCTGTATATCTCGCACATACCTGCACTGTTACATGGCAGGAAAGATAACTGCAACATGACTCGTTCCAGCTTGTACAAAGGTGCCCCTCTGCGGTCCAGGCCTCTTACCCTGATAATTCGAGCAGCCTCCAGCATCACGCGTGCCCTTTCCATACCAGCCATCTTACTCCACTTCAAGTAAGCTGAATGGGCACTTTTGATGGCCTGGTCAACTTCCTCATCATTACAAGGCACCATCTGGCACAGCACACGTCCTGTGGACAGAGACGAGTTACCTGTGTGCCTCTCCAATAAGTTAATTTAAAAAATAAAAAAAGGAATGTCTCAAATACGTCGGAGGTGAGGAGGGAAAACTCCTCCTGTTAGTCTTTAACTAAACAGATAAAAAGAATCTGTCATGCAGGGTGATAAAAGTGATAAGAGGTAAAATCACACGTCACTTTTCAGTGTGTGCTTTCAGTCGTGCACAGGGTGAGTTCACGTAAATTTTGGCATCGCCAGTCTCAAGCCTCACCACTTTTAGGACCCGGTTTGGCCAAGAGAGAATAAAACAATCAAATAATTATCATGATGAAATATGATATGATAAAATATGATAAATAACGATGATGAAAAATGTGAATTTCAGATCTGTATGGTGTAACCGTAGAGATCCCTAATACAGATTTTACAATTTTTTTTTTATCTTATAGTATTTTTATTAGACCACTCTTTTACTTTGTAGCACTTTGAGATTGCTAGAATATAAAGTGCAATACAAATGCAATTTTTTATTATTATTAAAAACTCAATTATGGAAATGTGGACCTACAATTCTTGCTAGTCAAAATGTAATTCCATATATATATATTAGGAGTTCTTACTCGTAAAAACTTAATTATATTTGCCTACAATATGACTTTTTAACTAGCAAAAACCAAACGTAGAATATGTACGCGAGGTAAAAATACAATCTAAGTCAAAGGAAACAGAGCTGTATAATATTTTTACTAGTAAAGATACAGTTCTTACTAGTGAAAATGATTATTCGTATTAGTCCCAATAGAACTATATGTATCTGAAATGAGCATTCTAGCTAGAAAAAAAAAATAATTAGCGAATCATCCAGGCGCGCGGATAATTCGCAATTTTAACTGAAAGATAACGCCACGGAAATGGCTTCGCCTCGCCGGTCTCAGGTGTCTGTGCCAATTTTACGTTTAGAGTAACGTCTTGAAAATTTGGTTGTCAAACTTGTATCGAAAACTTGACAATAATTCGACAGTGAGATCTGTTGCATGTAACTAGTTTGATGCAATGTTATTTATTAAGGAATCTCAACAAGACTCTCGGGACACAGACACTAATAAACCAGGGAATCGCGTTTTACTGGTGCAGGGGAAACACGCACCGGTCGCAGGCTCGTACACAGGCTCCGCGTTGCTGGAACTCAGCGGCTTCACACGGCTGCCTCTCCAGAAGTTCAGCGGCTCCTTCACCTCCAGCGTCCCAGTGGAGGCGCTGCGGATCGCGGCGGCGGAGAACAGAGGAGAGCGAGGCTGCTGGGCCATTTTCACAAGCGTCGGCTTCCGGATAAGGCACCTGGTCAGACCAATGCAACAACAGATGTCTAAAACACAATATTATATTCGCCACTGTTCTCCATAAAGTGAACCAGATACTTGCATAAATGTGTCAGCATGGAATAAGTCGGGTAAAGAATGCATTACCGTGCTCGACACAAAATATATTTTTTGTGTGATTTAAATTAAATTTCGCATATTCCAAATTTCCTAATGTCAAGCAAAAAGTGCTAAACAACCTGCTCCATTACTGCGTTAAAACACGACACTGCAGACGTGTAAATGTACGGTCTTTCATAAGGTCTAAGTCAATATTTTTTGCAGAAGTTACTATATGGTTCAAACGTTTTTTCTAAACTCAAAATGTCAAGCTTAACAACAGTTCGGACGACGCTGCGACTCACAATACACAAGCAGTTAACATTCTAGCTATTTAAAACAACTCAAATAAGATTTTAATTAGCTTTCAGTGCAAAAATAAGCAGCCCAGAAGCCATTTTTCTCTTATGCAACCAAGCAAACACGTTTCTTGAAACAATGCCAAGGAATCGGGAATCTAAGCACTACAGTCCGAAGTACTTACAGTTGTCCTCTGGAATAATAACGCGATCGCGTCCCAAGTTTGAATTTAACTACTTGGTAACTCACCCTTTGAGCCTAGTAAAACGCTGTCGGTAGGGCTCGTGTGAAAAACCATTTCCTCAAGTGAAGCGTCTCACGTATTGGCAATTTGTTGTTATTTTTATAACGGGTTTTTATTCCAAGCTGCATTGAAGGAGATACGTGTCTTGAGAATCAGTCCACATTTTTAAAGAGGTTTCGCTACTTTGCACAGTAACGTTAATGTACGAGGCGTTTACGTTTACCAAGAAACGCAATATTTTGTGCTAGTGCCTATTTCGCAAAGTTTTTGTCTAATGTTGCACAATTGACAGTGCAATTCACTGTTTTCGCTTATTCATCGTTTTACGTGCAGGTCTTGAATAATACAGTATCAGCGTGTGCTTTTTAAGTGTCACAAAATATTAAGATTTTTCTTAACAGACATGCTTGAGTCAGTTCGAAATTCCTGTCCCATCTCGTGTCCATATTTGGTATCACATTTTCCTTTAAATAACTCCATCAATGATTGAAGCACTTCATTTATTTATCCATCGATTGCCCGACGAATTAAATTACGAATTCAGATTAACAACAGGGTTACAAAGGTGCTTGGTATATTGCATGGTATATTGTATGGTATATTTCGCGAAGGATATGCAGAGACTTCTTGATAGGCGGATGCTCGGCTGGACAGGGTGTCCTTGATAGATTTTGCCTACCCGGGGCGGGGGGTCCCCGTTTCCCACTCGGCGAATCTTGTGTGATCATCGGGGATCGAAATATAGGCACTTGTGATGAGGATCAGGCTTCATGCGGCTTCATTCATTCTCCCAAGAAACAGACTTTTGAATTAAAATTATGTCGTGTCCACTGTTGGAGTCCGTTGATGAGGAAAGAGATGCACACGTGAAGCGAAGGATGGTTGTAAGTCAGCTCTCTTCCTTGCACAGATCGCGATCCGGGAGCCACTCAGATGCACAAACAGTACATACCTGAGGAAGCTCAAACTCTGTTGTCTGTGTCTGACTTATATAGCCCGTCTGGGGCGTCAGCAACCCCTTCCCTTGTTAGGCCCAGTAGGTCAGTGAGCTTAATGTCACAACAACCCTGCAACACAGACCTTCTACTTTTTCTGCTACACCACAGTCGAGGATGAGGCCCCCTCCCCTGCCTGCCTGCAAGTTGGTTCCCATTTTTTAGTGTGACAAAGTTTAGCACAAAGCTTGGCCCCCTTCACCACCCAATATAAAACTCTCCCGTACGCCGTTAACTCGGGACCACAGATGAGGGGCACTTTCAATCATTCGGGCAGAATGTCAGGAGCTCAGGCACACCCAGCCATACCCGTGCTGTCACTACATTGTAGAGCCCTTGCCTCTGACCGCAGGAGCAGTGGGGCGTGTCGTACATGCGGGCACCTCGGTGAGCATTTTATGTTAACTAATCGCTTGTGTTGTTCTAAACTGCAGACATTGGCGGGCACAGTGTGCAATCGTGCAGATACAGTCCTGAAAATGCTCGGCGAAAAGAAAACGAGAGATTACTTCAGAGTACGATAAGCGCAGTTCCCAAGCAGCGGAGATGCGTCGCCCCTGAAACCTGACACCACCGCTGCCCCCATTTCGAAAGCATGCATGAGGCCCATTACGAGGTAATATGCAAAAAGTGTAAAAAAAAAAAAAAATCTAATGTTAATATTTTATAGGTTGGCCGTTTCCATGTAATACTTAAAAAAATCTCTAGTTGGTTCGTTTACATGCCACTGTGTCCGCAAAATAAATCGTTTCATATATGAAGAATTACAAGAAGGTCTGCATTCTGTGTTGTACAATTTGATCAGTTCAGTTACACAAGCAGGGCTCTGAATCTTTACAACTTTGAAAGCAAGCAGACGACTTTTTCACATCCATCATATACTTAACTGGAAGTCAGTGGAGATGCATTAGGTAAATGGTTTGTGCTAGAGGGCATATCGGGCATATACCTGCCATATCGCTCCTTCTTGTTATACAGTGACTTTTCATTCCCTAAGATTTACTTACTTATATTTTCCCTAAAACGTGTCACATATAACAAATGTCGTAAATTATATATTTAGGTCTTCTTTATCACGTAAGCAGAGATAATAGAAATAAAAAAATACTATTTTGTATTTTACTCACCTTTTAATTGATATATGCATTGTTTTGTCACATCATTAGTGCAAAGTAATCAACTTCTACAACAGCTATCGACCTGCGTATGATAAAAAAAATCACGAATTATTCTTTGTTATAGACCAAGTAAAATTTCCTCTAATCGTACATACAAATCAGGTGAAACTGTATAGTAACTTTATTACCATTTTCATCGTTAACTGTGTGTCCCTGAAGTCATCTTACACCTTGTTAGTTTGTACCATCCGCCATCCAAAAAATGGCTGCAATACTTTAAGACCATTTTTCAACTTTTTCAACTGTACAAACTGAGATAAACTATCACTCCTGACTTTCTTTCTTTTAGTTTTTGAAATGTTATCCTGCTTGTCACATTCATACGGTTCCACCCTGTTAGGCGATGACGTAGCGTTAAGGCGGCTTTGGGAAACGCAGCCCTGAAGATCCACAAATTTAATGGGTTTTATAAACAATAGAATTATAGCAGGTCCATCTTTACAATCAACACTCCAGGTTCATATCTCACTACCTTTGCCAGACACTCTGATAAATGTATTATAAATGTAAACTTATTTTTGTTCTAAAATGTTGCATTTCTTAAAAAAGTTATAGTCATGCGATGAATAACAGGATCCTTATTTTTGATCAAATATAAAAAAACATAATTTCTTCTGTCTGTCCTCTCTAATTTGTAGTTCTTCGTCTAGCCATCTGAACAGAGAATGAACGTGCCACTTATCATCTTTGCGATAAGGAACCACACACACAAAAAGGAAATCTGGAAAAAAAACTGTTTTGAAACATTGTTGTATAGATCCAGGTCGCATATTAAAGATGGCAAAGCATGCAGGAGAATGAGGTAAACCTCATTCAGTGTTAGAACTGGTTAATATTGGTGTTCCATCCTGTCATGTTCCATTCCAACCTGCACATTTTTGTGATATTTTGGGAGATGGAGCATTAAGAACATATATGTATTTTTGTGCAAAACTTTGGTATTATCATCCTGTCAGTGAAGATGGGTGTGACAAAGTATCCGTTCTCAATGATTAAGGCATATTTTATTCATCAATACTTTTGTTTCAAGAATAAAAAATACTATCCAATGAAAAGCTCATCACATTAATAACTATGTGTATCTCCCTAAGAGGCTGTAATACTTTCACAGCCGGTGTCTGAATAATGTGCCCGTGAGCTTGACCAGTAAGTGTTCCAAATAGCTAAGCATGTGAGTATTCTGACAGAAGACTTAAAACATGTGATTTTCTCCCCCCAAAGATTGTTAAGTTTGTTAAATTACAGTCTGGGCCACACAGCCCCCTGTCAGTGTAAAGAGGCCCCCCTGACCTGCTCTACTAGTATCTGGTTGAATAATGCAAGATGAATATGACATTTGGGGAAAAACTGTCGACACTAAGTAAATATTCAGTTCATCGCCTATATTTCCAAGGATGTGATTTATTCCGATAGTCGTGCCCATGTTTCAAGCTACGTATCTTTAGCAAATGTGTTTCCCCTCCCGTGGTTGTATGGTCTCGTTTGCTGCAGTTGTCTTATCAGCATTTTACACTGAGAAACTTAAATAATGCTCCTTTTGTCTGACTAGAACTAAGCACAACAGAGCAGGAAATGCAGAAAGGATAAACGCTGAGGCTCTCCAGACTGCTCAATCACCAGCTGAAAAGCAGACGTCTCACCTGGGAGGAGTTGATAACCAGGTACGCGAACTCATGGTACCCATGTTACTTTCCGCTTTACAGTGACACCGAGAAAATGATCTGATTGTTTTTATTATTGCTCTCATTTCTTTCTGCGCTACCATGTGACTGAAGAATTCCAGAAGATTAAAAAACACACAACAAATACTTAGGCTTTTCTCCAGACAACGCAGATGAGACTCAGCCTGCAAAAATCTACCAGCAAATGACGTGCTTTTAACCTAATTACAGCACTGGTTTGTATAAGTAGATGTTGGCTCCAGAGAGCTGTCTATCCCAATCTCCATCCTCTGAGAAAGTATGTCCAATGATTACACAAAAATGAGTCCACCTTGATACGAGAGGCAAGAGCACTTGTAAATAAGTTACACAAATGAAAACTAGAAACGCCCACAGCTGGTGTGGCTTGTGATCGTAAATGCTGCACCTCCAGTAAGGACATTCCGGAAGGGTGAACGGGCATTCTGAGCTTCATCAGACGTCGTCATGCCGACGAGACCAAAAGCTGCCAAAGGCCTTTAGGAAAACTTAGCAGCTTGGGGCGGTGGGCCGAGGAAGCCGCCCGCCTGTTTGGTGGCTGCGCGAGATGGGGCCAGACCCAGCATCTTCTGGATATTCTGGAATGGGGAGGGGGAAGGAAAAACTATTTGTAGAGATGAATGATATATTAACATGATATAAGCACAGTGTTTCTCAAACCTGTCCTCAGAGACCCACAGACAATCCACATTTTTGCATCCTCCCAGGATCAGGTAGAGAGCAAAATTGTGGACTTGCACCCTTCCCACAGGCAAAGAGGCTTAGCCCACTGAGTCACACACCACCCCCCAAATATACATCAAAAGAACCAAAATAATGACCCTGACCCTGGTTTTGGCTTTCGGCTGAAAAAAAAAATTGGTTTCAGTTTTGAGGTAAAAAAAAAAAAAAAAGATTTCTGTGCATCACTAATCATTTCCAACTACCAAGAGACGAACTGGGGGGCTGTGTTTGCCGGCTGTACCTGTCTGATGGACATGGTGCACAGGATATACAGGAATATGAAAGAACAGTCTGTATAGTCCTCGCCTAGCAGGTTGCGGTGAGACAGGCCCTGGATGTATGACAAGGGGACGAATGGAAGCTTGGCCACAACCCTCCCATCAAAGCTGAAAGAAAATGGAAACAAACATACATTCACCCATCAGCGTCCCCTCAGGGAAACAGCAATATCCTCAGCGCTCCGGCACAGAGGCTCGGCAATTAATGTACAAAGAAGCCTCCAGTGTTTCTCATAGACTCACATAGATCTTACATAGTGTAGCTCTGTTTATAACACTTTATAACCCACTATGCAATGAAAACCTTATTCTACATGTCCTTCCGTCAAACACAAAATTAACACAGATCAGCAATACAGACTGAGGCACAAATGCAAATTACCAGACATGAGTGAGTAAAATGAGACTCACATGGAGTTGAACATCCCCATCAGGGCTGTAAAGCAGAAGCCGATGGCGAACATGGACTTCATACGTACCTTTGGTTCAAAGTGGATCAAGGTTAGTACCATGTATCTACAGGCCATGACAGATACAGGTCACACCATGCATCTAACAGTTGGGTATAAGTGATGTACTTATATATTAAAAATCAAGTGGTGAATTAGATAACACCTATATATATTATACACTGCTCAAAAAAATAATTATACATTTTTTATTATAACATCAAATCAAACTTCTGGAATATTAATAGCCGAGGGGGTTGTTAATCAGTTTCAGCTGCTTTGGTGTTAATGAAAGTAACAACAGGTGAACTAGAGGGGCAACAATGAGACGACCCCCAAAACAGGAATGGTTTAACAGGTGGAGGCCACTGGCATTTTCCCCCTCCTCACCTTCTCTAACCGTTTTTCACTAGTTTTGCATTTGGCGACGGTCAGTGTCACTACTGGTAGCATGAGGCGATACCTGGACCCTACAGAGGTTGCACAGGTAGTCCAACTCCTCCAGGGTGGCACATCAATACGTGCCAGAAGGTTTACTGTGTCTCCCAGCACAGTCTGAAGGGCATGGAGGAGATTCCAGGAGACAGACAGTTACTCTAAGGGAAGATGGACCGTAGAAGGTCCTTAACCAATCAGCAGGACCGGTGTCTTTGTGCAAGGAGGAATAGGATGAGCACTGCCAGAGCCTACAGAATGACCTCCAGCAGGCCACTGGTGTGAATGTTTCTGATTGTTTGGTCAGAGACAGACTTCATGATGGTACAGTGGGTCCTGGGTTCCTCCTGGTGCATGACAATGTCCAGCCTCATGTGGGGAGAACATGCAGGCAGCTTCTGGAGGATGAAGGAACTGACCCCATTCACTGGCCCCCACACTCGCCTAAATCCAGTAGAACATCTCTGGGAAATTATGGTTTGGTCCATCCAACGCTGCCAGGTTGCATCTCAGACTGTCCTGGAGCTCAGTGACGCCCTGGTCCAGATCTGGAAGGAGATCCTCCAGGAAACCATCCGTCGTCTCATTAGGAGCAGCCCCGCCGTCGTCAGGCACGCATAGGAGCACGTGGGGGCCATACAAACTACCGAGTACGATTTTGAGTTGCTGCGATTAAATTTTGGCAAAATGGACCAGCCTGCCTCATCATTATTCCACTTTGATTTTCGGGGTGTCTTTCAATTCAGTCCTTTGTAGGTCGATAAGTTTCATTTCCATCAAACGATGTGGCCTCCTCTCCTTCCTCACACATTACCCAGTTCATATCAGTATAGATATCCAGCATGATGTTTCGTCCCATTGAGATCTGATGCGTTTTCAAAAAGTGTTCCTTAAATTTTTTGGAGCAGTGTACATGTATTCCTTTATGTATATACACACAAACACACACATTATATACATATATATATAGGGGAAAACTGTCCTTACCATGGATAAATCCCTGTTGTTGTTCTTTAGCTTTTCCTCCTGTCTCTCTGTGAAAGAAAACAATGCAGAAAAGGACATCGACGTCTATTATACTCTGCGAACAGCACAGTCCGTCAGCCTCATCACTGTGGCCAGCTGCTGATTTACATGCAGTCTGTCTTACTGCAGGTCTGCCAATTTCAGCCACCTTTCACTCATCCCAGCAACCCTGGATAGGCAGAGGGAAACCTACCGATTTTCTTCTTCTGCTGACGTCCAGCAGACTCTGTGATCGTCTCCTTTTTTTTCTCCACTGAAAAGGTATTTGCAAGCCATCCGTTAACAGGACATACCATTCCTTCGAGTAGCACAGTGTAAAAATAAAAAGGTACACGCACACTTTTTACTCTGCTTCTCCACCTCTGCCTTTAGTCTTTTGTACTTATCCGTTCTGTAGACAAGCACCCATGTGATACCTAACGGAGAAAGAGGGGAAGGTAAAAGGCCAGTTAATAATAATAAAAAAAGCCGATTACAAGACTGTACTGCATTCAGGAGAGCCGCCATTATTTAATTTTTTGTTGGCCAGCTCATATGCGGCATATTCAATTTTCACGAGTAACATTATGCTATTTATAAAACAAAAAAAAATAGGTGAAATTACCCAAAATACACTAGAACGTTCACTATTGCTTATATCAATGATCGGTTAATATACCAATTAATTATTTTGGTAATACAACACAATACAATAAGCGTGAATCAAACAACCAATGCAGGGTGCACATTCAGTCACACATTTGGTTAATTTAGGCACGCCGATTCACCTAAGTTGCATGGTTTTGTACAATGGAATAAAACCGGAGGATCCGCAGGAAAACCACGTACGCCAGGGTGAACATTCAAACTAGACACACAGAAAGCAGCGGGTAGCGGTTTGCGCTATTACAGCATGTTACCACAAAACAAAAAGGTGGTTTTACGCTGAGCGAAGTGCAACGGTATATCATAGCAGCATTATCGCGCCTGAAAGCCCAGCCGCTGCTCTGGCCGATGGCCAGAGTAGGTAAAATGTTAAACATTTTTGGAGGGACAGCGCCAACTGTGGGCTGTATCTGCAGCTACATACCATCATCTTAACCTGGAACACCATTTTTAAGCGTGAAAAATTATATATACACACACAGACACACCCAGCATGTATGAATGAATGCTATATTTATATTTCACTTTTAAAGACACCCAAAGCGCTTTATAAAACTAATAGGTAGCCAATTCTAGGGATGGGTTACTGTTAAGATTACATCGGTATTAAAACTCTTACCGATACTGCTTATCGGTCTGGTACTTCAAACAGTTCTTTTTGTCAGAGAAAAAAAGGACAGAATTAAATTTTCTTTATTTTACTCATACATATTGTATCGAAATTTACATGCTTGAGTTGCAAACTGCAGCAACATTGTTTTCAAAATTACTATTATAGATTATAATTAGAGGTGCACTGATCTAGTCTGTGTTTAAACAATTATTCAAACGTATTCAGCAGTAAATAATTTGTATTTTTTTTTTTTGAAAGTTGCACTAATTGTGCTTATATTACCATGACGCGAAAGCACCAGTCGGTCATGGTTGCGCGTGCTGATCTACAGCTTACCACTGCCCTCTATTGGGCAAATGGAAATACGCGCAAGTGATTGGTTTAAAAAAAAAAAAAAAAGCATGTCTTTTGAAATATGTTTTTTAATTATTTTCATATCGGAGCAGATGTATCCCATAAGTATCTTTTTTTAAGTAACCATTCTAAATACTACCTTGTAAAACGTAAATGTGGACTGAATACAGATGCAGTGGAAGCTGCAAATAGTGATTATATCTATGTGGGTGACAGATGTTCTTTGTCTCAGGCAGATTTCCATTTAATTGACATTTGTATATCTATTACATAAATACAAGATAATAAAACGGACAGCATCGCTATTTACAGAATTTAATCGACAATTTCAAAACAGCACAGCTGTTTCAAACGCTTTTAAAGGTGCAGTACTGTACAAATTAAATTACTTAGTGTATAATTCAAAAATGCTAATACAGTAATGTACAGAAATATTCAATCAATTCACAGAACGCATTTTCACATCGTTACATTATTGCGTCAAAGCGCTAATTGTAGTTTCACTGTTGCATCTCGGTGGCTCGTTTTGGGGGTTTATCATAAGCTTTGATGAGTCTATTTGTCATTGAGAGAAAATTACTTATCTATAAGACACTTGCATGGAGGCGGATACCTACATACGTTACCCAATTGTTACGTTACCCAATACCCAGGTGTCCTAAACAGCAGCGATGGCTTAACACGGATTAAATGTTACATTTGACAGGATACGTTTAAAGGATAAGACACTACACAAATCTTGTATTCCATATTCAACCCCGCCGTGCCCCGCTGACCGACGCCGGTGCGGCTCTCTGCCAGATAACACACCCGTTAGCCTACCTTCGGCTAGCAGAGCCGTGCACACGGATATGAAGACGATCAGGATGGTGTCTGCGAACATAGTGCTCATTTTCTGGATCTTTATAGCTCCTGGGAGGGAGACAATAATATTAAAAATGAAATCAAACTAAATAAATAAAATAAAAAAACTACCGACCAGCACCTATCCTCACTGTCACCACAAACGGTTCAAAGGACACGAGTAAGTCTTGGTCACATGATCGAGCCGATGAGCCCGGTGGATTGTGGGATGCAAAGTCCTCCGACCGCAACCTAGGCCTCTGCCCCGGCTTGTCAGAAGGGGCAGTTTACAAGTTGAAAAAAAATGTAATCAAAGTTTATTTAACCATGGAATAGCCCGTCGGTACCCAAACATTACAGTTTAAGCATCCTAAATCGTTATGATTTGTCATTAATCACTCACTAATTCAGAACATGTTTTATGTTACGGATAATTGTAGTCGGATAATTATTGATGATAATTATTATTTTATGGACTTCATAAAAGTCGTATATAAAATAGGAGAAATATCGCGTTTCCTCATCACGTTTGTATGCACAATTGGGTAACGTTTCATTTGTAAGTATAGACATTGAGCACAAAAAGGGCTCAAATGAAGTGAGTCTTTCTGATTTTTGATTTGATTAGATGGTGAAGTTGCAGCTTCGTTTCAGTTATACCATATTTTTAAAATGGAACGTGCTGTACTTAGGTGACGACAGGAAGTTCATCCGCATGTCGAAAACGGCAGCAGTGAAGAGAGGTGGGGTAAAATCACAGCGATCGGCATGGCAGGCGATACGGAGGCGCGCCTGGAGGATCCGCCGTGCGGTCAGTGTGTGAACCGGCAGCCTTTTCTCATCGGGGTGGCCGGAGGCACAGCCAGCGGCAAGGTCGGCATCCTCTTTCGGACCTTGTTAGCGATTTATTGAATATAGACGGTGTTTGTTTGGGATTTTTCTTGGGAGAAAATCACCCCATTGAAGATGACTCTCCCTGACCGCGTGGCTCGTTTGCTGCTTCATTCTTCATGACCGGTGCTTTTAAGATATACCCATATCACAAGAAATATAAACGTAACATTATTTTCGAGTAGCGTTTTTAATAATTCTCTGAACGAGCTGAGAGCTATGTTTCCAACTACTATTTTAAGACTATAATGTCTTGCATCACCTCCATAAATTGAAATGTAAACAGGAACCAAATCAATGAAGTGTCTTAATTGTGTCTAATACTGCTGTACTATTGTTTTATGCTCGATTTAATTTTCATAGGGAGGCACGTCACAAAAAAAATCTGGCGTCGGCACTTTGCATCTGGGGATTGAACTGCATTAAAATTATGCTTTTGCCACGTCGTCTTTTGTAAAGATTAATTTCGGGAAACTGAACCGTGAATAAGTATTCGAGAACTTTCTGTGTCAAAGTGTGACGCCGGACATCTAATCCGAGCTTTCCGTTTAAGCTATTCATTAGTGGATATTTGTTTGATTCGACACTGGTTCAAAATCAGCAGGCTGGTGGGGAAAGCATATCGGTAAAAATAGCGGGCTGATAGAGATGTAAGAAGTGGCCGTACTGGCTTTGATGAGTGGTCAGATTTCCCTGGTCAGGGGCTGTTCTGGGCTTTTAGCGCATGGGAAAGAAACGCCAGACAGCCGGGCGCAGGATGCGGCGCACAGCCTCCGGAGTGGAGGCGGTACGATGTCTTTCATCCAGCAGAGGTGTGCTACTTAGTCATCCACGCCTGCTTAGAATGCGTTTAGTCATCTTTTTAAAAGAGTTTTAAAATATTTAATACCATAGTTCCGGTGTTCTGACGAGTTCAGCTACCTGTCTAGATGTGCTATCGAGCCTTTCTGCGCATGTGCAGTTCCACCGTTTTGAGATTGGGTTTAGGGTTAAGTTTTAGGGGTTTGGTTTAGGGTAAGGGTTTTAGGTTGCTATTGATTTGCACTACCTAACTAAAGTAGCTCAGCTCGACAGAATACTGGATTTTCCTTCAATATTTGCAGATAAGTCGTTTTGAGTATTTTTGAACGTCCTGGAATGTTTTCTGACGTTTTTAGACATGTAGCTGGATCTGTAAAAGCTCTAACAAGATTTTAATTTCGGAACACTATATAGGGTTCCGGATTTGGTGCTTGAGTGAAAACGGCTGACTTATTTCCTTCAACTCGGATGCGCAAAGCTGCCTTTGTATGTCTGGTCATGTTATTTATCCTGCCACTTACCTGGCATCAATGTCTAAATAATGTTGACTTCACTCTGGTACAGTGCACATGTTTTTGGAAGTAAGCTGGTCTGTGTGTTCCTGCTGTAAGAGTTTTGGACACAGCTATAGTGAGTTAGTGTGCAAGGCAGAACACACCATACCTGCTTATGTAGCCTCCAGCATAGGCTTCAGATCCCCGTGATCCTGGACTGGATAATCGGTTTCAGAAAATGGATGTTATTTCAGTATAGGCTCTATGCTCTGTTTCCCTGCTCAAACACACCTTTCAGCTAATTTCCAGGTTTAGTATGTGTGTTTGAGCAGGAAAATCTGCAAACTATGTCAGATTTTGGCCCTCCGGGATTGGAGTTGGGGAGCCCTGTTTTATCTCATGATTAGCTACTGAACCCCCCCCCTCTCCTCACACCCACAATCTTCTGGGCAGTCATCAGTCTGCGGCAAGATTATGGAGCTGCTGGGCCAGAACAAGATTGACCACGATCAGAGACAGGTGGCCATCCTCAGTCAGGACAGCTTCTACAGGGTGCTGACCCCAGAGCAGAAGGCCAGGGCACTGAAGGGTCAGTTCAACTTTGACCATCCAGGTAAGCCGGAAGTCCTGGGTTCAGCACCATCCATCCTTCGTTGGGTTCCCAGGAAGTGTATGATGCAAGGCTGGGGACATTCTGAAGAGACGTTGCTTCATCTCAAGATACACAAGAGATCCAAAATAGACCTCGACCACATGTCATTGGTCTGTGGGATGGTGTCTCGCACAAATAGAACATACAAAACATCTCGAAATACATTCAGCTCATGGGCAGATGTCAGCCACACAAACCTGGAGGTGTGAGTTCACAGGCCTGTTATGTATTTCTGACATTTTAAATAAGCAATGTAATTGAATGCAGGTTAATTAAGGGAACACATTCAAGACTGGAATGACCAATATTGGCTGATTGTCGATGGATCACATCATGTGTGCAGGTCGTTGGAGAAAAGCATTCATTGAACAGGTCTCGTGTTCTCCTCGTTTAGACGCATTTGACAATGAGCTTATCAAGGAGACCCTACAGGAAATCCTGCAAGGGAATGAAGTGCAGATCCCAGTGTATGACTTTGTCACCCATTCCAGGTCAGAACGATCGATGGGGTGTCCTTCAGTCACGCTTGTGTCCTTGCTGTTTGTGCAGAGTCAGGACTCTTGTGCCTCGTGTTTGTCTGTGTGTGTGAATCACATGGTTAAACAAACTTCCTTTAATTTCCCCACAAGGGTTTGTAACATCCATCTAGATGTAGTACTTTGCTTTCTGCAGCTGTTCTGTATACCTCCACTCCTGTAAATTGTTAGCCCAAACTGGTGTATAGGATAAATTGAAGTGCTTAAAATTTCCTCAATGTAGTCTTTATGATTTTAGTGAATGTCTGTGCATGCTTACATTGTCAAAAGTGAATTTAGAATTAATTTTAATAAAATGGATTTTAAGTAGGGCAATATAGATCAGTGTGTTAATTTGGAACAGTATGTGGTCTTAAGTTGTTTAGCTGATGCTTGAAAAGTGCCTGTGTGACTTGTCTTCAGGAAGGACGAGTGTGTGACGATTTACCCGGCGGATGTGGTGCTCTTCGAGGGGATCCTGACCTTCTACTCCAAGGACATTCGGGACTTATTTCAGATGAAGCTCTTTGTGGACACGGATGCTGACACTCGTCTCTCCCGTAGAGGTTCGTTGGCTCGGTTCCGGATGGGAGCCTGTGAGTCCAGCTTCCGTTGGAATCTGGCATCATCTTTTACTTTAAGCCTCTGTTAATGTGGATACCCGGTCACTGGGAGTTTAATGGTTGTGTCCTCCTGCGTCCCTCAGTGTTGCGGGACATCAGTGAGAGGGGTCGGGACCTGGAGCAGGTGTTAACGCAGTACATCACCTTCGTCAAGCCCGCCTTTGAAGAGTTTTGCCTCCCGGTAAGCGGGGCTGATTCTTTCCCCAGAGCAGGAATCCATGTATGGGGGTCACCTAGATTAAAAGATGGTGTACCCTGTGAGGCGAGAGATCTTTGTGCTGATAGTACTATTTTGTGTTCACCTCTGCCCAGCTGCATGTTAATATTTAGCCTGGAAACCTGAGATTTTTTACAGCTTTAATAGCTGAATTAGCTCTGCTGAAACTTTAGCCCGTGCAAAAGGAAGAAGTTAAGGATGGTAAAATTATCCCAAGAAGACAACATCAACAACCATTTGGCTGTTAGTGTCATACTAAGTAGGTATGGAGTCACATTGAAGGATGTGGATTTTAATGGAGTTTGAGTCACTTTTATGTGAATCCATCTTCCTCGTTCTAATATTTTGGTTTATTCTCATATGGGCATAGGTCATAGGGCACTTACCCTCACACAGACACCTTCACTCGGCAACTTCTGGGGTGCTGGTTTGCCAAAAACAGAAACCCGTAAGAACATGCCAATGTTTTAAATCTCGCAGCACTGGGGGATGTGGGACCACAGTGCCAGCCATCTTTTATTCATCTTAAATTGATCCCAAAAATACTCACTCCTTTAACTGGTCTGTTTTTTCATTTTAAGGAATCTCTTCTGCCTCCTTAGTTTCAGTGACCCAAATCTAGGCTTAGGGATAGCAGGTTATGACTGCAACTGCGATTAATCGCATCTCTTGAGACTTTATCTGAGAATAATATTAGCCAACTGGGAGGGAGCCCACTCTTTGGGCAGTGAGTCTAAGGCATGGTGGTTCTGGGATTGTAACTGAATCAGTGTCAAATTAAGAAGTTTAAATGGTTTTCCTTCCCTCCAGACAAAGAAGTTTGCAGATATTATCATCCCACGTGGAGCACATAACCTTGGTGAAGTGAATTTTTTTTTTCTCTAACATTTCTGTGTTATATAAGTTTGACCTTTACAAAACTGTCTGTAACTGGTATCCATTAACGCTGCTGGAGAAACCTTCTGAAGATTACTGTTGAAGTATAATTACCTGCATTTATATCGTGATATCGTGTGTCTGCTAGAATGATTCCTGCAAAAGGTATCTTTCCCGGTTATCATTCCAGCAAAGGAACAGAAATGTGAATTTCTCTGTCCTAGATCCATATCGGATCATCCTGAGAAGAACAGATGCTCCTGCTTTTGCGAGGGTTCGGCTTGTGATATTTTGGGGGTGGAAGCGATGCACATTCAGTAATCATCAAACTTTGAATTTTGCTCTCTTCCTGGGTTTAACGATACGCCGCACGATACTTTTTACTGATGCTGGGCAACGGCAGCATCCACGCTTCCAGTCTCTGGACTGGACCATTTTTTTTTGTACAGTACTGTACATTTAACAATAGGATTAACTTGTATTCATTTACACACTTTTCAGTTACTGGTAATTGGTAATTGTTTATTTAATTATTCAGTGACAGTGGTTTACTTGTCATATCAAGTCAAATAAGATATTTTCATGTTATGAGGGACCATCAGAATGTGATCCCATCGTAAGTGGAGGAGCATCTGTAGTCTGTACTACTATGGCCTCTCGTTTCTGAAATGTGGAAAATCCACTCTCGACTTTGTGGTTCAGGCAGGGTTTGGCTGGTGTTTTACGTGACCGTGCTCAGGTCCCCCGACATGGCTGCGGTGTGTGAGGGGAAAAGCTCTGACTGACCTTATTTAGTCAGAGGGCCATGGCAGTTGGGGAGGCATTGTGAGGCTGGGCGATGGCGACTGGTGATTGTGAAATGGAGGAGCTCATGTATGCTGAAGCAGTAACGTCACCTCAGTCCAGAAATACCTCGGTAATATTTTCTAGGATATGTCTAGATGCGGAGCCGTACTTGAACATGTCTGCGGGAGTCGCTAACCCTTTCGTCCACATCTCCTTGCAGTGGCCATCAACCTAATTGTGCAGCACATCCAGGACATCTTAAACGCTGACTGAGGAAGAAGCGCAGTGGCTACAGCTCATCCAAGAAGCCCGAGATCTCAGAGTCCGACAGTCGGCTGCATTGAACCCGGCGCTTGCCTCTTTCCGTCTGCTTTGTGTTATAAGACGATATCGATCAGGAGACGTGCAATCTCTGCCTGGCTTTTCTTGCTGTTTTTTTTTTAATTTTATTTTGTATATTTGCTTGCCTATATGATTCGTGCACTGGAGCAGTCAGAATTCAAGGCCGGACATTTAGTGTTTCACCTGCTGGTGTTTGCTGACGTGAGAAAAGTCAGGAGAATGTCCTGGATGGGTTTGGTGACCTTTCATGTGGACCCAGTTTCTTATTCCCTTTAGCCAATAATTGGTCATTTTTACTGTGGCATGAAGCAGGAATAAACATGATTGGAATGCAATAAATCTGATATCACAATTGCCAGTTTGCTGGAAAGAAATTGGAAGGATGTTTTCGTTGTTGCTGGTGGTAATGATGTTGTCCATGATCCAGTCCGACTGGTGCCAATACGGCTTCAATCTCCTAGATTTACCAAATACTTTACTTTTACTCTTCCATGTCGTTCTTGAAATTCAGCAGCGTCTGAGAAACACGGATTGCGTGCAACAGTATGAAGCAAATCCCTCCCTTTTATTCCACATGCTTGTTCATGTGGTGCTAGAAAAGGGAATTAGGGCCATGGAATGAAGAAAGACACCTTTTCATGAGTGGTTGTGTTACTCTAAATGGTATTCGGAAATGTGATGTCACCAAACCTTTGCCGCTTAAACTCACTTCTGGAACGATGTGACATTTTAGGAGTGGCAGCAGATAAAAATGACTCCTTTCACTGAGTGCCTAGGAAGCCTTATATCATGTGTGCCTGCGCTCATGTACACATCTGCAAGTGGCTTGGTTTTCTTATTTTTGTATCAGCTTGTACTATTTGGTATTGGGACATGATATCCATGATATTTGGAGAAATTTGCCAAAGTTGTATATATTAGTGAAAATTCAAAGACAATCTGTGGTCAGCATTTTTCATCATTTAATTGTATTTTATATTTTTTGTTTTTCAGCTTAAAAATCTGTATTGTATGTACTTATTGAGCAATAATTTATAATTATTTTTACATTTTACTTTAAGCATGATGTTGCTTGTTTCAAGAAATGGCATACTTCGTTTCTGAACCAGGAGTGGACTTGTGATATAATAAACCTTACTTGTCCAACCCATGGATTGTTTATGATATTTGGCAATTATCTGAAATCATGAATGTGCACATATTGTATGAGACACTATATAGACAAAAGTTTTGGGACACCTGGCCATTACACCTGCAGGAATTTGCCCATTCATCCAGAAGAGCATCTGTGAGATCAGGCTCACATATTCTGTTCTAGTTCATCTCAAAGGTGTTCGAAGGGGTTTATGTCAGGGCCAGTCAAGTTCATCCACACAGTCTCACACAACCATGTTTTTATAGACCTTGCTTTGTGCACTGGGGCACAGTCATGTTGGAACAGGAAAGGACCTTCCTTCCACAAACTGTTCCCACAGAGTTGGAAGCATGTAATTGACCAAAATGTCTTGGTGCGCTGAAGCAATAATAGTTCCCTTCACTCGAACTAAGGGGCCCAACCCCTGAAAAACAACCCCATACCGTCATCCCTCCTCCACCAAACTTTACAGTCGGTAGCTAAGCTTAGGTTTATAATGGAATAATATAGATTTACTGTAACATTTCTTGTGTGAGCGTGAGAGTGAAAGCATGTCACACCCGATGTGTGGGAGTTGGCAACCCTGGTGAACTTGCTGAATGTTCTGATACTAGATTTTTGTTTAGTTTTATAAGAATGTGTATGGCTCTGTCATGCCAAATATAGCGATACGTCACAAGGGGAAAGAATCTGGACGAGAGAAGAGATTTAGCATGACAGTCCCAAATGAACGCATTGAGATACAACTCGCTACCCACTGGATGACGCAATTGTTTTGCGACCATGTGTTACGTCAGCGCTGTGCGCCACAGGCTGGTCTCTTCGAGTCTGTCTGAACCGCGTCCTCCAAGCGCTTACCAAATCAGGGTTGGGGAAAATGTCCACAAGTGATTTTTACTTGCGGTATTATGTTGGCCACAAAGGCAAATTTGGACACGAGTTCCTGGAGTTTGAATTTCGTCCAGACGGTGAGTGATGTTATTAAGCCCTCATTAGTCAAGGATCGGCAACGCGGAAAGAAGATCTGCGACGCTCCGGGCCTAGTTTACGAGAGCAGGTCGTTTTTATACAGTCTAGCTAAATGTTTTTAGCATTATTGGTTTAGGATATTGATAGAAAAATAAATTTAGTTAGATAAATGTATATCAATTTCATCATTTATCGTACTATAAACTTCACCGTTTGGTGATTCACGTTCCATGTGTAGCTTTTTTTTATTCATCTGGGAAATATGTACTGTTTTTCGTATTCGTAGGAAAGCTGAGATATGCAAACAACAGCAACTACAAAAATGATGTTATGATCCGAAAAGAGGTAGGTTATGTACGAACATTTGGTGTCCCCACGACGGCTAAGCTTACTAAAAGTGTAAGGTTACGGTACGCAGTGTGGTTTACTATATAGTATATGGCGAAGGATCGACTTGTGTGCGGTCCGTTTGTAATGTACATTAAGGTTACATACTGCGCATGTCACAGGCCTACGTGCACAAGAGTGTAATGGAAGAACTGAAGCGAATCATCGACGACAGCGAGATCACCAAGGAGGATGATGCCCTCTGGCCGCCCCCTGACAGAGTGGGGAGACAGGTTTGTATTCCCATTGTTGGGTGAGGATGCCAGGCTTGTTATGCGTGGGCTAGATGTACCCACAAAGTAAGTTGACCGTGTTAAGAATAAGGTGCCGCCAAACGGCAGTATTTACGTTTGGCTATTGCTCACTCGTAATGTGTATCTTAGATGCCTATTTTTCAGATTCTATTAAAAAAAATCGATTTATCATATTTTGCAGGAACTGGAGATTGTCATAGGAGATGAACATATTTCATTCACCACCTCCAAGATCGGGTCTTTGATTGATGTTAACCAGTCCAAGTGAGTACATCCCTCCTGGGAGATGTTATACCGTTTGTCTTGTTCAGAGTAATTGAATGGTATGTAATTTATTAAGCTGAATGCTTTTGACACCCCCCCCTCATTTTTAAGGGACCCAGAAGGCCTCCGTGTTTTCTACTACCTGGTTCAAGATCTCAAATGTCTGGTCTTCAGCCTCATTGGATTACACTTCAAAATCAAGCCAATCTGAGCTTGTTTGTGGTGGATATTTTTGTATTAATGTGTTCTGCTTTTGTACATTGCTTTTAATTTTTTTGCCTTTTAATAAACTCTTGAAGATGTGCTGATTTTCCCCTTATTTTGACCCCTCAACTTCTTCATTCCCAGAATTCAGTGTATTGACATTATGTTCTAATGTGAATTTTAATTTGTAAAAGAATCTATGGGAGGGACAGCTGACCAGTTTCAGACGTCTTAGAGATTATGTAAGCATTACATGTAAAACAAATGTTGGATTTTGTTAATTCTTCATCTAACAATGATGACTAATGTTAAAATACCTTAATTGGAGAGGTATTTGATTTTAAAAAGGCACTATGTGAAATATCCTGGAATTAAAACTGTACTCTAAAATTAAGGATAAATATTATGGTTTTAGCCATGTTAAACTGGAGGTTTTGTATATATGAGCCAAAAAAGATTTCAGTATATCTGTATTTCAACCAGACATATTTGGTATATTTGGTAAATGTTTACATACAACATAAATGTGACGGCATGTCAATATTACTGGATCATCCAAAAGAGATTCATTTTTAATAAAACAAACTTAATTTGTTAATTGTTTAAATTAATATTTTACATCCATATCACCATCAGGAAGTTTACAGGAACTTATTCAAGTAGAGTGGATAATTATACAAAAGCTCTTAAAAACCCCAACAAAAACTGTAGTTCACACTGGGTAAGGAGGTGTTCAAAAAGTCTCCAGAGGATTCACCCTCCTTTGTCCTGAGATGTCAACACTTATCTACACAATAGCAGAATAATAGAATATCTTTAATTGAATATTTTGATTTCACATTAATTTTGCTTCCCAGAAACAGTGGGGATGCAGGTGACCTAGCTTTGGGGAAGCTTGCCATCTAACACTCCAAAGATGTCTTCCAAGGACTTATGGACACACTGCAGGAATTCTCCGACGTTCCGGGCTGGGTAGCTGGAGACGTTGGAGCCGATCCAGTCGTCGTGGACGCCGTAACCCACGCCAAAGCCGTCGGGCACCACAGGTGCGAAACCGCCCAGTGTGACAGCAGGGCTGGTGAGGGTGCTGGTGGAGAGGACGTTATGGTTGATGGCAGCGTAAGCTGGGTCCTGGAACAGGCTAGGCTGGGGTAGGCCCTTGGAGGTCACCAGATATCGCATGGCGAATAGGTGTCGGTCAAATCCCTGCCCTGGGGAGAGGAAAAGAATACGATCCTGTTGGTGAGATGTGTTCTTATGAGACTGTCACCAGCTACTTGCCTGCTCATACTTACCCATGGCTGCCTCCTTGGTCAGCTGTCCGTGGTACTTGGAGCACTCATCCAGCAAGCCACGTAGCTCGTCCAGAGAGTGTCGGCTGCCCTCCCGGACGAAGGCATGGGCACAGCGCTTTGTATGGACGGTGGCCGAACGGATGGTCTCGGTGCGGCCGTGCCGGAACGCGGCCGTGCTGCATGACTCGTAGGTGGCCACCGTCTGGCCATACTGCCGCAGGAAGCCCATCTGGAAGGCCAGCTGTGCTATGGCATCTGGGCTCAGTTTCTGCTTCTTCAGCGCCTCCTTGCCACCCTTCCGGAACTCCATGGTCTCGATCGTCACCTTGGAAACAGCCTCTTGGTATTTTTTCCAGGCTTTGCCGACAGCCCTCTCCAGCTCGCTGTCCAGCTTGAACTGGAGATGGGTCACTGCGGAGGCAGAGTCCACGGCGGCCGGCGGAGACCCTGGGCTCACCTGGGGCTTCTCGGTCGTGTCCTTGAAGACCTCGTTGAGGAAGCGGAGAACAGCTACGCCATCACCCCACGAGTGCTCGAAATTCACGGCAGCGTGTCCGTCTTTGGACAATATGATGCTGAATGACTTGTCGAACCAGCGGTTGCCCCCATCGCCGTACAGCATGTTGTGGGAGATGTGGACCGGGTCGCGCATGCTCTCCTCGTCCAGACAGACGCAGAAGACAGCGCTGTCTACCAGCCCGAGCACCTCCGCATTCCCAGCAGCCAACAGCTTCTCCCGCAGGTCTGCCCAGACATCCCTGTTCTCACTGGTCAGGAAGCCTAGCGGAAACACCGGTGGTGGCGTGGGGTCAGACAGGATGAAGCTGAGGTGGGCATGAATCTCCGCTGGCCTCACAAAGTTCCCATCTCTGTCGACGACGTCGAACACATACATGTTGCCTTTTCGAATCACCAGCAGGTGTCGCCCCTTCTGGTCAGTAAAGAGCTCGTCACGCCCGGGTCTGGGAATGCGTGTGGAGTTGAACAGACGGAAGTACTGGGACATGTCCAGGGGGTAAGCATTCACCATGTAGGCCCCATACCAGGAGAGCGTGGGGGGAACCCAGCGAATGAACTTCCTGAAGGTCTCTGTGTCACTCTTAGCAGGGTTCAGGTGGAACACCTCAGGCTCCAAGCACCCAGCGCGCAGGGTCTTCATGAAACGCAAGGACGAACACACCATGTTGGTCGCTCGTACCAGCTGGTCATTGTACTCTGGCTTTGGGTCCGCAGTGAAAGATATGAAAGGGTTGAAGTTCAACACTATGGAGTCCCGTGCTGAGAGGTACATATCGAACCAGGGAGCTACGGAATAGAAAACCAGCTTCAGTTTAGTGGGAGCATCACCAGAGGTGGAGATATCACATCCAGAGAATACAAATCCAGACCAAGACTTTGTTTCAACTGATGCATTTGATATTATGTGTAAATTCCTCACCCGAGATATAACTGGTGAGCTTGTTCTTCTTGTCCAGAGCCACTAACTCCTCATGGAGCTCCTTCCCCACGCTCTTCTGGAAGTCCAGAGCCACCTTCTCAGTGTTACTAAGAAACCAATAATTATTAACATTATGTACACAATACATAATAGGCAAGTCATGACAAATGGAACGCATCTGAACTTATACATTCTTACCGGTATTGTTCTTCGTTTAAAAGCGGCCTTTGGGCAGCCAAATAGCGCCTAATAGAGTCTTCGAGCTTTGGAATAGGCAACCTGTAAAAACATATAGTCATTTAAACGAAATTAAATCAAATTAGAATTCACCATGTACGCCATGTAATTTATTTTATCAGGATCGTTTCACACACGAAAACGACCAATTTCCTGCACCACCAGTAACATGTAAACGCCCCTGTGAACTTTGTCGTTATCTCTATTTGCCCCTTCCCCTACATTAACCACGGTCATGATGAACAGTGAATATATAGTGTATATATAGTTATTTGAACATGGCAACACTTAGTATTAGAAAACAGGAATACATTATATGTAAAAAGAATTTGGTCTTTACGAAAATAATTCATTTTAGCCGTCGCTATATGGTCAGAAACTGCAGTTTACCAGCAGGCCAGCATAAACGACCCATGCACAGCAGTGACTCACCGTGGCAAACTCTTCTGATAGTGCATCGTCGGCACTATGCTTTTGTGCAGGTACTCCGATTCATTTTTCGAGTAGTTCCGTCTGCTGCACAGCAAAGGGGACGCAAAAGTAGTGGTCAAAGGAGTAAAACATCCCGATCGTATAACAGCTCTAGGCAATTGCACGGAAAGGAGAGAGGCCATGGTGAATTTCAGCAATGACCAGCTGCCCCGTCAGCTAGAAGTGCATCAAAAGACCGGTGAGGCGAATGTATAACTGGAGCAACCTACTCCTTTACTGGCCTATTTAACTATTAAATGTATTAAACTGCGACGAGTACACTCGCTCCAATGTACAGCTTCCTTGACACCAGTTCATTCCTCTTCGCCAGAAATCACTCTCTACTTCCGGTAACCACATTTACATTTCAAAATAAAAGTCGTCGACGATAAAATAGTCTGTCGGAAGCACTGCAAATAATAAAAAAATATAACAATGATCACTTTCTGGAATCAGACTTAAGAAAACGCAAAATGTATAAAACGCATAATTATATATAGTTTTAAAAATATTATATTAACATTATATTTGTGATGAATTCGTTTCGCTGGAAGCACAACTGCCAATGAATGTATTAATACAGCTAGTTTTAAACCAGTTTCCCCACGTTTTTAAAAGAACTGAGTCCGGTCTGACTAGAACTACTTTTAAGACGTGGCATGCCTACCTGTCAGAAACTGTGAGAGTCGGACATCCAGTTGTAGTTATGTTCAGTAGCCTCTGGGTGCCAGTCACGGCATACGACTTTTGATTTGGCTGTGCTGCAAAACCAGTGGTATCTCATATGGCGTTAAATTAGTGCCAAAAGTCGTGCGCATAAAAACCATGCGCGCGTATGCGCTCGCGAGCAGAAAATCCATGCTCTCTACGCCCTCGCATCTGCACAGCACTTGCTCGCTCGACAGGAAGAATTTTGACACTTTGGAGGCGGGAACAGTGGCTAATGGCTCCGCTTCTTTGATTGATTTTTTTTTTAAATATTGACTACGATTGGCTTTTGTAGAAGATGAAGATAATTGACCAATGGATGTGGGATTCACACTGTCATGATGTCGGACACTGAGTTCATGAAGTCTTACACTGAGTTCACATCTTTTAGAGATTCTGTTTTCATATTCCACGTTAAGGATTAGAATCGTGTGTGTCTTAATTAATGCAGAGCTTGAAATTCAATGCGGTCTAGCTGGTATCTCGTGCAATATTATTTGTTCACAGTCTGCTATCATAATTTGGGAATTTCTCGCTTCGTATTACCGTATATAAAAGAATGGGCCAATGTACGGTAAATTGCATTGTGAATAACATTTCTTAATACAACATCTCAAAGCTAATTTAATAAGTTCAAATCCTGGGAAGAGCGCTCCTCAGATATTAGTTCTCGGGTTAGTGTTAGCAGACTATAGGCGAAACCACCTTAAGTGCTATCTGTTAATGTTTATTAAATTAGCATTAGAATGGAGAGGTTTTTAATATCTTTTGTCCTTGTAGCTGCTAAATACATAAAGTTGTCTGCCTGCTACATTGGAATCTCCACTGAGTAAGTGTTTTTGATGGATTTTATTTAATTTTATTTGACTCTGGTCCTTAGATCTAATGTCATACTTCTTCACTTGTATTGTTTGTGAAAAGGTTTACCACGATCAAACAGAGCAGCCACTACACTATCATACATGAACAAGCACCTCACAGAACAAAAACATTTCATTTTCATAATGAAAACTTTTGAATGGTAGGCCTAGTGTATGGATCAGAGACAAGATCTTGACACCTCATTAACTATAATTTGTTCTGTGAACAGCTCAGATACCACCTTCTCGAAAGTCTTCTGCATAAAATAGAAATGGGATTCAACGCGACTCCACTAAATTTGGATTACCTGGAGTTCCTTTGTCATCAGGAGCTGTATCTTCTGCAGGCCCTGTCTAATCACATTGAAGTACCTCCTGCTATCACCCTGGCTTTGCAAGAGCTCTTCGACCTTGTGAGGGCACATCTGGAATGTCCAGCCCCATGTGTCACAAAGGAAGTCACTGCCACCAATGGACGACCCAAGATTTTGATTGAAGAACAACGTTTGAAAGAAATGCTCCATACTCAACTTCCTGTGCCTTGCATAGCCACACTGATGGGTGTTTCAAGAAGAACAATCTTAAGAAGAAGGAAAGAGTATGAGCTCTGTGTTGGGGACACATATAATTCCATCAGTGATGAGGAACTTGACAATTTGGTTTCTTCTGTCAAGAATGATCTACCAAATGCAGGCTACAGGATGGTCAGAGGGAGGCTGCAGTCAATGGGCTACAGGGTTCGGTGGAGAAGTTGCAGCCTCCATGCATAGGGTTGATTCCATGGGCATCATATGCTCATTCACCAATTTTCTAATCTGGGGTCTAAAGTGGTCAGGCTTGCAAGTGTATTTGGTTGTTTGTCTAGCCTAGCCTGTTGCAGTGTATATTTCCTGTATATTTTGCATGTAAAAATGTTGTTTGTTATGTCAGTGCTTAATATTATCATGTAGTCTTCATGAACTTTGTTTTAACCCAACTTAATGGCTTTCTTCATTTTGGCCAGGGACTGCATTTGGAAAGTAGCCACTTGACTAAAATTGGCACATTCTCAGAAATGCCAGCAACAATACTGATAATGAACACCCCTCTAACTGACTCTCAGTTGGTTTAGAAAAAAGACTTTTAAGAGAAAAGAAAGCCTTCCTTTGGTTTTGCATTTTTCTCTTTTTTGTTAGCTGTGCACAACATATCAGAAGAATACATTACAATTAAATTAGTTAAGAAATAACAGATTGCGTATATACAATATTAAGGTGATAACAACAACCCTCACTGTCTCTAGGTGCTGGTTCGGACAGGGCATTCTGCAGCAGGGACACCACCCGTCGTGCAGCATCCTGCAAATCTCCCTATCACAACAGCCCACACAACAGAATAACATTAGTGTATGATTCAGTCGGGCTAGTCCAGGTCTGGAAAGTAGTTGGGCCAGATTTTCAAACCAAGAAATTTAGCTGGGCCAGACATTTTCAGCGGCCCAGTAAGCAGCAGGTAATGGCATTTTAAACAAACACAAATCAAGGTACATTATTTTAAAAAGCTACAACTGAACAGAATCTGAGAGCAATATTTTTTTTCCACTTCTGAAATAAGAAAAATATTTTGGTCGTATCTGACCTAGACACACCTCAAAGTGCATAAAAAGAAAAAAAATGTCTATTAGATGGTAAACTGCCAGACATAAAGAAAAAGGGAAAAATCGGCTATAATCATCATCCGCTTATCATCATCCGGGCTCACCTGGAGCTGCTCCCGGAGGTGCCGCTATGACTCATGGGTAACATGCCGGAATGGGACGGCACCTGTAGGCTGGACCAGTTGTCATGGCACGGCAACATGGACAGACAGGTAGACGAGCTGTCTGAATAAGCAGCTGCAAGTATAAAACAATAAATGAAGCAGGTATGTGGTGGGCAGTGTTACAGCGTCCTTAATATGGTCAATACAGAAAAGGCATGTCATTATCTTATGTATATACTACCTCCAGTTACTTAATGCCTAACTTTAATACATTGATTGATTTATTCACTGCTGTAGCCTGTGTCAACTTTCCTTTCAGACAGATGTAAAGTCCTTTCTGTTTTTGTTCTGTGGAGTTTTTTTTGAACAGCATATGGCTGAATTCTGTTAAACCTCAGATTGAAGAAAATTGTGTTAATTGAAAAGCAAATATCAAAAACTCAGTCCGCAGGAATGTTTTTCAGAAGATTTCTGTGGACTTTTGGAAATTTCACGAAATTCCATCGCTCGATTACATAAACACTGAGTGAGATTTCATTCTCATTACTGCAACGTATGAAGAGGATTATGACTTATTACTTTAGGTTATCGGAATGAGTGAGTTTTGGAAATTTGCTCTTCAATCGATAACTGAAACAGTGCTGTGAATGCAGAGGTTATATACGTCGCATATCAACAGAACTGTATGTTTATGTCTTGTCTTAATTATTTTGATTAAATGTCTGACTATTCCCAATATGTGTGAACATACTTGGCCAAATAAAGATGATTCTGATTCAGTCAGAGGGTAATCGTCGGTGTGCTGTACTATCGCGGTGACCCGCACAGAGAGCTTAGGACCATGATTTCAGTGTGCGCTTGTGTGAGGGGACAGGCAGGGCGGCTGCTCACTGGGTGATGCACTCCTGTGGGTATAGGGGCTGGGATAGGGTGCGGAGCGGTTACTCCTCAAGGAGGAGTAACGGTCACAGCCGTGGGGGGAGGAGAAGGAGAGGGTACTCCCAAACTGGGGGTGTGGGTTTGATGAAGAGCAGAGAGACCCTGAGCCTGGGATGAACCAGCTGCCTACTGAAATGAAAGCAGATAAAGACAGAAACTAGAACTTCAAACTAAACAACACAAACAACAATATCAAGTTATATTCAATCATTAAACAGTTATATATTTAATCTAAACAATAGTAATAAATATCGTTTCGATTCAAAATATCATTTACATTGGGAAACAGGAAACGGGCCAAGCTGCAGGGCCAGTTCAAAGGCATAGTGCGAGGCGCCCAGAAGGGGGCTCGGTCTGGGCGGAGTCAACTAAAGAAGAAAAAGGCCTGACCTTTTTCTGGATGCTGTGGACTGTGTTTGTGTGTGAGCTGCAGCTGCATGTTCCTTACATTTTTTTTATCAAAACCAGCACCGTGAGGTTTGGCCTGGACTGGGTCCTGTCCTGTACGGTTGCTGGCATGTTGACTGATGGCCAGCCCGTGTTCTGTTGAATCCCACAGAAAGGAAATGGGAATCTCATTTGGATCAGATGCTGACAGTTGAATAAAAAAACTCATGTCTGTGTGTTATGAAAGAATATCAATAAATGTTTCCGAAAGGGGATGATTCATTTGGTAATTATTTACGGCTTATGTTATGGCTGCCAATTTACAGTCTTTACTGAAGTCTGACTTCTTTCGAGTCACCTTTAATATAGATTGGACACTCTCTATGCAATGTGCAATACTTATCCATCCATCCATCCATACATCGTCCAAACCGCTTATCCTACTGGGTCGCAGGGGGTCCGGAGCCTATCCCGGAATCAATGGGTACGAGGCAGGGAACAACCCTGGATGGGGGGCCAGCTCATCGCAGCTCACACTCACACACCATTCACTCACATATGCACACCTACTGGAAACTTAGCGACTCCAATCAGCCTCAGCATGTTTTTGGACTGTAGGGGGAAACCGGAGTACCAGGAGGAAACCCCACGACGACATGGGAAGAACATGCAAACTCCACACACATGTGACCCAGGCGGAGATTCGAACCTGGGTCCCAGAGGTGTGAGGCAACAGTGCTAACCACCGCACCACCATGCCGCCCCTTGTATGCTATTTCATTCTATAAAAAGAAACTTACTGTACTGTACAATAAAGTATTTCACCACTGCTTCTTCCTCAGCTCCCACTGTTTGCTATCACATGCATCTTTGGATTTCTTAGTGCAATCTGTGCTTTATTTTTTTCGTGAAATGTAAGTGCAGTATCTATAATTAAGTGCCGTGGTTTAATATGTACATTATTATTTCAGTACTGTGTATACTGTCCTTAATGTCTTGCCTCTCGTATAACTTGAGATACGCCAAAATTGACATGCAACAAGTGGTCCTGGTTCCAAAGGCGGAAGTCGATGGATACCTGTATTTTATATGCTGTAGTGTGCTGGGTGTCAGACATTGCAATGCACCTTCCTTTGATTTTGACCCGTTAGATCAGAGGGAGGTAATCTTATCCAGAAAGAGCCGCTGTGTATCATGGTTTTCACTGCAACTCTCTGAACGGCGAACCTAACGGTTATCCCAATACCTTGATCTTGCTAGCATATTTAAATGTGTACCTATTCAGGAATAGAGTGGTGAAGGCATTCAGAGGAGGACTGATGATTATCAAAGGGAACAAAGGGCTGGGTACTTGTCAGTATCCAGTAGAACCACCAGACTCCTACACTGAATGGTTCTGGATGTGGCACAGACGTTAATCCCTCTGTATTAGGGGATCCGTCTCCAGTTTGTACTCTTCCAGTTAATAGATAGATTTTCAGACAGATTTTCGCCCTAGTCCAGTACTCATTGACAGCCTAATGCACCGTGTTTCAGTTTCTCTTGATAGCCAATACATGTCACAGGATGTACATTACTCTGATGGGCAGGCCCTCTTACATATGATGGAAACACTACAACAACTTAAGAATAAGGGTCAGAAGAGTGACATACATATAATGAGTGTGTAGCTCAGCAGACTAAGACTCTGTGGCTGTGATCAGAAGGTCGACGGTTCGTGCTCGGAATTGGCAGAATAGCCACATGTCCACAGGCTTTTGAACAAGACCTGAAAACCCTGGGGGCCTCAAGGTAGCAGTCTCTTCACTGTGACCCCCAAGCTTGTTCTTGCCTTTATGGAGAGTAAGATGGGGCAAATTATTAATCCCATGGGGTCTCAGCAGAATTACAAACCAGTACAAGGAAAATAGTTGTTAATTTTACATACTACCTTCTGCTGGCCTTATGAGAATATTCAGATTATTATTTTTCCCCATAATTGCAATTTTAACATTAAATTGATGATTTTCCCACGGTCCTGTGGCCGTTTTATATGGTAATTATTGATGAAAACTTTTTTGGAAAGTGAAACAATATTAAAATTGCTTTATTGCGTTAAAAAAACTGTTTTTGTTTAGTAAAATAATGTTTTTTCACTTTTTATACTGCCGTCTTGTGGCAAATTTAAGTACTGCAGTTTGAAAATAATTAAATGATTTCTTGCTGAAATTGCAATACCTACTTTTGGCCACGAGATGGCAGCAAGAAAATAGAAAAATAATTTTCCCACGGTCTACTAGCAGCTTTGTGTGGTAATTGTTTGTATTAAAAATACATTGGACCAAGCCAAATTATTTTAATGAAGAATTAACATCTAAAAGCTGCTAGTAGACCGTGGGAAAATTATTTTTAACTTTTCTTGCTGCCATCTCGTGGCCAAAAATAGGTACTGCAGTTTGAAAACAAATGATTTCTTGCCGAAATTGCAATACCTACTTTTGGCCACGAGATGGCAGCAAGAAAAGTAAAAAATAATTTTCCCACGGTCTACTAGCAGCTTTGTGTGGTAATTGTTTGTATTAAAAATACATTGGACCAAGCCTAATTATTTTAATGAAGAATTAACATTAAAAAGCTGCTAGTAGACCGTGGGAAAATAATTTTTTACTTTTCTTGCTGCCATCTCGTGGCCAAAAATAGGTACTGCAGTTTGAAAACAAATGATTTCTTACCGAAATTGCAATACCTACTTTAGGCCACGAGATGGCAGCAAGAAAATAGAAAAATAATTTTCCCACGGTTTACTAGCAGCTTTGTGTGGTAATTGTTTGTATTAAAAATACATTGGACCAAGCCTAATTATTTTAATGAAGAATTAACATTAAAAAGCTGCTAGTAGACCGTGGGAAAATAATTTTTTACTTTTCTTGCTGCCATCTCGTGGCCAAAAATAGGTACTGCAGTTTGAAAACAAATGATTTCTTACCGAAATTGCAATACCTACTTTTGGCCACGAGATGGCAGCAAGAAAATAGAAAAATAATTTTCCCACGGTCTACTAGCAGCTTTGTGTGGTAATTGTTTGTATTAAAAATACATTGGACCAAGCCTAATTATTTTAATGAAGAATTAACATCTAAAAGCTGCTAGTAGACCGTGGGAAAATAATTTTTTACTTTTCTTGCTGCCATCTCGTGGCGAAAAGTAGGTATTGCAATTTCGGCAAGAAATCATTTGTTTTCAAACTGCAGTACCTATTTTTGGCCACGAGATGGCAGCAAGAAAAGTAAAAAATTATTTTCCCACGGTCTACTAGCAGCTTTTTAATGTTAATTCTTCATTAAAATAATTAGGCTTGGTCCAATGTATTTTTAATACAAACAATTACCACACAAAGCTGCTAGTAGACCGTGGGAAAATTATTTTTCTATTTTCTTGCTGCCATCTCGTGGCGAAAAGTAGGTATTGCAATTTCGGCAAGAAATCATTTGTTTTCAAACTGCAGTACCTATTTTTGGCCACGAGATGGCAGCAAGAAAAGTTAAAAATAATTTTCCCACGGTCTACTAGCAGCTTTTAGATGTTAATTCTTCATTAAAATAATTTGGCTTGGTCCAATGTATTTTAAATACAAACAATTACCACACAAAGCTGCTAGTAGACCGTGGGAAAATTATTTTTCTATTTTCTTGCTGCCATCTCGTGGCCAAAAGTAGGTATTGCAATTTCGGCAAGAAATCATTTGTTTTCAAACTGCAGTACCTATTTTTGGCCACGAGATGGCAGCAAGAAAATAGAAAAATTATTTTCCCACGGTCTACTAGCAGCTTTTAGATATTAATTCTTCATTAAAATAATTTGGCTTGGTCCAATGTATTTTTAATACAAACAATTACCACACAAAGCTGCTAGTAGACCGTGGGAAAATTATTTTTCTATTTTCTTGCTGCCATCTCGTGGCCAAAAGTAGGTATTGCAATTTCGGCAAAAAATCATTTAATTATTTTCAAACTGCAGTACTTAAATTTGCCACAAGACGGCAGTATAAAAAGTGAAAAACATTATTTTGCTAAACAAAAACAGTTTTTTTAACACAATAAAGCTATTTTAATATTGTTTCACTTTCCAAAAAAGTTTTCATCAATAATTACCATATAAAACGGCCACAGGACCGTGGGAAAATCATCAATTTAATGTTAAAATTGCAATTATGGGGAAAAATGATAATCTGAATATTCTCATAAGGCCAGCAGAAGGTAGTATGTAAAATTAACAACTATTTTCCTTGTACTGCTTTGTAATTCTGCTGAGACCCCATGGGATTAATAATTTGCCCCATCTTACTCTCCATAAAGGCAAGAACAAGCTTGGGGGTCACAGTGAAGAGACTGCTACCTTGAGGCCCCCAGGGTGTTCAGGTCTTGTTCAAAAGCCTGTGGACATGTGGCTATTCTGCCAATTCCGAGCACGAACCGTCAACCTTCTGATCACAGCCACAGAGTCTTAGTCTGCTGAGCTACACACTCATTATATGTATGTCACTCTTCTGACCCTTATTCTTAAGTTGTTGTAGTGTTTCCATCATATGTAAGAGGGCCTGCCCATCAGAGTAATGTACATCCTGTGACATGTATTGGCTATCAAGAGAAACTGAAACACGGTGCATTAGGCTGTCAATGAGTACTGGACTAGGGCGAAAATCTGTCTGAAAATCTATCTATTAACTGGAAGAGTACAAACTGGAGACGGATCCCCTAATACAGAGGGATTAACGTCTGTGCCACATCCAGAACCATTCAGTGTAGGAGTCTGGTGGTTCTACTGGATACTGACAAGTACCCAGCCCCTTTGTTCCCTTTGATAATCATCAGTCCTCCTCTGAATGCCTTCACCACTCTATTCCTGAATAGGTACACATTTAAATATGCTAGCAAGATCAAGGTATTGGGATAACCGTTAGGTTCGCTGTTCAGAAAGTTGCAGTGAAAACCATGATACACAGCGGCCCTTTCTGGATAAGATTACCTCCCTCTGATCTAACGGGTCAAAATCAAAGGAAGGTGCATTGCAATGTCTGACACCCAGCACACTACAGCATATAAAATACAGGTATCCATCGACTTCCGCATTTGGAACCAGGACCACTTGTTGCATATCAATTTTGGCGTATCTCAAGTTATACGAGAGGCAAGACATTAAGGACAGTATACACAGTACTGAAATAATAATGTACATATTAAACCACGGCACTTAATTAACAGATACTGCACTTACATTTCACGAAAAAAATAAAGCACAGATTGCACTAAGAAATCAAAAGATGCATGTGATAGCAAACAGTGGGAGCTGAGGAAGAAGCAGTGGTGAAATACTTTATTGTACAGTACAGTAAGTTTCTTTTTATAGAATGAAATAGCATACAGGGGCCGGCATGGTGGAGCAGTGGTTAGCACTGTTGCCTCACACCTCTGGGACCCGGGTTCGAGTCTGCGGCTGGGTTACATGTGTGCGGAGTTTGCATGTTCTCCCCATGTCGTCGTGGGGTTTCCTCCGGGTACTCCGGTTTCCCCCCACAGTCCAAAAACATGCTGAGGCGGATTGGACTTGCTAAATTGCCCATAGGTGTGCATGTGTGAGTGAATGGTGTGTGAGTGTGAGCTGCGATGGGCTGGCCCCCCCATCCAGGGTTGTTCCCTGCCTCGTGCCCATTGATTCCGGGATAGGCTCCGGACCCCCCGCGACCCAGTAGGATAAGCGGTTTGGACGATGGATGGATGGAAATAGCATACAGATTAAGCACCTGTGCTGTGCTATCTGCTTATAGTAGCTGTCCATTGTAGATACATCACTGTATGCGTATTATATTAAGAGCTAGATGAGGACAGTGGGTCATTATATGGCTTGCAGTCCTGCTCATTTTCCTGCACCCGTTACACTAAGTGATACCCCCACTAATGTCCTCTTTCATCCACTTTCGGGCATCTCTTGATCAGTGTATATTTTTTACTATGGACCTTGGACATACATGCGATTGGACACACACACAACCACACACACATACTTACACTAATTACCTAATCAACCATCTGTGCAAGCAGGTAAACATTTACCATCTATATAAGTATTGCACATTGCATAGAGAGTGTCCAATCTATATTAAAGGTGACTCGAAAGAAGTCAGACTTCAGTAAAGACTGTAAATTGGCAGCCATAACATAAGCCGTAAATAATTACCAAATGAATCATCCCCTTTCGGAAACATTTATTGATATTCTTTCATAACACACAGACATGAGTTTTTTATTCAACTGTCAGCATCCGATCCAAATGAGATTCCCATTTCCTTTCTGTGGGATTCAACAGAACACGGGCTGACCATCATTCAACATGCCAGCAACCGTACAGGACAGGACCCAGTCCAGGCCAAACCTCACGGTGCTGGTTTTGATAAAAAAAATGTAAGGAACATGCAGCTGCAGCTCACACACAAACACAGTCCACAGCATCCAGAAAAAGGTCAGGCCTTTTTCTTCTTTAGCTGACTCCGCCCAGACCGCGCCCCCTTCTGGGCGCCTCGCACTATGCCTTTGAACTGGCCCTGCAGGCCCTGCCTGTCCCCTCACACAAGCGCACACTGAAATCATGGTCCTAAGCTCTCTGTGTGGGTCACCGCGATAGTACAGCACACCGACGATTACCCTCTGACTGAATCAGAATCAGCTTTATTTGGCCAAGTATGTTCACACATATTGGGAATAGTCAGACATTTAATCAAAATAATTAAGACAAGACATAAACATACAGTTCTGTTGATATGCGACGTATATAACCTCTGCATTCACAGCACTGCTTCAGTTATCGATTGAAGAGCAAATTTCCAAAACTCACTCATTCCGATAACCTAAAGTAATAAGTCATAATCCTCTTCATACGTTGCAGTAATGAGAATGAAATCTCACTCAGTGTTTATGTAATCGAGCGATGGAATTTCGTGAAATTTCCAAAAGTCCACAGAAATCTTCTGAAAAACATTCCTGCGGACTGAGTTTTTGATATTTGCTTTTCAATTAACACAATTTTCTTTAGTCTGAGGTTTAACAGAATTCAGCCATATGCTGTTCAAAAAAAACTCCACAGAACAAAAACAGAAAGGACTTTACATCTGTCTGAAAGGAAAGTTGACACAGGCTACAGCAGTGAATAAATCAATCAATGTATTAAAGTTAGGCATTAAGTAACTGGAGGTAGTATATACATAAGATAATGACATGCCTTTTCTGTACTGACCATATTAAGGACGCTGTAACACTGCCCACCACATACCTGCTTCATTTATTGTTTTATACTTGCAGCTGCTTATTCAGACAGCTCGTCTACCTGTCTGTCCATGTTGCCGATTTTTCCCTTTTTCTTTATGTCTGGCAGTTTACCATCTAATAGACATTTTTTTTCTTTTTATGCACTTTGAGGTGTGTCTAGGTCAGATACGACCAAAATATTTTTCTTATTTCAGAAGTGGAAAAAAAATATTGCTCTCAGATTCTGTTCAATTGTAGCTTTTTAAAATAATGTACCTTGATTTGTGTTTGTTTAAAATGCCATTACCTGCTGCTTACTGGGCCGCTGAAAATGTCTGGCCCAGCTAAATTTCTTGGTTTGAAAATCTGGCCCAACTACTTTCCAGACCTGGACTAGCCCTACTGAATCATACACTAATGTTATTCTGTTGTGTGAGCTGTTGTGATAGGGAGATTTGCAGGATGCTGCACGACGGGTGGTGTCCCTGCTGCAGAATGCCCTGTCTGAACCAGCACCTAGAGACAGTGAGGGTTGTTGTTATCACCTTAATATTGTATATACGCAATCTGTTATTTCTTAACTAATTTAATTGTAATGTATTCTTCTGATATGTTGTGCACAGCTAACAAAAAAATTGAAAAATGCAAAACCAGTGCGCGACTTTTGGCACTAATTTAACGCCATAATCTCAGCCATGGGTTTCCAAGGGGGCATGTAATTTTAGAATCACCTCTGCAATTGCATTTTGTGGTGTCCCCATCCATGCAATTCACTAATTGGGGAGAGGTGGTGGCTATGTCCCCCTCGGTAGGTTTGATACAGCGTTAGTAATCTTCTTTTAATTATTAATAGAGACAATATTGAGGTGCTTAATTATAAAAGCCTTTTCATGTTGGAAGTAGCAAGAGACTGTACCTGGAAATGTGAAATCAGCTTAATCATATTCATATTCAAGATCGCTCACACAGAACTATCAACACAGAACACAGAAAGATCACTCACATATAAGGATCGCTCACATATAAGGATCGCTCACATATAGCTCAGAAAACGGCCAATCGAAGTGAAGACATGGGTGGTTGCTCAGACATAAGCAAAGTGAAAAGTGAGAAATGACAGTCAGCAGACTTTAATTGGCTTTAATTAGCTTGTATTCTCTTTCTGTTGAACTCCATAAGAAATAGGCGGAGAGGAACAAAAACTGCTCATGTGTACTTTCATATGACCAATAGAGGGCAGCAGCAACTAGGTTGATATGGGGGAAGCAGGTCTTAATGTGTCTCACCTTTCAATTTAGACAGGGTGTTGCAGCACTGTGATATGGGCAAGCTTCCCAGGGTTCAACAGCCTTCGGGGGAATTAAATTGGCAGGCGGGTGGAATAATCCAGCCAGCCCAAGTGTGACGTTTTACCCATACCAAAATCCCCCACCCTCCCCGTGACCCAGCCACCGCTCAGCCATGAAAATACAGCACAAGCCTGGGGATAAGCAGGTGACAGCTCACGCCATCCATTAGGCGAATGAGGCTCTCAAAGGCATTAGAGCATTGTCCCAATGCAGATTTCAGAATAAAAGCACCTTCCGCCACTCTTTCCACCCCTGCTCCTCGCCCTCGGTATCCATTGCACAGCTTTTTACTTGCCCAGCACACGCCCGACAGAGCTGAAAGAATTGAAATGCTCCGAAATTAATCTCCTTCAGTCAGATTTACTACCTGCAGATCTCTTTTAATCATCCCTAATTCATAAAAGTACCCGACATAAATTCACAAAATTAATTCATAAGAATAAATTCATAAAACGTCCCACATACAATAATAAGGTTTATCACTTGTTAATTTGCATAGCTACCGCAAATTATGGGTGCATATAGAAAGCTTAGACCTAAGGTGAGAACTTACTCAAAATAACTTTATTCTCATTATGATTGTTATTTAAATATTTTTTTTTTTTACATATTCAGATATAAAGTTGCTGCTTCTGCTCCGGAGTAACATCAGATGAATTTAAACACCCCTTTTCTCTCCTATTCTGACTTTCCTACAATGGCTCCCGGTAAGGATAGATTTTAAGATTCTTTAATTTACTTAAGAATCTTGACAATCAGGCACCCCTTATATCTGGGATCTTTTGACCCCAAATGGGTCACTCCTGTCTTCTGATCAGAGTCTTCTTGATTTTGCTGTGGAACAGCCTGCCCAGGGACCACAGACCAGCCAGCAGCATCTGAACGGCATCTGAAAACCTTCATGTACAGACAGGCTTTTTACTGATGTTTGAATATCTTAGTTTTATTTCCTCTGAAGCATTTTATGATACTTGCTCATGAAAGGTGCTATATGAATAAACTACTTACTTACTAAACTACTTGCATAAGCTGCTAGTTTATCATACTTTATCCGCATTCGTTAATTCGTTGACACCACACTGCAGGCTAAAGTGTGTTAAGCAGCAGCACCAAGGGCCAGGAATCCAGGTCTTTTTTGAATAAATCACAGAAGGAGGTGAAGGGACAGAGGAAAGGTGTTGATCTTTAATAATCAGATGAAAATTTGTAAAACGACCTCCTCACAGGTTAACTACGGTGTCTGGCCTAATAGAAAAAGCAAAGGACTAATTTCACAGAAGCACTAGGGCCAAAACCTGCACATCATAAACATCTCAACGGGACGGGCAGCTGCTCCTCAGATGGTCGCACTGCCTTTGAGAATTACACTCCGCACATAAAATGCTCTGCTGTCTCGCATATATCCTCTCCGACCAAAACAATAAGTGCACTCAGTGGCCTCATGCTTGCTATTGTAAACGGTCTGACCCTCAAAACAGTCAATCACTTGGCTGCAGGTGAGTATATACAACCTACAAGATCAGTTCAAGTGGTGCACTTACTGAGTGGCAGGGGGAGATTCTAGGATTTGACCCATGGGGTGCTCAGCCCTCAGTAAGGTTGCCGCCACTTTCAATCTGAAGAATATAGGATGCCATTTTTTTCAGGGGGGGCTGAAACATAAAATTGGATGGCTGAAGCCCCCTAAAGAGGGTGCAGAATCTCCTATGCTGTGCATCTAAGAATGACAATGGCCAAGACAATGGATCTACACTATATGAACAAAAATATTGGGACACACTCCAGTCGTAGAATTCAGGTGTTTCTTTCATACCCATTGTCACAGGTGTATAAAATCAAGCACCTAGCCATGCAGTCAGGTTTGTTCTGAAGAGCTCAGTGAATTCAAGCGAGGTGCTCTCATAGGATGCCACCTTCGCAATAAGCCAGTTGGGTGAAATTTCTCCCCTGCTAGATATTCCATGGTCAACTGTAAGTGATATTTTTACAAAGTGGAAGTGTTTAGGAACAACAGAAACTCAGCCATGCCAGGAGAACGTTACCTGCCTGACTGGATTGTGCCAACTGTAAAGTTTGGTGGAGGAGGGATAATGGTATGGGGTTATTTTTTAGGGACTGGGTCTCTGAGTTCTGGTGAGGGGATCTCTTATTGCTTCAGCATATCAAGACATTTTGGACAATCCTCTGCTTCTACCTTTGTAGGGACAGTTTGGGGAAGGATCTTTTCTGTTCCTGCATGACTGTGCCCCAGTGCACAAAGCAAGGTCCATAAAGATATGGCTGGATTAATCTGTTGTGGATGAACTTGACTGGCCCACACAGAACCCTCACCTCAACTCCACCGAACACTTCTAGGATGAACTAGAACAGAGATTGCGAGCATCAGAGCTTAACCTCACAAATACACTTCTGGACGAATGGGGAAAAATTCCCACAGATAGTCTCCAAAATCTTGTGGAAAGCCTTCCCAGAAGAGTGGCAGCTGTTATAGCTGGAATTGGCGGACAAACTCCATATAGCTGCCTATGGATTTAGAATGGGATGTCATAAAGGTTCCTGTAGGTATAATGGCCAGGTGTCCCAATATTTTCGTCCATATAGCGTAAATGAATTTGAACATGGTATGAATGTTGGAGCCATATGTGTTGATTCATCTCCCAAACAGATATCATGCTGCGATTTGCATGCTGAGCTGTGTCTAGAATTTACAGAGAATGGGAAGATAAATAAAAAGCGCGCAGTCAGTGGTATTTCTGTAGCCAAAACAGCTTGTTAACGAGTGAAATCAGAGGAGATTCATTAGAGGTCGCAAGTGCAATAATAACAGCTGAGCAGATCAGAGGTGAACAGAATAATGTCGCCAAACGCAGAAGTTGTGTCCCCATAAAGCAATTCTGGGTGCAACGGTGGGTCCTTTCTGGTATAACCCAGGTGTATCTAATAAAGTTCCCAGTGAGAGTTTAACTATCCTTGGTTCAAGTATGAAAAAAAAATGGAAAAAATACTAAAATTCCAGAACAATGTGTTTGGCTGGTGTGTGCAGATACACGGACTAAACCTGCAATGTCTATCAGGGCCGTCCAGCAAACATTGCAGGAGTACAGAGCTGCGCACAGAGAGCATCAGGGACAGTCCCACGAAGATCTCGCAGGTCTTCAGAGACACAAATAGGCCACTGCGGTGTCAGAACATTCTTCAGTAACACTGCGCTCCACTGCCTCAGTGACAGTTGCTGATCTTGGAGTGACACAGGATTCTTGTGTGTGGCGAGGAAATGATGAAGAAGTCAGGTTTCATCTCGCATAGATCTTTCCAGGTTTTGTATTCAGATTCTGAGGCGTTTTTTAACAGCCTTCACATGATCCGGGTCCTAGAGGTTTGTCACATTTTCTAACGCTATTTGGTACAGACCTCTCTTCATGCAGTGCCTACTGTATGTCATTTATCCGTAAACGTGGCTGTGAATCGGCTTCTCTCTTCCTTATTCATCACTTTCTTTGAGTTGGTCCCATAGCCAGCTATGGCCATGTGGCCTCTTGCTTTGTTTTGACAAAGCGATGCAATTATTCTGACTCCTGTTTTTACAGTGAAGTATGGAGATCATTATATTTTTCCTTGAGTTTCATTCCAGCATTGTTTGAATTTACAATATGCATAGAACTCCAGTGATTATTTAATAATCTGTGCCGTGCCCGTTCTCCTTTTCTATTCTTGTGCTCTGGTACTGGAAGGGGGACAAATTGTATGTGACTATGGGCTGCTGTATTTATCTTTGAGGCACAAATTGGACTAGTGGTTCTGGGTGTAAACAATGGCTGGGTTCCCTGGATCATAATGAAAGGCTGCGTTGAGTAAATTTTGCAGACGACTGAGGATTTAACATTGGGAATTAAACATGGGAAGGCATCTCTCAATCCAGCGTGATGGAGCTTGAGAGGTGCTGCAGAGAGGAAAGAAGACAAAACTGCCCGATGATAGGTGTCCGAGCTCGTGGCATTATATTCAAAAAGACTTGAGGCTGTAACTGCGGCCAAAGGTGCATCAACAAAGTATTGAGCAAAGGCTGTGAATGTACATGCGATTTTGCAGTTTTTTATTTGTAATAAATTTGCGTAAATCTCAAGTACACTGTTTTTTCACGTTGTCATTATAGGGTGTTGTGTGTAGAATTTGGAGGAGAAAAATTAATTGAATCCATTTTGGAATAATGCTGTAACATAAAATGTGGAAAAAACTGATGTGCTGTAAATACCTTCTGCATGCGGCGTAGGTTCTGTACTGTTGTGAATTAAGTGTATGAAAAAAAGTCCATGATTATATTAGTTGATAATCATACTAGCTGTCATTTACGTTGTTATGCTTTCTCACTTTCCTGAGAAAAATCTCCTATTCTGAGATTGTATCTTCCTTTTGGCGAGTTTAAGTATGCAAATTTCTCGATGTGTTAAATTTGCATGTTGGCGTGTTTGCTAATTCATTCTGCGTCTCGTCTTTTTCGCTGACCGGTTTGCTCGGTCAGAATTTTACAGATTAATGTTAAACTCAAAACGTTTCAGTCTGGCAAATGATAATAGCTGTTTTATTCTGCCTGTGTTTAACAGATGTCACATCTAACGTGACGCCCTCTGCAGCACCGACAGATGGTGCCCTTATCTTAAGACCAGGATGAAAATCCCCAAATTAGATGTTCCACTGCCCTCGTGCTGTAGGTTTGTTTGGCCCGAGGGCTATAGGCTCATTCGCATTTTTCTTATGAACATTCCACCACTTTTAAAAACTATTCCTGGACCAAGATCTAAAGCATACTGGTAACACTGGAAGATCAAAACAATCTGGGAGATGGTGTGGGGCTCTCGCCGTAAGTCTCATTCCAGTGAAAGTTTTCATGACCCCAGACCTGGGCGCTTGTCAGTTCAATGACACGTACCTCCAAAAATTCAGTCCAAATTTTATGCAATCTTAAATATTGAACGATGGTTCCATCAGAATGAAATAAAATCCATGCCCATACTCATCTCCTGCGTTTTTTTGTTGTTGTTGTTGCATGTTTTGCATATTTTTCAAAGTATGTTTAGAAGTCTAGCAATGCTTCGCATGCACGGCCAATGTGCTTGACGCTAACTACCAGGTCGCCATCTGCTGGTAAAAATGACGAGGCCCGTATTTCACCAGACACGAGTCGTCACAGAATGAGTGACTTCCAAAAACAATTGGCATTCAGGAACGCATGCTAACAGAAGTGGAATCTGCCAAGTTACTCTTTTATTTAATGCTCTTGCTTTTTTTGTTGTGCCCTAAAGCAAAAACAGCTGACTGTGCAATTATAGTCGCAGACTTCTAAGATGGGTAATACAAAGCTCCCCACTGTCAGCTAAAGGCTTTGAGAGTCATCGCACAGTCTTTGATGTAAACTGTGCGACGAGTGAAGAGACTTTATTCAGTGTAATGTCTCCATGCTTAACTTCTGTCACGTTTAAGTTCTCCGGTACAGCCTGGTTCTTAATACCTGTGATATATTGTCATGCAGATCATTTTTCATCTTAATTATTCCCATCACCGTGCCTTGCTGGAAAGTCAGAATCTCCGCCAAAAAAAAAAAAAAAAAAATCAGTGAGTCACCAATGTGTTGACGTTCGTTGACTCAAAGGACCTGGGACCGTTTGCCATGGCGAGAGAGATAAGAGCGACATCGGTCACAACCCCATTAAGACAGGTTTTTGGCTCTGGGGTCTTTGTCCTTCATCCAAAAGTGCCTTTGCGCACCGTTTGTGCATTAAGCAGGAGTCCTGAGCAGGCAGATAGTGGGATCTTTTAAAACGTGACACTGGCAATGCTACGGTTTTTCCATTTAAAGCTTACTGCCGTTTCATAGTGTTTCCCTTTAATTTCCCCTATCGAAGCTTGTTAAATTGCATTTGCTTTATGTTCATCTCCTGAATAAGCCAGAGAGCCCGTTATGTATAGAGCTGGCCGTCTGGCACGTTTTGGAACACCGAAACGTTAAATAAATCCCGTGATGTTTCACGGATCATTTCCCTTTTGCTGTAAGCTGTAACACAAAGTTTACACAGCTCCAGCTTCTCCATACGCACAACAAGAAAAAAAGAAACAGCTTTCATACACTTATTTCGTGCTGATTAAAGAGTAGAGAAATTAACTTCTTTACGTTCTGTCCGACAATGAAGGCTGCAAAGTAACCACGCATTTGTGGATTTAAGAGATGCCCTCTTAGTGCCATTTGGCGTTTTCATCACTTTCGCTTGCCTCCTGACATTCTCGCAGTGCTGCTGCAGCTGCATGGTGTTGCTGAGCCGTAGCAGTGTCCTAGTTTCCAGTGGACAGCTTAATCTGTCAGCCGGGTAACGTTAACCCTTTCGACCAACTGGAGTCTGTGAAATAATGTTTCCCTTTTCAATTTTTCCACCTCGATTATTTTCTTTCCATTTCATTCTCTTTTGATCACAAAAAAGAAATAAGATTTTCCCTAGTAAAAAAAAAACTCAACAATGTATCAATTTATCAGAAAGTCATGACGTAATCGTTCGAGTCTAATTTGTTATGAACACAAGGTAAGTACTCAGGTTTGTGATTTGCTGTGATACTGCTGCAATTATTATTATTATTATACATTAGGCTTTAGAGGTAAGAGAACCGCTCAAGGAAAACAGAAAAAGATGTCATTCGGGGGTTATACAGTGTCCTGTCTCCCACAAAATATCATACCCTTTGGGGAGCATCTGTACACAGGTTGCGTTTTGATGTTTGGAACACGAAGGATCGTTTTCCCCTTTGTGGTTGTGTCATGTGGAGTTCTGAAGGTCTGAATCACCGCAGCCTGTTTGTCTGGCTGAAAGTTTTATGTTTTTGCGACATCGTCTTACTTTCCAGATAAAACCGTTACCCGCGGGAAGCCCTGTTCCATTCTCCAAATAAAACATGCGCCAATGTCAACGCTGACCTTCTGTGCCAAGCTGAAGACTTGCTTCTAGGTGAAGGCAAAGACCTTCTTCTACATCAAGCCAAGGACAGCCTTCAAAGTCGCCGTGAAGTTATGGCAAGGTGACTGCTCTCTTGCAGGTCAAAGTGAAGACATTTTTATACTTTAAGGTGAATATACTCTGAAGATGAAGGCAATTGGAAACATAAACATTGCCATAAAGACATCTAGATGAATATAAATATATTATATATGAATACTAGTTTTCATACATCATACAGCCCACTTTTCCAACCTGACTGTTTAATGGGGGAGGGATTTCTGCTTGCTACTGAAATACTGCAACCAGCAGAGAGATCATCTTCACCGCAAACGCTCCCCCAAATATTCTAGCATTCATTCGTTTGTTTAGATGTGTGCGATTTCAGCTTCCAACTTGGCAATTTGTGGTCTTGAAAAATTTTGCCGGTCTGTGGAAACTGTTGATGCTCGTCAGAATTCAGATTTCTTGTGTTTAATCCATGAGAGGTCCAACCTTTTACGTCCTGTGTATTTAAAATGAACGATTGTGGGAACGCTCTCGTCAAATTTTACATTTTTCCTAATTCGATTTATTTTGTATTAATTGCATTTTGCTGCTAGGTTGCATGGAATGCAGTTATTTTGCAACTAGGCTGTATGGAAAGCATTATGATTTCCAGTGTTAGAATTTACTAAATAAATCTTTCAGTGCCCCAGTAAATATGCAAACTGTCTGCGTTTTCCATTGCCTTGATGCTGAAGAGAGGTGGAAACTAGTATAGTTAAAAAAAAAATTAAGACATTGCATGTATCCCATTTGCAGATGGTTCTCCAACAAAAGGGGACATGGGATGAGTTTCACCACGTTCCCTTGGATTTCTAGTATGTATCAGATCACCTGGATGTCTTATTGCCTCTTCATGAGGTCCTACGACTCCTCAAGGCCCCGGGATTATTTTGAATCTGTGTTTGCGGCTGCAGGTGTCAGCCTGGAGACTCGGGGACACCAGATGGTATCACAGAGGACGTCCTGTGGGAGCCTTTTTCTTACAAGAAGGAAGAAACACGTGTTTTTCATAAACCCTCAGCTGTTTTGGGTTTTGTATTAGCGTCTGATTTAAAATAGACTCCGAAGCCTCTGATGTGCCGTAACAGTGCAATGCGCAGGAACTCTCTTTTTGAGTCCCTCAAGCAGGAACCGGAAGTTCCCCCTCCATCAGCATGCAGTCACAGTCTTGGCCCACGCTTTGCCACGTTGGAGCACTCGAGTCCTTTTAGTGGAGCCCTGTGAGCTGTTTCTTAGCTGCTATGAATGTCTTTTGAAAAATACGCCCAAACCAGGTCTGCCAATGAAAGACGGCCTGGATTATATTATAAGGTCAGTTGGACTGACAGTGTCTGTTGCTGTGCTGCTACCATGCAGGCTTATAATGGTGCTAAAATACTAGAACTATCTGAAAGCTTGAATGATGTCTCATCCAGACAGCAGGTAGGGTAGTGCAGGGATACTGGGCTTTTATGTTCCTGAAGATACCCAGCAAATTGGCCCTGTGGAGAGGTCTTTAAATTTGATGGCTTCAGGTAGATACAAAGCTAATGGCTAGAAATATGGCATTTTAAGGAGTGAAAGGCAGTACTAAGCAAGTGGATGATATAATAAAATGCCACAGTATCACCCTCGTAGGGCAGTTTCTGGGTGAGTTTTACTTTGCAGTGGTAAGTTCCATCCATCTGTAACCGCGGGGATCCAGAGCCGATCCCAGAGGCTACGGGAGCAGGGCAGGGAGCAACTCAGGATGGGGCGCCAACCCATCGCAGGGCACAGCCACACAGGCAGTTTGGTAACTCCAATTAACCTCAGCATGTCTTTTGACTGCGGGGGGAAAAACCCGAGGACTCAGAGGAAACCGCACAACAACACGCAAACTCCGCTTACATGGAACCACATCAAAGACTCAAATCCTGGTCCCAGAGGCAGGCGGCGACAGTGCTAACCACTGCATCACTGCTGCAGTGGTAAGTTGACTTTCAACATTGTAACTGTTAATAGGGACATTTTTATTACATGGAGGCTTTTCCTCCCTACAATAAACGTCTTGATATCTGAGTAACATGTTAAATTCCTTAATAAATGGATATAATATTAGCTTTTCTTTTGCTATGAAATCCCAAACAAAGGGACCTCAATTTCACGGCCAGTTGGGTTGCCGGGTTGCCATGTCCTCTGGGTGATAGCTGCTGATTTCCGCAACACAAAACTGGCAATTGATCATAAATTACCATAAAATAAACAAATTATAAGCTCAAGCCAAACCATAAACCATAAATGATAAAGGCAGCACCAGGTGCTATCTGAGAATGCTAGAAGCAACAGTTTCCAGTTTCCAGTTCTATTGCCACATGTGTACTGAGGAAGACAGTGGAATTCCTGTGCCACAGGTGCACTGGAGGACTTGACAAGAGAGTGCATCACAAAAGACACAGTAGTATAGGAACTGGAACAATAAATATGCAATAAACAGGGATGGGAACAAGTCACACCTTGGCGAGTCAAAGTCAAGTCTCGAGTCAAAACATTGCAAGTCCGAGTCAAGTCCCCAGTCACGTGCCATTGAGTCCAAGTCTTTCCATCATTTTTGCTGTTGAGTCATCAAATTTGGGACTCAAGTCCAAGTCAAGTTGTGAGTTATGTAACTTCGGTCCTTACCTATGTCCGTTTTTTTTTCAACCTTTAGTGATTAAAACCTGCTGCAGAGTAAGTTGTAGATGAACATCCTTGATAGGCACAAGTACGTTGAAAAAAGAGTCTCCACTCTGTCCTCACACAGTTTTTGCGTCCTACAGTTTTTACGTCTGTATATATGCAGGAAGTTGTCCATATTTCCAACAAACTGTCTCGGGGAGACCTTGCATTCAGCCAAATGAAAGCGCAAACAACGGAGATTATAGAATGAAATTATAAAATTTGCATTATGGTATCCAGAGGGGGGACTATAACCTCAAGTCTTATTGAGTCATAAGGTCCAAGTCATTTGCCAGGTCATTTGCCCTCAAATCCATTTGAGTCCAAGTCTTTCCATCAGTTTTGCAGAGTCGAGTCACTCGAGTTGCGAGTCAGTGACTCGAGTCTCCACCTCTGGCAATAAATAAGTGCCTCATCGGGGAAGGATGTACAGATACGCACTGAGGTAGACAGTTCAAATGAAGTGCAGAAAAGTGGAATATCCACAATAGCGCGTGATACAATGCGGCTGGGACCGACGCAGATCATTAGGTATTAAGCAGCCCGAATGGCTCGGGGAAAGAAGCTGCTAGTACTGCATGCTGATGGGGGCCATTTAATAACATCCCTTTGATATTTTATACTGCAATATTAATTTTCCTTTTTAGAAGTTCAAAGCAGTGGCACTAATTAAATGTTCTAACATCTTAGCGATTGAATGAAAATAAGCTAGAAACTACTGTGCAAAGGAACATTGGGTTTTATTTGTGTTTTGTTATTCATTTTGACTCATTTATCTGACACTTTCGTAGTCATAGGGATTTGAATCCACAACTTTTATGTCATTAGCACTCTGTTCTATTGACTGAGGGACCACATATAAATCTCAGTGAATCACATCGGTGGCACTACTGCAGTCATGTGACTCACTATCCTATTAAAGCTGTTTGCTGGTGCGTAGCTCTGTGAAGCTCCTGACGAAAATTCCCTATGAAAACTTTCTTGAAACAAAAAAAAAAAAAGTTAAATAATCTAGATATTCGCTTGGCAGACATTCTAGGGTGGGGCCAGGTCAGGTGGCAAGCTGACTCATTCACTTTGCCTGTGCTTGATTACGAATTGCACAGTCAACACCCCGGCCTTGCCCTTTCCAAGACACAAAGCCTCTCTTTCCTGCATGTTTTCCTTGCTCTAAAGCCGAAACAGCATCCCCTCCTTTACATATTTAGCAGATGTGCACTGTACATTTTTGAGAAGGAAGGGTCAGACAATCGCTAAAGCAATTGGGTGTTCAGGGTCTTGCTCAAGGGCCAAATAGCGCTATCAATCTGTCAACTCTTGGACTTGAACCAATAACCTTCCAATCACAGGCACAGCAACCTAGCTCACTGAGCCAGACACCAATCCTCAACTGCTTTGTGAAACCAATTTTGAGTCCGTACCTGAATAACAATCTCCATTCTATTCTCCCATGCCTGTGTCGCATGATTCTGGGCTGGTCTGCGGTCTGGGCTGATGAAGATCTTAAAACTGCACCCAGAAGGTCAGCTGACCTCTGGGTTTTGTGTTGTGTGAGTCTGTGCTGCGTGGAGCAAGTTGCCCATGAGGGAAGCCATGTTGTTTTATAAGGGCTGGAACATGTTTCATCGGTTGTTGAAAAATTTCTGGAAAGTAACATTTGGCAGTAAATCGAGCTGTGAAGTTTACAGACTTTTTTTTCCGCGGCACGTTAAAAGACAAAACTAAACTGATAAAGAAGTTTCCCAGTTGGGAAGCCGGGATTTCATTCAATCCATTAGCCTAAAAAAATGTATTTTCGGTCGAAGACAGCTCCTGGAATCACAAACTGACCTGGACTGATGTGAAGTTGATGTGTCTGATGGACTACTGCTGTTTGGGCTGGTAAGCATTCCCTAAACATGACACTTCAGGATATATTGACCCAGTTACCTTTATAGAAGCAGATGTCATGTCCTGGTCTGGCCTACATGGGACGTGTCTCTGCTCTCCTTACCGTGAAAAGCCTTATGGTCCCAAGCTGAAACCTGTGGAATCCTCCCTGTCCATTGGAGACTTTTACGGCTTGGAGGAATGACCTCAGGGTGATCTGGAACAGATGTAGGGGTTACGTCCGGCAGCACGCAGCGGCCTTCTGGACAGTAACCCAACGACCTCGGATGCAGTTTAACTGAGCTGCAGCGTCAGCTGTGCTCACTCTATGTCAGATTTTAAGCTGATGTTCGATGCTTGTGCCTTAACTACTGTGGGGTAGGTAGTAACATGGGCTTCAATGAGATGTGTCACATGATCTGAAAATCCATCCATCTTCTAACTACTTGCAGCGGTACACCCTGGGTGGGGTACCAGTCTTCACACGGCACACACACGATGAACATGTGCTTTCCTGTTGCGGTCCAAAGGCATGCAGCTAAGCTGTTAGGTGTATCTAAATTCGGTTGCAATAGCCAGGCATGCATGTGTCACTAATGTTAATGTGAAGCAGCTGGATGAATCTCTCAATCAAGGAAACAAACCAAGGAAACAGAGACAACATGGATGAGGTGGTCACCCTAGTCTGGGGGGGGGGTCCTGCACTTTGTAGGGGCCCTAACTTCTACTTTTTTAGGGACCCAAGATGACAGGAAGAATTTCTAGCTCGGATTCTGTGCTTCCTGGTTAGACCCCAAGCCTTCATGTTTGGTGCTGGGAAGACCACAGATATTATAAAATGTACCTAAAAGTAATCTTCTCTGACGTAGCACAGATATCAGCATTTTCATATTTGAGTTGCCTGTTATATTACTGTTTTCTGTTCTTTAAGAAATGACCCCAGATATACACGAACAATAGGGGAAAAGTTTGCTACTTGTCCAGATTATTTCCTGCTGCGGAACGATGCGATGGAAATGGGAGCGTATCCAGAATTAATGGTACCTTTTGCACATGCATTAATCTTTACTTTATGAATGCATTTCCATATGGAGATTTGAAAAGACCTGTTGCAGAGAGAGTGAGAGAGAGAGAGAGAGAGAGAGAGAAAAGGGAAAAGTGAAGCAGCTAGAGATTTGGCTGGGAAGACGGGCCTCTCTCTCTCTCTCTCTCTCCGTCTCTCCCTCCTCCCTCCTTCCGCCGCTCTCTGCCCTGCTCCAGTCCCTCTCCTCTGCTGTCCCAGGCGCTCACTCCCACTCACATCTGGAAGGCATCGGGGCAGACGGTGAAGCTTCAGCTCTCCTTCCATTTCTGTTAGGGGACCTTTTCTGGTGGGACCGCGAGTCGTCTCCCTCGGTCGCTGACCTCGCCTAGAGACGGTAAAGAAAAGTCGACGCGTGCCACCACATTTTAGGGTCGAATCCCACGGGCCACTCTGACGTCATGTGACGGTTCTTGAGCTCTGTTTGGAGGCAACAGCCTGAGAGAGACAGAGCTGTGGAGATGCCCCTGTCTGATTGCGCTCGCTGAGGCTTTTGGACGCCTGTATGGAGCTGGAATTTGAGAGCTTTATTTTGTAGAGTGCCGTGTGTAAACGACTAGTCACAGTTTTGTCATAAGAAATTACTGGCCATTGGGATGGTTGTTGGACACACAGCCTGAGGCTTTCGGATCCCTGAGAGAATGTTTTGGAGGCGTTAATAGCCATAAAAACTGTTGCCTCTTTGGAAACCGTCCATCACCGTCTGGAGGAGATGACAGGGTAGACATTTCATGGCTCTCCGGGAAAATGCTGCAATCTGCTGGTAACAAAATAAGAAGGACTGTTTTGGACGAAATTCAGAGGTGTATGTAGAATATTAGGCTCTGCGTGTAACTAAACATTGAGGACGATGTGCAAGAAGGTAGAAACCTAGTATGCAACAGGTTGTTGAGCTTAGCTTGGAAAAACGCAGAGCTCTGCATCTAACACTGAGCTCTTGAAACAAAAAACTTCCTACAGAATTTTCATGTTTTCACAAATAACACAAAAAATGATGTCTTCTTATTGCATCATACAAAAGGTTTTCAATAAACAAAGTAAACTTTTCTTTTCAATATAAGACTGAGAGTCAATCGACCTGCAAATATGAATATTGAATTGTTTGCATGTAATACCACTAATACATAAATGAAACACACATTGTAGAAGTGTGAACTGATATGTACTATTTTTGCAGCAGGGTATTGGTTAACTAGCAGTATTTAAAGTGACTTAATCATCATCCACCTGTTTTTCAGCCATCAGAAAGACATTATACTATTGCATAAAGAAATATTTCATTTCACTAAAATGCCAATTATTAAAGTGCATGTATGAATGTATAATGTATTAATTAAAATGACAGTAGCTAGACAGTTGTGATATATCTGTTAGTAGGCAACAGACTAGGTTCCATGTAGGCCAGGAGAAGAACTATTGAGACCACACTGTGTTCTAAGGGTGATACTACATGTTTTATATGGTAAAGTTTAGTTTAAAACACTGATGTGGACTGATTGGATGGTTTCATAGGAATATCTGATGTGGAAAAGAACTTTATAGTAGCATGATGTCTTTATGTATTTAGTCCAACCAGGCCAAACAGAAACTGAGATTTTAAAAAAACAAAATGTTCCTTGGTGAATGACCCAGTTGGTAAGTAATGAAAAGTAATGGAAAAAGAAATTATGCTACTCTTTTGCTGAAGAGAACGTCCAAGGTTTTCCTGAGCCCACAACAAATGATGTAGCTGTAAAACCTTTCTTGAGTCTTTACTGGATCCATTACCAGTGCCTTGCTCTCCTTCTCCTTCAGAGCTCTGTGTGGTGCAGTAAGCATCCCGCTCATCACTCCGGCCCATCAGACCTCTGTGGTGCAGTAAGCATCCCGCTCAGCACTCCGGCCCATCAGACCTCTGTGGTGCAGTAATAATCCCGCTCAGCGCTTTGGCCCTTCAGAGCTCTGTGTGGTGCAGTAATAATCCCGTTCAGCGCTGTCGGCCTGGATAGGGAGGTTAAAGGCACTGGGGATAGAGCCTCCTGTCATTTGGGCACCTGGACGGCCAGTGAGCATGGCGGGACACCAGGGGCTCCTGAGGGCTCTCTGCATTCTCATGCTGGGCCTGGCGTTAGTGTCCAGTGAAGTGGAGATGGAGGAGGAGGAGGAGGAGGAGGAGGAGGAGGATGAAGAGGAAGATGAAGTGGAAGTTACACAGCCCATTCGCGTCGCAAAGCCCCGGAGGGTTTACTGTCCGCAGGACTGCAGCTGCATGGTGGATGGCGTGGTGGACTGTGCAGGAGTGGACCTGAAGGAGTTCCCCACTCAGCTGTCTGAGGACACGCGTCAGCTCTCCCTACAGGTCAGCCGGCCACAAGAGGGCGCTCATGAGACCTCCCACTGGACACGCTTAGTGTGGCGCTTCTCATGGCTGTCCCCTTGCGTTCCAGAACAACCAAATCGAAGTGGTGACTGTGGAGGATCTTTCGGGGCTGCACCAGCTGGAGACGCTAAACCTGCAGAACAACCGGCTGACGTCACATGGTAAATATCAGACAGAGGTGTGCTGGGAGGAGCTGGTAAGGGGCACTGCCAAAGGAAACTGAAATACAGTCACATGACCTGGAAAGTAGCGTGAAACTCACTCAGACAGTAACATAAACAGATTATATCAGAAAATTTGTTTATAAGTGCTAACTGCTTAGACACTTAACAAGACTAAACATTTACTCCATCTTGTTATTTTACAGTTAAAAATCTAGTGCCATCATTTAATGAAATAACTGATTGCCCAATGTCTGGGGATTCTGTAGGTATGATATTTTGAATTCCCACACTGTAAGTAGACCACAGTTATCTCAGTTTCGAGTTTCTCTGGTTCATTTGGTTCACCATGAAAAAAACAATCATTCTGATCCCTTTTTTGTGCATTATAATAACAACTGAAAGTAATGATATTCTATCACACAGTAAGAACAATATTTATTACATTGCTGACAAGCAGTATCTTCTGTTTAATCAGATAGTCTTTTTTTCTAACAGTTTAAATAAATTCCTATATCTGATCTGTGAAGGTCTCTTACATCCAAACACCGTGAGCTGGTTCAGTAGTGCGAGTTTGTGGGGTTTGTGGGGAACAGAGAGCCTCATAGTTGATTTAGAACTGGGACCAGGTGCAGTGTCTGGTTCACATTTGTAAACTGGGATTTGGAGTCGAATTGGGACAGTAGTGGTTTTGTTGTGTGTGTATGTGTGTGTGTGCGTGCAAGTCGTAAATACTGTAGCACTGAGTTGTTAAATTTTTTTGTGAATTTTGCAAGTTATATTTTGAAAATATTTTCACCTTGTTGGCTGCCAAACCACTTTTGACCCAGTTTCACAAATCATTAGGCTGCAATGACTGGACCACAGGCAGAGTCTCTCGTGTTCATGTAAATATGTGAAGGCACTGACCTGTGTTGTGTATCTTGGATGATCCTTGAATTACTACATAACAGACTTCCTGTCTAGCTCCTATTTAGATGTCATTCCATGTGTGTTCTACATGAAAACCATTCAAGTGAAACAGACTTTTTATTTTGTGTCGGATACAGGTCTTGAAGATGAGGGATTTGAGGTGATGGAACATTTAAGTTACCTGTACCTGGCCAATAATAAGGTGAGCAATATCAGCCCCCAGTGACCATTGGGACCCTGAGCAGTGACTCTGAACAGTGACCAGCACACTCTGAGACACTCTGAACAGTGACCAGCACACTCTGACACACTCTGAGACACTCTGAACAGTGACCAGCAGACTATGACACACTGTGGCATTTGACCAGGACACTCTGAACTCTTATAAAAGAGTATACTTTTGTTCCATATAAAAGCCTAACTTTATCTTTAATTCTTGCAATTAAAAAAAATATTTATTTAAAAATACTGTAATCAGTAATTCTGCTGTTTTACACTTGAAAGCGATTTGTCGATTTCTTCTAGATACTGCATGTCCTACTAAAGATATAGCTTCATATACTCAGAGACACTGTTGTGTAAAGCCACAGATCCAATATGGAGTACACAGCAGCCAGTTCCTCAGACATTAATGCCTGTTATGTGTCAATGAACGCGTATAGCATAATGGGGGGGGGGGGGGGGGGGGTACCTCAGAGTCAGCTGGCTCTGTTGTTAGATTCATTCCTCCTGTTAACTTTGCCTTAACAGCAGCATGTCATGGCTTCCATTTGCACTGCAATGAATGACTGTACAGACTTCTACACCGTTTTGCCACACTTTGCGTCCACAGCTCACTACAGCGCCAAGGCACCTACCGCCCTCATTGGTCAGCGCAGACTTTGCTGCCAATCAGCTCACCACCATCTATCCCTACACGTTTGGCCACAAGATGGGATTGAAGTAAGGGCCCCCTGGCAAAAATGGGAGTTTTACTTACACAAAAATGTTTTGAGGGCAGAAGGAAAAATGAGCGGTTCAGAGCGATGACCAATCACTTTGTAGAGGAGGTGGGTTCAAGCAACTAGAGGAGGCGGGACCAACCAATAAGATGACTTGGTGCCACCTCTTTCTAGTTGCTTGGCCCCACCTCCTCTACAGTTTGATTGGTTATCACCAGGGATTGACATAACTCGTACGCAAGTACGCATTCACCTTTAAAAGGAACACGTGTGGCAATTGCTTAATGTATCAGCGGAAATACGTGTGTATTTTATGTGCATATGCGCCAATATGACAAGAAGTTACCGTGGATTTTAACCTCTCTACCACAAATGAAGTACGAATTAGCAGATAAAATGCACAATAATTTCTTGTCATATCGGCGCAAATGCACATAAAATACGTACGAATTCACGCTGTTACATTCACACTGCTACGCTGTTACTTGCCTGCCAATCCCTGGTTGTCACTCTGAACCAATCATTTTTCCTTCTGTTGTCAGAACATTTTTATGTAAGTAAAACTCCCAAAAGCTTAAAAGTCACCACCTTTCTGCCCCAGGGCCTGATCATGTTTAATACCCTGGCTCTTTAATGTCCTCACCCTTCGTCCTCACCTCCTCAGGTCAGTTTACCTTCACAACAACAAGCTGACAGATGCTGGCCTCCCGGAGTACATGTTCAATGGCTCTGACAACCTGGAGATCCTCATCATGTCCAGCAACTTCCTGCGATATGTGCCCAGGAACCTCCCAAAGGCTCTCTACCGCCTCCACTTGAAGGTATGGACATGTTCTCCAAGAACATCTGCATTCTGCTTGTGTAAAAGGCTACTGAAAGACTTATATGCAAAAGAAACAGAGCTAAACTATATTCATTGAGGGGAAATTCTTGGGAAGAAAAATGGAGTAATTTATTCATGCCCACCAGTGCAAATTCTTTTTACCAAGAGAACCTAAAGAATGCCCCAGTGTATGATGGGAGAACACAGGGATGTCCCATAGACAGGCTATTTTACCCAGGCCTAGGGTGACCTCTTAATCCATGTCAGGAGGGACACTATCAGCTACTTCAGGTTCTACAAACTACTTTAAACCTGAAAGGCTGCTATGTTTGGCTAAATTGTTTGGTTCATCTTGTACTTTCACTGGTTTGTTTCCTTGATTGAAAGGCTCATCAAGCAGTTTGAAATGGTAGTTTATAAACCCTGTCTTAGCTCATCGTTTTCCTTCTGACGTGGATTAGTTGGTCACCCTACCCATGGTCCTGCCGGAGTTCTGAGGCGTCTTATGAAAAACATGAATCCAGCAGCCCTAGGTTCCACTTTCCAATGATGTCTTCATCCTCTCTTGGGCAGAACAATAAACTGGAGAAAATCCCACCTGGTGCTTTTGACAGCCTGTTCCACTTGCGGGAACTGTACCTACAAAACAACCTCCTGAGCAACGATGGTATCGACGATGAGACCTTCAGGTGAGAAGGCTTCACCGGGATCAGACCTGAAGGTGATGAGAAGGTCATACCTGCTAGGTCGTCTAGCATTTTGCCATCTACAGCTGTCAAACAATTACCTAAATGTAGGTGTTCCGACGTGAACCAACCAATAACTAAGGACAAAAGAAAATGGATAATGTAAATTGGAACTTCAAAAGAAGTGGTAGGGGCACAGATGTACTGGAGAAAAGATCTTTGGATAATTGGCCTTATCAGAATCTTTTTATTTGTCAAGTAAGAGAAAAAATACAAGAAATTTGTTTTGGTTCAAGTGGCGGCCTGGAGTATATAATTAAATATATAAAGACAAAAATATAGAAAATATGAGTAAAATAAAAGTAAAATGGAGGTAGGTATAGGAATAAAGATGTATAAATAAAAAAATAAGCATGTCAACATATAAATAAAGGGGAGACAACCAGAGGGAGGGTACCAATAGGGTTAGCGTTAGGGTTAGGGTGTATGCAAATCAGCTTATGAAGTCAATAAGAGTGGAACTTGTACAGTGAGTGATTAAATATGAAACTGTGTGCAAGGATTTATTTAAATGAAAACGAATGGTGATTGTCGAGTCAGTGGATCTTGAAGATGTGTATTTTATTAATATTTTTATATATATACATTGTATAGGACATGTATTTGACATTTGAGAACATCATCCTTAGTCAGTGTCTTAGAATGGGTGTAGCCCTGAGGTGTAGCCTTCTCTGTCTCCTCTTAGCCATCTGAACAGGCTTGAGTACCTGGATCTGTCCAACAACAACCTCAGCATGGTCCCAAAGGGCCTCCCCCGCAACCTGGTGCTACTTCACCTGGAGAAGAACTCCCTCAGCAGCATCCCCGCTGATGCCCTGACTCCCATACGCAACCTCGAGTACCTGCTGCTGCATAACAACCAGCTGCGGGCACGCTCCATCCACCCTATGGCCTTCCATGGCCTGAAGAAGCTGCACACGCTCCACATGTACAACAACCAGCTAGAGCGTGTCCCTCGCGGGCTTCCCCGACGTGCCAAAACACTCATGTTGCTCCACAACTTCATCTCCGAGATCGAGCGCAACGACCTGGCCCTGCTCTACACCCTGATCGAGCTCAACCTGAGCTACAACAAGATCACTAGTCCCCGTCTGCACAGGGAGGCCTTCCGGAAACTTCGCTTGCTCGAGTCTCTGGACCTCTCCGGAAACAAGCTGCACGCCTTGCCCGTTGGACTCCCCAAGAGCCTGCAGGTTCTGAAGGTCAAGGACAACCAGATGATTACCATCCCTGAAGGAGCGCTCGCCGGCATGAGCAAGCTGCGTGAGCTGAACCTCGGCAACAACCAACTGAAACTCAGCTCCATCTACCAGGGTGCCTGGCAGGAGCTGATCTCTCTGACGGTGAGCGGGACGCCTCTGATCTGCCTCCTTGTTCTGAAAGGAAAACCATTCAGCTTGAAAATAAAGAACCATTAATCTTCATCCCTGCTTAGCTTCAGTCGACATCACATCACCATCACAGCAAGGCAGTAGAATCCTCAGCATATAGTCGTTTTTTCAACATAAATAGACTTGCTATTTTTGTTTTCATCCAAACTCAACCTAGAACACCTTGCCCTGTTTTCAGCTTTAAAGAGAGTCGAACTGATTAGTAATTGTTTAAATTGCTGTAGAATTTACCACTTGGAATTTCCACCTGGACGGGTGCGCTTGAGTCTACTGAGAACTGTTTGTATCACAGACCCTGGACCTGGCAGAAAACCAGCTGTCCCATGTTCCTCCTGACCTCCCGGAGTCCCTGGAGTACCTTTACCTGCAGAACAACCGCATCAGCAGCATCCACGCCAGTTCCTTTGAGAGCGTGCCCAACATCAAAAGCATCTTCCTCAGGTATGCTCACACACATGCTCTCTCTCTCTCTCTCTCTCCAGATGTTGACCATGCAGCTGTTTACATCTAAACCACACACAGCAGGGCGCTCAGAGCAGATGGTGCTGGATATTTTTTATTGCCTCGATGCAGTTAGTAGCGTCACCAAAAATGCTCTTCATTATGAGGTTTGTTTATAAGATGCTTTTATTCTGCAGGCCACAATGGATTTAGTTTGTTTTTATCCTGCAACCCATCTGTACCTGCTACCTTAGGGGGCATGTCTCGGTAGGGTGACTGTCCTCCTGGCAGCAGAACACAACCATCTAAAGTCTGTCTGTCTGTCTGTCTACTGGTCCGACCTGATCCAGCTTGCGGGGGAATTCATTCTTTCTCAGCTGCTGCATCAGACTTCGGCTTTTGCCTGTGACTAACTTGCAAGGACAACAGGTTTAAACTGTTACCTTTTTATTTATTTAGCAAGAGTTTTTATTTGAAGAGACATACATTTTCTTTTCGGGAAAGAAGGGCCAGACAGTCCACGGAGCAGTTGGGGGTTGAGGGCTTTGCTCAGGGTCCCAATGGTCACTCTTCCAGCTACAGGATTTGAACCGAAGACCTTCCGATCACATTTACAGCATCCCAACTTGCTGAGCCACACGGTCACTTATATGACTTGTAATACACTTTCTATGGAAATTGCCTTGGCGATGTGTTACTCCGATGTAAATGTGCCGTGTAATGTGGTGTAAAGAGTCTTCACAGCTGGCGTCTTCTGCGGTAAACTGACCTTTCGATTTCATGCCTCAGGTTCAACCGGCTGCCCGCTAATGTGGTGAAGGAGAGTGCCTTCTCCTACCTGAAGAATCTGCAGGTGCTGGACATCGGCCCAGGATCCAGTGGACCAGAAGATGATGGCGAGGAAGAGGAGATGGAGGAGGAAGAAGAAGATCAGTAAAAAAAAAGTGCAGTGGATTCTGGGAAAATGGACATGATGCAGATTCAAGGTGGAAAAAAGTGCATTATTTCTTCTAGTGAGATTGTATGAATGCAGAGCAGAATTATGGGATGAAACACAACCCCACAGAGATAGTGGGAGAAGAACATGTCAGATTTCTATTTGGTGCAGGTTACCAGATGTCTCTGGCTTTGTGTCTGCGCTTCAGCCTGTGCATTTCTCTTCTGCTTGCCTCGCTGTTCTTCCATGTTGCACGCCTAACATGGCATGAACCTATCTCAGGGGTCCTTGAACCTACAAGAGCGAGCTGAGGAGCATGGGTGGAAAGGATGTCCGGGATGTAGCTTATGGGGGAGGGTATGGATGATCACGAAGGGGAGCGTCTTCTCAGACTCTTGGACCGCCCGCTGAGTGCTTTTCCTATGGCAGATGTCAAAAGCTTTGTCTACGGTGGATTCAGAGCCTCGGGTGAGTCCAGACTGAACCCCTCAGTCCAGGAGTTCAGTTGCGGAGCTCTTTCTAATGTCACTTTTGGAATGATCCGCAAGAAAAGGACACACTCTCATTGATCTGTTTGCTTTGTCACTTTGCAGACCAGCAGCCTCTCGCTTTAGCGGGAAATGCCACAGATGCTACCAATGAACTTGCACACTTTATGTCCGGCCTGTTTTCTTTCCAGAGTAAAAGAGCCCATATGTATTTTTTGATACTCACACTACAACAGTAATGCAATGCTATGAAATAATGTATTTTGTGTATTGCACCTTTGCATTTATAAATCGAATGTAATACACAGCAATAAATTATTTGGAAAAACAAAACCTTTCTCTCTAGGTTTTGTTTGCTTATGAATTTCTGGAAGTCATTAGCTAAAGAAAATCAGATATTCCGACTACACTTGATGGGAATTTCGTTGAGGAAAACTGATCAAGACACTATGAATATAAAAGATGGATTTTATTTATAAACTGAAGATTTGAGAATTTATGAATATTACCCAAAACATTATCAAGAGACCAGATAATTCCAGCATAGAATCTGCGAAAGCATGTCGTCTGTTATTCATAAATGAATGAATCCTCTGTCAATGTACATTATGACATAATACATTCAGATTAATTAATGGTGGTCAGTTTTGCTCATCAGGTGTCGTAACGAATACTAAAACAAGCACTGTAAAAACGACCAAAGTCAACGCAGACCAAAAAGTATAAATACTGTAGGGTAAAAGCTCAAATATCACATTAACAAGCACATTTTAAGGACTTTTCTCATATACATTTAAACAAGGTTGACGCTGCACATTTTTGGAATTTCACAATTTTTTTTTCAGAAATTAACGGGGGAAAAAGTTTAAACACTGTGTAAGTTAAATTAAAAGATATTTTTTTTACAGTAGGCGTAGGCGGTGCTATGAGCAGCTGTGTGTAAATATATGTAGTCCAACCTGCCTGCCTTTGCTACTGGTTGGCGTTCCTGCCTCACTTCGGGGCCGCAGAGGTCATGTGATCCCCAACACATGAGGAAATGGCCAACTGCTCGACACAATAGCATGAACATGTGGTGTGGCACAATGGCTGCGATGCTCCCGTCTTCGCCCTTTCTAACATGCTTTATCCTCCAGGAGCCATAGAGGTTAGAGTGGAACCATGGCAACAGTGATCTTCCATGGAGCCTCATAACCACACCAGGTTTAGTCCATCTCCCATTGCAGGACCTGCTGATAGTCCATCAAGCATGACAGTCGGGTCCTTCAAGGGTGACACTTGCTTCTTCGACTCCCTAAATATTCGGCCCTTAAACTTCTGGGGGGCCCCAATTTTCCACATTGATACAGGACAACTGCCTCTATGCTGAATATCTACATCATGGTACAGCCTGCTTCCCAGCAACTCTATGCTGAATATCTACATCATCGTACAGCCTGCTTCCCAGCAACTCTATGCTGAATATCTACATCATGGTACAGCCCGCTTTCCAGCATCTCTATGCTGAATATCTACATCATCATACAGCCTGCTTCCCAGCAACTCTATGCTGAATATCTACATCATGGTACAGCCTGCTTCCCAGCATCTCTATGCTGAATATCTACATCATGGTACAGCCTGCATCCCAGCAACTCTGTGCTGAATATCTACATCATGGTATACAGTACACATACATACAGAAACAGAAACACCTGATATGGTTTTCATTTCAGAAAATTGTATAAAAAATGCAACAATAAAAAAATACAAGATTGAGGAACATTCATCCTCACCAATAATTATCCAAGGGACTGTGACCATTGTTAGGGGTGTGGCCACTGGTAGGTGTGGTCATTATGGGGGTGTGGCCAGAATGACAATCCACTCTATACGTTAGTCTCAAGGCCATTCATGTCGATGGTACAATGGTCCTTGTCCACATGCCTGGGCAGAGCTGGGAGCTTTTTCCTCTCTGTGGGACTCAATCCCTCTTCCAGCTGTATCAGCCGGCCGACGTCGGGTGGGATGCGCTCTGGCTTGATGCCCGGGGGGGGCTGGTAGCCACCATTCTTCTGATATGGCGTGGCCGGGAGGACATTGGCTGTAGGCTTGGTCTCACAGATGAGTGGCACCTGTGGTTAGGGGAGTAGTCGCTAGTCTGAGCTGTACAATGATTTTTACCTTTAATACACCACAGCTTTCAGTTCAGACATTTTGAAATACAAACATTTTTGTGGCTTTAAAATAAGGCTTTGATTAAAGAAACCTGGAGATATTTTTTAAACAGAAAACCCATTAGTAATTCACTATCAAGGATAAGGATTCGGATAGTTGTCCTTCAGATCTATTTCTCTATGACACTATAACTCCTTTGTGCCGGTTGCTCATGGCTTTTTCTCATGGCCGGGAATTAATGCCTGCAGCTGTGCGATACTAAAATGTCTAAATCATACATTAGAGGTAGTAAAAGCCTAGGATGTTTTCTATTGCCACTATTTATGCCTAGAATTCCCTTCAAGGTTTAATAAAGTATGAGGCGGCATGGTGTTGCAGTGGTTAGCACTGCTGCCTCACACCTCTGGGACCTGGGTTCGAGTCTCCGCCTGGGTCACATGTGTGTGGAGTTTGCATGTTCTCCCCATGTCGTCGTGGGATTTCCTCTGGGTACTCCGGTTTCCCCCCACAGTCCAAAAACATGCTGAGACTAATTGGAGTTGCTAAATTGCCCGTAGTAGTGAATGGTGTGTGTGAGTGAATGGTGTGTGAGTGTTCCCTGCGTCTGTCATACTTTCTGTCTATTTGCCTGCCTATCTATTGCTGTGCCTGCTTATCTGTCTCTCTGTTTGTCTCTCAGTCTGCCTGCCTGTTTGTCTGTCTAGGTCAGCCTGTCTGTCTGCCCGTCTCTCTACCTGCCGGCCTCTGTACCTGCCTGTATTTCTGTTGGTCTGTCTGTCTGTCTCTCTATCTGCCTGTCTGTCACCCTGTCTTTCTGTCTGTCTCTCTACCTGCCTGATTGTCTGTCTTTATGTCTGTCCTTTCAGACCAGTGCAGTGGGCTGGTTACCCCTTCCCCTTCCTTGATGAAGTCCTTCCTGCAGATGTGAGCCATGATTCCGGTAGCCAGTGCATCTCCCATCACATTGACCATGGTCCTGAAACGATCCCTGAAAGACACAAGCTTGTGTGGGTCCCAAGGACAGGTCAGACGTCGGATCAGTTCCGATACGGTCCCTACTATAATATTTAACATGCCTCAATGTAAACAATGCATTCATAATGTTCATCTGATCACCCAGCTAGTTGTTTGTAAGTTTTAAAAAACAAAAAATTCAAAAGATATTCAAAACTCGAATAATGAAAATGCTCACATCTTATGAGATTCATACAGTTTCTACAGGACTTACTTACAGCGCCCAATCAACTGCTATTATGAGGGTGATGTCATCAGTAGGCAATCCGACAGATGTTAGCACGATCACCATGGTAACTAGGCCTGCCTGGGGGATCCCTGCAGCACCAATGCTGGCTGCTGTGGCTGTTATACTGGGAGTAATGGAGAAACAAGCATGGGGTCTTGTCAACTCTCACCTGTGGCGACTGTCCCTGCTGTTAACCACAGTCAACAGATATTCTGGGCTTCATTCAAACACCCACGCGGCTCAAAGGGTCGGATCACACATTACAGCTCAGGATGGGGGAGCAGGACCCACATGTGGCAGTACGGCACTGATGTCTTGGACAAGAATAAAAACCGTAATTCAGCATGACTCTGAGGGATAATGCATCAAGGGCAAGGAGGCCAGTCAGCAGTGATTGTTAAACCCCTTCTTCTGGTTGGGTGGTGAGCTTTGTTGTGCAGTTTCGTAGAAAATACATTAGATATTCCGGAGTTTGGACAGCCATTATACCGTAAAGGTGGATGGATTTTCTTTTAGTTAGTAATAGTAATTTGAACTATCTGGGTCCTAGTATTGTGACATTCTGTACCGCAGAATGTAAAACAAAGCTTAATTCCTTAAAATGACTTGATTAGTGTCATCTTCAGGACCAGTTTTCATCCTGCCTGTGTGTGTGTGGTGTGTCGTGCCGAGTGGCCATAATATGGAGAAGTCAATCCTGGACCTCTTAAAGGTTTATGGACTCGCAGTGCATTGTGGGCTGGCAGAACATTCTGCTCTTTTTCTGCTCTCCTCTTAGTGGAAATCACCACGGTTTGGCCACAAATCTGACAAAAAAAAAAAAAAAAACCTATGTGAAATATCGCAGGTTTAACCATGCAGGCACAGAGAGTGAGGGCCAGGTATTCCACGGGGGCTGGGGGGAGCCTGTTTGAGGTCTGTTTGGTGCAGAGATACGATGAAAGACTGTCATTTCATCTACAGATAAGTCTAACATGACAGTAATAGAGTTCAACCAAGCAGTGGATGCCCTTTGCGAATGATTACTCACACGCTTTCAGCCATGAGTTATGCATGATGCAAACCATAAACCCTCTACATTCTGTTCAGAAGAATTTTCCAACCTTGTTTCTGCCAAGGCACACTTTTCATAAGGCAGCATTTTTCAACCAGCGTGCCGTAGCTGCAGTGTACAATAAAGTGTTTAATTACCTATACCTAATATGACTATATAGCCAGTCAACAGTGGCATATATTAGCATTATTCATATAAACAAAAACCCTCCAGAGCACATTTCTCTGGCCAATCAGAATTACTAGCCATTCCTTTCAAAAGTGATTACATCAATTTGTCAGCATAATCGTGCTTTTTGATTGGTCAAGTGGTTTAATTGTTCTTAATTTTTGTTTGCCCTAATTGGTCTTAAGTTTTGTCACTCAGTTTGAATCGTGAGCACTGACAAGCCAGCTCAGTCGAATTCGGGTGCCCCCTCATGGCCCCCCCACCCGGGCCTCCGTCTACCTGATGGTGATGATCTGCCCGAAGTCCAGCTCGTAGTTGTTGACCTGGGCGATGAAGATGGCCGCCACGGCCTCGTACAGCGCCGTACCGTCCATGTTGATGGTGGCGCCTACGGGCAGCACGAAGCGGATGATCCGCCGGTCGATGTGGTTGTTCTCCAGGAGGCACTTGAAGGTGATGGGCAGTGTGGCAGAGCTGCAGAGAGGAGATGGTGGGAGGACCAGTCAGAGCTCCCCCTAGGGTTGGAGGTGGGGAATGTGGTCACCCCGTGGAGGTACAGACTATGAACGTAACAACTGCAAACTCCCAGAAATTTTGCTGACATGTGTTTCTCAACCTGGACCCCCAGACAGTCCACGATTAGTTCACAGTAGGGAGTTCGGAGGGATCAAAAACTGTCTGGGGGGTCCCGAGGGCTGGTTTGCAATCGCAAACAACACTGCTCCCAGTCTCCAGACCTTCCTGCAGCCTCTGTGATCCACTAAATATTGAAATACTTCTGCACATGACAATAAGCTTTTGAATCAAGAATCGCCTATTTCTGGTCGCTGGAATTAAAACCAGGTTAAATATTTTGTTCTTCCCGGAATCTAAGTGTTTTGGAAAGTTAGCATAAGCAAACTTATTTTGTTTCAATTATATGGTTTGGTTCTAACATAACAATAACAAAATATTTATTGGATAGTATTGTTGTGTATGGAGAGACTGAAACTGGCTCTGCCTCGGACTCGGTACCGGAGGCTCACTGGATCGTTCAGACGAAAGGTCAGGTCCTGGGACATATGGATGGAGCATGGGCCAAGCCTGCCTGGATTTTCCCTCACCCTCATTTTTTCTCCAACTAAAACCAGATGCTGCCTGATCATCTCACCCCGTTTTGTGCGTTTAAGGGAGAGCCGCAGTGGAGGAAAGGCTTCCGAAATTTCACACGACTCAACGCGACGATTTGCAGCTGAAGCGCAAATAAAAGCGAAAGGAACAGAAGGCGGACGACGACGCCTCCTGGAGCTCGCTGTGACGGACCAGTCTAAGGTTCAGATGCAAAATAAATTATGGCCGACATGCCTCTCCCCCCACCCAGCGAGTCAAAGCAACCCTGCGAACGCCCCCACACACACGTGCATTGAGCCAGTGTGAACAAAACAGCCACATGACAGTGATGGTTATCACACTGTTTGGTCTATCGCTATTTCTCTGTTTAATGAATAACTCTGCATCAACAATGCTTATTTATAATAGTCTGGCTTTGTTTATATAGGCTTGAATCCCTGAATGTACAAACGGAGAATTCCCCGTTGGCCATTATTGCAGACCTCTCCTCGTTGGAAGACCTCTAGAACTTCTTGTTTTGTATACAGCGTATCCACCATCTCATTCCTGACCGTCCAGATGCACGTTTCCTAAGACTCCCTCTGGACCCACGTCCCGCATTAGAATGTCTTTTTAAATTTTTTTTTTTCAAAGAACTTTCCCTAAGGAGATCTGCATATTCATGCTGCGCGGATGTGAACGAGCACGTTCACCATCTGCCGTGTGTCTACAAGTCAAAAAACGTGGCAGAGGAGCCTGTTGGTGCCTTCCTTATCTGGCTATCTGTACAGTAGCTCTCAGATCTGAGATTTCCTTTAATGGATCTCAGATAACACCAAGCCGAGGACTGCGTCTGTGCTCTGTGATGGACTGGCACACCCTCCAGCGTGTTTTCTTACATTGCTCTCCTTTGAAACACATATAGAGACGCACATATAGAGGTGAGAGCAAAGCTTGGGGTCTGAGCGCAGGGTCAGCCAACAATCCAGTGGCACTGGTGCATTTTTCAAGGGGTTAAAGTCTTTGCTCTTAAAAGGGGGCCAGTAGAGATGTACAGTCATGTGAAAAAATTAGGGCCCCCATTAAATATTTTGCATTTTACTAAGAAATATCAACATATCAATATTAAATCTTATTTCAAATTATATTTGTAGGTATGTATGATGATAATTGCATCACCTATGCAAAAACAAGAAACAAATTCACTTATTTAACAAAAGATATGAACTAAGAAAATTAGGAGACTGTTTCGCTGGCAGAGAGTTTTCCCCACTCTCCGATGCAGAAGTCCTTAAGCTGTGTGATGTTTCAATGTGATGTTGGTGTGTTTCGTGTGCACAGTCCGTTTCAAATCACCCCGCAGCATCGCAGTAAGATTCAGATCCGGGCTTTGATTTGGCTATTCCAGAACTCTCCATTTCTTTTGTCTAAGCCTTTTCTTGGTGGATTTACTGGAATGTTTTGGGTTTCATTGTCACGCTGGACGGATGATCTCACATTGTCCTCACGCACCCTCTGATACAATGAAGAATTCATAGTGGATTCTGTGATGGTGAGCTGGCCAGGTTCTGCTGCAGCAAAGCAGCCCCAAACCATGACATTTCCTCCCCCAAGTTTCACAACTGGTATGAGGTTCTTTTGCTCAAAATCTGTCTCTGGTTTACACCAAACATGTCCTCCGTTACTGTGCCCAAATAATTCAATTCAACTATGGCAAGAGCTGTATGCCCCGTGATGAGGTTTTTGGAGTTTTGGAGACGTCTTTCAGCATCTTGCAGTCTGCTCTTGGGCTGAACTTGCTAGGACGACCTGACCTGGCAATTGTTTAAAATGTTTTCCGCTTGTAAATTATTCTCCAGACAGTGGAATGGCTGATTGCAAACTCTCTTGAGATTTTTTTTATATCCCTTCCCAGACTCATATGCATCTACGAGCTTCTTTCTGAAGACCTCAGAGAGCTCTTTGGATCTCACCATGGTGATACCGCTCACTTCAACAATCAAGAGCAAAGCGAGCTAAATGTCTGTGGTTAAATAAGACCGGCTACACCTAAAAGCCCTGTAACAATGTTCTAGTCATTTTCACCTGATGTGGTACCACCAGAGTCTAATTCTAGGCATGTTGAATAGTAATGGATGTGAGGGAGTCCTAACCTTTTCCTCAGTGGAAACTGACATCATATTTAATTTCTTCTGTTAAACAAATGAATTTGTTTCTTGTTTTTTCGTAGGTGATACAATTACATCACCTTTATCTACAGCTATGGTTTGAAAGAAGAATATTGATATGTTGCTATTTCTTAATAAAGAACTAAATATTACATTTTTTCACATGACTGTAGCTACTCTGCTGAATGCATGATTCGAAATGGGGGCCTTCTGATCACAGGTATGGAGGCGTAACGCACTGAACCTCACACCCAGGGAAAAGGGCCAGGCTCCGTGTCACCCTGAACTGTTGCCGGAAGCTGGATGGATGAAGGAATACGTGATTGGTGTACCTGGAGGATGTAGCCAGCGAGATGAGCAGGGCCTGCAGGATTCCTCGGATGTAAACAATGGGGCTCTTCTTGGTGATGAAGAAGTACATGCTGGGCAGGATGAAGAGGCCGTGCAGGATGAGACCCATCACCACAGTGACGGCGTAGAATCCCAACTTTTTGCCCATATCGGATGGGTCGCTCATCTCCAGGATCTTCCCGGCCACCAGGAACACAATGCCGAAGGGGAAATACCTGCAGAGAAAATGGGACCCGTAAGCTTGTGCCTTTCACATCCATCTCCCTTAAGCGCTGATCCAGCACAGGGTTGCAGTAAACCTGGGATGTGTCCAAGGAAACAGAAGGAACCGAAGGCAGGAGACATTCAGCACAAAATGTCAGTTAATAGCAGAGCACACTGTCCCAGCTCGGCAAATGATGGCCAATTCACTTAACCGCATGATTTTAGACTGTCATTGGAAACCAGAGACTCCTCACACACAGAGCTGTGGACAGCAAGACGTGTGATAAGGTAAGACACTTCACTGATACCAGGGAGAAAATTCTCCACAGTTTACCGACCCAGCGTGGTGTCCTTGCATTCAGAGCGATAATACTCTCACAGTAGAGCGACTGTCCGAATAACGTGATGAAATCTACAGGAAGGAGGCCCGTACTTACCAGATGACGATGGCGACTATCTTCAGGACTGCTTCGTTCAGACTCTGGCAGAAGTTGACCAGAGCACTGCCGTTAGGTCCCATTCTGCCAAGCATGATTCCTGAGGATGGAGATAGAGAGTGAGGCAGGCAGTAGCCTAGACAGGGGAAGTTCTAGGATTTTTCAAGGCAGGGGGGAAAGGAAGGGCCACAATTTGTACAGAGATATAAACCTTATCATTAGCCAAAGATACGACTTGATTTGGTGAGTGACAAAGAACGGGGCCAATCATCCTTCAGTTCCCCTGTGGCTCCGCCCCTGATATATATCCCTGAGCCCACAGGAACTGAGCACTGTTCAGATACAGCTGGGGCTTCAATTCAAGGCTGAACCACTGAATGTGTGAGGCGACAATGGTGCTCAGTGAGACACAGGGCCACCAGCACGGAATGAGAAGCCATTTTACCCATGGTGGCCGAGAAGATGACGATGCCAAGCACATTCATGCCCTCGCTGGTGCCGGGGAGGCTGCGGAGGATGATGTCGGGAGAGGGTGTCAGGTCCAGGGAAAAGTTCTGGACGTCTGTGCCGTTGTCGTCCTGGATGCCGTAGATGAGGGCCCGGCGGGTCGTGGACTCGGCCGGGCTCTGGCCAGCGGTGGGTTTCGGTGTCTTCATGATTGGGATGCTCCTCGTCCGATACTTTGACATACAGGAAGGAACAGAAGCTATGAAATGTAATAGTCAATATGGAAAAAAGCAGGTTTCACCTGACACATAGTTTCAGGGCTCAGTCTCAGTAAGAGAACTGACATTTCTTCCCTCTCACAGATGTGCTTTAAATTCATGCGACTCTGAGTGCAGATTGAGCACAGTTGCTTGAAATAGCCTCCTGTTCGCAATCCGATGGGAGGGATCATGTGCTCACATCTCTTTCTCCTGCCAGCTCTGCTGGTTTTTCACTCTCTGATTCACCTGAGGTCGGGAGACTAAGGAATCCATATAGGAGGTTAAGACCCGACATCAACCACCGCCCACCTGGGGCCCCCTCACTCTCAGCCAGGCCTGGCAGCATCACCATCCTAACAGCGGGCAATTAGGACCTCACAGGGGCTTGAGAGATGTGACAAAGCCCCGTGCTTTGAAGAAGAATCCTAGGAGATCTCCCGCCTCCCCTTTGGGCAACTGGCTCGGTTTAGTGTAACAATTTCAGCTTCTACAGCTTATAGCATGGTCCGGTATATTGGGAAAAAGTACTACTCCCAAAAAACTGAGATCACAGTATAAAATGTCACATAAAATCATGACTTTAATGTAGAAGCTGCAATGAAGTGCAGAATTTGACATTTTGATTTACAGTTTCCTTACCTGCTGAAAGGTGGCTTGAACCAGGTTTGCTGGAAACATGTTTCTGGAAGGAAGAGGAAGGGGAAGTGATTTGATGGGACACTGTAACCTCCAGAGGTCGTCTGAGTAGAAGGCACATTGGGATGACCCGTAAATTCTAAAGAGAAGGTTCCAATACAGTCAGCGATCACTGTGCGTTTATAGAAGGGCATTTTAATTTGACAGGTTTGAGGACAAATAAATTTGTTTCAAAGGCTAATGCTGCCATAGAAAAACTTTACAAGAAGCCAAAGCTAAGGAAAAGTTAGCATGACGCAAATGCTGGCACACGTACACATGGCAGAATTAATTCGTTTTACATGTGTCAGTGAAATTAGCTAATGGTGTCATGAGACATGGTGGTGTGGTGCACCGGTGTGCAGTACTGTGGTTTCACACCACTGGGATCGTGGGATGGAGTCGTGCCTTGGCTCAGTTTGTCAGCTGAGTCTCCAGTATCAAGGCTGGCATCCCACCCCAGCATGTGAGCTGCTTCCTCAAATGAAGTGCAAATTTCCAAAACTCACTGTCTCGATCCATGGGATACATTTTCCAGAAAAATTTCTGTTTATTTGTCAGTGAGTTTTGGAAATTTAATGAAAATGGATGAGAATTGAGTGCGTTTCGGGTCCCAATGAGGAAGCCTGACTTGCTCTTCAAACAGGCTTGGGGCTTTTCACATGGTGGATCTATGGAAAGTGATGGATGTGTTTGTGCATATAACACCTGTCAAGATCAAGAGTAAAAGAAGACGAGGTTCCACTGCAATATCTTGGACTAATTCCCATGACTTTTTTAAATGGAGCCTTCTCATAAATTAATCTTCCTACCATAGTTGGAGTGAAGATAATAGCATAGACTTATATGCTTGGCATCTCCTAGAGTAACGCCATTATCTCAGAGCACCTATATCAGTGCCCTGGGGAGGAGAGCTCTGCCTGAGGGTCGAAGAGGAGTAGGGGGGGTTCCTGCCTGGCCATAGAACAATGGAGAAACTATTTGTCTTTGCACGGTTGCATGATGGTGTGTGGGAAGACGCTAACATAGTCTACATCTGTTCTGTGGACTAGAGAAAGATATACGACCAAAATTCCTGGAATATACGGTGGGAGGTGGTTCAGGAGAATGGGCTACTGCTTGCTGCTTAGTCCTTGTATCAGGGCCGGCTTGCCCACTGTTTCTGGGGCCAAGTACTTGGGAGCTTCCACCAAGAAAGCTGAGGATCATTTCACTGCTTCCTCAACGCAAGTAATACGGGAGGCAATTCCCTAGGCAAATGTCTGCTCTGCCTATAGCTACACGTGACTCTGCCTGTATGAATATAAACTTGCGGTGCCAACACATCCTCCAAGTGTCTCCAAGTGGGTGTCAAGGGGGCGTCTCCCCAGCGCTCCGGACAGGACGTGAAGGAGCAGCCGTGGCTGGAAGGCCATTCAGGTCGCGGTCTACAGGTGACATCCATGCTATTTTGCAGATGTCATTCTTTTAGCAGAATCCACCCAGGGCCCCTGACTTCTGCTTGAGCAGTTAGATAATGGGAAGTCAGTGTGCGAAGAGGGTAGGTGCCGATATTGTCCTTCCTATTCGGTACTGGTAGATAATGAGAGGTGCCGGTACGCTGAAGAAAATCAAAGGGCACTTTTCTACTGCACCAGATACCATACATCTGGTACTTCAAGAAAGAATCAGAAGTATGGTACTTCAAGAAAGTATCAGAAGTATGGTACTTCAAGAAAGTATCAGAAGTATGGTACTTCAAGAAAGAATCAGAAGTATGGTACTTCAAGAAAGTATCAGAAGTATGGTACTTCAAGAAAGTATCAGAAGTATGGTACTTCAAGGTGTTGGTTTTCCACTAATGTAAAAACTGGTACCAGTAATGAATGACATCACAACGCAAGCCGGGGTATTTTGTACTGAATTCGAAAAATGCCTGCAATGTATTGTAGGGCTGGATAATGTGTGATATTAATACCAACATCGCATGTTATGCACATGCAATTCTTACATCACTAGTCAGCTAGATTAAGATCAAGCTTTTTCTTACTTTCAATTCTGTACAGATATTATAGCGCGGGCAGTTTAAAACATTTTTATGCTGTTTAAGGAAAAAAGCAACTTTTAGCACGTTTTACAATTAAAATGATTATTCCTTTTCAAGATTATCTAGTATATGTTTAAAATTCAGTTTATAGTTTACCTCTGCTTCTTGTGCATGAGCGTTGCAATATTTATTACAACAAAATAACACCATGCTGTCCTAGTATATTATACAAAATACTTCATTTCTTGTCATGACATCTTGATCTTGTTGAATCTGTTCTTCAGACCAGACATGTTTAGCTTGTATCTCTACATCTGTCCATTCATCCATTATTATAACATTTTTTTTTTTTACTTCATTAATGTTTTCTCAGCTGTTTCCACGGCGATGGTTGTATTGTGTTTCAGAGGTAGGCTATTTGCATAACCAATCAACAAACAAAGCGTTAGCACTTTAGGTACTGGAACTTTTAGTACTGGTACTAAATGGGAAGTCAATGGAAAAGGGAAAGCACCAAAGATACGGCACCTGGTGCAGTGGAAAAACACCCAATGTCATTGTTACTGGGGTGTTAAGGAACCCGAAAAGTAAGTGGTGTCACAGACTGATCATTTATAAAACCACAAAACTGGAAACTAGGAACGGGTTGATGTGTTGTCCTATGTCCTGTTCCTAAGTGTTTGTGTCGAATTACCCAGTCTAAAGGAAATATACAAGTAAGCATCTCACTGTACTCAGTACTTATGCTAGTACAAATGAAAATAAAACCCTTATCCCAAGTCCAGGTCCACATTCACCACCAAAGTCTCATCAAGCTCTTACAGAAGTCAGTGAAAAACTCAGACAAACTTGAACCAGGTTTGCTGGAACAAAACCAGCAGAAATGAATTCATTTTACAGTGAAATGGCAGTCAGATATTATGGAAAAAAGTATGTCATTAAAACACAAGTGGCCTCTTTTCACACAGCCATTAGAAATTTTCTCAGTGGCAGCCTTAACTGAATCGTTTGATAATGATCTATTTCACTGACACGCTATCTACTGAGCTAATTCTCACTCTCCTCGGAAATGGCTCACATTCAGACCTCATTCTGTGCCAGAAGAGCTTCCAGATGCACTGGCTGCAGAATAAAATGGCATTTGCACACGATATTTACAAATTGCTGCTGCAGTCCAGTGCCTCATTCAACCGACGTAAAACCTCGGAAATCACGTGGAAACATGAGCTCCGTTTGTGCCAAATCTCACTTCCCTCTGCGTTTGTAGCTGTGGATTCCGTAATCCTTCAAATATCATTGTTGTTTTTCAGCCTTTTGCTGTATATATTTTGTCACGATTAATGTATTTACATGATGATTATTTATGATTTTGCATGCCGGTATAACTGGATACCTCTAAAAGTGCCAAATGAGATACACATCACCACAAAAAATGACAGCTCCCTGTCCTAAAACCCAGATGTGACCATTCTTCCTTTGTCGTGATTACGTAGTAATAATTCAGTCACAGTGATCGCTAAGGAGGCAAGCGTCCTGTTTATGAACCGAAACCAGTCAGCGATCTTGGACGTTGTCCTGAACGGGCCTATTGTGAAGCGAAAAAGATCAAAAATTTCCAAGTATTATCATTTTTTGTTTACTGCTTTAATCCGCAAGAGTGGCAGACAAGGTGAAAAAAAGACAAACACGAAAAAGAACTTAAATAGGCTATAGTTTAAAGTGAGGAAAGGCAAGCTTTCAAAAGGAAGCCTCAGCAAATCAATTTCCGCAGATTGTCTTGTTAAACCGAAGTAAAGGGAAGTTAAATGTTAAGGTTCCTCGCTGGAAAGAATGCAGGCATGTTTGCATGTGCTGAGAAATTCACTAGCCTATCAAAACGTCTTTGAGCTATTCAAGGTGCGCTGCACTGCGGCGATCAGCTGTGATGAAAATCTCCTCCGGCTTTCTTTTAATCGCAGATCGAACCTTGATGACTTTTGTCTGTTTTGTGCCATTTTAAATTCCCTTCTACTTGCCTCCAAAAAGCTATTTGGACAAATCAGGGAACCAATAGTTATGTAACAGCTTTTATTTTATTGTGCATTGTAGCTGCCCTATTAAACTACTTGAAGGACTTCAAGTTGCGTAACTTACATTATTTCGTTTGCTTTGCCCTTTCTGTTTAATTATTGTATTTGTTTCATTGTGAAGGCTAATGGGGAAGGTAGAACACAGTAAAAATCTTGGCAACAACTCCAGAAGAATGGAGTTGGCAAATTTAGCGTTTTACCCAGTGCGCAGTTCCAGCCGTTCACACATCTGGATTTATATGACTCTCAAAGGGGTACAGTTCAGCAGATTATGGACCTCTGGCCATGGCAGGGGTTTAATCCCGGGGCTGGCAGAGTAATTATATCACGGTTGGGCCCTTGAGTTTGGCCCTTAACCCCAACTGCTCTGGGGACCCTGCTACCTGACCCTGGACTTTCCTCAGTCATATATTGCTTTGGACCAAAGCATCTGCTAAACAGATACATGGAAATGTTCTGCAGGGGTTTCACTGGGGAATTCCACTACCCTGCCATGCTACACTGTAGATGTAAAAGTGTTCTCAAAAAATTAACATTGGACTTTAATTTACCATTGTCACTGTCACTCTGTCACTGTTTTCCTTCAGTCCTCCCAGCCCTTCCTAGTATTGCTGATTTACTTTTTTTTTTTTTTTTTTGGGGGGGCTTCTGGATGATGCTGAAACTATAGCAAAGCATTGTCAGAGCAGATCAATGCAGCGCCAATTACAGAAGCAGGTGGTCCAGACTGTGGGGCTCCTTTAGCGGATGAGGGATCATCTGTAAGGTGTCAGTGATGCGACAGCTTCTCCCCTCGGTCAAACATGCCAAGTCAGAAATAGAGGAGCTCATCCTCACATCAACGGATATCTATGCAGGACCAAACAATACTTGGAAAAAAACAATCACATTACAGCATTTTTGGGTTTTGCAATTGCTGTTCACAACGGCGCCTTTTGCCATTTAACACATTTCTGTCATGATACAGAAAAGATTAACAGAGCGTTTCTTATCTTTCATTATAAACCTATGAGACCGGCTACTGAGACCAATTTGCCGCACATGCAGTACGCGGGCATGAAACATACCTAACAAACACAGTAGTCCTACATGAGACAAACTCATTTTACCATATGTATTAGTTATTTTTTAAGTGTGTTAGTAATATTTTACATGATGAAAATTTTTTAAAATCTGTCATATCTCATGCATTCAGGATGCGACTATTACATGGGTGCCCATTGTGATTTACATTGCATCCCCCCCCCCCCCCCCCTTGTTGCTGGAGCAAAATTTGGTCTCCCCCCCACCAAACTCCTTTCCATGCCACCGAACACACCACATGCTGATGTGATGATTCCAGGGATAGCAGTCGAACAATAATGGTCTTGAACTTCCTACCTCCTTAGTGACACACCTCCCTCCAGCCTGAAAATTGCTCTTAGTGTTCAGGTCTGGTGGAAGTGAAGGGAGTGATGACTTCATCAATACATCGCCACAAACTTAGTGGGGCACTTGGTCTAGCCGGCCATCTCATTCAGGAAGGCTCCTGCAGGATTCAGCTTCATCTTCTGACACATGGTCTCCATCGACAGGTGGCATGGAGCTTCAGAGGTCTGCAGTGTGACCTCACAGTTAGAGAGCTTTGGGTCTGATTCCTGCCCTGGTTCTGTGTGTGTTGGTTTTGCTGGATCCCCATCAGCCTGCATTGGTTTCCTACTGCTGTTCCGGCTTCGTCTAATGGTTAGAAGAGTTCAAGTTGAGCTGGTCTAGCTTTAAGAGTTTGAAAAAAGTTTAATACCTCACTGTTTTCGTAATTAGTTTCATAATTTCTATAACTGTAGTTTTGATAGAGGATGAGCAGCTAACTGCAGGTATTCTCCACAACTTCTCATTCAAAGGAAAACATTTTGTTTTCCAGATTGTTTAAACATAGGAGTTAAATGTTTGAAAACTGAAAATGGAATTGAATTTTCAAAAGCGTCAGCCTCTAACCAATGCTTTATGGCACTTGAAAAAGTTCAAATTCAAGTAGGTGCAGAAGGCTGTTCAACCACTAAATTTAATGGAAAACACTCACCATCGTGTTTAAAAAAAAAGGAGCAGAATTAAAATTACATGGTCAGTCCGGAGTGCTGTTCTCTCTCATTTATGGAATAATTAATATCGCTGATGATGCAGAGTAAACTCTACTGCTGTAAAGTTTATTCCATTAGTGCAAGAAAACAGCACTTACATAATGCCAAAATACAAAATAAAAACCCATTTACGCCCTCGGTCCTCTTCAAATTGCCTCTGATTTTTCACAAACATCATATTTAAACCTTCTTATATGCTACGGCTACCCTGTAAGCTGTCAGCCTTGATGTCCGCAGTATCGCCAGTGAACAGACACATCTGAATCTGGAGTTTAGCTATAAAAGAGCACGCCTTTATTGTCAGTGCAAGCAACACACGCAAAGAAATTAAATTTTCAGGAATCCCACGTTGCTCTCCGAAGAGACACACAGGTGAGAAGAGAGCTTGGGGGGTCATCTGGCTGAGCCATCTGTTCAGCAGTTTTTGGAGTTAAGGGCCTCGTTCAAAGTATGATCTCTCTGCCAGCCACTGGATTCAAGCATGTGACATTCAGGACACAAGCAGAGCCCTTGTCATCCAAGCGAAGAAGGGAATATAGGGGAGGGTATCCAGGTGGCCACATTTACATTTAATTTTTTTAGCAGACACTTACAAAGAGACATACGTTTCTGAGAAAGCAGGCTCATACTGTCCCTGGAGCAGTTAAGGGTTCAAGGCCTTGCTCAACAGCCCAACGCCGATATCACTCTGCCGACCGTGGGATTTGAACCGGCAACCTTCTGATGACAGGCACGGCAGCCTAACCATCTCCAACAATCAAAGCTGAAAGAAAAGCATTCATTTCATAATGCAGATGTTGGGGATCGAACCCAAGACTTTATACACAAAAAGCTTGCCCTCTACCACTACCCTCCATACCAAGAAAACAAGAAACTGGTAACTGTTGTTGAAAGTGCATGGCAGCATCAGCAGAAGGTTTAATACAGATCAGATGAACAGAGGAAATATGACCAGGGTTATAGGATCCAGTAGTAAAATGTGGGCATGGAAACAACGTTACTATGCAATACTAATGCTTCCCTTTTCACAAAGTCACAGTCAAAAGTCTGGACACAACTATTTTTAATTTCTCTCTATTTTGCTGTGTTATTCACCAGTTAAGCAGGTCCTACTCCCTACTGCTATACGATAATATCGCAAACAGATAAAGGCCTCAAGGTAATGAAGTGATATATATCAAATATTGCCACAACCAAGAGAAGTTTCAACATCTCAAAAACTTCCAAAATTTGACTGCTCAAAACAGCCCCCTTCTGCTTCGATGACAGCAGTGCAGACTCTTGCCGTTCCTTCAACCAGCTTCCAGATGTAGCCACCTGGAACGCTTCTCCAACAGTCCTGAAGGAGTTTCTACACGTTCTGGGCCCAAGGTAGCTACCTTCCTCTTACTCTTTGCTCCAAAACCCGCTCTATAGGGTTTAGGAGGTGGTGGGGGGTGGGGGACCAGGTCATCTGTCACAGCACTCCATCTCTTACCTTGTTCACAAAATACCATATAACATCGAAGTATGCTCAGGGTCATTAATCTGCTGAAAAACATGATTTTCAGTAGACGTGGCCTGACTTTGGACTGGCACTGTATGTATCAGGTCAGTGTTGACCTTCCACTGTGGAGTAACAGTAGTGATGTCATCAGTAAATTAATCCACGATTATCCCCAGCTGGTGGGGTGGCTTATTTAAGTCCCATGTCTCCATTTCCCAGTTTCTGAGTCTCTTCAGCTCAAACTACAGCTCAATGCTCTATATTCTTGTTTTTTTGGTTTCCTAGCTAATAAACCTTTGAAATGACCTTAGTCCTCATCCTGAATGCTTCATCCCCTTCTCTCTTGGGTCGGGACCTAGCGCCCACATGACCATAGCTAAGCTTGTATTCAGATCCACCAAAGCATGACTCATGTAATGAATTTTGGAGCCAATCGCTGTGTCCAACACGCCAGTTTAACAGTGAACATTTAGATTCAGCTATTTTCTCCGCTTCATATTAAGTTTTCCGTAATTGCCTGCTGGGCACGTCTGCTGAAGCAGCGGACTTTGAAAAACTACAAATTAAACTTTCTTAATGTTATCATAATCTATTTCATTGACGGCAGCTGACATCAGATGAGTATTAAATATCGCAATGATGAAAGGTATTAACTGGCATAAGACAAAACATGCTGGGTGTTGATCCTACTCCCTACTGCTATAAAACTTAACGATTCTGCGGTGACTGTTTCTTACAGGAGAGGGTACTGAAAAAATAACCTGCTTTTACAGAGACCAAATGTATCTGAACATCAGTGAATGGAAATGTTTTGACCTTTAAGCAAGATCTTTGCTCAACTGTGGATTGTTGCGTAGCAACAGCATACGGGAACGTGAACGAGGATTACGTAGACAATGTAATCTGTTATACAATCTTGTAATAAAAAAGGAAATAGCTGGATCTGAACCGGGGCGACTGCATCAGTCCCAAGGCCCTCATATTCTCTGTTTCTAGTGTTTTGCTGAAAGCAGTAAAATCGCTGTAGATAGCAGCGTTTAAAATTGTGCTTCATCAGAGCTGATGGCTGAGGCGCCGCTGCAATGTGCATTTTGCTCACCCTTGTCCCCGGGAGACCCCACAGTAACCACCAGCTGCCATTGCAGTCTGCATCTGCACTCCGCTGGAACCAACTACATCCCATACAAGTGAAAGTTTAAGTAGACCTACACTGGCAGTGTGAATGGCGCCCTCTGTAGGATCATACCGTCATTTATTATAGCTCAAACCTCAGGAGTAACCCGTGATGCTTTTGGAAATTAATTAGGTGTACCAATTAAAAACCGGGGCCAACTTAGAAACTACAAAATATTTGTGTCTTCCTGTGTACAGAGAAACAGCATATAGGACGATTGAACAACCGAGCATATTCAAAATGTGCTGGCTGAGTAGTTTTTGCTCATACAAATTAATCATTCATTGTGAATAATTCAACTATATCAGTAGAAACCACTTGTTATTTCGATTTTAAGTATTTACAACAAATATGCTATAGTCGCTCGAGTAATGCGTAAGTAGGTTTTCTTACACGGAACACTTATGTGTTACAGCGTTATGCGTTGCTATATATATGTGTAACCTACAAAATACCGCTAAACCCAATGAAAGTATAAACTTTACCTGTACTTACAACCTCTTAAAATGAATAATTTCCGGCAGTCATACGCCTGGCTACAGTACTCTGCCTAGAGCGTGCTGCGCTCCGAGCAATAGCAGCCGCAGGACAGTCCTGTACTGTACAGCAGCGCCCCCATCCCAGCCTCACTCACATCTCCAGGCTCATTCTCACACCCAAAATGCAATTATCCTATTCTGACTTCCGTCCATTTCCACTTACAACCGCTCTGTTGGAACGGAACCCAATCGTAAATCGGGGACAGTCTGTGTTAGTTCATATCACTGCTGTTAAACTATGACAAATACTTTGCACATTTTAGTAGTTTAGATGGTTTTTGGGATTAATTATTCCACTGATATCGGATCTTAAGTACGTCGCTGCTGTATGTACTGGCTTCGATAAAGTTCATCTTATGCTTTCCTGCCAATCGTCACACATAAGGTGTGGTTTGTATCAACACTGAAATCATTTGACACTGGACTCTGTCTGCAGTTAATATCCCATAATATCCTTTTTATATAAGCATCCAGTCATTAGCCTTGGTGACTAATGAAAACATTGCTTGCGTCTCATAGCAACTTCAAAAGCAATGATATACGGCAAAGAGTATCACACCCGTAAGAATGTGAGGACATTCCTCTGTAATAAGGACAATTCGCATGTAATTTCGACACTGCTCAGAGCCCCGTAACCACTGCAGCAGTGGTGTCGGCAGAGGAGTGCGTACTCTAGCCTTTACCCACGGTACATCTCTCCTCCAAGCAACTCAGTCATCATTCATCGATAAAATGGGAAAGAGCAGTGAAAACATTCCGGAATGTTTGGCGGGGAAAGGAAGCTGGTATGTCTGACCATGTGACAGGAAAGTAGATATGAACGTATCACTTATTTGAAACGGAAATGCATTACATGGGACATTTTACATAACATCCACCCATCTGTCTTCTAACTGCTTATTCTGGTCTGGGGGCCTGAAGCTCATCCAAAGTAAAAACATAAGAGATCTACAGACGAGAGGAGGCCATTCGACCCATCAAGCTCGTTTGGGGAGAACTTAACTAACAGCTCAGAGTTGTTAAAATCTTATCTAGCTCTGATTTAAAGGAACCCAGGGTTTTAGCTTGCGCTACACTAGCAGGAAGACTATTCCATACTCTAACTGCATACTGTGTAAAGAAGTGTTTTCTCAAATCCAGTTTAAAATGTTCTCCCGCTAATTTCCACTTATGATCACGAGTTCTAGTATTTAAACTAATACTGAAACAGCCATTTGGCTGAACAGCATCCAGACCCGTTAGAATCTTATATACCTGGATCATGTCCCCCCTTAATCTCCTTTGCTTGAGGCTAAACAGATTCAGCTCAGCTAACCTCATAAGACATTCCTCTAAGACCAGGAATCATTCTCGTAGCCCTACGATGCAACCTTTCTACGTAGCACAGAGCACAAGGCTGTGCTGCACACTGGATAGCACCACAGAGGCTGCATTGCTCCATCATATATTATCTGACTGCAGGAGGAAACTTGCATGAGATGGAAGACATGCAAGTTCTATAACCAAACAGGATGGAGGCGGGATTCAACTCACAACTAACTCATGCAGTTCTATAAGTAGATTGCTGTGTAACAATGCAAAGGTTGGGGGTTAAAATCCTAGGGAATGCACAAAACATTGTAACCCTTCTCTCTGGTGCAAATTACTCTGCATCAGACAAATGATGATCCCGGCGCTGAGCACGTTGTATAATAGTGTTTGTATATTTTGTCAGTGAACTAGATTTTCTAGGTATCTTTCAGTTTTACAAATCTGATTTTTATGACAAGCTTGGCTCGGTTTCCTGACCCCACCGCTGTGATACCGCATCATACGAAACAAGTTGCGCTAAGCTTGTTTTCGGACCTGTTGAGCTCCGGAGACGGGTTCTGCGGAGCGGCGTACCGGATGAGGTCGAGCAGCGCGTCCGCAGAGCTCATGATGGGCTTGCCGCTGTCCTCCGAGTCTTCCTTCTGCGCCGCACCGCCCGGGTGGATGACGGACACCATGACGATCCCCACCACCACCGCCACAAAGGTGGTCCACAGGTAGTACGAGATGGTGATGAGGCCCAAGCGACTGGAGCACTTAGCGTCCAGGGCCGCCAGTCCTGACATCAAGCTGGGGAGATAAAAACACCTTCAGTCAGTGAAACATCTTCTCCCAGCAAAACCTCACGCTTGAAATTGAAGAGCAGGTTCAGAATGAACGACTAGACAATTGCAAGATGCACCATTACGGTATGGCACCTCAACAGTAGGGCTTCTTTAATTAACACCAGATTTTGTTATGGACGGTATGGATGTGTCCGTACCAATATTGTGGGAGCACCATGTGTCTTCAAGGGGCAGGGGATTCAGGACGGGGCGGCATGGTGGTGCAGTGGTTAGCACTGTTGCCTCACACCTCTGGGACCTGGGTTCGAGTCTCCGCCTGGGTCACATGTGTGCGGAGTTTGCATGTTCTCCCCGTGTCGTCGTGGGATTTCCTCCGGGTACTCTGGTTTCCCCCCACAGTCCAAAAACATGCTGAGGCTAATTGGAGTTGCTAAATTGCCCATAGGTACGCATGTGAGAGTGAATGGTGTGTGAGTGTGCCCTGCGATGGGCTGGCCCCCCATCCTGGGTTGTTCCCTGCCTCATGCCCATTGCTTCTGGGATAGGCTTCGGACCCTCCGCGACCCAGTAGGATAAGCGGTTTGGATGGATGGACGGGATTCAGGGCTGATTTGGTAATCCCCTTCTCTGAGGTGATGTGATACACATCTCGATGGATTGTCAACAATCCCATACATTGAAGATACATATAAAGCAATTACTATTGCGATAAGACACGATTCACCCCTATCGCGATGCAGCACAGTTCGACAGGATACCATGCATCGCCGAACACACCTCGGGCAAGACTTGGGCTTTAAATCTTTTTAAAAAATAACTTTCGACTGTATTAAAGACTTCTCCCCTTTCCCAAAAACATAAGAACGATTCTTCTCCCTTCACAAACACAAAAGAAGAGCTTGTTCTCGCGCGCAAGTTACGATAATCCCAAGCTTTCTGTCAAAAACTTTCCAGTGCTGGTTTCATAAAATATGGACAAATAAAACCAGTTACTTAGTTATGCTTATTTGCGCTCGCTGCTAATCGATTTAACCATAACAGGCACTTGAGATATGTGCATAATTTTGAAAATCACTAAACACATTACATTTAATCGAAATCTTTTCAACGAACCAAATTAACTCCCCCCCGGCTCATTACCAAACATGGCTCAGCATATGAACATAGAGATCACTCAGTTTTATTATGCGTAAAAGTCGTTTGTTTGATCCCCCAAACAAAGACACAAAAGAAACCGTTATTTCGGCGCGACAATTTACAAACAGAAGCAAGTACGTGATAAATGCCAAAGCCCTCCTGCGGTCTGTAAGCATAATGACCCCCCAAAACATAAATAACACCAGCTGTGAGATAAATAAATAATATGAAATTAATAAAAATAAATGACTCTTCCGCATTAATAAATTGAATTTAACTGATGCAAAGGTTTTAAAAACGATGCATCCTGAGTTCATCCCAAATTGCATCCGGTGCGGCCTTTTTTAACTGGGGCAGTTGAATCGTTAACTTTTATGCCAGGGCACCGATGCGAATTGGTGAATATTACAATCCCTAGTCCGTACCGATGTTGAAACCAAACCTACGCCCTTGCATTATCAATATAACATTTACCTTCAGTAAGCATGCTAATCTTAAAAAACCGCCGCACAGTCTGATGCAACAAGAGAGTTCTCTCTATGTTCAGCCTGCTATAATTACTAATAAGCGGGGAATGGACGTAATACACAGACTAATGTAAGTGGCTGTCAGAAACAGTGTCTTCTCGCTTTTGCAGGGACAATTTATAGACTATATTTCAATCTCAGTCACTAAATATTAAACTTACTGAAATTCTGACTGTCTTAACTCTTAAAGCAACAGATTAGAATAATAATCCATCCATCCATCCATCCATTTTCCAAACTGCTTATCCTACTAGGTCGCGGGGGGTCCGGAGCCTATCCGGGAAGCAATGGGCACAAGGCAGGGAACAACCCAGGATGGGGGGCCAGCCCATAGCAGGACACATTCACACACCATTCACTATCACATGCATACCTACGGGCAATTTAGCAAGTCCAATTAGCTTCAGCATGTTTTTGGACTGTGGGGGGAAACTGGAGTACCCGGAGGAAACCCCACGACGACATGGGGAGAACATGCAAACTCCACATACATGTGACCCAGACGGAGACTCGAACCCAGGTCCCAGAGGTGTGAGGCAACAGTGCTAACTACTGCACCACCATGCCGGCCCCTAGAATAATAATAATAAAAAAAAAAAACTCAGAACACAATGCCCACTACATGTACTGTACTGGTAGCCCAACAAATTATTTAATAGGACCCATCCTTAAAAAGTAGCTTTAGGTAACTGGTCCTGGATCAGTGTAACGGGGCGTTAATCAGTCCAATGCTTAAGAAGTCAAACGTAGATGACTTGTCAGACAAGGACTCACAGTAAATACATTTGTTATATTTCACAATCAGAGTCCAGGCCAGACCAGAGCAGCCCAAACTGGGTCATCCATCCATAGCATCGGGTTTTGTGTCCTCTGGGTCCTGAGACCATCGGGTGGCACCTGCTGTAAGCAGGTACTGAACAGGCCTTGGGCTGGCTGACCTGGCTGTGTGGCTTCGGGACGAGGTGCACAAAGAGCAGAAGCGTGAAGGAGCACCGTGGAAATGGCGAGCAAGGCTGAAGCACAGCGGATCTGAAACAAGGCGCCTTCTGCTGGAGGCTGTTCACGTCCGTCTCATCGAGACCGGGGAGATGCTGCCGGCTAACCAGGACCAGAGGCTCCAGACAGGGCGCCGATCACCCAGAACCATGGACCCGGAACCAAGACACTGGCACCCAGAGGCATACCTGGAAATTGCGGACCCCCTGATAAAATGTCACCTCGCCCCCCTCCCCACCCCTGCCAAATTTAATAATAATAATAATAATAATTGATACTTTATTGATCCCTGTAGGGAAATTGTCTTTACACCTTCCTCAACTTGCTCTTTTTTCATAGAGGAAGTTGTCTGCCACTTGTAGTGGTGCCCAGGGAGCTGGGGGTTAAGGGCCTTGCTCAAGGACCCACAGGCTGAGGCTGGGTTTGAACCTGCAACCTTCTGATTACAAGCACACAGTCTTGGCCCACAGAGCCACACGCTGCCCCCATTTCATATATAATTTAATGTATTCAAGGACTCGTGTCAAGTACTGGGTCCCCTGAATTTTTTAGAGTATCCATGTCCCTCCGAGACCTCCCACCCAAAACTGGCACCCAAAACTGCGACGCTGGTTATGATGTCATCAAAACTCTGACCCAAACATTGGAGCAAGTCACACACAAACTAAACTCTAAGCAAACAATGCCGTAAACCCTACCTACCTACTGTAAAAGGGTAATGATGATGACTGTGTACTGAGCAAAAGTCATCGCTCTCTGTAAATAACATTCAGAGTCAACTAGGACTGACTAAAAGCAAGATCACACAGGCCAGTCTCAGTCACCCGATTAGCAATGCAGGGCTGGCTGTGCTGCTTAAAAAAGTGGCAAATGACCCTGCGCTTCAGGCAAACTTCTATAATCTACAATAATTAGAAATCAAACCCAGACTAAAGCTACTGGTGTGTGAATGAGTTAGTTTTTTAAATGCAATCAGCAAAAAGTGTGAAAAAATGTGAGTTTGGTGGTATTTTGCTGGTGTCACAGTGACTAAAAGTCCCCAAGAAATTTTTGAAAATGACTCAAGCATGAGATAAAATATAAAATAGGCTTCAGCCCTTTGATTACAACCCTACATGACCTGGGTACTTTAATCTTAAACTGTCTACCTTACAGCAGCAGCAGGAATTGGAACTTGATTGGGTAAATATGACCCTCTAGCACCTCTTTTAATGCCTCTGCAATGTCTTCAGGTTTAAGCTCCTGCCTATTTGAGTGCAGATGTTAGGAAAATTCCTCACATAACCAAAAATCCACAGGTTTCCTAGTGTGCAACAGCCTGTCAGCATATGTGAGGGACAGCACTCAGGTCTCAGGATTTTCGGCTAGTTTCAATGTTTTATCATCCTCATAAATATTCTGTAACGTTTCAAATCCCATGCGGTAAATGCTCAGCAATTCTGCCAATGGAGGGCAATAGCAGGGGGACACCTGTAAACCAGGGGGTGTAGGACAGCGAATCACATTGTATCAAAGGACAATGAAGAGTGACATCCTACAAAAACACGATTTGGGAGACCCCCCCCAGCAGTCCGGGCTGCCAGTTATCAAAATATCTAAGAAAGTTTCTGTTAGAATGTGCCAGATACTTCCTTCGCATTCAGGTTTGAAAATAACGAATCAAAAACCAAACCGCCGAATAATAAAAAGATTACAAAGCATCAGCACCTTGGACCTTAAAGTATCACGTCCAAGTCAAAGAATCTGAATTACCAGCTTCAGATACAGGATCCATAAGTTATACACCGAGATAAAATTTCCATCTTGGTCGTAATGCAAGAATCAGTAATAAACAGAATATAAATATGTAAATATAAATACGTCACTCAGCCCTGTTCCCAGATCAGAACCTCAGAAGCACCCAGATAATCCCTCTCTGCTCAGCATGATGCCAGAGCTCAGCTTCGTCACATATGGCTGGATTCATTTAGAAATTGCCGAACCCCAGCTTAATCTGGCTTTAACTCAATTGAAATGTTTCCAGGGCAACGCAGAGGAAAGGACATCATGTGAACTCTGATTGGAGTGTCCATCTGTCTCAGCCAATCACGACCCATGCTTACGTAGGTATGTGAAGGCCACGCCTCGCGCCTGGATTCTGCGGGCTGACCCTAAAAACTGTGTGGATGAAACTGTGCATGCTAGAAAAATAACCGGAGCGTTCCAATAGGCATCTTAAATATTTAATGCAAATTGATTTATGAGTATTAATTACCTGCAATGAAACTAAGTGTCTCTGGTTAAAAACAAACCATTTACCTTGTAAAGAATCAATGGCAGATTTAAACAAAATAGTTCTTCAGTAAAACAGTTTAAGTAAGAATCCAGTTATATAACTGCATCCGATTGTTTATTTGCTTAGGGAAATGTGACAGATTAGAAAATGTTAGGTGTCCTTTTTTAAGCTTCTGCCTGTCTTTGTTCTGCTCAGCGCAGCAAATGAAACTTTTATAAATGCAAACAGGTCATCTTCATACTTGGCAATAACTATACAGTACTGTGCAAAAGGGTTAGGCATAGAAAATGATGTTTAACTGTATTCTGTGTTGCTGTAAAACGATGATATTATGTCTGTCAAAGTGTGTCAGCTCAGGCAGCTTCTCGGAAAGTCACTACCAAACAACACACCAATATATCTTTTGACCCGATCTCTAGCACACCTTGTATAGCTGGTCAATATTCTTTTTAACTAATTAAGTTAATTAATTAAGGGAGCTGGAGGTGAAATGTAATAAATACACAGGATGGCGGGGGTGCCGCTGAGGAGAGGTTTGGGACCTGAAGCAGTGATCATCTCGCCGTCCAACAGGCTATCGGTGACTTTTGGGCGAACAGGACAGATTTTTATTCGTTTTTATTGTGTTACTTTTAATTTGCATATGCTCTAATGTTAAAAAGTGTTTTTGTTCTGAACCAATATATACTTACAGCCCAGATAAATAGCTCTAAACATTTCCTTCGACTACCAAAGACTTTTGCACAGTGTTGTATATCATGGCAATAGTCATGCCTGGGCATTGATAAGGACCCAGTTCTGAAATATCTGTCCTGCATTCATGGTGTCTTATTAACGAAGGAGAATGTAAGCCATGAGTGTATCCTTCACCACGCATTCAGTAACAATGAAATACACATAAAATGAAACTGAAAGACCCCAGAAATGATCCACTGTTGGCTAAATCATCCATCCCACTGTCGGTTAATAGATCCCTCTGTTGGCTAATAGATCCTCCTGCTGGCTAATAGATCCCATTGTTGGCTAATAGATCCCATTGTTGGCTGATTGATCCTTCTGTTGGATAATAGATCCATCTGTTAGCTAAAGGATCCCATGGTTGGCTTCCTTCCATGCCATGTTCTCTTCCTTGTCCACAAACATCCCTCAGGTTATGGTGAAAAGCCAGGCCTATATACAGTAGGTCCATATGCAGATTGCCATTTAATTCTACTGATGCCATTAGGTAGATTAAACGAGGCCTGGGTATCCCAGGCAGTGCAGGGCCCAAGACCCAGGTATCCCAGGGAGGATGGAAGACTAAATATTGTAACTAAATTTCTTATGTGGCTCTTGAGATTAGACTCTGTTGACACATCACCACTTGTACAGGCAATGCAGCTGTAAATCACGTACAATCAGTGCTTAAAAACATATCAGTGATTAGTGAGTAGACCTTTTAATATGTTTGTTTACATATGTTAATAAAATTCACGGCACTAACAGCTCACGACTTCAGCAATGTGAAGCAGGCTCAGATTCCAGGCAGACTTGTCTTGCACTGGATTCCGCTACTTCCTGTCAAGCTTCCTGAACTTGCGCTGCAGGATCTGGGTCAGACGCTTGGCGGCCGGCCCATGGTTTGGCTTAAAGGCCTCTGCAGTGGGTCATAGGTCCATACGCAGCTATTTAAGCAACAGCTGCTGTTCCTCTGCAGTTCTGACTGCTGTGGCCTAACTATCGCAGTGAACTCCCCGTCAGGACATCGGGCTGATCCTACAGGGCAGTTTACTGTAACCTTTGTGACTAGATTCTTTGGTGACTTTTGTCACTACATTGCAGGCTGGTTGAAACGTTTCGCCTTTACTTGCCTTTCACATTCTACATACAGTTGTCCTGACTAAATAGGACTTATTGTATTCATTCTTTTGAAGAAAAATAAAAATATTAGCCCTACAAACGTATCACAAAAACAAAAATAGTAAATCTGTAAAAGATCTTTGGTTAAAGATTCATATTGATTGACCCTGGTTTAGTAAGGAACACTGCAAATATTTTCTAATTTTAACTCTGGTTTGAACAGAGCTAACCAGTGACCTGTATACCGCTAACAAATATGCGCTGAGGTACATTTACATACAGTACTGTGCAAAAGTCTTAAGCAGTCACAGAAAATCATGTAAATGATCTTCAGGTTGGTGTAATGCTGTGTAATTTGCTCTGTCCACGTGAATCTGATGCTCCTAAAATCACCACGGTATTTGCAGCAGCCCTCCAATGCACCAATGCACTCATGTGTTTTATGACTGGACCACTAGCAGACCTTGTTTGGCTAATCAATATTCCACTGAATGTTTCACCAAATGAAGTTAATTAATTAAGAGAACTGCTGGAGAAATTTAATGAATACCTAGAATGGCTGAGGTGCCCCTGAGGAGAGTTTTAGGAACCGAAGCGGAGTTTGTCTAACTATCCAACAAGATGACAACTCTTTGGAGAGCAGACAAAATTCTTGTTAATTTTTAATCGTGTTACTGTTAATTTGTATTGGTTGTAATGTTCAATTGTTTTTTTTCCCTTTTTTTATACACACTTATACACATACTACCAAGATAAACAGCCAAAAGTATTTCTTTGGCTGCCTAAGACTCTTACACAGTACTGCACATGCATCTGCTGTTTTTAAATTGTAGGCATCACTATGTTTTACTGATTTAAAAAATCAGTAAAACACATGTGCAGATAAGAATAACATACATAAGTTATGTGTAATTCTGTATACTACAGATAATCCAAAGAAACCCATTACAGAAAGAGCTTTGGACACATCGTCATGGTTTAATTGGTTTGAGCAAAAGGTTCAGTGTGAGGGATCGATTATTTACTAGTTATTTCTTTGAGCTTTTTAAATGCATTGCCTCTCTTTTGGAAATTATTTAGCCTCTTAATTCACAGAAGACGAAGAATAGATAGCAGTAATTTTCATCTGGCTGCCCAGACATCACACTGGGTTTTGTATTACAACCAGAAAACGAGCTGATGTTTAAGGAACACCCTGCCGTAGCCCACAAATGAGATTGACGAGCCTCTTTTTCACACAGACATTCATTAGCTTCAGATACATTTGGAAGCTCTGTAGTGAAGGACATTAATGGCAACCCTAAGTGCAATTCCTGTTGTACTTTTTGTTGTTATTTCAAATAAAACGCACATGAATTAGCCGTTATCTTCTGCGCAAGCTATTATCTCCTTTGTGACAGTCCAGCGGTTTTTCAAAAGGTCCGGAATTCTGGAGGTGCTGGATATTTTGTACATTTCAGCCAGATAAGGCCGGACAAGCACATGTTGTTTACTTTGGGTGCTACAAGCTTGCACTGAGAAAGAGACTCTAGATCCAAATACGGGAATTATGTTATGATTAAGAATATTACTGGGGGAGGTCGACAAGAAAAGGGTCTAGGTGAGAGGGGCTCTGTTCAACAAAATATCTGTTTACTTGACCTAAGTGCTAGTGGTGGGGGGGGGGGGTGGAATGAATAATATAATGGAATAGATAAAGCAAACAAGAAACAAGAAAAGCTTTGCTTTAATCTGCTACAATTTCAGCCACAACAAGAAGTGAAATGTGTTAAATATCTGCTCTTCCATCCATCCATCCATCCATCCATCCATCCATCCATCCATCCATCCATCCATCCATCCATCCATCCATCCATCCATCCATCCATCCATTTATCCATAGTCTATCCCGGAACCTATGGGTGCAGGTGTAGGGAATAATGCCATCATAGGTTTCTGCTCTTATTAACCCTAATTTTACTGTAGTGGAGACACAAAGGACATTTTCCCCTGGTTGTGCGGACCGGAGCATATAATAAACAGTGAGCTCACCTAGAAACGACGAGTGGGAGAATGAGCATCTTCAACATCCTCATCAGCAATTCCCCAGGGAACTGGAAATACTTCACCTCCTGCAGAAAGCCGGAAATGAGAACCATTAGCCGAAACCTTCAAATGCTTCAAAATTACGATACTTGTGTACTATTGTCATCGATCCACTTTCTATATGCATCTTGTCCTTACAAGCACAAGACAGCGAATAACCCAGGATGGGGTGCCAACCTATCAGAGTGCACACACACACAGGACAATTTGGCAACTCCGATTCACCTTAACATGTTTTTGGACCGTGGGGTGAACTGGAGAATCTGGAGGAAACATCGATACACCACAGAGAGAAGATGCAAACTCCAAACAATGAGAAACGGGGGTAGAGACTCAAACCCTAACGCTTGTGTAAGACACTGAAGATGACCTAGAAATGAATGACACTGAGACACATTAGCATGGTTGTCTGAGGCCCCTGGACGTTAGCATGGGTAAACCTGTGCATCAAAGTGCTCCTGGAAATATACCAAATGTGCCCCACCCACCCAGACTCATAGTGAAAATTAAGTATATTTTTCTATATTCTACTTTAATTGCTTTCGTCCTGTTTGAGCAATAATGCGATACAAACAATTTCTCTCTATTTCCATCTCAGCCTGGCTTATCGCAAAAAATACCATCATGTGGATTTCGATTCCATAAATACTCTCATAATTCTTAAAGAAAAACTTCATTCTTAAATAAAATAAATGAGCGCATTATACAAAGTGAAATTTAAATATTGCTGTAATTAAACATATTAAGACAAAGTCCCTCATTATGCTGTCTTATCAAAGTGGCATATTATTAAAGTAATTACTCTTAGCAGCAGAGACTGAAATGAGCTGCCTGCACCTGTAATGAGCCTGTGCCTCCTGTCCTATCAGAACCCAGCAGGGGCGGGTTCTGTGTCCACATTCACAGAGGGAGAACTTGAAGGTGGTGTGACGGACATCGGCGCCCCAATCACTGGACACTATCATAGCTTGTGTGATGTCCATCGAGCCCGTGACTTCAGCTCATTGCTCACGGAAAGCTCCTTATAAAGCTAGATCGAGGCCTCAGATGACTATTGAACCTCTCAACCTTTTAAAACACAGGAAATAAAGAAACTACTGCACTGACATTTGGCTAATTATAATAGGCAAATATTCCATAAATTTTTAATCAGAGTTATGGGGGGGGGGGGGGGGGGGGTCTGGAGCGCAGTGTTTAGAGATTATTTAGAATGTAAGTTATCTTCGGAGCCCCATGTGACATAGATCATGCTATCTCCACACTTATAGAGCAGCAACACACTTATAACCAGTGAGCCACCATTAGGCAAATAATTCCTTTTTTTAATAATTCTGTGTCAGGATTTTTAAAGTATATATAGTGTCTGTAATGTTTTAAAAGTGATGGACCATCTTTATGTAGGTTTCCCTGCTAAGTCCCTGCCTGTGGTCCTCTGACCATGGCTGACTGAGCCGAATGTTAAACCCTGAAACACACTCCCCCCTCTCCCATTACGGGGGCCGTAATCCTGCAGTCTGCGCTCTTCGGTGCAGTAAACTCCAGTGACACATGCACGGACACACACGCTGACACACGCACACACACAACGCTCCCCCCCCCCCACTTTACTGCGGGCACTCTGCTCTCTCGCTAACTCCGCCTGCCCCGAGCCCCTGCAGTTACGAGTTAATAGCGACCCCCATGCTCCATTCACAGGAAGCTTCCTGTGACCCTCTTGAACAACTTGTCACCCCCCCACCCACCCACATACCCCGGTTGTCTTAGCAACCTCCATCTTCCGATGACAGGGCCAAACGTCAAAAAAATATTTCACCTCTTTGACTGTGGATTAACCATTTCCAGCCATTTGATGCCTGGCCTGGGGAAAAGCACAAAGACTTGCTGCTCTCATTAGTGTCCGTCGTCAGTTAACGAGACGCTACCTTGGTTTAAGACCAGGCCTGGTTTCAGACCTGCTGACCAACTGGTTCACAACTGGTTACTGGTCCTTGACATTTAACGCAGCACAAAAGATTTATTCTGTGCATTTGAACCCCAATGCTATCATTCAGTAGAAACATTTAAAAGCATTAACATATATTTAAAAATATATATATTATTATATTTATACAATTACATAAACATAAAAATGGATATCTAGTACTGTACAAACATCTTAGGCAGGCAAAGAAAATACTTAAATAATATTCATGTTGGTGTGAAACTGATTTTATATCTTCTTCTGAGCAAAAATATATTTATAAACTGCCTAAGACTTTTGCACATTACTGTATGCTCTCACTGTGTTCTGTGACTTTCCTATAAATAATCCAGTTCCCTCCCACAGGGCACTGACATGCAGTCATGTTAATTGGCGCCTTCGTATGGCCCATAGAGTATGGTTGTATGTGAAAGAGTGCATGTATGTACCCTGTGAGAGACTGGCATCCTGTCTAAGGTGTGCCCCAAGCTGGTACCCTGTGAGTAGGATGAGATGGGTGGATGGACGGACTGATGGATGAATAGATGGATGGATGAAATTGCTTATTCAAGTTTTTCCATCAACTTTTTTGGATTAATATTTACCAGTTTTTGAATGAATTTTCTTAAAAAGCCACTGACTCTTTTCAAAACTAAAGCCAAAAATAGCTCACATGTATTATGGGTTATTGGTACGTCACACGGTGTTTTGCATGAACCCTGCCATCTAGTGGAGTAAGCATACTAATCGCTGATTAAAAAAAACTGTAAAGTTTTTGCTATAATCATTTGAGACTAGATTACAGCAAACATTTTACTCTCAAACTGCTAAGATTAAATAAGTACCCAGTTGCTGATGTTCTGCACAGTATTTAAAGGTGCACAGTTAGTTCTTGGTTAAAAGAAACCCAAAGCTGTGTTATTGGTCAAAGCATTTACCCTGTAAAGCTTCTACAAAGTGTTTAAGTCTTAATAGTTCAATGTCATTAGCAAAATAATAAATCACGTGAAGGAAGGAAATTACTAGTAAATAATTTTTTCTATTTTCTGTTTCCCCCGGCATGTTATTCCTGAGCTTATCATGTTTGATTAGCCTTAGCTATTATGTCTTCTTGGGGGGGGGGGCATGGTGCTGCAGTGGTTAGCACTCTTGCCTCACACCTCTGGGACCCGGGTTCGAGTCTCCGCCTGGGTCACATGTGTGTGGAGTTTGCATGTTCTCCCCATGTCGTCGTGGGGTTTTCTCCGGATACTCCGGTTTCCCCCCACAGTCCAAAAACATGCTGAGGCTAATTGGAGTTGCTAAATTGCCCGTAGGTGTGCGTGTGTGAGTGACTGGTGTGTGAGTGTGTCCTGCGATGGGCTTGCCCCCCATCCTGGGTTGTGCCCTGCCTCGTGCCCATTGCTTCCAGGATAGGCTCCGGACCCCCGCGACCCAGTATGATAAGCGGTTTGGAAAATGGATGGATGAATGGATTACATCTTCCATTACAAATAATTCCATAATATCAGACATATCACACTGAAGGGACACTTTCTGAACAATGTCATTCAGTTTAATGTCACACTAGGGTGGTTCTAGGAAATTAATTTTTTCAAATATAAAATTACTTTTTTTGTGTATTCTGTGCATAGAAAAAGAAGTGAGAGCAGCCAAATGTCATCAACTTAAATGAATGTAAGGATAGAGCGCTAGTTTGAGGAGGGGTAAAAAGGCTTGGTGATCAAGAGAACCATCTACGCTGAAATGTCACTGAGGATGGAGGTGAGGTGCATACACTATGGAGAAGGCCGGCCTCTAACATTGTGGTCAAAGATAAAAAATTCAAGCCACTTATGCTCTCAGTAATAGGGTTTAGACATAAACTGGCACAGCACTTATTAAATTCTTAATAGTTTGAATACCAAATAAAGTGGAAAAGGGGAGGATAGTACAGTAGTACCACTCAGAGAGTCACAGTTGAGAGCTGAAGGTGAATGTTGCAACTATGATCAGAAGGTTGTTCGTCTGAATCTCAGGGTCCTTGTGCAAGATCCATAGCACCCAATTGTTACAGGGACTGGCTGAGCCTGCTTCTGCATAAAATTGTCTGCTAAATGAATGCAAAGTGAGTTTATTTATCTGTAGTCACAGATATTATTATTTAGCCGATCTGGAATATTTATAATGCACAGTCATTAATGCTTTCAACAGACAGCACAAAACATAATTTAATTGCAGGCTAACATTATGTTTCGTTCATTTAATTCCTTTACCAACTTATATGACAGCCACACTTATAACTCTCTACAGTGCTGGAAAAAAACAGATTAACAAATTAACAGATTTAATTTATTTGCTCTTAGTTTAATATTAGATAATATGCAAATTAACTGTATCTGGAAAAACTAACAAGAATGTCTTCTGTTCTCCAAAACGTTGATGTCTAGTTGGATGACTTGATGATCACTGTGTCAGGTCCCAAACCTCTCCACAGGGGTGCCTCAGACATTCTATGTATTTAATAAATTTCACCACCAGTTCAATTGATTGATTGATTGATTGATTGATTGATTGATTTAGTTTATTAGGTATTGATTAGCCAAACATGGTATGTTAACAAATGCACTGCTGTAACAGGTGGTTGCTGTAATTACTTTTCGCAAAGGCTTTCAGGGAGGTGTTGAAATGGCTGAGCTGACACACTTTGACAGATATAATATCATAGTTTTACACCAGCATGAAGATCATTTTAACATCGTTTCTTGAATTGCCTAAGACCTTTGCTCAGTGCTGTGCCTAAAAGGAACGCGGAAAGGTGACTTCACTTGTATACCGCATTTTGGTAAATGGTGATGATCACAGACGATACGACTCCTTTCAGTAGATACCTACATATGATGCAGGTCTATTTTTGACCTTTTATGCAAAGCAGCACCAATTATTTTAATGTTTGACTTTCACAGCCATGTCTGTTTTCAAATATGACCAAAACATGCTTGAATTAAGGGCATCTTCTAAGTTTTAAGGGTTTAACGTTTTAAAAGGGCATTTTGTTATGACCGTCTCTTTTGAGTAAGCATCTGCATAATCCCTGAGAGGTAAAGTAGGACACCTCTATTCTGAAAGCACCCTCTGCTATTACAGAATGAGTTTCACAGACCTTCCCATTAGAACAGACCATACTCAAGTCACATTCCTGATGAGTGAGATGTGTCGGCAGACCCTATCATCATTTATAATCATCATTTATAGACACTTCCCAGGGATGTAGGCCTGTCAACTGCTACTAACACTAAGAGTAAAACTGAGACATATTTATGTGTCACGGAAACAAAGCATTTCTCTGTAATTTCTCTTCGTGCATGTCCACCGCAAAGACAATCTGAGAACTACAACACCGTTGAGAGTGCACCATGTGATCAGAAAGCTAGGAGGGTCATAGATCTTTGCTAACCAAATGAGGCACTTCAGACCTTCAGCAGTGATGCCTAAGGTCGCATGCTATAAGGAAGACCAAGTTTACGGCGTACAGACCTGCTCAGAAAGGTGGCGAGAGCGGAGAAAAAAGCCGAGTAGGCATCCAATGACGACGGCCAAGACGGACAAGATCAGGAGGCCATTCTGCTTGCACACGTTCTTCACCCGGACCCACACGGCATCCAGCGCCACAGCCATGGTGACAGGCCAGCTCGAGTGAAATCAACACCCCATATGCACGTAGGCCAATCCAAATGGAGAGATCAGCAAGAAAGGCAAAAAAAGGACAATTCACGAGAGAGAGAGCGGCAAGAATCAGACCAAGCCAGGGGATTTGAGATCCACGCAGTCTAGAGTGTGTTAGGCTTCCATCTGCCAATTCGTGGCTTAGGAGATCTTCGCACTTTCCAGGCATATTCCCTCGCTCCACCCACCATAGACAACCAACCCCCCCCACCCCCCCCCACCACCACCCACATTCGTAAATCCAGCCGACTCGAGGACCTGTGACAGTTGACAGCATTGTCCTTGGGGTTAATACTGCCAATCCTATTCCGCAGATGGATTAGAGACCTCGGAACAACTGGATAGGAGGATCCCCTCAATGGCAGGGAAAATGGGAAGGGACAGAATGATGAAGAGCAAAACTGATGCAGGCTTGGATGCGAGCATCTCGAGGGAGATGTTGTACATAAACGCCTTCCAATATTGGTCATTATGAAGACTTAGCTGCAAATAATTGTTAAATGCCGACTGTTAACATAATGGTTAATCTTTCAGCCAGATACAGTAGAAAATGTTTTCTTGGTCCCAAAAGTGCCATACCCTTAAAAACGTACTTCCTCAGAGCTGAAGTATATACTACGGTATATTACACTGCTAAAATAGATGTTTCCTTTAATAGAGACGATGTACGGCTTTTATACAGATACTTGTTTCACCATCCATGTCTTTGAAGAGGAGATGTGGACTTTCACATATCCCTCACATAGCTATCTGAACGGAAGGATAAAACTGATAAAAAAATAATGAGGTTTTTAGACTGTTAAGTCTAGAGGTCACTCAGACGAGGAGTTCTAAGCTCTGACCATAATTCTGCCCATGACGTTGTGATTCAAGCGGAGAGACGAATTATGACGACCTGCCTTTTATGTAAATCCATCCATCCCTCTATCTTCTAAATGCTTAACCTGGTTGAGGTAACAAGGAGGCTGCAGCCTTCTTTTCAATACATGATTCCCCATATTAACACGATAAATTCTAGCTGAATGAATCTGAACCGAATGTCGAATCTGTGTCTCAGGCTGGATTGTTGGTCTTCGGTTTTTGTTGAAACCTGGAGAGGGAGGAGCTCTGGGTGGGAAACAGGCTCACCAGTGTTAGTGCAGATTTTTGTATTTATCAGCATAAAATGGCAAACATAAATAAAGATATTTTTGGGACTCCATCTAAGTTTCTCCCTAATCTGGTGATTAAAAAATACAATATTATTACAGGATGACTCCTGTGTAAGTCAGTTGTGACTTAATCATTTGGTTAATTATGACCACTGGTGTAAAATGCCCCAGAGTTGTTTCAAGTGTTAAATTAGGCAAAAGCAGTAAACTAAAAACTGGATAATCAATTGGATGATGATGACTGGATGCATACAATCACTATATAAAAAGCTGTAATAGCAATTAAATGACAGTTGCAAGACCAACTGGTTGTGAGAATGGCTGTCGTGTGGCAGATTTCATAAACCCTGACCTTCCTGTCACGTTAATCTATATTTAGATGCTGTCCATTTAATATTTCAGACTTAATGTCCTGCAGAGAGCTTAATGTAATGTGTTTACCACTCTGCAGACCACAGAAATGCTGCTAAAATGCTACGCTTGTGCATTTAATAATCTTTGGCACTACGATGTACTTATTCTCTCCGCGAAAACGAGACTTAATCTTGTACTGACCCAAACTTTAAAATATGCTCTGGTCCACCAAATCGAAAATAAACACATTTTCTGCATTAGTTTAACAGCCTTAATGCTAAGATGTGGGATTTTGAGTTCTTTATTCTTAAACTGAATGAATATTCAAGCATTACGACACTGTGACAGGGTCTAACTGGATGGTGCTGTTACCTTATGACTCCAGGTTTGGGGATTTCATTCTCAAAAATGTGTGCAAAAAAGTACGTGTGCAGTTTGCTCGCTCTCCCTGTGTCACATGGGCTTCCTCCCGCCGACCAAACACCTGCAGTTAGGCTAATTTTCATCTCTAAAATTGCCAGAAGTGTGCATACACTGCTATGGAGCAGCATCCCGTGCAGGATGGAGCCCCGCTGTGACGGAGGGAAACGGAAGATCAGTACTGAGGAGATTCCAAAATCATGAAACAGGGAATCAAGCCAAAGGGTCATACGCTGGACAATCAACAATCAAATCATAACCTCAGACCATATCTCAAGAGAGGGACGATTCTCACGGCTTTGAGTGCATGATGGTTAATTGTTCAGACGTGCATGCAGTCGAATGGAATAGTCCATTTAGTATTCTGGGGTGGGGCGGGTGGGCAGATTGTCGGATAGTCTGAAGAATGGAGCGGTTTCACACCTGCCTTGTACCCAGTGCCTAGCTTCAAACAACAAGGTTAAAATTCAAAGGATAGCAGGGGGTCTCATTAAAAGCTGCAGTGTACAAGCTCTGTGCATTTTTAAGAGGATGCATAAATGACTATGCAGAGAGGGCCACCCAGTGGGTAACCCTGACTCTGCCGCGTTCAAAGGGAGCATGTACTGTCAAAATGCAGGGCATTTAGATGCGAAACCAGAGCCGGAGCACATAAAAGAGCAGACACTGTCCAGTCTAATAGTCTTGTTTCGAAGAAAGCCGGAGCCTGGCTAGAACTGGATGATAGCGTCAAAGGCTTCTGTTATAGATAAACCTGCAGGTTTCATTCAAAATGTGTACGGCGGTCACTCAGAATATCCAGCCTTGTCTGAAGCCCCTGGTTTGTCAGGCTTTGGTAACCCTTCCTTTTACAGTCCCCTAATTACTAACTACCTGGTAAATATAAGGTAAATTCCAATATATAATTGGTTAATTACCACAGGTAATTAGTAGGGAAATACAGAGAAACTACAGCTGAAATACAGAGGTCACTAAGAGGAAGACTGGAGGAAAAATCTCCACTATTACCTTTTAACCCTGTTAACACCATAGAAACAACCAAGACTTCCTTTCACAGCACAGTATCAGCTCACTTCCTGACTTCCATACACTGTCATTTAACAAGCAGCACATACATTTTACATGGCTGTATCTTTCAGTCCAGGCCATGGGAAATGCATGTCAGTTCTTATACTTACAAACTACAGTAGTACACGTAACGCCTGGCTGTGGCAGATGGATGGCCCCCTCTGGAGGGTGGCACCGGACTGTGTATCTGCCTGGGGGGTCGCCGGCCGGGATCCCGCGGAGTTTCACTGTGTGGTGGGTGGGGTAACAGACTGCATCAGCACATGCTCCCCAACCTCACCTGACCTGTAGTGCAACCTTCTTTGTTGACAATAACCTGAACCAAACTCTCTCTCTATCTGCTGATCAGCGGTATTGTCAATCATTATTTATTTTGAACAGTAAAGTTCTGTATGCAATATAAAAGAGACCACAGGAAAAACAATATGCTTTTGTTTTCACTATCACTGAGAGGCAATTTTTCTTCAATTTCAGGCTGAATAGGAATGGATATAAAATTTTGAATATTTCATTCTAAATTATTCGGACTACTTTTTCCCCTGAATGTGTCCATCCATCTCCAAACTGCTTACTCTAGTCAGGGTTGTGGGGGAGGGGGGGGCATTGCATGGAATACAAAATACAGGAATAAGCACAATCTACCGCAGATGAGCGAACACTAGCGTGTATGTGAGACAAGAGATAGAGGAAAACCCTGGGGATTATATTCAGACAGTGCTGTTATAATATACTGTTTGCAGATAAAAACTATGCCAGTATCTTTGTGCCTATTCATCTTTATTCTCTGTCGGAAGCAAACAGGTGGCTCTGCTGTGGAGCTGGAGTCTTTGAGGATGTGGTCTGTCTTCGTGGTTTGCGGTGTGAATGTTCTGCTCCACTGTAGGCTGTGGGACCGGTTTGCTCTGAATGGTCTGCACCACCCTCTGTTATGGTCTGTGTTCTGGCCTGGACTAACCATATGCGTAATTATGGTATGTGTCCTGAGCCCACTCACCTCTGTCTCGTTCATATATATATATACGTTTCCCTTTAAGTGCTGTGGCCAATTGAGATTGTCTGTGATGGTGACTCTTAAAAGAATAGATGATTCTGGCCAGGATTTAATATAGACAGAGCCTGGTGGAGCCCAGATCTGCCTCCTTATGTCCTTATGTTCTGCCTCCAACATTAACCTTAATGTCCCAAAGTATTTCAAAGTGAACGATTTAATAAAAGGTTTGTCTTGTGCTGCTAAAGATCATGCTTTTCATGAACTTTAATGCTAGTTTTCCTTAGTACCTTTGACCAGGCGACTTTGCATTTTTACTTGTTTTGATTGCTGTATTGCTGCGAAAATATCGAATACTAGCTAGACTGCTGAAAGTAAGATGTTCGTAATAAGCGATCTGTGAATAACCTGATATTTTAGTGCATTTTCACGGGGCATTACAAATAAATAACTAAGTGTATCACTCGTAGGGATAAGCGATTTTGATGCATTTTTATATTTCATTTACATGTCATGTTGAGAAAAGTCGTGTAGCCTAGTGTTTAACCTCATGACATGTACAATATATCCAATAATAATACCTTTTATTTTGTATTGCTTTAATGTGATAATATGACATGAAGCATAATAGAAGGCTCCGCCCACTGCTCTGTGCCGGGACCCATATCTCTTTGTCATCAAAAACTGGCCTCCACATGCAACTCAAATGTGTCATAATTGCACAGAACGGACTATATGACAACGAAGGTTTTTCCTCGCGATGTGAAAATTTGATGAAAGCTCTTCGCTCCTAGCTTCATGTCAGGTCTGCGATATCAGTAAAAGAAATCTGATATGGAGCCTGTGATATATTAAATAGTAATGCTTTTGCACATGATATAAAGTATTCAAAATCTGACATCGAGAAAAGTAATTTGATATGAGCCCTATGGCACATAATGGAATCCAAGTTGGAAATAGAATCCAGGCACTTTGCAATGGACTAATAAAATAGATTACATATATAACTTTGCCTATGCTCAGTTATTAATAGGCAATGTAGAAGTACATAATGAACTATGTACTGACATCTGTTGATCGCTGATATAATACTTCAGAAAAAAGGATAAAGTAACAATAAGATGTTGCCGATATTCAATTTTTAACCTTAAATATGAGCATGGAAAGCTGTACCTATCAGGTTTGTATCTGGCTGGTGCTGGTTAGTTTGTACTAGTGATGTGGTACGCAGTGATGTGTTACGCAGTGATGTGGTATTTTGTTATTGAAAAAAGAGCAATTTATTGTTGAAGGAGAACTTGGAAAAAAAACTGACATGAACTTGGGATATGAGATTCCACATATCGCTAAGTTTGAACCCACAATTCTGAGGTATGCCATAATCTCAAACTCATTTCCTTTCTGTTGCCTTGTATTGGTCATTTATAATAAATTATTATCCTGTTTTTTTTCCACTGAAATGCAAAGTGTTTGGAGACAATTCACAGGAAAATGGACTTTCCAAAGCAATGTTCCCCAATGCTTCCTTTTGCAGACAAACACACAGTTAAACACAGTTAAAAATAGACACTTGTTTGATGGTTTCTGTCCACTAAAAGGGCTTGAGAGGATTTCTGGGAAAGGAAGCAATTTAAACATCTGCAGTCAGAGAAACGTTGGCCTCTATACTTCTGCATTGAAGCAGGGCATGCTTTTCATATCAAATGATATAGGAAAAGGAGTGTGTTCTTCAAGCTCTCCAACTTGAAAAAAAAAATAACAAGCTGTCACAGAGGCAATTAGACCTAATTGCGCTAATTACTCCGATACAGCTGACTTCACAGTGAGAACGAACAAGACCCCTCTGCCCCTGAGGTCTGGTGGGGATCAGAAAGATTTTTGTTTCTCGTTCTCTGTACTATCTTAAACCGCACCTTATAGCCAGCCTGCTCGGCTTGACTGGGGTAGCTTCGCCTCATTAGGCATCAATGGCCAGCATGTGTCAGTGCACCATGGGATCCCAGAGAGGATGGTTCCTGTGGCTGCTGAGAGGCAGAAGGCTGCTACGCAGGAACCTTTTGAGGGACAAATTCAAGGAGCACCTTGTTTGTGCTTGGAATCAGTCATCCTCCTTATCCTAGTTTATTTATAGCTTGGCAGCCCTTATTCCGGATAAGATTTGGACTGAGTGCAGCCCCTGGTTCTGAGAAGGAGGCCTGAGGCCCGTTTGTAAACATCTTGGCGGACATCTGATGCTCACTTGGGTTTTCTCTTTTCTGAGTGTTTGAAGCATCATATCTCTAATTGGCCGAGTGTTTCATATCACACCGCGGACATGATGTATTAAGACTTCAAGAGAGGAGGAACCCACAGAGGGAGGGGGGCCACCAGGATTGTCTGGCAGGACTCTTAGTATCTTCCATTAACCTTGTTATGGTCAGAGTTTGATCCAAGACTTTTTTTGCACTTGTAGCTTCACTGTTGGCTTTAGGTCTAATGAATCCATTTCATTATATTGCTCTTGTTAAAGGGTATTTTTTCCCTTAGAACTGAATGAAGCTTCTTTTTTTATTAACACCACCCTGCAGTGTGCGAAAATCCACAGGATGGTGGCTGGAATCAGCACGTCTGCCATCAACAATCAGACGCATGTTACAAATAGTGCAGACCGTATTTATTACCCAGTCTAAAGTTTTGCTTTAGAATGGACGATAAGTACCAAAGTAAGTACCAAGTGTCCACCAAGATGTTTACAAGGCTCTTCACTCTGTCTGTATGCTTTATGTGTTCATTCGCACCCATGATGTCACTGGCTTTCGTCGCCCATCGGTGTTAATGAGATGGTGTCTGCGATGTCATGGAGTCACAATAAGTTAGTATCACTTTATCCAATTTACAAAGAAACTGGTTCATGCTTTAATGGGAATATCACATATTACCGCCGAAGGCAGAGCACACTGGTATTGAAATCAAGGAACTGAAGTCACTTTATAGATTCGCAAAATGTACAAAACTTTTTTTGCTATAATAAAATCTCTGGGAAATCCTGCTCGGATGAATAAGAAGCTGAATGCCTTCTGAGGAGCTTCTGAGGAGCGTAAATAGCACGCTATCCAATCTTTGCAGAGGAGCCTCCAGCTTCTAAAGCCTGTCATGATTGCGCTGACTCCTCACATCTCTTCTGTCAGCCTTAGTGGCTTCCATATACCACATTCCATCTCTCCTTTTACTTTTCATGAACTTCTTCGTGTTTTGCATAAATTGCAGTTAGCACTGAGTAATGCATTGTTATGCTTGGTTGCATAGAAATATTCCTTCTTCCATCCCAGGCATCAAACATCTTCACTGTCCAACTCTCCCCTTCCATGTAAATCTGGTGATTCATCTTTGTGTCACCCGTCCCACCTCAGACCTTCTCCTGTTCTCATTCCCCTTTAGCCCTGCTGTATATTCCAGGTAAACACCTCATCACAATGTTTCCACTGACAAGGCCTCCATCCATCTTCTAACAGTTCATCCTGCTCAGGGACACGGGACTGATGGCACAGCGAATGCCGTTTGTAAACAGTATTCCGATAATGTCATAAATTACCATGACTTCCAAGTCATCGATTTTCAAATTAAAAAAATCTGCCAAAGGCAAACAGGGGCAAATCATCAGAGAGTGTCCAGTGGACCAGCTTAACACAGAATTAATTAAGAGGCTTCGTTAAAGCCATTCTGCACTCCTGTCTTGAAGCTGGGCACAGTCCCTGTCTTTATCTCCACCATGAATAATGCATCACTTCTTTCTGCCCTGCTCCCCCAGGAAGAACCCCTCCCACACACCATTACCCACATCACTAAGAATAATGCCTGTGATAGTTGTTTAAAAAAAAGTTGCTATGTAAGTCTAGTGCTCTGCCCCTATAACTGCCCAGTAATGCATTACTCTGGCTGAAAGTAATGGCTCTCGTTCTTTCACGCAGCTCGGTGCATTATTTTTAATTGCACTTCCTTTTCCCACAGTACAGATGAAACACCAAAAACAGACCCTATCTGGTGAGTGGAAACACTGCTACCTTGGACAGCTCGCAGCCAGGGCTGGACTGCGGTTACAGATAGGCTCTGGGCTTTGGGTTCCCCAACAGCCCAACTGTAAATTTGGAGGAGGTCCGGCCAGGACCACTTCCTTAAGCCGTTTGGGTGGAATGCCAGTTTTAAAGACCTGTGTTTGTATAGTTTGTCCTTAACTTATTTTGCCATGAATGCAGAGCACTGCATACAGAATGTTGTTACATGGCCAATTAACCAACTTGATAAATTAATACTTGTTTTAACTAATGTCACATATACAAATAGTACACAACCGCTCCATATTTGTAAGACTTTGTTGCGTCACAATTCGTAAAAAATTACAAAACTATGTGACCAAGTTGCTCATGACGTTGTCATTTATCGGGACGGGGTGGGGCGGGGGGGGGTGGGGGGGGGATAATGGATGATCCATAGTGTGACTTTTTTTTAGCAAAACAGGGAACTAAACTCAGAAACACAAACAAAACGTACCGCAGGGTGTCTAACCAGAGGTACAGCACTTGTACTGAACAGCACAAAGACATCAAACACTAGGAAACGGAATAAAATAAAATACAAGATCCAACGATGCACATCAAATAACACAGAAAACAAATGCAATAGCCAACAAGAGCAAAGGCTCACATCTACACGTGTAACAAAGGGTAAACAAGGGACAGGTGTGAACCATTACAATTAACCAAACACTAGTACCGGGATGGCCAGTGAACCCTACTGGCCAAACAGGGAAACTACAGTAACTGAACCCGACCGCTTTGACCACCACTGTTTCTTTAGAAAACTCTTGAGTGTGTCTTGCAGAATTTCTCACACAGTCCAATTTCCTGGACCATCTTGAGTTTGATTTCAGGCTGGGGCTGCTGCCCTTCCTGTCCTGGATGCTGTCAGAGCTGTAGGGGCTCAATTGGCACGTTTTCTAGATTCATGCTTCTCCTCTTTCCTGCCCAGGAAAAGCAATTATAAGATGGATGGATGATTGCATGAAAGTATTTTTACGTAAAATTCTTCAAGTTTTTATGTTTAATATTTATATTAATAATATATTTACATTTAATATTTATATTAGCCCTCAATTCACTGCCAATACAGCTCAATTCCAGTACAGGGTGCTATTTATATTATATTAATATTTGCATTTACTAGTCAAGTTAGTAGTTAATTTTCGTAACACTTTATTCCAGTAAAACCAATGAAATATCAGTTTTATTTGCTAGGTTGCCGCTTGGAAATGTTTCATTAATTTGCTGTAATAACACTCCTTCCTCCTTTCACAGATATTATTAGAAGATGCAGAGAGTAGAAAAAGAGAAGATGCAGAACATAATTAAGTTGAGTATAATGACGTTTATTACTGTGTTATGAGAAAACTCAGCTGCCCGAGTACTTTATTGTATTTAGACTGAAAGGGGGGAAATGTGAACGCATCACTTAGAAACATAAACGCAAGCAAACGAGTTTACAAAAAGATTAAAAGCAAATTATTACAGTCCATAATGCCAAATAATAAAGGCAGACAAAACACATATCGACTATTATATTTAAATTTAGAAACTGCAAATCATTTTACCGTAAATAAAATGAAGGCGTATTTATACTGTGTGATGGTCTTTTCCTGTTGCGTTAATTGGTGCTTTAACTGAAATACTAGTAGTAATCTATTCGTTACTTTTCTGCTTATCATTGTACTATCGTAAAACACGCAGAAATAGAATAATAAATTCTTTACACGTAATATGCATATAAAGCAGCTTTTATCGCGGCACGGACGATAACCACATATCTAATGCATTGCGACGTATTTCCACCTTGTGTTATGCAAATCACTCAAATAACAGCCTCCGGAAAACGTCCTGCTGCTGAATAGAAAGTAACTGCCAACTACACCAGATTCTGACAGTGAATACTGATGTGCAGAATCAGTGTCTGTCGCACCAACACTAATTTTATAGCATCCGTAAGTTTTATTTATGATTCAGTTGTATTGTAATATTCAGACGGCAACAAGTATTAAACGGTTTAGCTTCTTGATTTTTGAAAGAAAAGGACCAGCCCTAATACAACACGAGACTTGTGGTAGAGAGAGAGGGAGGGAGGGAAGGAGAAAGAGAGAGAGAGAGAGAGGGAAGGAGAGAGAGAGAGAGAGAGAGGCAGCGCACGCTGAAACGGGGGAGGGGGGGTCTAACATTTCTAATTGCTTTTTCACTTTATTAAAAAAATACCCACCGAGCCTGACTATGCTTCTTGTGCCACCGACCGGTACAGCACTTTCAAAGCCCAGACAGACATCTGCGGGCTAGGAAGCTGATATTTAAAGCATAATTGAGCTCTTATTTCACCTGGATAAACGAGAAAACACTTGGAACTGCAAAAGGACAAACATTAAAACACTTTCCGGCAATTAAAACCTCTGCTGAGCCCTTTGCAGTCAGTATGAGTGCGGACTGCACCGGCTATTACAGTGCAGAGAAGGTGTTTGTGGATGCTTTCACCTGTCCCAAACCCGAGAGTGATGCCAGGGCAGTCTTCTGCTGTGGGTTTAATGACATTAAGTACTGCTGCGACGACCCGAATAGCTTCTTTCCCTATGAATATGGATACATGTGGTGGCTGAGGTAAGTAACTCAATGATACACTTCAAAAACGGATTTACTATATCGCATCGGGCACGTAGATTTAGCGCTATTTTTATTTGTGTATTTCAAACATATTTTCAAGGGGACATTTCGATACTGAGCTGCAGTTTTCACTAACCAGCTCAACGCGCGTCCGATGTTTACACGTCGGCAAACGTGCGTTTCCACGTAGAAAGTTTACTGCTTTTTACCGGTAAATACAAGAACACATGTTGCATGCATGTAAATGAACTCAAGGTATAAACACTCATCTCTTGATAGACATTTATTAAGTTTGCGGATTCCTGTACTAGCCCAATGTTTTTTATGTTCCCTGAATGTTCTTATGTTGCACATCTGATCTTGAATAGTCTTATTAGGTTCTTGCTTGTTGTGTAGTTCCTGGTACAACGCTACTTACACCTGGTCAGTCACTGGAAGCCGCATTTATGCCGAGTCAACTCCTTGACAGTATGTTTGTAATGTGCTATTAGCCTCCCTCAGACAAAAGAGTCTGCTATAAAATGTACAATCGTGTGTCGTTTAATTATAGGAATATATTCTAAGAAATGCGTCAGTGTGTGAACATCATAGAGTGTACTTACACAGTCCTAAATGTTAGGCCTATTCCCTGCTACACATATAGGCTACAATACACTTTTTCGTAACAGAAATAATAAACTGTAAAATAATGATAAAGGCATACCGTATGGTAAACACATAAAACAGTAACATAGTTATCGCCATCAGGTATTATGTACTGTACATAATTGTGTGTGCTATACTTTTATATGACTGGCGGTGTAGTAGGTTTGTTTACACCAGCATCACCACAAACATGCAAATAATAAGTGATAAAATGCTAAAGTGCTAATGTAAGGATGCAATAGTAATTGTTCCGCTCTATTACAGTGTAATCTTATGCACTGTCCGAAAAAAGGGTATAACCCTGGTACAGTTTTGTTTGCTAATTTACGAACAAGATTAATGTACCCCCAATTTTACAAAAGTGTTCTTCAGAGTCCATTTCTGTACTGTAAAAGGTGCATTTACCGGAAGATGGGGTACAATTGGTTGGCCCTTGAGTGTACTGCCCCGTGGCAAGTAATTGTGCCCTCAAAGGTTTGGGACCACTGTTCTAGATGGGGTCCGTCGTTGCCTGAAATGTCGTTATGTAGTCGTTATGTAGTCGTTATGTAGGGTATAAACTAGTTTCTCCAGAAAGAAAATGTCAAGGGTGGATGGAAATCTTGGGCAGTGCTGAAGGGCTGCGTGGTCCAGTGGGTTTAGTCGTTCCCATCATGGTGCGACTTTATTAATGTTCGGCAGGCTGCCTCGGAGGGAGCCTCTGTTTGGTCTGCTTCCCAAATGTGAGCCAGCCGGAGCCCTGAGTGGGAGTCAGGCGTGGAGGGTTAGGAGAGAAGTGACCTTTGCCAGCTGGTCCAAAATGGAGATGTAGAAACTTTGACAGGAGGCTGCTGTCCGTGGTACTGAACAAGGATCAGAACCTCCATCTTCTGGCTAAAGCGGTAGGAGTTTCTGCGCTCTGGAGGTAACGCCATGATGATATTCAGCATAGGGGCAGGGTTAAGAGATTCAGAAACGTGCTGTGATTGTTGGTGCTACGTAGATGTGATGGTTACAGCATCTCAGAGAAAGAGGTGAGAGGTGAACGCCCCGATTCGTTGAAGTTAACAGGAAGGCCACAAGTACCATATCCCCGAGTAAGGAACCCTCTGAGTGTTGACCCTTCAAAGTGGTCATGGAGGTGAAAGCTGTTGCTACCTATTAAAGTGGCCAATGAGCTTGTAATCATCACTGTAACCTTCTATTTGATGTCCAAGAAAAGAAGAAGATGCTGAATGTGGAATATCTTGGACAATCTGAGCCGAAAACATGTAACTGAGCGAAACATGGTTTTCAGTAACGCTGAAAAAAACATCCGTGATTCTGATTGCCTAATGGATCCTATGAAATACGAAGCTCTTTCCCTTCTGGTAACATCCTGCGTTCCCCGAACCATATACTGCGATTTAGCAGAGATGGGAAACTTCTGTATGTCAAAGAAAAGGCAATTAAAAATATTGCAGCGAAATGTACTTACTAATCTATGTCAAGCTATGGTCAAGTATCCCAGACAGTCCTGCGTCTCCCAGGCTGAACTGTTGTCTTGGAAACACAGAGTATGATGGTTGAAATGCCATTTTCCATCAAAGCGAATCGATCGATGCTGGGAAAATGATGGTAGCAGAATTGAAGGTTCTTGGAAGTATGGCAGGATGCAGAGACATATTTTAAATACATTTAATTGTTATACTGCCCCGCTCTGTGTGTACCTCAAGCCCGTGCTGCCTTGGGTAGGCTCCAGACCGCCGTGTGATCCACACCAGCTGTAGTGGTTAGATGATGGCTGAGTGTAACTTTGATTCAAGGTTGGTGTAAAAACTGGACAGGATGATTGACCTTTTGCTGACTGACTTTAAGGTGGCAAATCCATATTCTCTAGCTTTGGCGTCTATCTTTCCGTTGTTCTAGACCTACAGAATCCTGTTTTTGTTCGTTGGTTGTGTAGCTATTTTTCGGTCTACAATGTCACTGTAGCTTATTCAAAGTTAAGGCACAATCCACTTCCGCTGTACAGCCAGAGCACTAAACATCCTATTTATTGCTAGAAAAGACTTTTTATTTTACACGTTTCCTTCGCATATTTTCTCTTCCACCAGTTATGCTCCTACAACCATGTCTCTTTGGAATAATTTGTTTTCTTGCATGGATACGTTGCTTTTCCTTTTTTCTGCCTTGATATGTTGGGGCAGAGATACATTCAACCGTGATGTTCACTGAGACATCATCAGATGTTCAGCTCGGGATTGGCAGTGAATATTAATCCTCTGACTAAACATACCTGCTTCTTTGGTCCCAGCATGTTCTAAGGTGCATAGTGGGATTTGTTTTGTGACATTAAAGAGATTTTGAACCATCCGTAGAGGACAGATGTTGCAGAAGGTCTGTAGGAAAATAAATCTGAATCTTTCATCCCAGCAGAACGGAAGGAGCCAAAGGTAACAATTGAAGTGTTTCACAAGTGGTCTGATTAGAGCTAAGCCTGATATAGGCCCCTAAGCTGCTGTACTGTTTACAGTAATTCCTCACAATCAAGCCTTGGTAAGGGTGTGACGAAATAGTTCCAGTTTACCTTAATTGACGGTTATGCTGGAAACCAGGCATTAAAATTAGCCCCATTTTGGTGACAACAGGTTAATAAATATGAAAAAAAGAATTTGACAAATTTTCTTTAGCTGCACAGTGAAACAGGAAGTTCAGAGTGGACAGAATGTATGTAAATTTAGCCTAATTTACTGCACAGAGAAACAGGAAGTTCAGAGTGGGCAGGACGTGTGCGCAGTTCAGCCTCAGGGTCAGGGTCCATACAGAGCTGGTGTAAACAAACCACAATTATTCAATGTATGAAACTGGCAGAGTAACTCCAAGCATTGGAAACAGGTCATATAATATAAGGATACATACATTACTGCGTTGTACATCAAGGGCCTTTTCAGACCTTTTCCAAGGCCTGATTCCATGAATAAACAATTCATTATACCCTAAAGTACCACACTGGACACAGACACAGACACACACACACACACACAGACACACACACACAGAGTGGAGGTGACATTCAGACCAGCCCCTGCTGGTAAGAGGCAACAATGTTTGAGACACGATGTTATCCTAACAGGGATCTCATTAAAGCATATTTCATTGTTCCTAACGGTTTAATTGAAGTCCTACATAATCTGTGTGCCAGAATGTTTATTTGGAACAGGGACAAAGGCCCAGGCATCTGTGTTTCTGGCAGACTGCAGGAGTGAGTCTGCTTCTGGTTTAATTTAATTTGCGTATCTCTGACAGCGTGGGAGCACTGGTGGGCCTGTCCATCGCCGCTGTTATTCTGCTGGCCTTCATCGTCACCCTCTGCGTCCTCTGCTACCTTTTTATCGCCACGAAGCCCAGCCAGCTGGACAACGGCTTGCAGCTGCAGGCTACAGGTGAGGCAGTGAGGGTGATGGTTGCTGTGATGCTGTACTACAGGTGAGGCAGTGAGGGTGATGGTTGCTGTGGTGCTGTACTACAGGTGAGGCAGTGAGGGTGATGGTTGCTGTGATGCTGTACTACAGGTGAGGCAGTGAGGGTGATGGTCGCTGTGATTCTGTACTACAGGTGAGGCAGTGAGGGTGATGGTCGCTGCGATTCTGTGCTACAGGTGAGGCAGTGAGGGTGATGGTCGCTGTGATTCTGTACTACAGGTGAGACAGAGAGGGTGATGGTCGCTGTGATTCTGTGCTACAGGTGAGACAGAGAGGGTGATGGTCGCTGTGATTCTGTGCTACAGGTGAGACAGAGAGGGTGATGGTCGCTGTGATTCTGTACTACAGGTGAGACAGAGAGGGTGATGGTCGCTATGATTCTGTACTACAGGTGAGGCAGTGAGGGTGATGGTCGCTGTGATTCTGTGCTACAGGTGAGACAGAGAGGGTGATGGTCGCTGTGATTCTGTACTACAGGTGAGGCAGTGAGGGTGATGGTTGCTGTGATTCTGTGCTACAGGTGAGACAGAGAGGGTGATGGTCGCTGTGATTCTGTACTACAGGTGAGACAGAGAGGGTGATGGTCGCTGTGATTCTGTGCTACAGGTGAGACAGAGAGGGTGATGGTCGCTGTGATTCTGTACTACAGGTGAGGCAGTGAGGGTGATGGTCGCTGTGATTCTGTGCTACAGGTGAGACAGAGAGGGTGATGGTCGCTGTGATTCTGTACTACAGGTGAGACAGAGAGGGTGATGGTCGCTGTGATTCTGTGCTACAGGTGAGGTAGTGAGGGTGATGGTCGCTGTGATTCTGTACTACAGGTGAGGCAGTGAAGGTGATGGTTGCTGTGATTCTGTGCTACAGGTGAGGCAGTGAGGGTGATGGTCGCTGTGATGCTGTACTACAGGTGAGGCAGTGAGGGTGATGGTTGCTGTGATGCTGTACTACAGGTGAGGCAGTGAGGGTGATGGTTGTCCTGACCCTGCATTGTCCTCTGGGGGATTTTCCACCTGTATTGGAAGAGATATGCGGAACTGATTCTTCAGTGTATCAAAAAGCAGGAACTTGCTTTTTGCGCATTAATTATTTAATTATATTTTATTTCTCATATGACCTCTGCGATGGGTTGGCGCCCCATCCTGAGTTATTCCTAACCTTGTGTCCATAGCTTCTGGGACAGGCTCCGAACCCCCGTGACCTTGTGTAGGATAAGTTGATATGGACAGTGAATGGATGGAACAATCCTTTGATCAAATAATGCATTTTACAAAAAACATTGATCAACTCAACCTCATGAAATCCTGTGATGGGTCATTATTGTAAATTATAAAGCTTGTGAACTGATGATGCTGTATTAGTATTTTGAATACAATATTAATGACTCTTCTGAAATATCTATCCATCTTGCATAGCTGCTAATCTGTGCAGGGTGATGAAAGTGATGTCATATATCTGGTAATGAGTAAGTGCTGGAAGTTTCCAAGGTCAATGGAATTAGGGGGCAGTAGAGAGCCTCACTTTTTACTGCCCCAAACTGCTTAGTCTCTTGTGGTTTGAATACAGGACAAAAGGCTAAAAATATTTCCAAAAAAAGACTACAGCTGCCTTGCCTGAAACCTGTCTGAATGTTCTTTGTGTTGTAGCCTATTGGCACGTCTGTAATTGAGATATTTAGGGAGCTAATATCTGTAATGATTCTGATTGATTTGTAGTTTTGTTGCCGTTTTATTATTATTAATGGTTGCTTTATGCGTTTTTATTTGTTTGGCCTGCTGTAGCTGTGGCCTTGTCACTAGTCAAAAGATTCCTCAAGATTTCCTCAAGCGTATGGTTATTACAGTGTCCCTACTCTGGCCTTCTGTCCATTTAACAGACTTACCGTTATGGATAATTTAATTTTTTTCTGTGAAAACTAGCCTTGGTCAGTAGACCAGCATTTTCACGTGGTTTCTCTGGGGAAGTGAGTGGCATTATTTTCTACCACAGCAGAAATGTGTCTCAGTGTAAAGGCCAGTTCAAGGGCTGCCTCTTACCTGCCTAGATTGAAACGGGTGTTGGCATTAAGCAATTTGCCATTAAATTTAATTTACCATTTATAGAAATGTTCTGAGTAAGAATAAGCCTTTGGGTCTGTTTTTTTTTTTGCCAAGAGAAAACTCCAGACTTATATCTGGCAAATGCCTTAAGGCCTCCCGGGTGGGTGAAATCTGTCATAATCTCCAAACTGCATTGCCTCACAGTGGAGCTTATCGATCTCTGCCAAAGGACATGTGATCAATTATGTTGGGTACCGCTCTGTGCTGGCAGAGTGAAGTGTTTGGAGAAGGTAAAAGTCTCTAGAGAATGCCACCTGTTTCCCTGCTGATAAGTCTGTAGGTGGAGTGGGTGGGTGAGCGTCCTCCACTTTGGGTACATGACATGCAAGGTAAGGTAAGGTAAAGTTTATTGATCCCAAAAGGAAATTCTTTTGCATATAGTAGCAAGGACTGTAAAGCACAGGCAAACATACGGTGCAAAGACACAAAGTACACATAGTGCACACAGATTTAAAAAGTACACAGTATACAAACAGAATATAAATAAAAATAAGTAAAGAAGAAGATGCTATATGTGCAATTAAAAACTCCAGGCTTATTTTATGCCACCGATGGGATGCTTTTTGATGCATTATGTCTGGAGGTTGGGAGTGGCACCTCGTTCACATTCAAATTCAGATTCAGATTCGGATTCAGATTCAGATGCTTTATTGTCATTGTTGTTTCCACAGCAACGAAATTTTTAACGTGCTTCCTCTCCAGTGTCACATCCAAATAGTACCCAGATAGTAACAATAAAACATCAAATAAATACACTAACAATAAACAAACAAACAGACCAGCATGATAAAGGAGTCGTACCCCATGGTTTCGAGATATTGCACCTTGTGCTTATTGCACTTGAAAATAACAGCATTAAAATTAAGCAATGAGACCAACTTAGTTGAAACCATGAGACGGAACTGTAAACATGAAGGTGCACTAGATCAGATTGTCAGCTTGGCAGCATTCGGTATGATGATGGCTGAAGGATAGCGACATGGGGGGGTGAGTGCGCGATATGCACGGATACGTCTGCTGTGTCACAACAAGAATCTTGTCATTGTGTTTTTTCGTTTTAAATGCGTAATAAATGCATCTACGTATGACATCTTCAGTGAAGAAAGAGCGGAAAAATGTTCTCGCAGCAGACAAATTATTTACTTCAAAGTTTGATTAACAAAGATGGTATGGATCGGATGCTAGATATTCTCAGCTGTGATCTCTGTCTGGGAAGTGGAGTAGATAATCAACACAGAGGTAAATGCACGGGAAGTAAAGGGGGAGAAAGATTCAACACAGCAGCATCCATGATGCAGAAAACAGCTTATCCTACCCGGCCTTGGCTAATTAAGGTGTCTGTACTTTCAGTTTGCTGACCTACTGAGGCCAAGAAGTCTGACCTCACACAAACATACAGGGAGCAGCAGCTTAATATTTATATGAATGATCGTTGTTTCCTGAATTTTATAAATAGCAACTATCATTTTCAGAGAATCTGTGCTATGGAAAAATTAAACATATCAATCTCTTTATGTACATTGGATGGTTCTGTAGATTACACAAAAAAGGTGTTTTTCTGTCATTCTAACTTGTCCGTCTGCTTTAACCACTTGTCCTATTCAGAATTGGGGGGGGGGGGACGGGACACTACAGGCACAAGGCAGGGGGCAACTCAGGATGGGCAATTTGGTAACTCTAGTTAACGTTAGCGTGTTTTTGAACTGTTGGGGGAGAGCAGAGTCCCTGGAGGAAACCCCAGGAGACTACGGCGGGGACTCGAACCTTAGTCCCAGAGGTCTGAGGCAACAGTGCTAAAAGTAAAAACGAACCAACAGCCACTATGGCCCCGCCCTTTTACTCGCTGTCCATTTTGGCCACGCCTCCTCCAGGTCCCAACGTCAGTACCTTGGAGCAGTCCGGCCACATCAGCACCCCCACAGCACCGCAGCGATTCTGCAAGCACTTCCTCCCCTGCAAACTGGACTGCGACAACCAGCCGCCTGACCCCGACCGACTCTTCCAGAAGTGCTTCATGGCCACCGTTACCACCGTCAACGTGGAGGGGCCGTCCCAAACCTGACCGCACTGGCAGACCGCGGAACACGGGGCTCAGCAGGAGGTGGCTTTTTATTTGCTATTTTGCTGCGTGGCTGACCAGACCGACCTGGACAAGCCTCTGATTCGCTGCTCGTTTCCTTTGACAGGACACAGTGGTTGGTTTCGGTATGGAACTGTTCACACTGGCTTAATAAATAGACTGTGAAGCCTTCATACAGCGTTGATTGTAGGTTGGGTTTGGGGCCGTTGTGTTTGGAATCGACGTGACGATGTGTTTTGCACGGTCTGGATTGTTTAGTGCAATTTGCGAAATAGCTGGAATTTATTGCTTTTTCTTTGATATGTGCCAGCATGCATACAAAGGGGTTATTATTTTGTATCTTAAATGTCCATCTCCAAGTGCGCAGGCGATGGATCTTTCCTGTATTCCTTGTCTTACTTTTTCTTTGCCATTCTATAAAGTGCCCTTGAATTTGCAGATCACCCATGTCTAAGGTGTACATCTTTCTGCAGCAGTGATTCATTCAGTTTGCAGTATTAACATAATTATGGGACGAGTTAAGTTTTGATTTCACCCGAAGAACTCAGGAGGTTTCCCTTACAATATTAGTCGCATGCAAAAAATAAAATGTTGAATAGTTATGTGGAGTATTTTCCCCTACTATATTCAAAGAGTTAAGGACAGTGTATTTAACGTTAAAGACCTTTAAACGAAATTTTAAACCGCATTCAAGCAACACACCCCTTTTGTATCACAACATTAACGAAAGCAGCTACAGAACACAGAAGGTCCTTTCATTGACTGAAGTACCAGAAAATTGCTGTCTGCAAGTAAACCACTCACATACAGATGAGTAATTGACTGTAAGGAAGAAGGTAGAAATGTATGTTCACTCAATGTGGCTTTTGGAATGTAAAGGGGATTTTTATAGCTGTAAACCCACACAGGCCCTCTTGGGAAACAGGCCTTTTAAACACAAATCTCTATGGTCCCAGTCGCCAAAGTCAATGAGAAGTCTACTGACTGACCCAAGCACCAGCAATTCTTCATGTGAATCCAGTGTAATCTTATATATATTAATAAAAATCCACGAGGTCGAGGTCCACTAAAAATAGTTATCTGTCATAGTTAATCCCTTATTTAGCGCATAAGCATCATGTAGTTGAACTTGGAATAAGAATGAAGCACAGAAGAGACCTAGGTTTTTGCAGAGACTGGAAGGAGTTAAAGTGTGTTTTTTCTAACTCTCTATAACACTGTTATGGATGGTCCAATGGGTCACTGTGACCTCTCATTAAAATATTAGCATAGTAAAGTGCCTGGAGTCTAACACAGCAACCTGGGGTTTTCTCTCCTGATGGCTCACTGGGGGCGTTGACAGATCTCATCTGTCGTCTTAATATAATAAGTAAAGGTTCATACTCAGAGGTGCCATTTGCCACCACCCAAAGGACATTTGCATGGGACGCCTGTTGGCCAGAAGCAGTCACTACACTGAATATTAAATAATGTTCCTTATGTATCCATATTCTGCTAACCCACTAGTTAGCTACCATCTTCAGCCTCTCCAGCCCGGTCTTTGGAACATCCACAGTGATGCGCATCCATGGAGCCGTGCAATGAAACAAAAGTGATCTAAAGCAAAAAAATGTTTATTGTGTGGTGTTTTTCTGAAATATGCTGGGTTATCTGTTGCTTAGCTACGTCTTGACTATGCCTCACTAATTTGTTCTTGAAGAATGTGCAAAGCGAAGGTGACTCCACAAGTAGACCGCATCCCTACAGCCTAATAATCGCGGCAAAGGTGTTAGGAGAAACTGACAGTGTGTAGATGTCACACATAGTACCATCGGGTTCATTATCATATTCTCCGGGAAGCAAGCAGAGCCAACGTGGACAGCAGAAGTGAAGAGTTCAGGTCCAGAGAGTACAGATCCAGACCAAGGTTTTGTTTCAGCCAACCAGTTGAGTATAAAGAGTCGCAGTCACAGAGGACTCGACTGGTTGGCTGAAACAAAATCTTGGTCTGGATTTGTACTCTCTGGACCTGAAATCTCCACCTCTGGTAGATAAAGAATCACCTTGGATGACATTTGAGTTGCATTTTAGGACAGAGGACTCTCTGTTTTCCTGTCCCCCACAGACTACAATCAGCTTTTCATTGCGGTATGTAGGTTTTGCAGTACCCAGCTCATCGATCAGCCATTCAGTCACATTGTGTTGAATGGGGTATTTTTAACAATTTTGAAATAGTGTTTTGTGTGAGTGTTCCAGATTTGGACATATTACGCCACAATTCCCGAAGGAGGAATTTAATGACATAATGAAAGTTATGTGTTTTTATTGTAAACTCATATGCTATGACAATGCTAACTCAGTTCCACACTAGGCTTGTTTGCTGATTTTTCCTGATTTTCTCTTAATCAGAATAAAATCTCTGTCTAGTAACCCTTGAGACCACCAAGTAGGAAGATCCTAGGACTGAAATGTACTCCTCTAATTACAGTCCCTAACGCAGGCCAATTAAAGATCCCCAGAAAGAGCAACGCGGCTCTGAATGCCAGCAAACACCGGGCCGTTCTTCCAGAGAGCAATGAATATGGATATTACCCTCTACCTCCAACTTTGTTACACTGCTAGTGGTTTCCAGTGAGATATGACTTGGACCTGAACCAGGGCACATCATCCTTGAGCTCTTTAGTCAAATTAGTTATTTACATTTATTTATGTATCAGACAATGTCGTCCAAACCATGAACGAGGCAGATATTCCATCCCAAGCATGCGGCTGCCAGCTACTTGGTTTAATTTTTATAATTAATTAACATTAATGTTAAATAATTAACATTAATGAGCAATACTCTTATGATTTCATAAAGCAGCAGGTTCTCAGTCTTTCAGACCTTCGTAGCCTAAATGTTCTACTTCCAGGCTACGTCTCTCTGACTCTCGAGAATTTGTGGAAGTACATGCAGTCACATGCATGAAAACGTGTGTCACTTGTATTTTTACACTTTATGGAAAAAGACTGTGGGACAGCCTGTTAGTTATGATTGTCATTATTCTAGACAAGCCAGGACTCAGAAGTCACTTAAATGGAATTATGTGTTGCATTTTTGTGCTGGTGTTTCTGTCCAAGACCCTATAACCAGTCCCCCACAGTCCAAAAACAGACTAAGGCAAATTGGAGTTGCCAGATTGCATGTGTGACTGTGTGAGCGAATGCAGTGTGATTGGTGTGCGTCCCCTGCGATGGGTTGTTGCCCCAACCAACGATTCCCTGCCTTATGCCCATAACTTGCAGGATTGGCTCTGGACTCTGCATTGATGCATCTGGACTATATATTTATATATATATATATAAAACTTTGTCGCCAGTAATTCGTAGCTGAAATCAAATAAGACGTGAGATTTCCTGAGACGATTGCCTTTATGAAATAATGTTAGGTAATGTGTTCATGCCATCAGCATAAACAATGATCTGCTCAATGCTTGAATATGTAAGATTTAAGGTTACTTCATGCATCAATGTTCAAACCTTTAATACTTATCTTCTTCTATAAAATATGACAGGGCCAGAATCAATAGTACTGACAATAATTTGCCACATTGTATCACCTCTTAATGATATTTTACAGTAAGTACATATGGACCAGAAATATTCAGCATTCATAATTCACCTGCGCTTTCATAGAGAGACCATTTTGAGCTGTACAATACCCAAATTAACATTTCACTCAATTATATAACTTGATATTTTCAGCAGTAACGTTGCTTAAAAGGCTCCCTTATCTGGTACAACAGCAGAGCACAGCATCCATATAAGATAATATGTCCTATTTCAATGGTCTGTGTCTGTATTTCAATGGTCTGTGTTTTGTGGGACTGAAAAGGACAACAACCAACCAGCTGCCAAGCTGACCTCCTTACATATTTTTATTTTACATTTTCATACAGCCAGACACCTGCAAGTGGCCAAATTGTGGAGAAAATCATGAATCGAATAATAAAAATTCTGCTGCAGTTTATGCTCCTCAATAACAACAGTATTATGCAAATCCAATAACAGCGGTGTCATGAAAATCAGTGTCAAACTTCAGCATTCAGGTTTTCGCTTTAAATCCATGCGAAGATCGTATCACTTATCTTCAAAATCAAATGAAGGGGCGGCGAGGAAAAGCTGTGTGCAACTGACACGGGATCAGTAAGGTATGCGGCCTTTTACACAAAATTTAACACAATTTCCCCCAACACTTTCAATTCAATTCAATTCAATTCAATTCTATTTTATGTCTATAGTGCACAACATGACATTGTCTCAAAGTGCGTTACATTATCTCTGCCCGAAGCCCCCAGTGTGCAAGCCAGAGGCGACAGTGGCATGGAAAACGCCCTAGTAAGGACAAACCTTGGGACGAACCAGACCAAAAAGGGGAGCCCGTCCTCCAGGGGGCAGCAGAGGAAGCCAAATGACTAATGGTTCATATGAAATAAAAAGAGAAATGGAAGCATGAACCTGAAAGTGTGGAGGAGAATGATCAACGAAACTCCTGGGTGACTTTAGTGGACGATGCGATAAACCACAGCTTAACTGTATCCCCCAATTTAGAAGAATGAATAAAGTCCCAGACCTCTTTGCGTCATGAATTCAACCATTTCCTGTTTTCTTCTCCTTGTCAGGGTTTTCTGTTTTTCACCGCTGCTGAAAGCGCATGTTTTAATGGAGAGAGACGCTGCATTGTCACACACAAACATGGCAATGATGTTGCTGAATGATTTAGGTAAAAGCAGGAGCAGACTGAGAATCAGGAAGTTCCGTAAATTTTCTGGTGGGTCAGTCTAATGAGCGCCGGTTTCCGCAACATAATATTCCAAGGGGGAGTCCTCCCACTACCCCCATCGGCGGAAAATATCAACCTGGACAGGGACGGATTATGGGTTGTGTGGGCCCCTGGGCAAAACGTTCGCGAGCCCCCCCCCCCCCCCCCCCACCACCAGCACCACCACCACAACCACCACAATTCAAGGGCCCTTGCAGCCAAACGCCCTCCCTATAGGGTCAGGGGCCCTTGTAGGCAGAGGATCAAAGAATGTAGGCCCTCTAAAATAGACAAATGAAAATACATTGTTGATAAGCGTTGCAAATTGTTTTGAGCTAGGGGCCCCACGGGCCCCCTGCACCCCAAGGGCTCCTGGGCAGCGGCCCCGCTGGCCCGGTCCGTAATCCGTCCCTGAACCTGGAGCCTCCTGACTGCAAACTCTCGACCTGCTTTTTGTTGCCATTCCACCCCTGGGCAAAAGGTCCACTGTTTGCCCAAGAGCTTCAAACATAATTTTTTGAGATAATTTCCCAGATAATATTATAATCTTGATAACCTGGTTTACATGAGCTGAGTCGGTTGTGAACCATTTTAGAAATAGTGCAAGAGTGTGAATTTTGGACAGGTAAGCGTCTCTTTTTCCTCAGCTTGGCGGCCATGACATTGATCGCTTTGATGCCCTGTTGTCTTTTAATAAAGCCCCTGAACTGGGCCCCTCTAGAACGGTGGAGGAACCCACATTACTCTGTAATTCACTTCGTTAATCTCTCCATGATTGTTCTTCATTCATTACTTTTAAATCTGAATTAAAAACCTACAGGTTTCATGAACATTTCTCTCCCTGAACTACTTACATTTTTTTCCTTCTCCTTGTAAAGCGACCTTGGGTCTGTGAAAGGTGCCATATAAGAGCAATTATAATAACAAAATATAATAAAATATAATAATTATTTTTACTATTTCATTAACGGCAAGCAAAAATTCCAGTTACTGTAGCTGTTTCTGCTCAATAATGTATGATTCAGAGCACATTCAAAACGATGTATGATACAAGACCATTATTCCAAAGCGTGATTAAATGAGCTTCCCTGCAGTGGAAAAGAATTTACTTTTAATATTAAGTAATGCACTTATTTAAAGGTAATGCACTTACCAAGAATATCATAATGCAACATTACACTGCTGACAGATACACTGACAAATTGAGCTTTAGATCGTTCTTTAAATGTATTTTCCATACCCAGGAGGGACTACAAGCTGTGTAGCTGGAAATGATTTGATTAAATTTAAATCGCCTGCAGTAAATAATTTTCAAAAGAATATTTTCATCCGTATCCCACTTAAATCACGATACATTGTCAGATAGATGAAACCTGGTAGAATCTAAAATAGTATATGAACCAGTTCGCTAGTTATAGTGTTTCATTTTCAAATTAATGTGTATCAGAATCTGAATTGTTTACAGTATGGACAAGTACTTTTACACGCAAGAATTAATACCTTTACATGTGCCCATGTTTACAGTTTGATTCTGTGTTGGATTAATTGTCGTAGCTGTGAACAAATTGATTAATTTTCAGTTTGTCAGGATTGTTTGAACACCATGAAAAAACTCACATACGGTTCAAATGTACCTATAATGTTCAATGAAGTTTCTCTGGCTGACAATGTAATTAATGCTGCAATCAGAAATTTTCGGATGACAAGGTCATTATAAGAATGTTATGTTTATTGTGGTGAAAGGTGTGTTTAAGAGAGATTAATCTCAGATGTTTTATTTAGGTATTTATGACGATTTTGATACAGTATCTTCTGTGTGCTCCTGAGTGAGATATCTTTGGCAGTGTACAATTTCTATTATAGAGTCTTAGTTTATATTTAATGTTTAGTGACGAATTTACATGCCAGTCAAAATCTGATGATTTTGCAGCATCATGCTGTTACATTTAATTACAGATTCAGCAGTTTTTCTATAAAGTGAAGGGATTATTAAGCCCTTTCTTGGTGAGCAGTGTTGGGTGAATGGATTATTAGGCCCTTTCTCAGTGAGCAGTGCTAGGTGAATGGATTATTAGGCACTTTCTTGGTGAGCAGTGTTGGGTGAATGGATTATTAGGGGCTTTCTCGGTGAGCAGTGCTGGGTGAATGGATTATTAAGCCCTTTCTTGGTGAGCAGTGCTGGTTGAATGGCTCGATAGTGTCCTGTTGCTAATGCGGTCCAAAGTCATTTCCTGCTTACCAAGCCAGAACCAGGGTCTTGAACTTGACTCTGGTTGTGACTTGAGTCTTCTGAGAGTGACTACAACAGGTCACAACACTGAATGAAATAGACAGATATAACACATAATAAAATTTAAATAAATACATCTACAACAAACATTGTAGAATTCGAACAAAATTTTTGACGGTAGTTTGTTGAATAAGTATAGGATGATTGTTCACCATCCACCCCCCATCCTGACCAAGATAAATGGTTGGAAGTTGGTGCCTTTTGTCTCATTTAAAAAAATTAATGAAGTCTTGTTTATTCGGCTTAAAGACACAGCGCACATTTCTTTTCGATGTCATTCCTTTCTGTTTTATCTATCCACCTTCCAGTCGCTTATGCAGTTCTGTGCCAGGGATATGATGCTGCAAGTTATATTATATCAATACATAAATATTCCATAAATGACTCTTCAGTGACACAGCTTCATTGGTGATGTCAGTGTCCCTACATGCATGAACTTTCTCCAGCGTGATGTCCGGTGCAGTCTGATAACGCAGCAAACGTCTGCGAGTGCATCACCTGCGGCTCCGTTTGTCATCCTGAAGGACTTTCTGGCTGCTTTTAATGCAGCAATCCTTTCCTGTTTTGTCACTCAGGAACTTGGATTGCACTTAGTCTTGAGGGTTATTTTCAAGCATCCTGTGAGTCTTTTTAAATCTTAGGATGTTTTTTTTCTGAATATTATATATAAAATGAACATGTGAAAATCCTTTCGTTTTCAAATTTATTAAACCAGCTTGCGCTATGAAGAAAATATCCTATGAATTTTCAGCTCTACAGACCTGCATAAATCCTCAGCCAACAAATTACAGTATGACCCAAATTAACCGAAAGTTTTTCTGCTTATTAAAATTCTTCTGTCTGAAATTGCTGGCATTACTGAAAGAAGAGCTACGTTCTCAGATCATGCAGTCCCTACCACAGTGTTCTATGCCAGACTCCAGCTAAGCCAGTGGTCTTGTTATGATTTTCTCCACCATTTCATTAATAGCAGACGAAGGTGATAAGAACATTCTAGATCAGTGTGTGACTGACCTATTGAGATGAATCACTTGAGAGCCGTAGTACCTTAATCCAGTTTCCACAGGACATCTGTGAAGGAAGGAGACACCTGTGGGTGGTAAATCAGATTTAAACCAAAAAGGGAGGGGCAAGGATTTTGAGGAACAGAAAATGACATTGTGCTGAAATAAAAACCTGGGTGAAGATATTCAATTTAATAATGCCAAGTGCAATTTTAATAGCATCTAATGCCAGAGCAGCCCATAATATAAAAGATTCGGTATTTATTCAACTGATTCAAGTGTGTGGATATTTGTGTATATGTAGAGTACATGTGTATTTAGAAATGTATGAATATTAAATACATAATATTCCTCATCTGAAACGTTTCTAATTTCCAAACAAAACAATCACTCTTAGTGTAGCTTTTCACAAATTATAATGCTGAAGTTCCCTGGTTTTAAGGTGTACATGCATTGAATATTGAACTTTTGATACATATTAGACTTTTGCCATCTCTGTGGTTGACTTTCCTTTTAAAACCTATCATTGTTCAGATTATCAATGTTTTATTCATCATTAAGTCACTATTATTTGGGAAACTTACACGTCAGATAGAATTCCAGAACATTCCGGTTCATTTTCTGCAGCCACACCCCCCTAGACCAGGTAACCCATCTGAAGCTCGCCAGTTTGGGCCTGGCCAGTACTTGGATGGGAGACCAACTAGGCTGCTGCTGGAAGAGGTGTTGGTGTGGCCAACTGGTTAGTCTATCCTGTGGTCTGTGTGGATCCCAATGCTCCAGTGCAGTGACAGGGAAGCTCATCCTGTGGTCTGTGTGCATCCCAATGCCCCAGTGCAGTGACAGGGAAGCTCATCCTGTGGTCTGTGTGCATCCCAATGCCCCAGTGCAGTGACAGGGAAGCCCATCCTGTGGTCTGTGTGCATCCCAATGCCCCAGTGCAGTGACAGGGAAGTTCACCCTGTGGTCTGTGTGGATCCCAATGCTCCAGTGCAGTGACAGGGAAGCTCATCCTGTGGTCTGTGTGCATCCCAATGCTCCAGTGCAGTGACAGGGAAGCTCATCCTGTGGTCTGTGTGCATCCCAATCCTCCAGTGCAGTGATGGGGACACTGTGCTGTAAAAATGGCACTGTCCTTCGGATGAGATGTAAAAGATCCCTGGGCATCTTTTGAAAGAGTAGGGGTGGTACCCTGATGTCCAGGCTAAAATTACCCACTGCAGCCGTATCAAATATGGGCTCCAACCATCCCCTATATTTAACTGGTGAATTTTCTCCTCCCCCCTCAGCACCTTAGCTACTTTGTGGTGAGCGTACCGGTGCAGAATGGCTCTGTTGCATGGTCCAGGGGGGTGTTACACAGTGATGGTTGAAATGCTCTCCCATCAGTTCTGTAAAGCCGGTTGGGTGTTTTGAAAAGCACTATATAAATGTGTTGTGTTAACCCAAATATAAGACGTTTCTTTTTCCCTCAAAATACGTCTGAAAAATTGGTGTCGTCTTATATTCCCATTAATTAATCCTTCGGATAGCTGGGTGACTCTGGGTTGCGAACACCGGTCGCCTTTCCTAAATGCTATGTTATACCACATCTAAACAGTGAACTGCTCACTCTTTTAGATACGCTTTTTCAGAGATTTCCGCCACACTGCTTTTTATGATTTTCGCCTGGAAGTATGTAAATATATTCAGCAAACTGACGTCTGTTTACTTTAGAGAGCTATTAAATATTGATATTTATGTTTGTTTACAGCAATAATAAAATACACAGGGGATTTTTTTTCACACTTGGCCCTAAATAAATGAATACAAAACAAATCTTAAGCCCCCGCATCATCCATTCATTTTCTGTAACCGTTTGTTCTATTCAGGGTCACGGGAGTCCTATTCCAGAGGCTATGTGCGCAAGGCAGGGAACAACCCAGGGCGGGGGGCACCAACCCATGACACGGCACACTCACATATACAGACAGTTTGGTAACTTCAATTAGCCTCCGCATGTTTTTGGACTGTGGGGGGAAACCAGAGCATCCGGAGGAAACCCCACGACGACATGGGGAGACGATTCTAACTCCTTACACACAGACCCAGCGTCAGACCCTGGTCCCAGAGGTGTGAGGCGACAATGCTAACCACCATGCCCCCCCCCCACACCATAAATAAGTAAATTATATTGGACAGAGTTAAACAAACTACTGGTTTGCTTAAGAGCTGTGAATCAGTCACCTGCTCTCCATCTTCTCCCTTTGGCGATGTCCCTGGGTGTTTATCTATTACAAAGCGACGGCTAAACTACCTTGTTAATCAAATGGCATAAAAACATGCTTTGAGCTGGGCTTATCTCCGACAAACACCTCAGCATCACGGCAAGGAAAAAAAAACCAGATGGGTAAGTTCACCATAAGGTTTGCTCAGTTTTTAACAGGAAGAAGAAAGTGTTTCGACACTGGAAGGTTTTTGTTGGCAGCAAATGTTTCTTATGACATGCACATGATTAGCACAGTTCACAGTTCAACGTAAGGTGATGTGAAATTCATATGATTTTATGTTGTGTAATATATGTACATGAAACTGACACTGATATGTTTATATGTGTCCTTTCAGCTGTAGAAATAACTTTGAGTGAGTAAGTATCTGTTCTTTAAGATAAAACTTTAGGCAGGTTATATAAAACATTGAGGCACTGAGCTTAGAAAAGTTTATTTTTTTATTTCTAAACACACAAAATTACAAAAGAAGACTGATGCCACTTAAAATGAACAACCCAAAGGTGCCAGTGCCCTGCTGAGTGAACTAAGGATGAAAGAATTTCTAAAATTAAAAAGGCAATGAATGACAATGACAGGCAGAGCAATTGGATGGTGGCCCAGTAACACTTACGCGTTTATGTAAATGACTGCTATACGGCAGGAAACACAACCGCGGAAGATCAGATGTTTTTCGGTTTTTCCTGCCAAGGTGTGTTGATGTGCAAATTCACTGGGATGGAACGTGACCCTCACTGGGCCCCACCTCCTAGCTAACAAGCACAATGGCGTGTGTCTCTGTGTAATATAATGATTAAGGCACTATTTACCACCAAAAGACCATAATTTAGCATGAAGCGTGTTTCGCTGATTACACCCGTCGATAAAGGCGATTATCAACGAGACAGTATTTGCATGGTTCTACGACATCTGCAGAAGCAAAGGGTCACCACAGGCTGTTATGTCATAACGATGACGGTGGAAAGAAACACACAGCGTATTTTGCTTTTAAAATTCTGTTCAGATCACCTTATCTGATCCCTTTCAGAATTATCCCTTTTGTTAAAATGCTCTTTTACGAGGCATTAATAGTATGAAATGAATTCCATATAGTTTAAGGGAAGGCTCCAGCCCCCAGACCCTGAACAGGATGAGCACACTTTGGATGGATGGATGAATGGATACTCAAAACAAATTAACGTGTTTTCATGTTGAATGCAAAGGCAGACATGCTGTCTTTCATCGTTGTTTTCTTGTTGTTAAAGTTACTCTTCATTATGACTGGCCTTAATTGCCCCATTTATGTAGACTCTTGTGTGATTCATAGACATTCCTGAAAACACTCTATGGATGTGGCACCAGGCCTGTAGTTGTGATTTTCAGTCACTCCTCCTCCTCCTCTTCCTCCTCCATCGGACCTCGTCAAGCTTTCCGCTTCAACACCCTAAAGCTCCACTTTCTTCTTCAGGATGATGTGTCGCACCATGTCTGCGATCAGTGGCCGGATCTCCTTCACAGGGGTGGTAGGCCCCCACGCGTTGACCACCTTCCCATTCACGTCGATCAGGTACTTCCAGAAATTCCAATTCGGCTCCTTTTCAGAAGATTCTGTCAAAGTAGCAAGAGAGGATTTTAGTTCTGGCGTCGCATCAAGTCAGAATCACAAGAAGGCATCTTCTGCCATTCGTTCTCGAAGATGTCAGTCTAACGTTCAGTTCAAATCCATCTCACATTACTGTAACTAACACATGAAAAAACCAAACACTTACAAAGCCTCTAGCTGACATTAAAAATCACATTAATTTACTACCACTAAGCCGAACAAAGGGATAGTTTTTAGCTTCAGAAACACCTGCTTGCGTCAGTGTATCAAGAGCACGGTTATTAAAGGGCATGCGTACGAAACAGCCTATATTTCTACACTTTTTTCTACTGTGCGAGAGATTCACTTACCAGTCAGATATTTGTAAGCGTTGTTCGCCCCACTTCCCACCACAGCGATCTTGCTGAAGAGGGGAAAACTGACACCGTAAACTCGACGCACGAAGCTGTCAATCTCCTTGTCGCTGCCAGGCTCCTGTTGGCCAAACTGGTTGCAGGGGAAGGCGAGCACGTTGAAGTGGTAGGGGCCAAAGTCTCGCTGGAGCTGCTGGAGGTCAGTGTAATGATCCTCTGTGTAGCCGCATTCGCTGGCTACGTTCACTACCAGCGATACCTGCACATGGAGAGTAAAGGGTTATTACCAGGGCTGCTGTGTGGCTCAGAGGGTTAGCTGGCTGTGCCTGGTATTTGAAGGAGGCCCTGAAATTAACCCCATATCTTCAGGACCGTTTCACTTTGCATTGCCAATTTTATGTTGCTCTGGAAAAGTACCTGCTAAATGAATTTAATTCGAATTACTGTCACTCACACAAGATTAATAAACACAAACGTTTCCAACTGTCACAATTTTGGGAGAAAGTAAAATTTATACAAACTAGATGTCTTCAGACTTGTATTCTTTCTAAGGTTTCGTTAATTACTACTTAAAAGTCGAATCTGTGCTCCTTTGTATGTTTCATTCTGGAGACTTATGTACTTTTTCGGCAGAAATGGTTATTTCGGGTTTACAGTGATATTTTTATGATTCTTTTATTATATTCAATTTGGGAACTGATTGCACAACTTGCATTTCAAGACAATGTTTCTGTTCGTTTTTGCAAACGTTGCCATGAATAAAACAAAGAAGCGGACTCGTGTAAGTCGTGCTGGCAGTGGATGTCTTCCTGTAGCGCAGCCACACAGCTTTTCATTCAGCAACATGACCACCATATCTTCCTGCATGTCACTGCAGCGGTACATGCAGAATGTTTACCACGCTCATTGAAATGTACTGATACAAATATCTCCATTAGTTGATAAAGTGGGAAAAATATCACATTGGTATCGGTACTGACAGATAATTATAATATCCGTATCGGGATCGGACCAGAAAAAATGATAAAAACTACATCTTAGCAGAACACAGACACAAAGGCTGCCATGGTCAGCAGATGTTCCCTTTGGTGTGCACAAGAAAATCATATATTTTACTGTCCATTACAAATCGCTTTCATCAACGACTTCTTTGTTAGCCTAAAGAAATCATAAACTGGGCCGTTTGAATAAGACAGTTAAATACAGCTGTGGGAAAAACTGAGAGACCACACTATATTTTTCAAAAACACCTGCATTGTTAAATCCTGGTTTAATCCTGGATCTGCTGGCATAAGGCTACACTGTGAGGCAGGATGCTTCCAGGCTCCAAGCCAAACGTCAGAGATGACCGTCAAGTTATCCAGCAGTGTCTCATAAATCGGAAGACGACCTCAAGTGACCATCAAATGGAGTGGGAAACATTAAGTGGTGTGAAGTGCACTGCTAAGACAGTTCATAACAGGCTCCTAGAAGCAGGAATGAAGCCCTATAAAGTAAGGAAGAAGCTCTTCATCAGTGAGAAGCAGGGAAGAACCAGGCTGGAGTTTGCAAAAAACAATGTTCATTTTACATAGGCGCATACCCATAAACTGAAAAATGAGCAAAACTGAAAAATTTGCTGTTGTCTCCTAATTTCTTTCTCTTTAGAGGAAACCAGACTGCACGGTAAAAACGTATTTCAAACATTTGGCCAAGTATTTCAAGGCCCAGCAAAACGAAAAACTGAAATTTTGAATAACTAGGCCTACTGTTATTCACTCACGACCTCAAGTGTTAAGTCAAAGACATTACAGTCTGGCTTCGACAGGCAGTTGCGAGAACATTGGATCGATCCCCTCGTTTTAGTGCTCATCTTATGATCTGAATCATATCAAAACATTTCCCACCCAGCCTTTTTCTATGTTTTTACGCTGACAACTCGGACGTGCGGCATTGGTTTGAACGAACGCGGTATTCGTGTGTTCATTCATTCATATTTAACTCCAATCACACAGTAAACATTTAAACTCTGTTGCGGACGGAGCTTTCAAATAAGTTCACAAGTTTCAGAATGTGTTTCTGTACGTGTATATATAACGCGTCATTGCACTGTAACGTTTTATTACATTTGTTATCTAGCAGTTAATAGGACAATAAAGTACCCTTCCCCAGTAATAGTATGTAGTTAAGCGTTTGCTGCCCCTGCCACGTATACAGATGCCGGACACAAAGAACAGAGAAACGTAAACGTTTGTAATGTTATTTTGTTTTGACGGTACTGAAAATAAATATATATGTACATACTTTAATAATTTTGATTGTCATGCACAGATATTCCTTTGGAACATGCAATGGCTTGAACATCGGTACAAAGAAATTTAACAGAATGACGGTCCGGTACCGAAGTGCAGAAACTTACCGACCCCCGGTATTTCTCCAAAGACACCAGCTTCCCTCTGCTATTCACCACCTTAAAAGTGTAAAAATCCTTCTGTTTGCCCTCAGCAAAACTGGCGAGGAGAAGCATCACCATTATCAATGCGAACCGCATTTTTAAAGTCGGGATCACTGGTCTATAGAGTCGCTCCGTCATGTATTAAAATAACCACGAAGGATATTGCAGTTTTTATTTCTTTTTTTCGTGTCTTCCTGCGCTCCCACTAGGACACGGATGTTGAAATAGGATTATGCAGATGAGATACAACTAGACTTGTTAAAAAGGAGCAGATCACTTCAGCATGCCCATAATAAACTGTAAACACTGTCTAACACGTTAAGACTGCAATCGGAGCAGAAACAGGGGAGACGGGATACACCCATGGGGCGGGGGGGCACAGCGCCAGAAGGGTGGATGAACCAATACTTCATGGTATTCTTTAAACTCCCAGAAAGTTATGCTTCACGTTTAGGAAAACACAAACTTGTGACCGACCAAAGTCCTGCAACTCTTCATAGCGCTACTGATTTCTTAAAGTAACGTTTATATTAACTTTGTCGTTATAGTAATGGAAAATCCCGCGACCCTGACCAAAATACGCGGTTAGAAGATAGGAGGATGAACTTCAAAAAAATTAGAATCATCCGTCAGGGTGATCAGTGCTGCGATAAATTTTACCTGAGCTTGCTTGCTTCCCCACTTCCCATGGATACCATTTGTGGCGTCTCAGTATTAAAGGCAGCTATATTGATGCTGGTGAAGGGCCCGATTATCAGGCGTGCTAAATTTGACCAGTCCACAGATGTTCCCTCCCTCCCTCAGCTGGTCACTTGAAGGAAACCTATGGGAGAAAATGATCATACACACACAGAAAAAAACTGGACTCAGCTATTCCAAAGCCTAAGAACGCCCTACAAACCAAGCTTATTTGCCAGCGAGATGCAGCCTTCATCAGATACTGAGAAAACCCCCCCCAAATCTTTAGCCTGGGTCTCTCCAAAACTGGACCTCGATTCCAAGTACAGGCCTTGTTTCCAGTTCTCCCAGGGAGTTATTTTAATAATTACTGATTCTCATTGGCCAGGCGATTCATACCTGGCTCACAGGTAAAGGAAGGCTGCAAAAATAGGCAGTGCTTGCATATTGAGGACCATAATTTGAATACCCCTGCTTTAGGTCCTGCAATGGTTGCCATCTTGGCCAGACGTAGACCATCTCACGGCTTGGGCATTCTCACATAAGGCCCAGGGACACCATAGGTCTGCACCAGGGAAGCAATTATGGAAAACACACTGATAGGCCCATTTTTGTTATGTGTGTAGAATGGCGCTTTGACATGAACTGGGATATACTGTGACAGTGAGGCCTTTTAGAGAGAGGCGGCAAGCAAGCCTGTCTGCTTCAGCATCCTGAATCCCTTCATTACATGGGACGGCAATATAAAGTGAGCATGTTGTCATTTCCCTTCTTAACAGGTGTCAAAAGAATGTATTGAAAGATGGAAGAGTGTTTTCATTGTTTATCCACAATGCATGGTCAATAACCTTCATGAGGAATATATGTCATTTATTAATTTTCCGAAGCATCTGTTTGATCTAAGATGGCAACATCCAGCACTAAACATCCAGTATTTCTTTGTAATAACATCTTCACACCCCCAAGGAATTACACACTCCTATTCATGTCATAAAAACTAACCACTCACACAAAGGATTTAAATTAGTAATCCCAAACTGTGTTTAAAAAGTCAATTTCGAATTGCAAAATAACCAAAACATTGTATAAAGAAAACGAAAGGCAGATTGTTACTCCGGTAAATTATACGTAAAAAAAAAATACAGCTGGCATAATTTGTACAAAGTCTACAGAATCTGGTGAATAAATCAGTCATTTCCTCTTCGGCTTTTCTTGTGACTCTTCTTTGACCTGTTGAGAGAGACAAAGTTACCCAGCATCCCCCACTGCACATGTCCGAAGCGTGGATGTGGCCCCCAGGGGCCGCCTCACTCACCTGTCGGGGGACTTGGAGTGGCTGCGGTGTCTGTGGCTCCTGTGGTGACCTGAAGCGATGAACAGGAAGTGGTGAGCGACTGTCCGCCATTCCCACGTCAGCGGGAGCGGGGAGCCTAACGCCGGCCCGTCCACTTACCCGGAGACTTGGAGCGATGGCGCCTCTCTCGGGAGCGGCTGCGATGTCGGCGTGGACTCTTGCTGCGATGGCGCTCCCTTCTTGGAGAGGGGCTACAGGAAAAGTGAAGAGAAAGTCTGGATGAAATATTCTGGCTTAGGTGTTACACGCAGAAAAGGGCTTCCGAAAACACAGATGGGAATTCCCAATATTCATACCTCACCCAGTGTTCTCCACTGCCCAGTTTGGTAGACGGAAAATTTTGGCTTATACATTTACTTTGTTACAGCAATACTTTAATACAGCCTCAAATTACAAAAAAAAATACTCTCATCAGTGCCAACGAACTAATTAACATGTTATCTTATTGCTATTATCCCATTACTAAATCAATGGGAATGTATAATTAACTGAATACACTGAAACGTAACCTGAAAAAAAAAAAAATTCCACGATATACCTTCGTCTCTTCGGCGATCTACTTCTCCTACAAAAAAAAAAAAAGAAGAAAAAAATGTTTTAGTTTTTATTACTGATGTGAATCACTTGCTAAAAAAGCTCGTGTGATTAAGTCTATTCTCACCTCCTGGGTGAGCGGCTGCGTCTGTAGCGTGGAGACGGCGAGCGGCGGGGTCGATCGTTGTCACGGTAACTCCGTCTGTGCGGTTCTGGAGACTGTCCTCTTTCAGGCTAATGGACCCGACACGGGAGGTTAGATAACATCTTTCGGGTAAGACCGGTTTTTTTTTTTTGCAAATTTTGCTCATGGAACACTGAAGCAACCACATCTCACCCGCTCCTCTTCTTCATCTTCCTCCTCGCTGCTCTCAACTTCATCCAGATCTTCTTCCAGGGCACTGATGCGCGTGTCCAGTAGCTCAGCCTCCTCCAGTACCTGCCTCTTCTATAGTAAACAGTACAGTTAATTGCAGGAGTTGACTACGCCACGTGGAGCCACAAGGAAATGGAATGGACTGGAAGCTGAAGCAGACATACCTGAAGCCTGGGTAGGATAACGTCACACACTCTCTCGCTATTCAGCAGATCGTCTATGAACTCATCAACATGCATCAGCTCAAACTCTGCAAATGAAAAGGCACGTGCTTTTAACGCCAAGTCCCCCGAACATCAGCCATCCACGAACTGTAACTCTCAAAGTCAGGAGACAAACACTCACAGCTCACCTCCATTTCTGTTCTGTTGTTTGATTTTCCTATAGTCATTGTACAGTGGTTCCAGGTATTTGTAACAGTCCACCGACGAGCCAGTTAATCTCATGTACATGGCTCCAAGCAGACGGACATACCTGTAACGCAGGCAATCATAAAGTTCCCTTAAACACCACAAAAAAAATTAAATGCTATGTTTATTAAAAAGCATGAAAGGCTGTAACGCGTTATGTAATCAGGTGACACCTACTTAAAATCCTCATTCTTGATGAACTCCACAATGATATCTTTCTCCGGTTGTATCTGAAGCATCTTCAAAGTAAGACAGAGGAATGGAGTAGGTTTGATGTTGCCTCCATACACTCCACCGACGTACTTCAGTTCCATGGCTTTGTCCACAACCAGCTCAGCTTATAGGACAAAGATCCATAGCAGCAGAGACGAATTAATACTGACAAACATGGAACGATTCACACAAGTACGTAAAGAGAGACACACTACCGTACTTTTGCAAGATTAGAGAGAGTTCGTCATTTTTTAAATAGAATAATTAATACATCATCGTTTAATGAAAGAGCAGCATCACACCAGGACAAACACACGTTAATCACGTTAGTACAGCCACTTACAGATCTACGTGCAACCACCTAACTAGCTTCATCATCTCGCCATAAGGTAGCTCTGGTAATTATTAAAGTAGAAAAATTACCCGTTAGTCCGAAACATTCCTCCTTCCAGTATTTCGATTCATAAATTCGGGTTCTTATAATTTTCTCCACCAAATACTGTGGATTTGTCCCGTGGATACTATTGGCATCTTTAACCGTCCTATTCGCCATTTTGACTCGCGGGAGGGAAAAAAAACCAAAAAACAACCCGACGTTTCCGAAATTAACACAAGCATTTCCGGTTCAAAGGTTAAAAGTTCCGGGTGTTATGGGCGGGTTCTACGGCCACTCACCGTATCACGTGTCAGAAGAAGAGCTCTCCCATTGCGTAATATCGGCAGCTTAGAGGGCAGCGCGGGAAAAAGCAGCGTGTACGAGACTGTCAGAGTAAGATATGCATAGGCAGCGATAAGGAAGCCAACTGAATGGGCGAAATACAATACGAAAAAGTTTTATTCATTTATTTTTAATGCATATCCTGTATCCTTCCGGTGTTGCGTGTTATTTTAATTGTTTTATCGGGAACGTATTACTTGTATAAAGGCAATTCTGCCAATTTTCGACTTTTTACTGCACATTAGTTTTCTGTCTGGTTTTACGTTTATACTTTATTCAGTTTCCATTTGCAATGTAAGTATATTTTCGCTTAACGTCTTAAAATTATCAGATGTCAGTTGATAATGATATGTGTGTTTATCATTTTTGCAGTTGTGTTAATGTCACACTTTCAGCTTTCATGTTTCGGCTTTTACGTTATAAAAAAATCATACTGTAAGACCGCCGTTTGGTAAACGTGATTCATTGTCTGTACGGTAAACTTACATTTAGGCTGTTAATTAAAAAAAAAGATCTGTAATTATATGCAGAAGAGTATAGCTGCTTCATTTTTTGCAGGTCGGAAAAGATGAGCCAGTACTTCACCCGACTCAGGATTAGACGGTTTTACTCTTGGGGAGGAAGACCGTACATCGTCAACAGGCAGCTGAAAATTTTTTATTACAAGTATGTTGTTTTATATCACTAGTAGTAAACCCAGCAAAACGCCTAAAAAGCACGTTGGGTCATGAACTTTAACTCTTGGATTGGTGAAATTACAGATGTTAAGGCTTCAGCTGTGACACTGGATGGGGAAATACTGTGGCATGCTTATTTATCTGTTTATTTAGTTCTCTGTGCTTGAAAACGGACGGACACCCAGAACCGTGCGTCATAAAACCTGGACAGTACATCTTGATTGAAGGCGACGATGACGATTACCCCTACGTGGCGAAACTGCTGAAGCTTTATGGTAGCGCTAAGGAAATGCTGTCAGAATCATTGTATTTCAGTGAAATATGTGTGACCCGTCAAAATGTGCCAGGGAGAGTCTGAGCCCCGATCGGCATTTGTTTACATCCCCAGAGACTGACAAGAGGAAGCTGGCGGAGGTGCAGTGGTTCATACGGTTCCACGAAATCCCTCAGAAAAAAAGGTGTTTGCTGGGCAGAGAGGCCCATTCCCAGGAAGTCTTCTCCTACCTGGACAAGACGTGCGACACTGAGATAGATGCTGAAACCATCATAGACACCGTGCAGGTTATTTGGGGAGGGGGGACCTGCTGGGTGACGTTAACCTGTGGCTTCCCGCCCCAACGTCTGGGGCAGCCATTTACCTCTGGCTGTCTGTCCCAGGTGGTGTTCCTGGCAACAGATGCCTCCTTCCCCGAGAACGGGAGCAAGAGGACGCTGTACGTCAAGCAGTGCTGGGACACGAAGGCCTTCAGGCCAGTGGAGGCAGAGAGGGTCCAGCCAGGGCCCAAGCCTGCGCCCCCTGTGGCCCCCCCGCCGGCCCCCGTGCCCCGTAGCCTGCCCACGCCCGACGTAGTAGTGATGAAGCGGGCGCGCTCCGTCTCCCTCAGGCAGCTCTCCAGGAGTGTCGGCAAGATGGGCGCCAGCGAGGCCGAGTCCAGCCACTCGGCTTCCAAGCTGTCGGCCTCCAAAGCGCTGAGCCGCAAACGCAGGGGCAGCTGCGAGGCGACGCCAGGGGTCCGCAAGAAGCTGGACCTCAGCAGTGAGTGCGGGGTCCGCCCTTCTTCGACATCCTGGCCACTGTCTTTAGTGTTTTGTGTGCTGATTATTCCCTCTTCATATTCATTTTAACATGATCAGGAATGCTCAAAACACAAACTTTATTTTTTATTGATGGCTGAGTGCTGCAGCTGAAATGTTGAACAATGTCTTACCGACTTAGAGTGAATCGATCAGTTTAGCAGTTTCATGTTTTTATCCCCTTGTGCTTTTATTTTGAAATACTTGAGCTTTTATTTTTAAGTATTTCATTTAGCTGAATGTCTTTGTAGATGTATATTTGTAATACGTTTTAATTGCATGAGCTGAAGCTGGTGGAATTATCAGTGTTCAGGAATTAAAACTTATAAATATTTAAAATGCCTTTTCAGGTGTAAATAGATGCCTTGTCACATGTCACAGCTGTCTGTAGAATGCTGTTATGTTTGTTCCTGCAGTGGCTGTCTTAAGCTTTATGTGGTGATGTTATCTTTGCTGGGATGGTGTCGCCCACTATAAGTGACCCATCCCCGCCGGTGGTGTCCCCCCCAGGTCCTGGGAAGAGGCTGACGACGGATGACATTCTGGACGAGCTGCTGCTGGAGGAGGTCCAGTCCCAGGTGGAGCTGGCCGGGAGGATGTCGGCTTCTCCGCCTCGGAGCTCGGCCCGCGTCTTCTCCCTTTCTCCCATTAAGGTCCCGAATAAGTCCGCCGCTGTCTTCAGCCCGTCCCGATCCACAGACAGGGGCCCCCCCTGTCGGACTCACATCTCCCCGCTTCCCAAGCAGGACTCCGCCAGGTGGGCTGCTGCGAATTGCTGAAGTGTCCTTGAGTTTGAATTCATTGCCATGGTGGTTCTGCTAATATAATGGCGTCAAGTCAAGTCAAGTAGGTTTTATTGTCAGTTCAGCCATACACACAGTATACAGTGAAATGAGGTAACGTTCCTCCAGGACCATGGGGCAGCACAGAGCAGGACAAAGACAGAGCGACATCACAAGTGCAGGCAGGACACAAGCGCAACAATACAATTTGACAAGACAGACAACATACAGTGCAAATTAACAGTGGTAACAGTCTGGATACAGTATTTGAGTTGCTGTTTGGTAGCAGCGAGGGTTTTATGTGCAAAAATGCTGTGGCAGAAATGAGTAGAAGGCAACAAATAACAGTAAATAATATATGCAGATATGGCAGCAACCGGACAGAAAAATGTGCAGTGACATTTAACGTCTAAGTAGTTGTGTATGTGGGTAGGGGGGGGGAACCATAGTTATTGTGGTACAATATGGTCTCTTTCATGGGGATGTATGTGTGATAGAACGCATCTCTGTAATGGCAATGTTAATATCAGTAAGCTATATAAATAAATAGCGATCGTTGTAAATTTCTAAATGTTTATGCTTCACTTGTAGTCTGTGGCTGTCAGTGCCAGTTAGCCGATTATGGGATACCGTTGGACCCCCTAGGGGCACCAGCTTCTGGCTTAGCCATTAGACGTCAGTCCGGTGTGTCTCGCGCGTGTAGTGTGCCGCCTGACTTCATCCTGCGAATCCCTGGAGCGAAAGCTCCATGTCCTGTGTGTGGGTGTATTCCCAGCCCGTTTGAGGCCGCTGTGAGAGCAGGGTCGTCTGGCCCGTTTTCAGGGACTTTGGCTCCACCCCTCTGGGAGAGGAGGCGGGGCTGGGGGATGTCACTGGGTCCTCCAGCGCCGTGACGCCCCGGAGGAGCAGTCGCAGGGCAGCGAAGTGAGTCTGATTACTTTCTGTGCTGATCACTTTGGGTTTTTCGATGTCTGGGAGGTAAATGTCTGGATCTGGCTTTTCTTTGAACCCGCCGTGCTGTTTTGACGTCAGGTAAGTGTTCAGTGCCGTTGCAGGGGTGCTGAGGATCTTGTCTGAGCTGTGGCGTCTCGCTCTCGTCCTCCAGGGCCCGGACTCCGTCCCTCCGGAAGGAGTCGTCCTCCTCTGCCTTGAGAGAGCGAGCTCTTGGGTCTGTGTAAGTGAACATCCTTATTTATGACTGGTATGTCCTATGTGGTGAAAATGGATCTGATTTCCGTGATCTATTACCCAGCAGGGCTGAGGAGCCTCCCGTGGACCAGGCGGCCATGACGCCACGCTCAAAGAGGAAGTCTGCTCTCTTGGTTTCCTCTCGTATCAAGAAGCAGCTGTAAGTCAAGTGTGTTTATCTGGCTTGTTAGCATGATGGCAAGCTAAAGGCCATTTGCTCAGTACCAAGATGGGGTGGTGAGAGCTGAGGGGTCCTGATCAACGTGCCCTTTTAAAACCATGGGCGTGTCTCCCCAGCAATCTGCTGAACTCCAGCGCAAACCCCATCTCTGATGACAGCGAGGACGACTGCTTCCTTCCAGCCCAGGAGCCGAAGAGCGGCTGTGAGGATGAGGAGGGTGAGGAGGAGGGGAGCGAAAACGACAGCGGTACAGTGAAGAAGGGGAGGCAGACCTCCCACACGCCAAGATCCACCCGTAAGGGGTTGGTCTCGGCCAGGACTCCCCGCAGGACTCCCAGTAAGAAGGTGGGATGCTTGCTTAAGATACGCAGGCTGGAAAATTACACGGACACGTGGGCTGATGACTTCCTGTTTCTCCCTGCAGGCTCCGCCCACTACTCCCCGCACCCCCCGGCATGCCACTCCCAGCATCCCTGCCAGGTGCCTCCCAGCTCGGAAACCCAGGAACGTGCTGGAGGAAGCCAGAGAGAGGTAATCCGACGCACAACCTTCCATGGTTCTCCTGAACCTTTTCAGGGCGTCACGATTCTGTTGCTGCCTCAGTGTAGCTCTTTGCTCAGGAAATTCTGGATGGCTTGAAGTTTAATGTCTGGCTGTCCTACCGCTGGTTGCCATGATATCGATTCATATTTCATACACTAAACTGCTGGCTTCGTTCTGTTAGATTTACTTTGATGCCGTGTACAATGGATAATTGACTTGTTAATCATTTAACGTTTGAGCATCACTAACGGACTTTCTGTGTCTGACGTGTCACATTGTGTGTTAAGTTCTGTATTATGATTTGTGGACTCTATGAATCCTTCTTTGGATGTGCTTCTTGAAGCAGTGAAAGTGAGACGTATGTATTGTAGGCGTATTTTCTCCTTTACTGCACCATTTTGTTCCCTTTGAAACAAATCTGTATGAAGCTATCAGTGCGTTTTGCCCAATTCTTTTCTGATGATTTATGATGATTTATTTTGTTTGGCTATGAAAGAAAATTCTGTGTCTTGATGGCAGGTCGGGTTTCAGGAGCGTGGGAAGTCTGCAGCAGTGTGATCGGTACATCGGGTCGTCCATCTTTTTCCTGAAGGTCACTGGGTTGTGCGTGTTCTCTTCTCTCCAGGCTGCACGTGTCCTCGGTGCCCGAGTCGCTTCCATGTCGGGAACAGGAGTTCCAGGACATCTACAGCTTTGTGGAGAGCAAGATCGTGGACGGGATCGGAGGGTAGGCAGACCCTCGTGGGCACAGCTGTGGCCTAGAAGCGATTCCATGGGAATTAACTGGAAATTTGCTAAATAATTTGCCCATAACGTGGAACTTAAATGTAGTTGGGGGAGGGGGGGGGGGGGTAAGCATCTTCATGTGTTATCATTGTGTAACCAAGTGCTTGTGAGTAATTTTGTGTAAAAACACCCTAAAATAAGCATCTGTGTAAAACACACTGCTGATAAGTCGTATTCTATTTTGTATTATTTACACAGTTTGCTTTCTTTGTTAATTGTGACAGTTCGGACAGTTCAATATCTCCAAAATTCTCCAGCTTAACTTCCCATGGGAAGTTCCTGGAAATTTCCCCCCCCCTTTGCAATGCTAATGGTCGCAGGCCAGAGCCTCGTAATGCCGAGCTGGCATGCGTCTATCCGGCACGGCTGTGTTTGGCTGACTCTGACCCTCCGGCAGGTGCATGTACATCTCGGGCGTGCCGGGCACGGGGAAGACGGCCACCGTGCATGAGGTCATCCGCAGCCTGCAGCAGGCCGCCGAGCTGGACGAGATACCTGCCTTCCGCTTCATTGAAATCAATGGCATGAAGATGACTGACCCGCACCAAGCCTACGTTCAGATACTGCAGGTGGGGCGGCGTGGGTGCAGTGAGGCGCACTGCGTTGTGGTGAATCTCAACATGTGTACTTGACCGTATTTGTGCCGTTGCGTACCTGTTATACGACATCATCCATTGCTGAAGACCATTTTCAATACTAAGAACAGAAGTACAGAAGGCTGTAAACATCCCCGGATGTTGGTCTTGCTCCACCCCGCATATGAAGGATACATGGGTTGCATTCTCACAGAACTAGACCAATTTCATGATCCGTTGAGCCCCAAGTTCATTCTTAGGAGACCTGTTAGCAAGACTGGTCTTCACAAGTCCACAAGCTCAATCTTGGCTTTATTCGCATGGTCATCTTCAGCCCTTTCGGTTCCACTTTTGATTTTCTTGTGTCCCTCTTCTTGTGTTTTTGGTGCACGTTAGGAATAATGACGTCTGGTGGTCCTCTTGTAGCCTTGTCCTTCCCATTATGCGAATAAGACGGATGAAAAACTTCCCTTAATTTTAAACTCCTGCCCCGCCCACCAGAAACTCACAGACCAGAAGGCCACAGCTGACCACGCTGCCACCCTGCTGGCAAAACGCTTCAGTAACCCTGCCCCCAAAAAGGAGACCACGGTCCTCCTGGTGGATGAGGTAGGGTCATTTGTCTAAGGTCAATAGTTTGGAAAAAGCTTGTACATTAATTTGGAAACCAGCTGACTGAAGAGCGTGTCCGTTTTGGAAGTGCCAAACATTTTCTTTTCCCTTCCTAGCTGGACCTGTTGTGGACCAGGAAGCAGAACGTGATGTACAACCTGTTTGACTGGCCTACACGGAGACATGCACGCCTGGTGGTGCTGGCCATTGCCAACACGATGGACCTTCCAGAAAGGATCATGATGAACAGAGTGGCCAGTCGCCTTGTAGGTCCTTTATATGGGTGCTGGGGTCTTTCGGAGACGCTGTATACTCTAGTAATAATAACGCAGATCTTCTGAAGGCCTAGTTGTTGTTGCAGTTTGATTGAACGTCGTGTAGACCCTGTCTGTGTTTCCGTAGGGCCTCACCCGCATGTCCTTCCAGCCGTACACCTTCAAGCAGCTCCAGCAGATCATCACGTCCCGCCTGAACCACGTCAAGGCCTTCGAGGAGGACGCCCTCCAGCTGGTGTCCAGGAAGGTAGAGATCTTCTCACCTCATGCTCAGTGCCGTAGTGCCCTGGGCTTGTGGGTCTGAATGAATCGATCAGTCTTTTCTAGTGTCATCCGTAGGTGGGTTTGTTTTTCTTTGTCATGGCTTGGAGGATCGATCCTGCATCACCTACTTGTAGTGCGTTTAAACACGGGAAATGAACACAGACAGATGAGTAGGTTAAATAGGGCACCGCACTGGCTCAGCATGCACCCCCACACCTCCAGGTTGGTGGTTCAGATCCCACCTCCTCTGTGTGTGAGGTTTGTGTGTTCTCCAGCTCTCGCACATCTTTCCTGCTGTAGACCTGAAGACATGACTGGTCTGCTTCTCTATAATGTCCCCGTGTGTCTGTATATGTGTGCTCTGATATGCAATGTCAAGACGGCACCTCTGTCTCCTGGGCTTGGCTCCAGGTCTGACCAGGATAAGTGGCTAGTAGATGGGTGGATGGTGGGGAGGTTAAATGCTTCCATTTGTTACTCTTGGGTTTCACAGAGTGAGGTCAACTCTAAACCGAAGCAGTTGTAGTCCAGTTCTTAGCATATGAACTTGCTTCAGTAGTGTACCAGGTCATGTGACCGTTTGGATTTTGGACGTTTTTGAAGTTGTCCCCATGCTTGTTGTCCCCGTCCAGGTGGCAGCCCTGTCCGGAGACGCCCGCAGGTGCCTGGACATCTGCAGACGTGCCACGGAGATCTGCGAGTACTCCGCTGCTCAGCAGTCAGGCTCGGGATTGGTGGGCATGAGTCACGTGATGGAGGCCCTGGACGAGATGTTCTCCTCCTCCTACATCACGGCTATAAGGTCAGGCCACGCAGCGGGTGGAGTCTGCTCGTTCTTTAGCTTGTCGGTGTTTCAACCGCTGGTAAACTAACGCCCCCTACTGGCTGCTCCTGGCCCTGGCAGGTGCGCCTCTGTCCAGGAGCAGCTCTTTTTACGCGCGGTCCTCGCAGAGTTTCGCCGACTGGGTTTGGAGGAGGCCACTTTCCAGCAGGTAGGATGGACCTTGGCAAGGTCACGAGGTTGAAGAATATCGATGGATTTGTGTGTCGTAATAAAAAAAAAAAGACGGTCCTCACTGACACTTTATTTTAGACTTAGTATTGTCTGTTTTTGTCTGTGTAGTTACACACTGTGCAGTCTGTAATTATAAGCAGTGTCCTCTGGGATTATAAAAGTGTTCCGTTTCGCCTCTCTGGCGCCCCCTGTAGGTGTTTGTGCAGCACCAGGCCCTGTGCCGGGTGGAGGGTCTGCAGCCCATCAGCATCTCCGAAGGCCTGGCCGTGTGCCAGCGGCTGGGCGCCTGTCGCCTCCTGCTGCTCGAGCCGAGCCGCCTGGACGTGCTTCTCCGCGTGCGTCTCAACGTGAGCCAAGACGACGTGCTCTACGCCCTCAAGGAGGAGTGACACCCTCCGGGGCCCAGAGTGGGCCTGCAAGAATGTTCTCTGACCCGGAGCTGGTAAAGCTTACATCACATCATGCTGGGCTCCGTGGGGAAAAAGTTCTGTCATAGAAGCAGATTCGTGGTTCCTGCACATTTGACTGCACGTGCCGCCGTACAACTTGCCAAAGTCAGTTTTTATCAATGAAATCACTAATTTTTAAACACCCTGTTGAAATCAGCTTTCGAGGCGAATGCATTGTTGGATTAGGGTAACCAGATGTTAATTGATTTTAGTTTTACCTCCTTCACCTTCCAGACCTCGATGGATTTTTGTCTTGGAAGCACTTGAGTGAGTTTTCGGAACATTCCTGAGGCCAGATGCGAATTATGCACCTCTGATTTTAGTGTGGCTTATTTTTAAGTTGTTTCAATTGTAATGTCTTGATGTTTAATAAAAAAAAATGACACTCCTATTGTGAAGCCTGCCAGCATTTCTGGTCACAGATGTTCCAAAACCAATAATAGATACTTTCTGTCAGGCGGGGCAGAAAGCAGCCGTCCAGCAGCTCGGAAGCAGATGGTTGGATTTGACTTTTGCCGCCGTTCTGACTGATTCTGCCCTTGGCTCTTCTGAAGGGGTTGCTGGGCCTGGTGTACTTTCCCCAGCAGGACAGATTAAAGTGATTCTCCCAGTCCCCCTCCGTCGTAGCCATGCCGAAACACATTTGCTGTCTCTACCTGTGTCCCGATTACGGTGAGGCAAGACTAAGTGCTCATGCTGAATTCCCACCGCCTGTGTTCCCAGAAGTGATACGGCACCTGGTGTTTAATAAGTTACACAACAGCAAGTAATGGTTTAATTACTTTAATCAGTATGAATAAAAGAACAAACTTACAGTAATACCAATCCTATATGTCTCAGATATTACCGGGTAAGCTGAGATGATGCCCTGTAAGGTGCTCTTAAGCTTGCCTGTCCCACCCCCCCTAATATTGTGTCTTTGTGGAACCCCCCCTGCAAATGCCGACTTATTAAATGCTGCTCAATATCGATGTGTTTTTAGTAGATACAGGTGACATGTTTCCTTGTGAGTTTAATGTATGGTAACCCATGGTAACCAGGAGACGTGCACTTACTGTATACCCAGATAAGCCTCCTACCGCCGCCCTGCTGGCATGATAATGTCACAGCAGCCTGCCTCTCTCTGTCACGTGACCACTTCAGTGACATACGGCGGGCGGTGCATTGCTGGTCATCATTATATATGTATTCAAAGCAGAAATTTACAAGCCCTCATTTTACAATGTATTGAGCAAAACAATTGCAGTTTTGAAATATGTGAATATACAGTATGTGGAGCATACATAACACTAAAGGATATGTAATATATAAAACCAGGGTCTATAAAAGGATCATAAAGTATTGGTGAGTAAGCAGTAATTTACAGTTTATAATTGTACTGGATGAGCAGGTATGGAAAATTGATCAATGAACATTTCTTGACATAGATTTGATATTCTGAAAAGAATTCGGTTACATACGTAGTAGTTGGTTTATGAACTAGTTCTTACTGGAAGCTTAGATATCTATCCATCTTCTACAAACACTCATCCAGTACAGGGTCATGGTGCGCGTGTATCTCCCAGGAAGTCTGGGGAAAGATGCCAGCCCATCTCAGGGCACAAACCAATCTGAGGCACCATTTCACTGAACTGCGTGGCTTTGGACTGTAGGAGGAAACCTCAAGCCTTGTTCTAGCGCATAAGACCTACAGAACTATGACGATGCGGTGAAATGTTGCTTCGTTTCACGCAGTCTGGTTTCCGTGTATCTAGAGAAGGAATGAAGACCTTGCAGTCACGCAAACTACAGCCAGTGTTTATGTGCAGCGAACACTAGAAAGCGTAGTGGTCGTGATGGATGGTCAGTCCGAGGTAGCTGGGTAGGTCGCCAGTTCCAGGTTGGTGTATCTGCTGGCCAGCTCACTGACCTCCGTGAAGCCCAGGCCTTTGCCCATCTCGTCTGGTAGGAGGTAAGAGTGGTTCAATAGGTCCATGGACTGAGTGAAGCCACTGCTGGGGTAGGGGCAGGAGCAGGGATGGCCGACCTGCCAGACCTCCAGGCCGACTCCCACCAGACGCCCACCCCCAGACACATATTCATTGCTCCTCAGGCTTGAGATGACATTCTCCGGGTTCAGGGTTATGTAGTCTGGACAGGTCTCCAGTGGGGTAATGCACTCGCCCACTGTCTTCCCCTCCAGCAGGAGCTGAAGGACACCCTCCTTGGGGCCTTTTCCTCCTCCAAAGGGCTCTTTCTCATGCACGATCTCCACCACTGATGCTGGGGTCTCCTCATAGCACTGCTTCACGCTGAAGGTTTCACTCTGCAAAAGTGCAGGATTTTCATGCACTGATGAAGCAGCAAAAGGAACTTTTTTTGTTAAAGGGCATTGGATATAATAGCTTAGCGGGATACAAAGCGATGACAAGGGCTCAGTTTGTCTGATCATATGTGTCTCAAAGCAGTTGTTGATAAGGCTTAGCTAATGCAACCTAGCTGACCAAGATTAGGCTGTTGTTGGGATTTAAATATGGCCAGCTGAGATGATAAACGGCTATGCGCTTGGTAAGGTGCCCTTTAGGTCTGTTCACACTGCAGGAACTTTTTTCAGGAATCAGAACCTTTTTCCGAACCAGAGACTTTTGTCCTGTTCACACCACAGGAACTAAGCCCGATTGTAGTTCCTCGGAGGCAGTTCCAGAACCCTTTTATAGTACCTACTCCAGACTTGGTACTTTTAGCTTTTTTATAAAACTCCCTGTTGTAGGAAAGCTTCTAACTTAATTTGGATAACAGAGAACACGATAATGATATGGGTGACTTACCTGGCACTCTCTGTTGATATCTGCAAGAAAACCCTCAAGCACCTTTTCCAGGTTTGGGACTGAAGGCCACAGCAGCTGCTTGATCTTCCTGGTGGACACAGGTAATGAAGCTGAGTAAATCGGGCTTCTGCCATTCTGACTTACGGGGGATGCAGTGTAATTGGCTCATAAGGCTAGAAACAGTGAACCTTCAAAAACTTTATTTTTATGCCATGCAGGGATTCTTCAGATGAAGTGTGAGGCCGTGCTTTCAGATATGCACTGCCTTCCTGAACTTTTCTCGACATCACCAGGAGGAGCTGTATGTATGACCCCCCCCCCCCCAATCAGAAGAATTCACACAAGTGAGTGAGCGTGTTCATGACGTATAAGGTATGCGACTGGCATAGTAACAGAAGAAAATAAATATCCAAGGGCAAAAAAAAGGGCCATTTACACAAAGACGACCCCCAGTGAACATGGCCAACTGGAGAGATGACGAGATTTGGGAACGTCTGTTGGTAGTGCTGTAAACAAAACACTTTCCGCAATATACTTTTTGCATCACGCCCTACCTCCTGCAAACTCTACCCAAGCGACACCTCTCATCTGAACTAACTATCTAGTTGGTGTGAATGTGTCTGACATGTGTGAAGGGGAAACTTCAGAAAATGTCCAGACCTGATTCACTGGATAATGTCATATGTTCATTTGTCAAAATGCCTTTTGAATCACAAGGGGATACCTGATATTTCTGGAGAAGGATGTAATCAACAAGGCCACCACAATGAACGATATGAGAAAGATGCCTGCAACGAACACCGTTCCTGTGAAGATGGCAGGGTGGGGCAGGGGGTTCTGGTCAGTGCTGGAAAACAGCATCACCGCACTGTCTGGGTCTGGTCAAACTTATGTAGTACCTGTGTCCAAGGGCACATCCACGCAGATAGTGTTGGACCAGTCACTCCAGTACCCCTTGTAGATGGACCCATTTGGCTTAGTCTGGACCTGGATGTGGTACTGGGTCCCTGCTTGAACGTCCAAAGTCGTGCTGTTATTTGGACTTTGCAGGATGACTAACTAGATGGAAAAAGGGAACTGGACCAGTTGACATGCCACATCTCATGTTTTCTCACACAGTGCTGCTTAGATTGGAAGTGTGGGCATCCTGGCGCAACATAATACTGAATTCACCTGTTTTTGGCCCCCAGTCAAGATACAGGCTAGGGTTTCTTTTCTCTCCCCCAGGAAATGCAGCCAGACCCCCCCCCCCCCCCCCCCCCCCGCAGCTGCACATTTTGTTAGTTTGGTGCCTTCGTTACATTCAGCTCCACCCCTGTCACCCACTTTCTTCACCCTATCTCTGTGTGTCGTTAAACAGTTCAATTCCCTGCCCAGAGCAGGATTTACGATTACATTTAATATGTACATTTTTTAAGTGAACACAAAATTTTTGGGGGGGGAAAACAACTTTTTTGCAATATTAATAAATATTCTTTGAAGGTTTGTTTCATTTTCAAGCATCAATGAGGCAAAGAGTCACACATTACAGCCTAATTTGGTTCTGCCTGGGCTCTTCCTGTGTGCTCACCTTCCACACGGACTCCCCGGTGCACCTGTAGCGGATCTGATACTCCAAGTGAGCAGACAGGTTCCAGAGAGGCGGCTCCCACTGAATACGCAGCCTGGTCCCCTCTTTGCCCCAGCTGAGCACTTTTGGTGGATCTGGTTTGACTTGAGTGTCACAGAGAAAGATGGTGTGACGGGCTGAGCGCTGCACCCCAACTCCGCCAAATGTCGTCCTGACTTACTGCTCTCGTTCATGCAAAAGGACTCTGTGTAGAAGTTCCAGTCATGTGGCCCCTCTTTGATCCTGAGGTTCGCCCGCATGATGCTGGAATCCAGCCCTGAGAAGATACACTGGCCAGGGCTCTCGTTCAACATGCACTGCTGCCAGCTGCCGCTGCAAGAAATCAACAACGATGTCATTACTCCCGAGAGAAACGCTTCCGTTTGAAGAGGTGAAATCAGTTTGTGCTATATGGGTTCAGGTCCCCTTCTTTACCCAGGACTAAGCCGGTAAAAGAGTATGCAGTGGGCTCCTTCCTTGAATGACTGTTCCTTCCACTGGCACTGGATGTTGCGTAGATCTGAAGTGTGGCACAGAAGATCGATGTCCTCTAAAAAGCAGAATTTTGTTAACTGCATTCCTGAAGACCAGTGTTTTATTTTTTTTTGTTGATCCCATTCATACAATTGCTACTGATCAAACTTATTTGAATTTATGAAAAAGAAAAACTATCAGCAGGGCACACACACACCATACACGCCTACGAACAATTTGGCAGCTCCAATTCGCATGTTTTTGGACTATGGGGGGAAACCAGAGCACCTGGAGGAAACTCCACAATGACACAGGGAGAAATTGCCAATTTCATACACACTGAGCCAGGGCCCTACCATGTCACCCCAAAATGAAAAGCTAACAATGTATAAATCTTGAGGTGAAAACTCAACCAGTTCTGGGGTAACTGATATACATGTGTATATGATATTCATATTAATATAATTCATCTTTTCAACTTACTCCACTGTCCAAGCAAGACGTTCGAGGCAGTGAATCTAGTCTAATAAGCCATTAGCATCTTGGCACCAAAACTGCCACGCCCAGCCCCCTCCACCTTCTGTTTCCTTTCCAGTGTGGCACCAAACAAGCCAACCCTGTTGTTTGTTCCCTCTACCTCTTGTTCCAGTCTTTGTGGGATTCACTTCAGCTGCCTCGTTCGATCCCCTTCAGTCCAGCCTATAAGTGTTTCCCTGCCTCGTGCTGGTTTAGCTCTGTCAGTGACGTTGCGAGTCCCTGTCTTGTGTGCCTTAGCCTCTCCCATATTGATCCACTGTGATCCTGTTTGTTTTCAGTTCTGTTAGTAAACCCAGTTTGCTTGCCCGGAATCCTGCGCCTGCATTTTCTGTTCTGCCCCGTGCCATGATAGAGGAAGTATCAAATCTCTGAAAAGGCCAATGCGTTTAGCAGCTTTAAAGCATTAAGTGGTCCTTGTTACACGTGGACACCGTTTTAGAAGCTGTTCACTGTCTCCTTTCGTTTAAGTAAACATCGTTGAAGGCGTTCCCTCAAACGCATCGTTTGCAGCAGAGTGTGTAATACGTCTAGCCAAGTTTATAGTGTAGCTAAGAGAATAGAATTAAGAATTACTACCTGCTCTCTGGGGTACGATAGCCGCTGCTGGTTGAGACCAGTCACTCCAGTATCCTTTTGTGAAGTAACCATTGGGCTTGACTCTAAGCTGCACACAGCAAAGCTCTCCAGTTATCAGAGAATCCAGTGTGTACTGCAATGAGGGCTTCGTCTTGGAAAGAGAGCACAGAAGTTTGTTACACAGTGTATAGGCCTACAATCGTCATGACATACATACACTATATTTTATGCTGCATTTTTAAACCACATCTTTAATTAACTAATCCTTAATAATTTATTTTTCTGTCTATGTCTTACTGTATGTCCATATCTCAATACGTCTTTCATATTTATACTGTATTAGTTACTGCACCATGACCAAAGAGAACTTAATTTCATGGTATGTCCCACTGACTGCAGTGACAACAGCAAAACAAATCTGGGGGGGCGACAAATGTAAGGCTGTGTGATATGGACCAAAAAACATCATGAGATTTTACACATACTTACATATGGTGTGTGTGAGTGTGTATATACTGTATTTTCTATCAAGTGGACCACATGCTTCATTTTAAATGAAATTTAAATTTCATTTTAATTTATGGTATTTTTAACCTGTGAGCTGTGTGTCAATGTTTTGAAACGAACCAAGTAAGGATGGCTCATTTGGGGTTGGAGTGACCCGCTGTGCCCACTCATGACCCCCAGCCGGATGGATAATATAACTGAAGATAACTTAACAAATAACCTTCAGTAATCTAGTGCATTGGTGTGACCCTCACCAGAATTCTGCGGCCCGCCAGGTTGTTGGAGGAATGCCGTATCTCGTACTGCACTTTGCTCCGCCAAGCGGCTTCTATGTGCCAGGTCACTCGGAGCTGTGCCGCCTCCCCCGTGAAGCCCAGTGAGACGTTTGTCGGGGGCTCTAACAACACTTAAAAAAAAAAAAATGCAAAGAAGAAAAATGAACAGAAAGCGGGTTTGTGACGTGTCTTGGTTTTCTGCAGATGTTTCTAGCCTAAGATTAGCGAGTCGTCAGAGGGCTAAAGGGCGACGTGGTGCTTAGACTGAAGGAGAAGCAGAAGTGAAGTGACTCGAATCCTCATCTGCCAGTCGGCAGATGGGGCAGCCCTGCACACCTTGGTCCTCCACGCTGACGCTGCGGTTCAGAGCCGTCCGGTTGGTGCTCCTCTCCACGACTCTGATGCCTGTGACAGCGTAGAGAAAGACATCGGAGGCAGGGAGGGAGCAGACTTGGAGAGAGCGATCCCGGCCGGCTTTCCGGCGTGTCAGGTTGCACGTGGTCTCTTGTCTGAAGAAAGAGCAATCGCACCATAACGGGAGGTCCATCGAAAGCATTACTTTTCATCAGTTCATTTACCATTTTCATTAATTATCATTAATTGATGAATAAAAGTCATCCAGGCCTTGAGGGGGGGGGGGGGGGAGGTGGAGTTCGTGTGTTTTGTGTGCCTTTGCATAGCGTGCTGCGTGCTACCTGGGCTAATCTCCAGGCCCCTCAGAGAACCTGTACTGGATAAGCGGTTAGAATACAAGGGTGATGGATGAAATATATTAAGGTTCTATCTCACTACAATAACAGTTACCGCTGCTCCCTTTTATATTTCACAAGTTGTAGATAACAACAAACATAAATCACAGGGCTACCTGAAAAGCCAGCACCATCGTAACACCTTACTTAAGGTCATGTTTTTAGAAATTTATAAACACATTTATAATAAATAATAATGCATTCATAAAGCATTATAAACATGGCTATAAATATTTATTAAAAGGAATAACACATTATGCATTATGAATGCTTTATGAATCTCTCATCTATGATGCGCTATAGATACCGTCATAATGCATTATAATGGCCTTTACAAAGCATTCATAATCATAATGATATTCATGGGTATAATGTGTTATGCCTTTTTGTAAATATTTATAACCATGTTTATAATGTTTCATGAATGCATTATAGTGCATTATGAATGTGTCTATAAATTACTAAAAATATGCCCTAAAGTGTTACCGAAATTACCCGTTTTGTCTTTATTTGCAGTTATGAGTCATTATACAGATAGAATCCATACATATGAAATGGTACCTGATTATATTTTTGCTTGCATGTGGAGGTCCCCAGTATGTAACATGTTTGTGGCATTGCATTAAGTCTGAACATTTTATTCCGGTTATTTGTCACATAATCTGCAACTCACTCATCGGTTTTGTAGAAGAAGTCATACGACGTGTCGTCTGAAACCTCCCAAAAGCAAGTGAGATCTTCCAGGGTTCGAGTGAAACACTTTGGATTTTCATCTGCTTCCAGTAGGGAAACGTCTGTTAACAAAGCAAAATTGAATTTGCTACAAAAGGCAGTAATAACAATGCGATGTCTTATGATGGCACTGATCTCCTTAAACAATTTTTAGGATTCCCCGCTTAAATGTACTTTTTTGCTAAGCTATAATTATTATTATGCTGTTAATGTATTTCTCAGAATGCAGAGAGAGGTACTGATTCAAGTTTATTTTTAACCATTTACAAATGATATGATTCATTATTGCTTGTATGTTTAAAACATATCTGTCACCATATCGTTCACAGGATAACTTGCACATTGAAATTAGATACATCTTTCCTAAAACTCGAACCTGTCTTTAAATTACTCTTGTAACGCACTGAGCATCTGCATAGTGTAATGCAATGTTAACAAAGACTCCCAAAGATTACCTACGGTACGTTCCGAACCCTGAGCTTTTATTAGTTATTTTTTTATAAAAACTGTGGAGATTTGTTTCTCAGTAACGCCGAACTTCTACTGCTGATTTACATTACAACCTTTTTATAATTCATTCATAATGAATTCATAATGAATAAAAGTTGCAGTATCAGAATGATATGATTTATTGATGATTCTTATGCTTGTATCTTGCATTTCGGACAGGTGCTAACCATACGATGCATAATTTAAGGTTTCGTGGTATTTTAAAAGCATTTCAATCTCTTTTGGATGTGTGTTTTGTAAACATTTCCTGTATATTCATTTCCTAACCTTTGCTTGGGTAGCACTCAGAGGCTTGTTTGGACTTCTCTAAAACAGACAGAACAAAGGCTCATTTGTTCTGTTTAGACTGGCGTTCATTCTTTCAACCCACAACTAAGCTCAGATCTAATTTTTGTTCTTGTTTTCATCCATTAACATGGGGTGCTTTGTTGGTTCTCCCTACCTTTCTCAGACACGTAATCGACTGGTCCGGACTGATACCCCTGCACATCCCAGACCTGGGCCTGGATCCAGACGTATGTCATCCAGCTGACGAGGCGGACGTCCATGGCACACACAGGTGTGTTCTTATCCCATCACCGCTCTCGGGGGACTGGCGTCTTCTGTGTGCATGTGTGTGTGCGTGTTGGTGTGTAACGTAGTGAGGGTGGGTAGGTCCCTGGGGGGGGGTGGCTTTGTGCAGAGTTAACAGGCGCTATCTGACAGGACCCAGTGAAACAGGAAGCGTGTGTGAGTCGATTGAAGAAGCCTTCACACTGCGGAGGAAGCCTTACACTAGGGCCCCACTGCTGGCCGCGGACACTGCCACAATGTGTGACACACACACACACACGCACACACACACACACATATGTAGCGATGCCATCTTTCCTCGCAAACTGAAGAACATGTATGCTCTCAACCTGCAATCGGTACCTCATTGTGGGGTGAGGTGTGTTTGGGGGTCGTTTGTGACATGCTGCCATAAGCCAGGTTCCTGTAGGACTCAATGTCCTTCGGGGTCATTGAGCTTTACTCCAGAATTGTCCTCAGTGACTAATCTTCTGTCTCGGTCATTTTCAACTGATGGGTCGCAATCCAGAAGCGGGTCATGAGACCGTTAAAACATAGATATACGAAGCCTTTGAAGGAACTTTAGCTGAACGAAAAGGAAAAGCAAGAAAAGGGGCATTATTTACTAATGTGGCAACCTGTAACACAAATGTATCACAAAGTGAGCGGTCTAGTAGCCCCCAAGAGAAACCTATGGCATCCAAAGAGGCAGGGGAGACGCCCAAAGACCAAACTCCACCCACAGCCCTGTAAACACAAGAGGCCCAGCAGTCACGGGAAGCACGTGAGCTGCGGACAGCAGCTACGAGACACCGGATCTTGGCACCGTACCCCATGCGTGACAGCTCCCGGCCTGCGGCTGGCTGCAGGAGGAAATCTGTGACAGATCAGTGAGCTGCAGCAGTGAAAACGCCGGGCCTTCACAGACCACAAGGTTCTGAGAAGCTGACACATGGGCTGCCCCCCCCTACCCCTACCCCCCGGCACTGGGTGAGAAACACAAAGTTGAAATTGAAAATTGGCTTCTAGTGCAACAGGAATATGATCCATTCTGGTGAGCTGTTCAGAGTAGTGCAAGGAACACGTCTAGTATGCAGGGTTAATATTGTATCCCTGGTCAATTCTTAAGACCTCAAAGGTCTTTAGAAGTGAACTGGTGAAAGAAGCACCTTTAGAGATATTCTACTTTGACGAAGGGCCACATTAAGAAGAGAGGTATCATCTGAGAACGCATGACCTCTTCGTCTACCTTCAAATGTTCTTCACAGTCAACACCTTGGTGGTGTAACATCTATAGATCATGTGTTCTCCACAAGTCCATGCCATTTTTGGGTAAATGTAGTCATCACAGAGACACTTTATTTAAAAAAAATTGAGGAATACACAATTTGTACATTCTCACTTGATAACAACAAATACATATTTGCTGATAGTGACCATGTAAAGAAGAAATAACCAGGTCAAATTCAACACTGAGAAATAAATCACGGTTATTTGCACAGAAAATATTCCATTTTAAAGATTCATAGTGAAGTACTTTACAGATTTGATAACTTGCTGATATGAAAACCAGTTTTATGTTGATTAATTATAAATGCAAGGAAACATATTTACATTTCATTTCAGTTGTATGACTTTGGTTCGCATCTCTCTTTTTGGTGCGTCTTTTTTACAACAGCACACACTAAGTGCAAAACAAAGGCATCTTACGAGATACACACCACGGACCCAGGTTGACAAAGTAGCATTTACCACTCTTCCATCCATCCTCACGTCTGCCGAGGAGAGTCAACGCTCATTTATGGAGGCGTAGAAGCTCGGCAGTAACCAGCAGAGCACCTTTTGTTGGCTCTGAGAACTCGCAGCTTTTCTGTCCGGACGTTCCTGTCGGTGTCCTTTCCCAGTGTTTCAGCTACAGTCTTTCTGGCCCGTGCGACGTCCTTAGTCCGTCGGTGCAGTGATCTTCAGGTGGGAGACAGTAGCGGTCTGAGGTGGTGCAGCTACCAAGGCTTCCAGGGTCCGGGTGGGCTGGTAGTCAGGCTTCCTCCGCAGTGGCATCTATTCCAGCGTAGGTGAAGTTCTCGAAGAGCGCCATGTTGACGTACGCCTGTATGGAGACAGCCAGGGATCTTGGGTAATTTCTAAGCCGTTCCAGGTCAGCAGCCAGCAGATGGGTTAGGTTTAGGGTTGGGTTAGGTTTAGGTTTGGGTTAGGTTTAGGGTTAGGCTCTGTGGCTTTACCTTTCTGGCCTCCTGCATTCTGTTGAGCTGCACGGAAATCTGGGTGAAAGGGGGTCTCTCATAGGGCCGATCCCTCCAGCACTGTCTCATAAGCTCATACCTGCAGATGAAACAAGATTTCACATGTAATTGGGACGGGGGGGGGGGGGGGGGGGTTGTGGTTCAGTGGAGTAGGCCTCTGTGCCTATGATCAGAAGGCTGCTGGTGTGAATCTCATGCTTGGCAGAATAGTCACATGATCAGTCAGCCCCTGAAAGAGGCCTCTAACCAGCCCCCCCCCCCCCCCCCCCGCCAAAAAAAAAAAAATGGCTAACCTCACAACCAGACCCCAAACTTCTCTCTCATTCTCACATGTATGTGTGTGTTTCTCAAAGGAGTGCATGGACAAATTAAGTGGTCTAAGCTATAACTGCGATCTGGTCGAAAGAACAGATACATCAAGATCTGAATGGCATGACAAGAAATAAATTATTACATAAAAAACAATAAATTATTTTGTATAATATACTAAGGCAGCACAGCATTGGAAAGTGGTTTTGTTTTAATAAATGCCGGGATTTTTATGAAGCAAAAAAGGTTCTCAGAAACCCATCTAGGAGTGATTTAAACAGCAAGGATGAAAATGAGCGGGGCGGCATGGTGGTGCAGTGGTTAGCACTGTTGCCTCACACCTCTGGGACCCGGGTTCGAGTCTCCGCCTGGGTCACATGTGTGCGGAGTTTGCATGTTCTCCCCATGTCGTTGTGGGGTTTACTCCGGGTACTCCGGTTTCCCCCCATGGTCCAAAAACATGCTGAGGCTAATTGGAGTTGCTAGATTGCCCATAGGTGTGCATGTGTGAGTGAATGGTGTGTGAGTGTGCCCTGCGATGGGCTGGCCCCCCATCCTGGGTTGTTCCCTGCCTCGTGCCCATTGCTTCCGGGATAGGCTCCGGACCCCCCGCGACCCAATAGGATAAGCGGTTTGGAAAATGGATGGATGGATGGATGGATGAAAATGATTATGATTGTCTCGGGGAACGCATGCAGCGCTCATACACAAGAAGCAGAGGTAAACCTTAAACTGCTTTTTAAACATGCACTCAATAACCCTGAAAAGGAATAATCTTTTAAATAGTATGGTACCTTGTGCAGTGGAGAACTCCGTGTGAGTACTTATACTTGGCTTGCTGTGAGTACTTACACTTCATCATCGCAGTTCTTGGGCTGCTCCATCCTGTAGCCCTGAGGCAACTTTTCATAAAGTTCAGCGCAGGTCATCCCACAATATGGGGTTCCACCTGAGGGATACAGCTCAGCATTACGACCTTTATCTCTGCATGTTGTGTATACAGTTTCAGTGGGTTTACGACGCAAGCCAGAAATAGATAATGAACAAGGCAGTGGGGCTTTATGGTGGCTGAATTTGTGGGTTAGATAAATAGATAAACCTTGAATTAAATTAAGGTTGAGGGTTAGTCTTTCAGGCATCAGGGTTGACCCTGCTATGTACCTTTGATAAAGTTCTATCCATCCATCCATCCATTTTCTATACTCGTTTGTCCAATGCCAGGTTGCTAGAGTCTGAAGGCTATACCATAAGTTACGAACCCACGGCAGGGAGTAACCCAGCATGGGGTAACAAACCATCGCAGGGGACACACCATTCACATACCATTCACGCACATTCACACACCATTCACACACATTCACACACCATTCACACACATTCACACACCATTCACACACATTCACACCTATGGACAATTTGGTAGCTCCAATTCACCTTAGCGTGTTCCTAAAGAGGGTTGGAAATGAGAATACTCAAGAGTAAATCCCACAATGACACGGGGAAAGCGTGCAGATTCCACGCGCAACTGAATGTCTTCATAGCTACAGGGCAAAAAAATAACTGACCTAGTCTAGATGATGGTATCTGTTTGGCAATAAGAGCACTAAAAATACATACTTCAGTATTAATTTTCATGAAATCTAACCTTAATTACCAGACAGATAACCATTATCCCTGACTGCAGGCACAGTTATGAAATTTCTTCATCAGAGATGTTTCTAACATCTTCCCTCAGGACCTACGTGGTTGCCTGTAGTACTAGATCTGTGGTAGTAACTGAGAGCAGAGCTCCTCTAACATGATTAAGATCTGCTACCTCAGGAGATGGAAAAGCCAATAAACTTCAACAAGCACTAATTATCCGTTCATTTACCTAAACTTACAATCTCCCAAAGGAGCACGCCAAAGGACCACCTGAAAAAAAAATAAGGGGAAACATTTAGCAACAATGTGCTCCAGCATGATGCTTTAAGGGTTTTCCTGTTAGGGGATTTTAAATTTCATGCGTGTTATTTTTTCGTATTAAATAAACACTGGAAGAAGGCATGAACACCACTTTGCCCAAAACCCATAAGATACTTCTTGGTTGCTGGCAAATTCATCTACAAAGCACATTTCACTTCTCTGTTTACTTAACAGTAACGGTCAGTCACTTGTGGCTTTTGGTTATCTCTGCCCCAGTTCTCTGTGGTGTGCAAGATGTACCACTCTCTGGTTCTGTAAGACAAGCCCAACTGCAGCCCAATAATTCACAGGAGCACAAACTTCATGGTGACTGGGCCTCCGGTTTCCTTTTCTTTTCAATTTAGGCACAGAATGTTCTTTGGCGCATAAAAATAGTGGTGCCAGTCAGTATGTTTTGCTTTTCCGCCCAGCTAATGTTATCTGTGCCCTACATGCAATTATCAGCAGGGCAGCACTACCCGTGCCACAACCGGCTTGTTGAACTGTGTGAAACTGGCACTGCGAAAACATGCTGATTTGCCTTTGATTGTAGGATATCAACCAAGACGCGTGTAATTTAAAGTGCACGCCGATCTCTAGTTAAAAGCGACATGTCGAAGGGGCATGGCTTACACATCACTCTTGGAGGTGTAGACGCTGTAATTTAGTGATTCGATCGCCATCCATCGTACAGGTAATCTTCCCTGAAAGGAAAAAAAGGAGGATTGTAAAAAGAAATAGTTTAGCTAATCTTTGTAGTACGACCATAGCAATAAAAAATCAGAAATAGCAAATATATCGATATTCTTCTAACCTGAATATGAGGTCTGATCATAGCGCAGGATAAAAAGACAGAAGAGGGACAGATATGATGGAAAAACATCATAAACCCAAAGGCCTGGTCCTGGTGTGACTCTGATCCTTAATATTAATGTGCAGGAACTGGAGCCAGAGGTACTAACCCCAGACTGCTGACTAAAACCAACCAAGCCACCCACACGCACCAAGCAGTACACTTCATGTACATTTGTATTAAGGGAAATCAACAGTAAGATATATACTTGTAAGTCATTCTGCCAGACCATCAAAGGTGGAGATTTCAGGTCCAGAGAGTACAAATCAGGACCAAGATTTTGTTTCAACCAATCAGTTGAGTATGAAGAGTCACATTCACAGAGTACTCAACTGGTTGGTTGAAACAAATGGATTGGTACTCTCTGGACCTGAAATCTCCACCTCTGCAGACCACCATACCTAGAAGCCACAAACTAATAACTGGTGGCAAAGGTCTTTATAAAATCTGCATTCATTTCCCATCAATTGGTGAAGTTTATATTGTGAAATAACAACAGACAAACAGACAGACAGATAGATAGATAGATAGATAGATAGATATAAACATAAACAGTAGGAGAAACAGATATAAAAGAGTATAAGGACATACACTAAAATTAAAATGGAGCCACTGCCTATTCTAAAAGTGCCCTATAAATGGGTAAAAGTAAAAATATATAAATAAGTAAATTTAAAAAGAGCCTTAGCCTGAGCCTTATCGCTAAGTGAGATTACTGACCCACCATGCATGATATTATAAATTAGTTATACTATTATAATCATGCATTGAGATGACAAGTAATATACAGTATATGGGTAGTGAAGAGGTGCAGAAAGTTTTCAAACATTGTCTCAGGTGAGCATCCATTAATAAATCCATCCCTAGCATCAGTGCCTGGGCTTTCTGAACAATGTCACCCTCCAGACTCATGGCATCACATTTGCAACAAAATCCATTCTAGCTCAGCGTGGCATCCAGCAGGCCTGGCGACACCCACCATCGTCTTCTTCACGTACACCTCCTCCCCCCTGGACAGCCCAAAGTCGGCGATCTTCGCCATCAGGTTCTCTCCCACGAGCACGTTCCTGGCCGCCAAATCTCTGTGGATAAACTGGACAGATGGGCACATGGAACATCACTGCCCGTGATCCAGGTCCCCTTCTAATGTAGTTTTACCATTCTCTTGTATTTTTAATACATCTGACCAATTCACTGATGGCTGTGAATCACGTTTTGTGGAAGGAGGATAAAAGGGCAATTATTTAATAATAATTAATGATTTTCTTCCTTTAGTTACAGTATAAATAGAAAAATTACAACAGCATAGTCAGCACAGACACAGAAACAAACCTTATAAGGTAAAACTCAGTCACATCTCGACCTGGCCACCAGAGGGAGCTGAGGGAAAACTTCAGATTTTGTCACTCAAGCTCACCTGCTTACAAGCTAATTAGATAAGTAGTAGTTAAAGATGCACCAGGCTCTGCATGTGTTGCTCATTATTCAGCCCAATGGGCTTGGAGCTCCAGGACGTTGCACGAATGTTATGGTTTTTAGTGGTTTTCGGTTTTGGTCTCTTTTGAGGATCTTGTTTCTTGGGTGAAGTTTTGCTGTGTGACCCGCTAAAACGATCTTAGTGCAATTTCAGTAAACAGAAGTTTTACTTTTACTGTGTCTCTTTGCATCCAGTTTCTATCATGCAGCTGGGTTCTCAAAGAAGAGATTATCCAGGAAACCTTGTGACAATTTACGTGCATTAAATTTACTGTTTCGAGTGGGGTATACCTTTTGGGAGATAAAGCAAAGAAATACTTTTGCATCCCATGAATTAAATCGTTTAACTTAATCAAATGTTGCGAAATGATTCAATAAGTACTATTTCCCCCTCTGAAATTGTTTTTAACTTAGCTTCTTTAATTATGATTTGCTTGCTTGTCAGTAGAACTACGTACACAGCAGGCTTGGCTATCAACAGTACCAGTGCGGCAACACAGCACTGCTTAAAGGTACGGCGCACTCAAGACTCCTGCCAAGTCAGACAAGCTAAGACTAGAAGACTAGTTGATGCTTTGGACCCCATACAGCAGCTGGGAGCAGTCGTGGCTGTTTATCGCTAATCCGCTTGTTAAGTCATGATGTCTGAATCATTTGACAGTACTGTCTCTGGGCTCAAGTTGGACACAAGGCAATATGCCGCAGTGTTGAGTTCCTCAGCGTTCTATCCATCCATCCATTTTCCAAACCGCTTATCCTACTGGGGTCCGGAGCCTATCCCAGAAGCAATGGGCACGAGGCAGGGAACAACCCAGGATGGGGGGCCAGCCCATCGCAGGACACATTCACACACCATTCACTCACACATGCACACCTACGGGCAATTTAGCAAGTCCAATTAACCTCAGCATGTTTTTGGACTGTGGGGGGAAACCGGAGTACCCGGAGGAAACCCCACGACGACATGGGGAGAACATGCAAACTCCGCACACATGTGACTCAGGCGGAGACTCGAACCCGCGTGTAAGGCAGAGGTGTGAGGCAACAGTGCTAACCACTGCACCACCATGCCGCCCCTCCTCAGTGTTCTAATCGATCTAAAACAAAAAAATCAATAAAATTGACCTTATACCTCTTTCCATGCGACCAGAAAGCATAGAGGAAGTGGCTATGCGAACTAAACAGTAATTTTTCACAATTTTTCAAGTTTAGTGCCAGGGGCGCTAACACATTCTGTGTTTATGGTAAACAAAATTCAAGGTTCGGTAGAAACCTTGGTTTCGAGTTCATGGTTTGTGCGATTTCGGTACAGCAAGGAAAACACAATTTATTCTGAGAATTCATTATTAATGCCACAAACACAATTCGTAAAAGTTGTAAAGCAAAGGCAATGTGTCGATTGACATGTGTGAATAACAAGAGGCGCATATTTGAATATTGTAAATATATATATAATAATTAAAAAATATAATGTTACAGCAATTAAGATGAAGTAAATCCAGATTACGTGTCAAACGAGTCAGGATGCTGGATGTGTCTGCATCAGCAGCATATCCCAGTTTGGTATCCCAGTTTGGTATCCCAGTTTGGTATAACAGAGCCGACAGACAGTCTCGGTTTTATCAGCTACTCTTTCTCCAGTCTTGGTGTAATTTATTGAAAAACCACAATGTTCTCAAACCACCAGTTACGACTGACTATAACCAGTTTGACCCCACAAACACAATTAGCATAATATTTCACATATTGAACACCTACTTGTGAATTTAGGTTCTGCCAGTGTTAAGCAATGTTTTCATTCCCTTCAATGTGCATACCGAGCATGAGCTGATGCACAAATAATTCCTTCCTGGAGATCAGCTACACTCCTTTCTCTGTTTGAATTAATGGAACTTAGCCCTTATTTCATCTGTTTTGTTTGTCCTTTTTCTTTAAACTTCAATTAAAGGAATTTAGTCCTTTCACCCTTAACACTGCTTGCTGAATAAAAAAGTTATGGTGAATAATTTTAGCAGTTCCACCATTATGGTACAATTTTACATCATGCATTATGTCAGACTTAACAAGCCAATGGGGGGCCGCGGACTAACAGACGATTGGCTCCAATGTTCTTCAAGGACGTACCTGTTTGTCACTGAGGTAATGCATGCCGGTTGCCACGTCGACGGCAAACTGCAGCAACTGCTGCGAGGTCAATGTGGATGCCGTGCAGTGCTCCTTGGCGAAGGCGGGGTCTGTCTCTAGGACTCTGCTCTTTCTCAAAAAGTCCAGCAGGTTCCCATAAGGTGCATACTCAATGGCGATGTAGAGATACCCTAAAAGCATCAAGCTCACGTCAGATTTTATGCAAGTATTAATTACATTATTAAAATGCTTCTTCCCTACAAAAGAGATTTAAAACTACAACGGTCAACATCACTTCTTGTGTTATATTTGGCTGTGCAGGACAAACGATTCTTGACAAACTCCTAAACGTGGTACCCTTAACATATTTTGAGAGCTTTGTAGCCATTCTCATTTAACTTAACTTCTTGGGATTAAGGTTAAGGCTGTTTCCGAGGTTCCCTCCCAGGGCAGGGGCAAAGGTCAGGCCACTCACCGCGGTTCTCGCAGGCCCCGATCAGGTTTATGATGTTGGGGTGCTGACCCAGCTTGCAGAGAACCTCCAGTTCACCCGCAAAATCTCTATGGTCATTCTCTGACGCAAACTCTACAAGGTAAGAGATATCGTACGGCAATCACAAAGAGCAGCCTATCAATGATTTCTTAAACCAATAAAAAATTACTTCTTTCCCACTTGTATTCAATGATGAACTTTCTACCTTGACACTATAACTATTCATGTGCTCTTTTGTTCACTTAATGGACTCATTAGGTGAAACTCAATACCAATGCAGAGATCGTACTTGAGGTCTTGGTAAACCGGTCTTGCTAACTTGCCTTTGAAGATTGAACTTGGGGCTCAATGAATCAAATGATCTCATTTGGGGTGAATGCAACTAATGAATCCTTGATTTTTGGGGTGGAACGTGACCAATATCCGGGGATTTTTACCACACTTGTGCACTCGAGTTCTAGGTATTGGAACTGGTCTTCGGCAATGGAAGATGACATAAGATGGGAACACGAGAACACGAGTACTACTGAGTACGAATACTGAGATTCACCCGTTGCGTCTTACCCTTCAGCATTTTAATGGCTGCGCTCATCTTGTTGCCATCCTTCTTGATCATGGCTTTTATGACCTGTCCGAAGTTGCCCTCCCCGATGACATCCTCGAACTTGATGTCCTCCCACTCTAGGATGGGGTAGGTCAGCGGTTCTGGTTGCGGCTTGGGCCGGCGGGTCAACGTCAGTGTGCCAGAGTTGAACTGCAGAATGGTCTCCTCTCCCTACATGACCAACCATTGGGAACACTTACTTACTCACACTTGACCTCCCACCATTATGCGTCTGTGCGCCAGAATGCTGAAAGATACATGCACCGTTAAGAATCGTATTAAAACAAAATAAACTAAAACTAAAATTCTTTGGACTGGATTCCTGGTACGTAAAGAACAGCAGTATTTCAACAGCCCCAGCTTGACCTTGACGGCAGTGGTGGCGATTACCACCTCGCCACCCATGCATTTGCAGGGGGCCCTTGAGATTTTGACACAGTGGCTACACTGAATATCAAATAAACATGTTTCTTATTTATGAGATGCTGAAGCAGTGTGTCCTGCTAACCAGCTAGTTAGCTGCGATCCTCTGACTCTACTCACTAGCTATTTATTTAGTTTTTGGATCATCTGAGGAGGGCAGAGGGCACTATAGTGAGTTTTTGAATTGGGCCCTTGAAGAAACAGCAGCGTAAGACAGGATTGCTGCTTACGGATCCAGACTGGTAGGTGAAGGTTCTGCGCCGACTAAACACGAGCTTCCGTATGCAGAAGAGTCCCAGTAGGGCCACCAGGATGGTCACGCAGGTGACGGTCACGGAGCCCACGACGGCCACCAGGAGCTGGTAGTCGTCCTTCCCTGGCCTTCCTCCCACGCCCTGCATAGTCGGGGGGAAGCTGGGTGAGCCTGCGGCACAAGAACAACAGTGTCATGAATGGACGGCCCGAAAAACAGAACGGAACTATGCACTTGATACACCCTTCTGCAAACTAATTGAAACAAGTTGTCACACAGACATGCATGCGGCGGCCTGGGGACTGTTGGTTTGCACGGCCAACAGAGCAGAGAGTGCGCGGAGTGGATGGACAGAGGCGGCACTGTGCCCACAGACCGGCAGATCTGCTCGGGTGGGGTTAGAGCTGGGTGGTATGGCTGGGTTTCATCCATCCATGTATGTCTCAAGTGAATGCTATGGGCTTAGGGAGCCTGCCTATGTCATCATGGGGTTACCTCTGGTCCTCTGGTTTCCCCCCACAGTCCAAAATCATGCCGAGGTTAACTGGAGTTGCCAAATTCGCCATAGGTGTGAATGGTGTGTGTGCCCTGTGATGAACCGGCGCCCCATCCTGCATTAATGTCTTATATTTCTTTATCAATCCACCAGATCCTAATTACAAGTTGAAAAATATGAATTAATGTGACTGTGATGTCCGTCTTAACTGTGGTCAGTCTGTCTGCATATAGACGTGACAACTTGTTTTAATTAACTTGTAGTTCTGGATATGGTTCTTCAAGCGAAGGTGATGCTCACCATCTCCGTATGTTGATGCCAGGACAAATTTGCTCCACTCGCCCAGCACCTTGGAGACGGCTCGCACCCGGAACTGGTAGAGCGTGCTGCTGTTGAGCTCCATCACATGCTTGCTGGTCTTGTTGCCGTCGTCCGTATCCACCCATGGGATCAGGCTCTCCTGGCCCACAGGGAGGTATTCAATAATGTACTTCACGATGCCGCCGTTGGGGTCCTCCGGTGGCTGCCATTTTAGCAGAACAGTGTTGCTGGAGATGGGGCTGGCTTGCACATTTCTGGGGGGTGATGGTCCTGGGGAGGGACAAACCATCTATGTCAGTGTTTCCCAACCCAGTACTTGTAGACCCACATATGTACCATATGGATTTTTGCTCCTTCCAAGCTCCTGATCAAAATCGTGGACTGTCTGCGGGGCCCCAAAGATTGAGAAACACTTTGATTAGATTGATCTATGTTGTTTTTGCAAAACACATGCTTAACAACTTTTTGACTGGTTTTCCTCATATAACATTCACTTTTTTTGAATCCAAATATAGTTTGATTTTCAAAAGCAACAGTTATGTGAGGCAGCTTGGAACTTAGCATGTTGATATAATCTGTCACCTTCCAGGAAGTGACGAGAATGAAAATGAATAAGAATGTTGAATGCTGGAGGCCCGCTGGAGGGACTGAAGGAAATGAGTGCCCTCTGCTGGCTGAAGAGGTGAAAATTACCCAGGCTGTTGAGTCGGACGGAGAGGGGTTTCGAGGGAGGCCCCAAGCTGCCGCAGTTGATCAGTCTGACGATAACTTGGTAGTCCCGGTAGTACTCCAGGTTGTAGAACTTGGTGGAGTGCACATTAAGCAGGGTCTGCTCATTGGCCAGCTTCACATCCTTGGGCCCGTAGAGCTCGACCAAAAAGCCAGTGGCCACATCAGAGCTTCTGGGAGATGACCAGCGGACTGTGACGTTATGGCCCTCCTGTGAGCTGGAATCAATCTCCGGCCTCACCGTGGGTTCTATCGGTGCGTGATGCTCAGTCAGAAAGGCATTGCTACACAAACCTGTCCTGTTCTCCATGTTTCATTCACGAGACTTCATTTTAGCTTCATAAATATTTCTGGATTTCAAAGCATGGTGACCGACTTTGACCAGGAAAACTGGTTAGAAGATGAATACATGAGAACAGGATGAAGCATTGTGTGTACTCACCCGGGCAGTCCGTTTCCATGACCGCTTCGGGCCCCGGGGGGCCCTCTCCCCCCTCCCCAGGACGCGTGAGCTGGAGCTTAACAAAGTACCTTGTGGACGGCTTCAGGTTCATTAAAGTGATGGGCTCCACGCCGTAAACTGAAAGGTGATGGGGTAGGAGGTCACCACCCAGGGAGATGACGTGTATGTCCATATGTCAAGGATTCAAGACGAGACAATAATGGACAAGAAAAAAGAACAAACTACCTATGATGGAAGACCAAGAAACTTCGGTTTCCATTGGCTTGTAGAGGAGCTTTCTGGAGATAATTGGCCCGTCGCCTTTGTAATTGACCTCGGGATTGACGATCAGCTGTTTGCTCCTCTTTTCCAGCAGTGTTGGGGAGGTCATGGGACAAGGGGGCTCTGATGGGAGAAAAATCAAATGCTTAAATGGCTATAGTAAACAAGCAACCCTGTCAAGTAAGGTAAACAAACAACCCCAAGTCAAGATGGGCATTAAAGCACACTCATCAAATCACTGTTGTTAATTAATGCAGCGGTTTAAATAGCTTTCGATTTGCTTTTATTCAGCATTAGTACAGTACAGGTATATAGAATTTTTTTGGTTTCTGAAGATCCAATGTCACTATTCTAAGAGACACACATGTACATGTCAGAGCAAAGCCTGGGGACAGAGGGCTGGGTTTCCCAAGTTATGGGGTTATATTAATATACAGCCTTTAGCTTATTTCGAAGCTTCTTAGTGAAGGAAAGGGTCTTCAAGGCCGAAAAAGAGCTGTGATTGGTGATAAAGGCACGTTTGAAAAAACGATTTAGGTGACCTTACCTTTGACGGTCAGGTTGAATTTGCGTGTGTCCTGCCCCCCATTGGTGGCAACACGACATTCCCAAACCCCCCCATGTTCCAAGGATAGATGTGGGATCTCAAACTGGGCTGTGCTCTTGTTGGAATCCATTGTCGTATGGGAGGCCTGAGTGTTTGTCAGACAGGGGCGTTTACATCAAAAATGCCGCGGCATGGAATATCAATCCCCCCTGCCATTGGTACTATCCCAACCAATAATGCCACATGAGATCCCCTCTGACCTTCAGAATGGTGCTGTCCGTTTTGCGGAGCTCGATGCTGGTGTGGCTCGGCAAGGGGGTGCCCTTGGCAGAGCACAGGATCTTCGGGCTGGAGTTGCGGTTCCACTCGAGACTGCTCGCCATGTCCAGGATCTGAGGTGCATGGTCTGCCGCAAGAACGTGAGGAACTGAGGGGTCAGGAGGTTGCCATTGGCTGACTGTAGGTGGATATTTAATGATCCCATACCTCCAAGATTCACATTTACCTGATTTCTCGCAGTTGCGCCCACGCCAGCCAGTAGGACACTGGCACCCACTGAATCGATTACAGACCCCGTTGTTCTTGCACTTGCAGTGTAGCTTGCAACCAGCGCCATACGTGTCTTTGCCACAAGCTGCCGGATTGGGGAGGCACATTTAGAGTGGGGGAGTGCTCTCTCTACTAGCGGCATTTCCACTGACCTAGTCTATGCATACTTTGAATATGCAAACTGAAAAATAATGAAATACTTAGATATCACAAAAAAAACTTTGCAAATCTCACAGCGTTTGCTTGGTTTTGTGGTGGGTTGAAAAGGAGATGGAAAGCACTAGAAACGAAAGTTGCAAATTGGTCGATACGCAGGACATGATAATTAGTTCTTCTAGAGCTACTAACTCATAACAAAGTAGGAGACATAAATCTTAATCTTGCAGGATTATAAATCACACAAATTATTTGCATGACACGCATTAATGGAGACATAACATATTCATGATTCAGCTTTGTCATCTTATAGAAAATTTGCTTATGCTTTGTGCAAAACTTTAACAAAATGCAAGAAACGGAACAAAAAATCTTACGTCCGGTGCAGTGAGCTCCATGCCACCCGCTGGCACAGGTGCAGCCAAAAGGATCAGAGAGGCAGAAGGTCAGTCCTCTGCAGTTCTGCTCTGACCGGCAGGATTCCTGGCAGTTCTGGCCGAACATTCCCTCTCTGCAAGCTTAAAGAAAATGAGAAAACCAGAATCGCCAACAGGAGTTTTTTTACAGCAGAGAAAGAAAGAACAGCCACGTGTATTTCAGCAGTCTATAAATCTCTATGGGTTCACGGGAGAATAAATCGAGAAAATGTTCCCAAGTTGAATTTTTGGTGATTCTTAATGTCCAGCAGAAGCATTTCATATATAGAGTCTTGAAGCATTAATCATTAATTTTGTTACTTCACTTTGCATTTATTTTTTCTTAAAAATGCAAACGGCATTTGAAACCGTCAAACCTTAAAAACAAACAAAATCATTTACAAGCTCAACAAAAACTGCTCATAAATTACACATTGGCTCGAATAACTTTTATCTTTGTGCGGCAATTGTGATTTCAATGATTTTGAAATAGAGAAAATCTCTGTCTTAACTCTAGGTCAACCTGTGAATTTACAGAAGATAATCAGCCACAAATGCAAAACAGCTGTGTAAATACTCCAACTTAGTTGCATAAGAGTAAAACCCAAATGAATTTACCTAAAACCAAAAACTAACCACAAGGAACCCAGTTATCAGCAAATAAAACTTCTACTAGCGAGTTACACACAGTCAGTTTAAATACAGCGATATGGCCGAAGGCATCAGGAAAACCGGGTTCCCACCAAACATGTGAGCAGTAGAAAGTATCACTCCAGAAATCCCGACAGTATGTCATCTCTTTGGGAAGCTTGTTATGATCAAAAGGTTGCAAACTAAATGCTTGACTGCTGAGGGAACCATCTATAGTCTGAAGGTCAATTAAAACCTGGAAGGCAGAGATAGCCACAGAGGGCCAACAAGAAGAGTAAGGAAGTTCCTGCCATGAATCCTAAGGAGATTCAGTCCGGGAAAAAGGAGGCGTGAGAGTCTCAGCAGAAACAGCTGCACATATAGCCATTACTGTGGGAAAATAATAAGGGCTCTATCACTGCAACAGTCACTGACATTTCAATTTATTTTTCGGTGATAATGTCACGGTAGAATATGAGCCTGGAGCAGATGCCAGTTTAACACCAGGCACACAGACAAATTATGGGCAGTTTAGAGTCTTTTGGAAGGCCGCATAACATGACTTGAACCCCCAACCCTGAAAGCCTAAGCAAACAGAGCTACCCGCTGATCCACTGTCACAGTCAAACAGTCCTCAAATTTAAGAAAATAAATGCATTCTTTTTATACGTTGCAGCTTTGTTCTGACCAGCCTGCCCTGAAGGTGTTGCCTCACCGGTTTCACAGTGCGTTCCCATGAAGCCCGGTGGACAGATGCAGTCACCCTCGTTGTCATGACAAACGCCTCCGTTCAGGCAGTTGGGACAGTCCTGGTCACAATTAGGACCCCACTTCTTATCTCTGCATGCTGGTGAATGCAAACATGCATGTTGTCGGTTGTATGGAAATGCAGCAGGTTTCAGCTTGGACACGCAGAACGGCGGCCATACCTCTAACGATAAGCCTCATGTAAGTGCCATACAGGGGGCTGTCTCCCATGTAGTTGGCACTGTAGACACCTTCAAGGCTTTTTGTCAGATTCTCTATTTGCAAGGTGGCCGTGTTGTTCATAAACTCAGTCCAGTGTGTGGTATAGTGAAAGTTTCCTGCGGGACCCAGGAACACGTGAAAAGCCAATGAGACAGACTGTCTTTATATGAACAAGATATATCTTTAAACTAGGGCTGTCAATCAATAAAAAAAAATTACAAATTAATCGCACATTTCGCAACCAATTAATCACGATTAATCGCAACTAAAACACTTCTTAAGGCTAAAGCTTGTTATAATGCATATTGAAATGTGAAAATCAATCACAAATCTAATGCAGAATAATCACAAAGGATGCATATTTCAGATATAATGACGTAGTAGCTCATGAATGACAACAGTGCAAAAAAAAATGTCTCATGCGATGATTCATATGGTTTATACGGTAGCCACACAATATATGGCGCGATGACATTGTTTATTGCGTTAATTAATTGCTTTAATTGCCTCAATTTATTTGAGTAAGTATTTTAGATTAATTGTAATGATTAACGTGTTTAACTTTGCAGCCGTACTTAAAACACAGAATGTGATCTTTACATTTATTCGAAAAGCGGAGAGAGACAGTCAGTGAAGCAGTTTAGCGCCTTGCTCAGTGATTCTGGAAAATCGATGATTCATGATGATTTCAGATGGTGACTCACCATTAAATTTCCATGTCACGTCTCTCTTTTGGGGGGCTAGGACATGCATGACCAGATCGACTGTATCTCCAGGGCTGGCTGTTACTGTAAGCTGACGTGGACGAAATTGTTCTTGCACCAAGGAAATGAAAAAGCCAAATTGTTAGAAGAAACATAGTATAATACAGTCAGCAAAATTACTTACAATACATACGCTATATTGCTAAATGTATCGGGACACCTGCCTTAATACACACATGGACTTTAATGACATCCCGTTCTTAATGCATAGGCTTTAATATGGAGTTGGCCCACCCTTTGTAGATATAACAGCTTCAACTCTTCTGGGAAGGCTGTTCACAAGGTTTGGGAGCGTGTTTATGGGAATTTTTGATAGGGATGCACGATATGAAAAATTTTAACTGATGACCCAATAATTAAGTGCTTGTCATTTCTGGTTCCAGTACCGATAACCAATGCGTCCATGTTATTATATTTACTATAATTTTCATATAATCTGCAGTTTGTGCACCCAGTCGACTAGAAAATCTAAGATTCACTGATGAAACTGACATTTTAGTAGCGCTGGCCTACTAAACAGTAAACAGTAAAATCATACCGGTTAAGAAAATGTCACTATCAAGTTAAATGTAAACAATTTTTCTTAATTAATATATTTCAAAAACGTTCGTGAACATATTTTATGTAAGTAATAACCAATAAAACATGTCGCTATCCAGCTAAAAATATGGTTGCAATAAAACATGTTGGTCTTTCAAAAAGACATTTATAAACGCATTTTGTTGATGTGAACTTGTTGCAGCGGTAAGGTGAACTTAAAACTTTTGGGGTACTTTGAAACTGCATCATCGCGATTGCGTCATTGGCTTAATGGCTGAGCTGTATGTCACAACCGGAAGAAATTTTGCATGACAGTGTGCTGGCGTCCACATCATCAGTTAGACACAGGCTGTTTTAAAACCTACCTGCCTATTAGCCTACTTTATCGGATCTATTTATCGGATGTAATTTATTTATTGGAAGAATAATTTCATCACAATAATCACAATCACAATAATATCAGCCCATATTTAATTTCACCACATATCAGCCGATATTTTATCTGTCCGATTAGTATCGTGCATCCCTATTTTTTGACCAATCTTCAGGAGAGCTGGCTCGCTCTAATTCATCCCAAATGTGTTCTATCAGGTTAAGGTCAGGACAAGTTCCTCCATGTTGTTATGGACCTTGCTTTGTGAACTGGTGCGCAGTCATGTTGGGACAGGAAGGGGTCATCCCCAAACTGTTCCCACAAAATTGCCCAAAATGGCTTAGTTCCCTTTCACTGGAACTAAGGGGCCAAGGCCAGCCCCTGAAAAACACCCCCACATCATAACCCCCCCTCCACCGAACTTTACACTTGTCACTATGCAGTCAGGCAAGTACCGTTCTCCTGGCAAACCCAGATTCATCCATCGGATTGCCAGACAGAGAAGCATGATTCATCATTCCAGAGAACACGGCTCCACTGCGCTAGAGTCCAGTGGCGAATAGACTTATTGCACAGGTGGCATCCTATCACGGTACCATGCTTGAATTCTCTGAGCTCCTGAGAGTGACCCATTCTTTCACAAATGTTTGTAGAAGCAGTCTGCATGCATAGGCGCTTAATTTTATACACCTGTCACCATGGAAGTGATTGTAACACCTGAATACAATGATTTGGAGGGGTGCCCCAACACTTCTGGCAATATAGTGTATGTACTTTATTTAAATTAAGCAACTACATTAGAACACCATTATAAACCGAGTTGGATAGTTCAGTTCCAGAAAGTACATCTAGTTGGTTGAAACAAAACTATAGTCTCTGTTCTTAATTTTTGGGCATTCTACGTACTTCTGGTTATAAATATAACATTTACCAAGTCAGTGGCACAAAGAGCAGTATATTATTCAGTATAACAAAAAAACCAGACTTAACTGGTAAAACACACTCAGTTACAAAATAGTGTGAATCCACTAGCACGTTCACCGACGGTGTGTTTAAACTTTACCCCTGTGAATTATCTATTAATATATACCGCATTACTACAAGACAAGAGAAATGAAATAAAGCAAGAAAATAAGTGTATGAATGCAAATAATTGTGCTAAATTAACTCTTCTATTCCCAGAATGCTTCTCTCTAACCAGGAAGTTATGGTCATATAGGGAGGGGATTGGTGCAATAAATGAATAAATGTCTACATATCCATCTTCCATATCATTTAACGTGTATGGCAGTGATTCTGAATTTTTTTTGATACTGGCCAATCGGAGGGGCAGGGTCAACCGAAAACTCAACTGTTGAATGACTCTACTGATCATTTGAAGACCCTGAAAACCCCCCAGGGTGTCGTCAACCCCCATGGTTCAAGAACTTCTGCTGTATAGGACGGGGCCTGGCATCTATCCTAGCAAGCACTGGGCACGCAGCCGAGGAACACCCCACGCTGGACTCCAACACGCAGTTGTGCAAGTTTGGGGCAGCAGCGCAAAAGTGGAGAAAACTGCACACACACAAGGCTGGGGACTCCATCACGAATGAAAAAGCACTGCTGAATCACTTTGCTTTTACCAAATCTTGTGTCAGACGTCGTCGCAACATTCAGGGTGCAGGTATGGTACCTTTCTCAAAGTTGCTGATAAGTGTGACGGTCGTGAGCCGCTTCTGGCTCTTCTGAGCGATGCAGTAGAAGATGCCTTGCTTGTTCAACTTGTGGAACTCGTTCACTCTGATCTCCTGTGGACGGGACTGCTCCGTTTTATAGATGGTCGGCAACGCCAGCTGGACGATGCTGTTGTCCCTTTTAATTTGAAGCTTGATCTCCTCAGGGTCACGCTCTCCTGATATGCAGGTCAGGAAGAACTTCGAGACTGAAGAAGCTCCTGTATTGGATATTAATGTCAAGTCCATAACTGCTCCTGTAGAAAGTACATAACACATGATGGTGAGGCTGTTATGTTCACATTAATTTTACTGTATTAGATCATGTTTATTACATTTTTGAAACAGAAACCAAGCAAAAATCTAAAGAAAAAAAATGATCTCATGTGATCCTCCCGCAACCACAGTCCTTCAAAGAATTAAATCCTGAAATTTCTGGAGCTTAAATGCTGAATCAGACATCCTACCTTAGGCTGAGTTTCTCGAAGCCTTCTTAATGCTACGTTGTTCTATGTTATAAAATATTACTCAGCAGAACCTCGCCCAGAGTGCCTGAACACCCAGGGTCCGCCCTGCCACTAAGGGTGTTCAGGTCGATACTGACATATTAATTCTTTCCTCTCTTTATCTGAATGTTTCATTTTGAGAATCGATTTTAGCGCTAAAACATTTTTTTTTAAACCTAGTAATCCATCCATCCATCCATTTTCCAAACCGCTTATCCTATTGGGTCGCGGGGGGTCCGGAGCCTATCCCGGAAGCAATGGGCACGAGGCAGGGAACAACCCAGGATGGGGGGCCAGCCCATCGCAGGGCACACTCACACACCATTCACTCACACATGCATACCTATGGGCAATTTAGCGACTCCAATTAGCCTCAGCATGTTTTCGGACTGTGGGGGGAAACCGGAGTACCCGGAGGAAACCCCACGACGACATGGGGAGAACATGCAAACTCCACACACATGTGACCCAGGTGGGGACTCGAACCCGGGTCCCAGAGGTGTGAGGCAACAGTGCTAACCACTGCACCACCATGCCGCCCCTAAACCTAGTAATATAATATAAAATTCTTGTATTATAGCTCTCAAGCACGTAACCTACTACCAGCCAGGGTTGCCCATAAGGTGGAGAAAGAGGAAGATCTTCAGAGGCACAGACACTAGCGACTAGGAAAACGGAACAATCCATCTGATGGAACTTGCCCTCCTCAGTCAGCAAATTTTATCATCAGGGCCAGGCTGGTGCCGAATATGGGCGTTGGCGATAAAGACCTTAGTATTGAATCGAATCAGATCGAAAACAAAATCAGTGGCATTGACTACCCCCGTTGACCACATGCATACAAAATGGGCAAATTAGTCTAAATGTAGGTGGAATCCCAGACTGCACTGGGAGGAAGTGCCGGTTCCACACTGGTGAAGCAGAGGCAGGATTCAAACCCCCCCAAAGCTGTAGGTGTGAAGCAACAGCAAAACCCACCGGGCCACTTGGAATGGAATTTGATTATTTCGAACATGTATTTCCACAGTAAGTTTTATTTAACCCCCCCCCCCCCCATCTCACCATGACCCCTGCAAAAAAATGTAGAAAAACAAAGGACCTGAAGAAGGCACCACGTTATATGTCCGGTATACAGGCTACAGTTTATGAATAGATATAATAGTATTTAGTCTTGCGCGATATTAACCATTTTTACGGTTTTTACCTGTTCTAAAACGCATAGTTCATTTTTTAGTGGAAATTCCATAAGCATATTTTTCAGGGGGTTAGTTAAACGGCATTGCTGAAAAGTTGGTGGCAGTATTACCAAATTGCATTTACGAAGTGTTCCGCTTGCGACACATATTCAATTGGCACTCAATTGTTACAATAGTTTTTGTACATTTTAAGACCCACCTTGACAGAAAGATAAAGAGTGGGGGCCAAATACCAAAATGAGACACCACAAAATAAGACAAAATAAGTAAATAAGACAAAATAACGTTACACTGGAATTTCCACAACAGTTATTGATTTTACATTAATGAATCAAATATGCAAACACATTTATTAACATGTTGTATGAAAAATGTTAATTTTTAGTACTTCAGATCTCCTTTACGTTATTGCAATATAACAAATTACTTTAACTGTACAGTATAAATGTTTTATCGAGTTAAAGTCAACTTTTTACGTTTCAAATCGCTGGTTCATCAGCGAACCTTAAATACAGACAAAACCTACGATAAAAAGAATTAATATATATTTTCTCATACCCGATCCTGAGATGCAGAATAAGAAATAAATCAGGCCGGTCATAATTTAAACGTATGAAGCGTGTCCGTCGAATTAGTGGCAATGACCCCCGCTGTTTCCCTGTCAGAAATATTCACTTTCCAGCTTACGGTCCTCGCATGCGCAGTAGTTTAGCCCGTTAATGCGCATTTCTCTTTATTCCTCTTAATTCGGCGGCTTCGCTTCTTCTGGACTTTCTTCTTCGGGACGCAAAAAAAGGTTGCGGAGGGGAAAGCTACTATTCCACTAGCTTGCATTGAGTGAGCTGATTATTGTGGGTGGGAAAGGAAAGGAAAGGAAAGGAAGGAAAAGCATCATCGACGGAAAAGGCGCCGATGAAGCTCCAATGGCGCTAGTTGTGCCACTTGGATTTAAAAAAAAAAACAAGTTAAACTAATAGTACCGCAGAAAAGAGCTCCACCCAGTATAGAGACCTTAATGTGTTTCGCATATTGAATTTAAGTGACACTCTTAAATAACTATTTTAAATGACTGAAGCATGAGTATCAAACATCTGTGTATGTATGATGTGTTCACAGCACATTCCTAGGTCTACATTTTGCATACGAAAATAATGGCAGTACAAAATCACCTTATTGGATTGATGTGGAAGCATCTGCAACCACCTGAACTACGGTCCTCCATCTGAAGTCACAGCCCTGTCATGAAGTGAACGTTATAGCCTGTAGTATATACTCCATGCGGTTCCCTTAACCCACCAAGCCAATACCTGCTGGCTACTGACAGGCACAAAGAGAATGAACCTGCATAGATAAGCTCCAAAAACCGAACCAAACCTCTGGCAGGGTTACAATCAACCCACTGCTCCCAATGCTGATGACTGAGCAGCGAGTTTGCGTGTGGGCTTTGAGTGAACCCAACCCAGAGCAGGCTCAATTTCCCGATTAATTAGCGGCAGGTGTGACAGTGAAATGTTATTAGTAGCTAATACCTGGTTAGCCAGACAAATTATGATCCAGTCTACATACTGTGTGTGGTTCTTAAGACCAGAAAGTGGGATGCAGCAAATTGGCTGAGGTGGGTGAAAGGAGGAGTTCCAATGTGCTCTTGCAAATAGCACATAAAGGATTTACCATTATTGGTTCATTCCCTCCTTTCTGTTCCTCCTCTCGCATTCTCCCCTTCTTTTCCCGACTCCTTCTCACTTGTGCTGCGCTGAGACATCCTCCCCTATGATCTACGGCGCCCGCATTTCCTGCATTAATGCATTAATAAACATCGTAGTCTTACATCCCAGAAAGCCATGCGCAAAGATTAAATAGCGTAGCTTGTAATATTCTAGTCACAGTGTCTTTTCCAGTTCTGTTTGCTAATATTCAGTCCACTCCGTGACAACTGGAATAAGAGATTATGCAGTGTAAACTGACTGCAATTGCAGATAAATTCTCCATTGTAGGCTGAGAGTCTTTCTCTGCTGTAGTCCACATAATTCAGTCTGAAAAAGTGCTTCCTTAGTGTGTTTTGTCTTTCTCGCTTTTCCTTAATTACATGGCAAAGCACCAGTGTGTCACTTATAACAGTGATTCATGAACAATTAGTGCCTAATGTGCGTGTATTTGGGCGAGCTTTTGATGGAGATGCGTATATGTTTTCTTTACATTTCCTGACATCCCCCTACACTGGAAGACTGCATTTGTCATTGTTTGGACTTTCCTGTTTTTCAAATCATGCCTTGAATAAATGGATTTCCCCCCCCCCCACCAGTAGCGTGATGTCGGACCTAATAATACCATCAGCGTGTTGGCTGAGATAGTGTGTTTGATGCCATTCCAGAGTTTTGGGGTCACCATATTGCTCTCGATCTCCCTATCAGCATTACCGAAGCAATGTGGTCCATTTTATTCTGAGCCTTACTGTATGTCCGCAGCCCTGCAGGGAAGTACTGCTTGGCTGAGGAGTGTTTGTGTCTGTGTATAACGCCACAAATAGCAAGTCACCTTGAGAGGTACTTCCTGTTTCCTGTGTTCAAGGTCGTGGGCCGCCTCACCAAGCCTATTCCCGTTTACGGCAGACACGTGCATGGGTTTATGCTCCTCTGGCACCGCCGTCCATGCCGAGACCCTAACCAGAGGTGAAGCAGTGGGTGGAGGTCCTGGCCATGTAGTAGAGGGAGCAAGGGAAGGAAATGGAGGGTGGAAGTATGCATTTGGGTTTGAGAAAAGCAAGGCTCTCCTATCAACTCACACCTTTTGTTCAGCATGCTGTATCGAATCTTGGTCTACATTGGGTTAAATGATGCACAGCACCATGAAAAAGTCTTAGGCAGCCAGAGAAAATGATGTTTAAATGGTCTCTATGTTGTTGTAAAACTATGATGTTATACCTGTCAAAGTGTGTCAGCTCAGCCACTTCAAACCCTCTGCTAAAATCACCCCGTTATTTCCAGCAACCACACAACACACCCATGTACATATTTTTTGACTCGACCACTAGCACGCCTCGTATAGCTGAGCCGTATCTCACTGACTTATGTAACTAACTTATGTAACTTAATTAACGAAGTGAGCTGGTGGTGACATTTTATAATTCCATGGAGTGGCTGAGGTGCCCCTGAGGAGAGGCTTGGGGCCTGAAGTGGTGATCATCTAGATATCAGTAACTTTTTGGTGAACAGAAGCAATTTCTGGGCCTGAGTCCACTAAAACATTCTTTAGTCCCCCCCCCCCCCCCCAAAAATAAAATAAATGTAGCCTAATTAGTTCAAATAACATGCATTCATTTTTATTATAATTAGACCCCCTAATAAAAGCTATGCCCCCCTTTTCATAAATCACTAGTGACATTCTGGTATGTAACAACTAACTCACGTGCTGTTTCTGTTTCCAGAACTGTGACATGTGAGGTTGAGCTCAATGAAAAAGAAACACGTTTGTTCCTATATGTGTTTTGTTGGGGAGAAACGATGCTTTGAGGCTTTGTGAGAAAGTTTGTGTTAAGGTCCGATTTCCACCCATTGTGAGGGGAGCTGGCAGCGTTCCACACGCACCGGCGGGGGCTGTGGGGGCGTCGCTGACACGTCGTGGCCCCACCCACCTGCTCGCCCCATCTCTCTGTCACTCCTGGAGTGATAGAATCTCGTTCTGGTGGCGTTCTGCAGGAAGTCCCCCGTGATAAAGGGGAAAACAGCCGTGGAATAAAGCTGCAAAATTCCCTGTTCGCCATGGGTTTGCAGTCATCCACTGCAGGGACTTCCCTCTTACTGCAGGGGCTCCAAATTCAACTTGCTGAGTGAAACCATTCGTGTTTACCCAACCTTCCTATTCAGCGAGTGGAATAATCCAGCCCTCTTTTGTATCTGGAGTGGGGGGGAGACCCCGCTGCGTACTCTGAAACAATAAACACAATCTCACCATCTTGGAATTTCGACTTAGTCAGCTGAACGAGTGGAGATGGGATTCTGACCCCTGGATGTTTTAGGGCCACAGAAGGGGGACTTGTTTGCCGGGGCCAAAAGTTGAGGGAAAAACAGATCGAGTGGCTTGCAGAAGGGTCCCTCTAAGCTGTTAGTGAATTTAGGCACCAAATAAACTCCACGTAAGAGCTTCAAGTAGATGTGTCCCAGCAGAATCAGAGATTCACATAACAACAAGCAACAACAAAGAGCAAAAACTAAAATGATTGAAAAATAGCATTTTTAAAAAATATATGCTTGCTTCCTGCAAGGATTCGATAGTGCTGCAGTGGTTAGCATTGTTGCCTCACGCCTCTGGGATCAGGGGCCAAGTCTTTGCCCTGGCTCCATGTGTGTGTAATTTGCATGCTCTCCCCTAGTTGTCATGTGCTTTCCTCTGGCTTGATTGGAGTTACTACATGATAGGCACTGGACACCCTGCAACCTTGTGTAGAAGAAGCAGTTACACAATCTGGATTGCAGTGTTGTGTGATCGAAAGCTATGTGAGGGTTTCTCTGTTGATACAGAAACGATAATATAATCTCATTTACAAATAAAATGATGCTTCTTCAACTTTATTGACCCAGCAGAAGATTCATGCTTTTTGTGCTAAAGTTGTGGTTGGACCTCCCTAGCAATCTTCAGTTTGATATCTGACTAGTTACTGTGACTGTGGTGCAATCGAAGGTCAAGGAGTTTCTGATAATATGTGATAAATGGCAAAATCTTTGATGGGTTATTGGTGATTCCATGTCGGTTTTTGGTGCCAAAATGATTTTCTGCCACATGAGGAGAAACTGCAGGTGAAAAATGCAAAAACACAACGCAGAGAGCATGACTGTGCGCATTATTTAATTTGACGCGTGTTTTGCCAATTTCAGACAGGAAGTCAGAGATTCTGTGAGGTCCAGCAAGGTCCCGAAACACTGACACTACATACCACTGACACTACATACCACTGACATCAGGAAGCGGCAGCCATCAGCGAACTGCACTGGGCTCATTTTGTAGCCAAAATACCCATTAGGTGAAGCATACAGTATTTTTTTCCTTTGCATACATAGTTTAGGCAGCCAAGAAATCGCTGTGGTTTATACGTCCTTTTGAAGTCGCTTTCAAGTGAGCTGTGGCAGTTCACCAGTGACCCACACTAGCTTGCAAAATCTCACATCATCCCTGGAAGCCACGGTGGTCACAAATATATAAATATGGTAAAATACGGGATTAAAAAACTAATTTCCTGTGTTTGCAAATGCAGGGGGAGGATTGTGTCGTGAATTAGTTTTACGTAATAATCGAGCATATTTATTAATTCAGGGAAAGAAAGCTCTGAATGAAAGACATACATATGGTCTCAGATGAGAACGGTTTCTATAGAGGAAACTGAATCTGAAATAAGCTGAATGAGATGTATCTCCTGGAGACCCCCCCCCCCCCCCCCCCCCCCCTTCACCATACTATACTCTCTATTCTGGCTTGTCTGTTGGGTTTCCAGAGCTGGTCCAAACCCCCATTAGGCCTGGACACCACTCAGCAGGACCCTGGCAGAGCGGGTGGGGCTGGGTGGGATGGCTTTGCCAGTGCAGGTGACACCTTAGGCTCTGCGTTTCACTTTTGGTGACGGTCCCTCTCCCTGAGGACAGCAGGGGTATCTGCTCATATACCCCACTACACTGTTCAGTATTTCTCTGGTTATAGACTCATGAACGCAGACATCATCAAGTTATCAAGATGCCTGCAGGTATATGCAGATTCTGCAGTTGGCATGTAGCCCAGCAGGTTAGGACTCGGTGCCTGTGATCAGAAGGTTGTTGGTTCAAATCCCAGGGTTAGTAAAGCAGTTTCACCACTGAGCCCTTGAGCAAGGCCATTCACTCCCAAATCCTCCAAGGTCTGGCTGACCCTGTTTTCTCAGTAGTACATTGCTTTGGATAAAAACATCAGCAAAATGAATGTACCTGTCACCTGGATCAGGAATCTCCGGTGTGCCCTTGTGCTGATACTTGTAGGATGTCCACTGCAAAGGAGAGTATCAACCCTGCTGAATTTCATTAGGCCCTGTTTCAGTTAGATGATAATCAGATCACATTTTAGGAGTCACTGCGGTCTTGGAAACCAGAATCTCTCTCCGCCGTGTTTTCTCAAACACATCATTATCATATTTGTAATATTCAACGATTAACCAGGCTTGGTTTTCAGATTACAGCTTTAGAGTTCAGAGAACATATTGAATTCTTATTAGCGGGGAGAATCTCTCGTGACTGTCAATGCGGAGAAGGTTTATTGTTTACGGTGTGAGGGTCCAGGCCGCGCATAGTGGAAAAAAGAAGAGAGGGGGAGATTCGGAGGGAGAATGGGTCAGCTGGCAGCCCCCACACAGGAAGCCCTGCTGCTGGTCTGTTATCTGACCAGGAAACACCCAGCGAAGGAATCAAACGGGGAGCCAGGAAGAAACAGCCAAGTCTCTGAGTCTCCTGTCTGCTCCGTGTTTGCTTAGCCGGGGCCCCCAGTTTGCCACGAAAAATAAAAAGGAGGGGGGGGGGATCGGAGAGCAGTCCCTAGCTCGGCCGCGACCAGCTTTGACATGGGGGAGGGGGCCACCGCTCTGTGAGTGTTCTCCTGCCATGGGACTGATGACGGACACAAGCGGCAGCCATTAACATGCTCTTCTTCTGAGTCAGAAATGGGCTCCCTGGGTCGGGATCCAAAGTGCTTCACACGCATTCAGTCTTTTCCGTTTTCATCTGTTTCGAGTTTGCTGCCGGCAAGCAAGGATTATGCAGAAATGCTGATATTTCCGATATCATACGCCATTAGCACATCCTTTGCGCCCTTGTGAGATTCCTATGATGCTTTTTGATTCAACACTTTATTTTTAATTCCAGTTTATACATTTTTTCATATTTTTTTAGCTTGGGTAAAATATTCAGTTTTTGATTCCTTTTCTGAAAGGTGGGTGGGGGGCGTAGTGTAATTTACTGCTGTGTGTACAGAACAGCCCCTGAGGTACAGATGTTATCCTCTGTAAATCCATCTGCTTCACACCAGGCTTCACCTCTTCAGAAGCATTGTTTGAGCCTGCGTGCTTGTGCGTGCGGAGTAAAGCCAAAGTAAATATTAGCGAAAAACGATCACCAATCTGCCTTTCACTTGGAGCAATTGCTGCAAGGATTCTTGTGCTTAATTCTTGTGGTTGTGTAATCAAAACAAAACAAAAGTAAAATTTAATTGCCCAGAAACTGTTTTGCAAAATATATATGAATATAAACTATAATAGCCATTTCTCTCCCACTATGGGGTTTCCTAAAGCCTGTCTGAGACAAGGGGACGCCCCATGCAGGATCCCCATCCATCACAGCGCACCCACAGTTACACACTATGTGCAATTCAGGGATGCCAACTCACCTGGAAGATCTGAAGTACCCAGAGGAAATCCACAACTCGACGAGCCATACAACCTCCACACACACAGGCAGCCGGTGTGTGACCCAGTCTGCATGCTTGTGGTCAGAAGGTCACCAGTTTGAACCCTGTGCTACGGAGAGAAGCTACATCTCCAGTGGGCCCTTGATTGAAGCCCGTTTCTGCCCCCAGGACAGTGGAAATGGGGAGTTGAATAAATGGCTGACGTAGTGCTCAAAACCCAGCCTTCACTCTGAACTGTGTGTCTCAATGGAGAGTAAAATGGGATATGAGGGGAAAAGCCGATGTACCTGATCAAATATGATGTCAATATGTGTCATTACAGGATGGGGGATTAGATTTAGGATTAGGGTTAAGTTAAGCCTAACTCTAACCCTACAGAGCCACAGCGCTACCTAGCATGCTAATGCAGCTAACAGAGTACAACTGGTCACAAATGGGCTTGATTATCTGCTCCCTCTTCAGTTGTTTTGCTGGGAGCCATTCTTCCTCTTCTAAATCGAGCCAGGTCTCGACACCTGTCCACCGCTGACCTTAGGCCCCCTCCGGGAAAAACAGCGGCGGCCCCTGCTGCCGTGGGTGGCGGGCCCCTTGATCCCGGCCCCGCTGACTGCAGGGATTTCCTCTAGCTGCAGGGAGAGTTTACACCACAGTCTGCAGTCCCAGCTGAAACAGGGAGGAAATTACCCCATTGTTTCCCTGCCTTACTCCTCACTTCCCTTCAGCTCAGGGCAGGCCTGTTTACTCACACTAGGTCGCCGTTTTAGGCAAAACAAGGACACTCTCTTTCAGAGCATTTAACAATGCATATGCAGACTAAACGGTTGTGTAAACTGTGCCTATACCTAAAGATAAGGAAGAAAACTCTTTTACTGTACAAATGATTATATACTATTTATACCACTCAGTCCTGTAGTGGATGTCTCTGCCTGGCTCTGTCTAACATACTCATCATAGTATTGTATTATACTATAGTATTGTATTATACTATAGCATTATAGCATAGTCTGTTAAAATTGAAGTTTCAAAGTTTTGTGCCAGGGCAGTACAGGACAATATGAAAAATAATATATAACGATAAACTGTTGACCACACTCCACATATACACAGGAAAAACACAGAGGTCAAATCTGGGGAAGAAAGTGACAGACTGTAGGAGAGGAAACTATTTTAGTGCATAATTAGCATTTATTTGGGGACCTAATTACACGTGAAAAGCTGTATCCTTCCATCTTGAGGTCACAGTTCAGTGTGTCTTCTTCCGTTTGCCGGAGTGGAGTTCGGCAAAGGGTGACAGTGTGGGGTGACCAGTGCCCTCTGTGACACTGTCTGCCTTCTTAAGGGGGGGGGGGGGTGACATGTATATCTTTGACTAACCTTGAGCTAAGGGACTTCACCACCCACTTTGGCCAAATACCTCAGCATTAAGTTATCTGGGTGCCCTAGGCTAACATCAGCATGGACCCTCAGATGTTGCCAGTCAACAAACCCTGTGGTCTTAGACTCGAATCACCTGTGAGTCCCGACCTAGGAGGTGCTCTCCCAATGGGCCCCTTGAGCTTTGCTTTGAGCTAAAAGAGAGACAAGACAGAATGAAAAAACGACGTAACATCGATAATCTGCTTAGGGTGCTGCTGGAAGAGCTGGCCAAACTTGGCCCCCCATGTAAATTAATCTGCAGTCCCCATTTTATATGTTTAATAATTCTATAAGATAGCCAATGCATAAATCTGTCCCAGTCTCGTATCAAGCAGCTGCTATATCAGGATGTGACGCCATTGGTGAGGAGTGACTCCTCAGTACATCCTCAGGAGTGACTCCTCAGTACATCCTCAGGAGTGACTCCTCAGTACATCCTCAGGAGTGACTCCTCAGTACATCCTCAGGAGTGACTCCTCAGTACATCTGTAAAAGTTCCTCAGAATTGGTGGTGACATTCAGACATTCCTCAGACAATTCTGGAAGTTCCAGGCACTGAAGGACCTTCTTCAAGACTCTGCAGATGTGATATGACCAGAAGCAGGTTTGCTGTTTTTTTTGGGACCCCACTCAAAAAAGCCACTTTTGGGGCCCCCACCTCCCAATCAGATACTTCAAAAGCTAAATAAATAGCTAGCGAGTAGAGTCAGAAGGGAGATACTTAGCTAATGAGAAGAACATGGTGCTTCAGCAGCTCCTAAATAAGGACCTTACTTAAGTAATATCTAGTGTAATGACTATTTTTGTCCAATAGGGGGGCCCTAAACCTCAGGGGTCCTGTGCAACCGTCTGCTGCAGCCAGATGTGAGTAAGTAAGGGTGACTCTCTAAAGCTTAAAGGTCACGCCCTTCTCAGTAGCATCCCTGCCAATGTATGCGGGAAAACGTGGGAGTTTTACTCACACAAAAATGTTCTGAGTGCAGAAGGAAAAATGACTGGTTCAGAGAGATAGCCAATCTGATTGTAGAGGAGGTGGGTCCAAGCGAGTAGAAGAGACGGGACCAACCAATCGGATGTTTCGGTCCAACCTCCTCTAATTTTTTACAATCAATTTACAGTCAGATTGGTTATCTCTCTGAACCAATCATTTTTCCTTCTACTCTCAGATCATTTTTATGTAAGTAGAACTCCCATGAGTACTAACATTCTGCAGTTGTTTTTCTTGACATCACTCCTTCAGGTTACTTTTACACTTTGTAGGAAAACTGAAAAACATTTAGATTTTGCCGGCAAGCAAACAGGTATTAAAACAGGTGTCGAAAGGTTTCTGGAAGTCGGCAGTGAATTTCTGGTAGCAGTGAGCAGGTTGAACGGTTTGTAATCCATAAATATTCGAATGACCCCCCCCCCACATTAACTTTCCAGGTGCTGTTATACCTTGTTTCAGGTTTATCATGGTTTAAAATAGTCATATATGTAAGAGTTTTCTCCCGATCAGACTTGCATGTCTTATAGCTTGCCATATCATCAGACTGGAATGCGTGTGCGATGGGTTAAAAATCAAACAACAAGGGCTGCTTTATTTGGTTATATAGTAACTCATTAACTTCCTGCAACAGAGATAGTTTAGCCTTAAACAACTTCCAACCTTTGAACCCGAAACCTTAATTTTAAAACACAATAATATATCCCTTAATAGTCGCCACAAAAAGATCAAGGGGTTGCAAGGACAGGCGGACCTAGTGTCAGGTATGAATGACTATTCTGTCACCTTTCTCTGTTTATATCTGTTTGGTAATAGTTCATATAGTAAACATAGAGAGTAAGAGCGTATGGCGACCAGCTTTTTCCGCTGGTTTTTCTCATGATTTGGTGCTTCTGGAATGACAGGAACATTCAAGATCGAAACAATGTGTTGCCGCTAAATTTACTGTTTGCTGTTCTTAATGTTCAACGTGAAAAAGTAAACCACGTTTTTTTGAGTTATTGCTGTAGTATCCTTTCAGCTTAGCCCTGTGAGCCATATTCTAAAATGTTCCATTTAATATTAACCACTTTAACACATTTGTTACGGAACACAGAAGAGTAAAGATTTAACCCTAACGTGATCAAGGTTCTGAGTAAATTAATGAGATTATAAGAATATGGACGTGACCCTTGAAAGAGTCAGTATATTGTAGTTTTGGAGCTATGATTGTGAGTTTGAGTCGAAGCTGGACCACTTCTGTGATGGGATGTGATTCCCCACAAGGCACTTTTTGGATTTTTCTTGCCAGGACTTTGTCGGAGACAGACTCCTTTTATGCCACTTTGATGCACGATGTTTCTATCATCTCTAGATTAACTAAGCTGTAAGCTTGGCAGTCGTGATGAAATATCCAGACAGTAATTTGAGGCCCCATGATTTTCTACAAAAAATATTGCGTTTCTTAGCAAAAAAACAAAAATCTTATATGTCTTCTCAGTATTTATGGGTGTCTCTAGTGTTTAGATTAAAACCTTTTTTCTTATTGTCAGGAAAACAAGGTACTTCGGGAAAGCAGGTCATCCCAGTCTACGCGAAAAACTGGGAAATGGCAAGTAGGGCACTGCAGAGAGTGAGCGTGGTTCAGCTCTATGCAGTGGGTCACCGGCGGTGTCACGCGGGTGGTATTTTCCGTGGGACTTCCGCAGAGTTAAGAGAACCCGGGGAACGTATCTCTGTCACTGGTGCTAACGGTGTTAATGGCGTCTCGCCGAGGGCCCTGGGAGAGTCAGGGAACCGGCCGCTCCTCGCACATCTCGGCGTGTTGTTGTACGAGAACAGGAAGAGATAAAAACAGGGTGTTTATAGGTAACAATGCACAATTCAGTGGGAGGCAGAGCTGAGGGGAAGAGGCCCGCGGTGGCACGCTCCCAAGAAAGTGGGAATTGGGAAGCCGTCAAGCATGAAATATGCACTCCCCGTGTCCTAGTGCAAAAACAGAGCCAGCTTGATGTGATGTTCCCTCAAAATGCACACACTACAATGATAATAACATAATATAAGGACCTTTGCATTTCTGGATATATTAACTATTGCTGTTAGGCTCTTTGTAAACAAATGCTTTCTGGATTTAGTGTGGAATTTACCTGCAAAATTGCAGAGTAGTACTTGTTTTATAGCTGTGCTGCATGTGGCCGTGAAAGACAGCACTGCTACTGCGACCATGAAAAACGACTCTTTGACTAACCTTCCGTGAATGATTCATGAACCTCGTGTTTGTTTATGCGTTACAGAGAAGGGCTGCCGTTTGACATTGTGTCAAGGTTGAAGGCTTCCTAGGTGAATAGGGTTTTTGTTGAGATTTTCATGGAATTATAGATATCGACCCAATTGTGAGAGGAAGGACGACTCCCCGAACCTGGAAAGATAACTGGTGTGATTCATCCCAAGATAATTCAACGCTTATCAGCCTATCATCCATCCAGTCATCGTCCATGACAGCCATTTCTGGAGCCTGGCCCCAGGAAGCACAGGGCGTAAGGCAGGGGAAGCCATAGTTGGGATGCCTGTCTGCCACAGGGTACACTCCCAGACGCAGTCAGAGTCAACGTTTCTCCTAACTGCACATCCAGAGCCAGGGTCAGGAATCAAACCTGCATTCATGGAGGTCTGAGGTGGGAGTATCACCCAATGACTATGACAATGTCCCTGACATGAGTTCCCTTGGGAAATGTTGATCCAAGGTTTAATTATGGGGCTGGGAGGCGATGTCTTGCAACCCCAGTTGTCACTCCTTATGTCAGACAAAGGAGCAGCACTGCGAGAAACAACATGGGATTTCCCACTTCCGCCCGGGATGGGATCCAGGCTCCAACCCAGCCTTGCTGATATCTGGTTAGAAGATGGATGGATGGATGGATGGATGGATGGAGCAATTTGCACTGGTTTACCTGTTTCCAACTTTAGCAGACCTATATCATATGTGGGTTCTGTTGAAGGTGCTTTGAAGAATTGAGATGATTCTCCACACTCAAAAATAGATGACACAATTAAAAGCAATCCCAACCCATTGTCATATTGTGTAGTTGCAAGCTGAGAGCATTTCCAGGTTTAATGCATCTTGCTTCAGCATCTGTTAGTGACGTTCTGCTGTATTGGTTCATTTTATAGCTATCAGGAGGGAATGGGGATTCCAGGTGTTACCCCCAGTATTGTTCTGTGCTTCTTGATGATCTGCGACATGCATCACATCTCTGTTGCCATCTGCACTGTCAGCACCAGTGAGGTAGGATAGATACTTACTTTTAAAAAAAATTTTTTTTTGTGAATTTCAATGCAGAAATAATAGTTACAGCAGGCATATCCTGTTTGGAAGCATTTCCTGTTTTCATGACACAAATCCAGTTTATTCTGAGTGAACTAAGTTTATTCCCAATTTAAAGTGACACTTGTACAGTTTTTCAGCTGAAAGTGTTTGCAGTTGTTTCGTTTCCATTTTAATTCCTTTGATATCCCACTACTCACTATTCAAGGAGATGTAAATGCACTATTTTGCAGGTTGTTAAGGAACTGCAGTAATTACAGTGATGTAAATTAGATTTTATATTGCAGATGCATTGCTGGAAATACTAATCGTGCCTTTAGTCAAAGGTACTTGAAATGACTTTTTCTGCGAGCTGCTGTATTTGGACTCATTTTAAAGATGGACTTTCATTTTAAAGGATGTCCTTCAACTGCAGCAATAATAGCTTCTCAATTCTCCCAAACTAGATGTGGGACAACGTAAATATGCTAGACTCCTCTCAGAACAACCCGGAGTTTGCTGAAGGGTCCACAAAAGTTTTTCTGATTAGTAATGCTGAATTTATCGAGGAACTACCTCCCCCTGCTGGAGAAAGGCGGCCTAGACACCCAGTAACTCCCACAAGTACTACACCTTATCAGAAGCCAGATGAACGAAACAGATTCTGGAGCGTTATAGGTTTAACCAAAATTCTAAACAATGCTTCAAAGAAACAATTGCAAGACTCCCTACTCAACTCTCTAAAATATCTGACAACGTTATCCCTGTAGGAGCTCTCAGGAAACAACGAACTCAAAAGCAATCTACTGGAAAACATAATAAACGGGTCACGGCCTACAGACACAGCGCCAACAAATCGATCGCAAGGTATGTGTCAGCTTTTCATACGACTTTGAATCACATGGCGGACTTAAACAGCAATCAGACGACTCCGTTTTCAGCTTTATAGAATTAAATAAAATCACGTAAACACCTTCAATCTCATTCGCAATAAATTTCAGGACAAAACTGAAATTCCCAGAAGAAAGAGAAGAAATAGCTATTGTAAGATATTTTATAGCTTTTTCATTAACTGCAACGCTAATCACTAGTAACACTTTACTTAACGGGGCACAAATACTTAGTAATAAGTGTTAATACCGAAGTACAAATTATGAACAAATCATGAACAAATATATTTGGTACTAGAGATAAAAAATGCGTCACAATTCCTTAGTGATGAACAAACATGAGATCGGTATTTCACTTGTGTTATTCGTTACTTGTTCCTTCAGTGGTTCAACAAAGGTTTAGAGAATTAACAGACATAGTAACAAACCTAGTATAAATAAATAGATAAAACACGTATCACAATTAATTAATGATGAATTAACACGAGGTCAGTATGTAACTAAGACTTAGTTAATTGTTAATTAATGCATAAGTAAAAGTATCTATTATAAAATTAAAAGCAGAAACACGGTATACCTAGACATATTTTACGGTTTTATCATTTTTTTTTATTACAGAATGATAAGTGAGTTAAGGATAATAAAAAGTGATGCATTATAAAGTGTGTTTGGACTTTACTCTTTTTCTTACAGACATAGACATCAATAGATCACGACTTTCCAAGAGCTGGAAGTTCCCAGTGGCTGTGGTGGCATCAGCGATCTTCATCTCCGTCTTCATCGGCCTGGCAGCGAAAGGCAGACTCATCCACCGCTACCTGGCCAGCTACCGGCACACCCTGCTACCCGAGGTGGATGCGGTAAGTCAGGGAGTCCCCGTGGGCCAGGAGATGAGCCTCTCCGGGTATGACGCGGCGGATCTGGGACGACACGGCGGCGCCTGCGAGGAGATGGACGATGACGGCTTCATCGAGGACAACTACATCCAGGACTGTGAGCGGGAGCGGGCTCAGAGGGCCGCTGAGGAGGAGGAGGAGGAGGAAGACGGGAGCGCTGATGTTCATTTTTCCATCGGTTAACGACTTTCAAAGAGGAGGAAAGAGAAGATACAGTCCCAGCCCTGGGTGCCTCCGGAAATCTGACCCTTCACTCAGGCGATATTTATTCGAAATATGGCCGATTCACACTGTTTTTACGTGCTGTAGGAAACTGTGAGGCCGGGAGCCGTGAGCTGTTTCCGAACGTGGATGGATTTATGTAGGCGTGACCTATGCTGCTTAATATTCTATGATATGCACAATTTTAAATAATATGCGTCTGTAGTTCTAATGACAGGAATTTTGTCCACACACTCCACTGGTAACGTACAAAGTCAGAACTACCAGGCCATACTGATTTATAAAAATTGCTTTTTTCAGTCTTCCTAAATTTCATTTTTAATCATTTAAGGCAAAGTCACGGGCAGGTAGAATTTAAGTAAGAAAATTAATTCAGGAGACTAAATATAGATTTTATCTGTGCTGTTTATCTACTTGATCCTTCTTACCGTAATCTCTGGACTTACAGAGGCTGGACAGAATGTAGTATATCACTATCAAGGAACCCAGGAAGAGTATAGCCAGTCTTTGCATTCAAAAAATCTTCACTCCTACTTGGAATGGTGTCATACTAGTCCTGCAGTTCTTTGAGGGATTAAGTTACTATCCACGACTCCCCATAAAGGTGGTTTGATATTCTGATATGGTGATTGACAGTGTTGGCCGTTTCAGATCCAGAAGCCACAAATCCAGACCAAGATTTTGTTTCTACCAGCCAGTTCAGTATAAACAGTCACAGTCACAGAGGACTCACCTGGTTGGTAGAAACAAAATCCTGGTCTGGATTTGTGGCTTCTGGACCTGAAATGCCCAACACTCGTGACTGGGGAGGTAATGGAAGGTGTTTGACTCCCTGGTGTTCATGAATCCACTTTAGTATTTGTTTAGCTTTCTGACTGGGGGCATTATCATCTTAGAACAAGGAAACATTATGACAGAAGACTGTTTACAGCACATGGTGCAGATGGTCCTTTAAAGCTGCCTCATAATCCTTAGCTGTTATATGACCATACAGAACAATCGTAAGACCTAAGGCCTCGAGTGAGACAGCTGCCCACACCAGCCGACGCTGTGGGTCGAAAGCATCCTTTTATGAGAGAATCGACGGTAGTAGTCAATAGTGATAGGATTGCCCAGCAGCGATAAGGGAATTTCTGGCCGATACCAATAGTCGCTTATTTCAAAAACTGATACCGATGCTGATTGTATGGGAAGTTCTGCTTAAACAAAATTAAATGGACACTCCACCCAAATAAATTTAAAAAAATAAGTTAATTACATTATAAAAAAAAATTTACAACAGTCCCAGAGCACTATATTTTATAACCGTATACATCTTCTACATTTATAACAGTACAACAGATCATTAGTGCGATAAACTCCGTAATTTTCCGAGCGATACCTTTTGATTGTGCACTGCCTGCATTGGATTTTCTTTCACTATCAGTCGCTTGCATTTCTGATAGACTAGTGTGAGTCACCAGCACTGCAGCCCTTATTCATCGGAACGGATTCGCTTTTCAGAAGCTCTTCACTGACTCATTTTAAGGTGAGTAATCAAATTTGTTGTGTTGAAATCATGGGCGTCGCCACCATTAAATCTGAGGGGGGACGTGTCCCCCTCTTATAATTATTCGTTTGGACGCCCCCCACATTTAACATAAAATATTAGTTTTATGCCAGTGTCCCCCACCCCCCACATTGAAAATGCTTCTGATACCCCTGGTTGAAATGCTTATTAATAGATCTTCTTTGTGAAATGTTTCCTGAGGAATGTTTGCAAAATGCATTTCCAGTCACAGGATTTTGCCAGGTCTCACACATCCGGCATGAGACTCAGGCTCTCACGGTCAAGCAAGAAATCTTACAGCAAATCTATATTATTCCATTATAAACTTAAAATTACCTACATCAAAGGCCTTGAGGTAGTTTACAAACCCTACAGACTATTTACAAGGTAATAAAAGCCGTACATAGATGTAAATGATTGAGTGGACTTGTCTAGAATTGAAAGTCTCACACCGGTTGGGTGACCAAAATTGGTGATCTTGTATCGGTCAATAGTCTATGGATAGTTTATTGAGAAGCTCAAGAGACAAAGTAGCGAAGTAAGAGAGAAAGCAAAGAGATGAGACTCAGGATCCCGCCAGGTAAACTCTTTTATCCCCCTGGGGGGGGGGGGGGGGGGGGGGTGACCCTGTTCTTAAATATTCTTGATACACGATGCTTTAATGAAAAGAAGGTTCTGAAATCTCCAGGAGTCCATCTGATCAGAGCCTGCGCATGCGAATCCGTTTACAGATACAAGCGACCTTGTAGGTTGGTACTGAGCCGGCTGTCAGGTGTCTGTCTCAGTCCTAGAGACCCCAGTTAGTCTAAACCACAGTCAGACTGAAGGCTGTCAAACTATAAACTAGGATAAAGAGAACAACAGAGAAACCGGAAGGTTGCGGTGACCCTGCACACACACACAATTAAGATGAATAATAGTTAATCACAGAGTCTGATAATTAATATAACCCCAAATGATGAGCGAGCGATTTCACACTTTAGTCTCTGCCAAACACAAAGCTGTCCAGATGTGCGTATGAGGGTGACTCATCTGTTTCACATGAGCTTACGTATGTTCGTGCATCAGCATTAGGTAAACGCTGTTTCAAAGCACAAGTCCTGCCATCAAGCTTCGCGAAGGTCGTAAAGTGCAGTTTTTGCTGAGACTAGGTCATAAAGGAGCTGATTCAGTTTTCAGTTTCTCCGACTGTACTGTTCTGCGTGGTGTTTAGCAAATATTCAGTGAAATGCATTGCCGTCCGCTTCCCTTTCTCCCGTGACCAAAGGCCCTCCAGTTCAATGCTCATTTTCAGACCTCTTTTATAGCTGTTGTATCCCTTTGCAGATGCTTTTGTAATTATAATTCTGTCACATCAACGTTAAAATTGATTTTTTTCATGAGCCGTTTTTTTCTCATCACCTGTACGTCTGTATAGTGAAAAGAAAGCGAAGTGACAAGTCTGCCTGACTGCTGTACTTCTTTATACATTAAAATGCAAATCTAGATATAATTTAGTTTGGTTTCTTCAGCAAGCCAATTTCTTGCCTCCCCAGGGCATTTTTTACACATTCCAGTTGAACTGACGCATCTAGTGTCAATATAATTAAATTTAACCATATAAACTGCGTATTATTATTATTATTATTATTTATTATTTCCATTTGAATCAACGATATACCATTTTCTAGTGTTGCTGATTTATTTAATGTTAAAAAATGTATTGCTTCGATGCAAAAGCTGTGCATTAAATATATTTCAAAATTGGAAACGTCTAAATATCGCGTGAACATTTCGTTTTGATTTAATATGGAACTGACGCGCTGCAGCCCGGTGCAGAACGACTTTGCGCGGCTCACCTCATCCCAGCGGCATTGCTTATAGTGCGGGGTGCCCGAAGGTCGTACGCGTTCTCCTGCATAGGCTCGGGGTGACATTTTACACGCCCATGCGTTATAGTAAGCCGGGATCTGTCGGCCAGGCTTGGGGATAAACGGCGTGTCTCGCCTCAGCGCAGGCTGAGGTCCGACTCCACATGGAGGCTCATGAAAGCCGCTCGGCAGGTCTGCTTCGCCTCAGGACCCGGAAGAAGGAACGGATCATCCTGGCCAGGCTGCGCCCATGTAATCGGGAGGTTACAGATCAATAAAACATAATAATAACAATACATAATAAATAAATAGCACGACGATATCGGCCGGAGTCGGTGCCCACTTGTCTCCCTTGTATGGTGGGCAGGGATGTCGGCGTCCGCGATATTTATCCTGGACTTGAAGGGGAAGGTAAGAGGAATAAAAAGTTTGCATTTTACGGGTGTCGCCTGGTGGGTTTCTCACATCAACAGGTAGCGGTCCGGATAAATTAGCAGCACCGGCTTTGGATCCTAACCCCGTGCAGAATCCTGGTGGGTTTGCAACCCATTTATTGTCAGATATATGAACAATACGGAGCGATTTCTGGCGTTTTACACGCGTTTCCTTATTTACTCGATGGTGCCTGTAATGGCAGCGAGCCATTAATCTTTAAACCGGAATGTAATGACTTATCTACCGTTACTGCCCTGCCGCAGTGAATGAAGTGTTTGTATATCGAACTCACTGACATAAGGGAAACCCTAACACTATATGGTCGGGGCTTGTGACAAAAAGGGACCGATGAGCAGTTGTAATTGGTGACATCTGTGCATGTGTCCAGAATTGAAATTTTGGCGTGATCGCATCGCTGCTCGGACAAAGGGTTTTTTTTTACATGCACGAAAACCGAAGACGTGCAGCCCACCTGCTCCGAGTCTGAAACTCGTCCTGCAAGTTTACTGGAGCTACTTACGCAAACGGTGGCGGCCACGTCGCCATCATGCTTTTCTTATACATACTGTATAAAAAGAAGAACTGCTGAATCCCATAAATACGGCATGGACGTGCATCCGTTCGGATGCAGGAATCTTTCGATCATCTGAACTATCGCATATGTGATTCCCAGCCAGTCGTAGCTGTTTTAATGAATATGTGCTATATATTTCAAAATACTCCTGGACCAGAAAACCTTCCGCAGTTCTGCCCTCTTGAATGGAACGCATGCACGACTGTAGTAAATACTGGACTCAGGGATAGGTGCACCTCCCCCGGGGGTTAAGCGGTCAGCTGTGGGCCACGGGATCGAGTTCCTGCTTTGTAGGGCCGCATCAATCCCCGTTAAATGCAATGGGCGTGATGGAAAATTGCATCACGATCTTGTCACGGCATGTATTTCAGGAACAAGACAGTTGACCCACTATTTCAGATAGAACCCTTAAGTTTAATATATATATATATATATATATATATATATATATATATATATATATATATATATATATATATATATATATATATATATATATATACACACACACACACACCAGTAAAAAAGGAAGAGTTGAAGGACAGATCAAAGCTGGAATTAGGAGTCAAGTTCTTATTTGAGCGATCCGAACGAATAGACATGAAAGACCAAGCAGCTTAAGGTTGTCAATCTAATGGATTAAACACACTCAAACACGGGGTCAGATAAGGGCGGCGAAAGTCTCTGCAACAATCCGGTATCTGAACCTTAGGATAACGCGTCTCCATTAAAGTGATGGTGCATCGCGTGCACTGAATCAACCTTCTGTGGGTTGCTTTAAAAACTAAATGGAGTGAAAAAGTCCGTTCACATTGAACTAGGGTTTACTTATATATAAAATTTTAGCATTGATTATCGTGGCTGAAAAGTGTATGATTTATTTAAGTTAGGGATAACTGTGGGACATTCGTATGCCTCTGTCTTTCTGGTGTATGGTTCTGCAGGGTCGGAAGGTTACTGGTTCAAAACCCCCGTTCTGATTTAAATGTTGGCTTCCCTCAGCAGGGTCCTTAACGGCCAATTGCTCCAGACTGACCCTGCTGTCTGACTAACGTCAATTTCTGTAAAAGCATCTGCTAAATAGATAAATTGTGGATGACATTCTGAGCAAAATTATACTGTATCAAGAGGAAAATAATTTGATATTACAAAATAGCTGCATTATAAATAACTTATTATGCTAATATTTGAGGCTTGTGTGTTATGTATCGTATCATTTGTAAATATAAAAGTGCAAACCATGTTTTTGCTTCATTATATAATTTAAAGCATCTGAATATGCCTATTATATAAAGATTTCATAATTAGCTTATTGTGTTCTGAGTTGTTTATGACTGGAAACTCGAGATAATTACCTGTGTTATCAGGCTTTCCCATGTGGGATGCTGGTGGAGTGGTTTACGGTGTGAATCTGAGTTTGGCGTCATGTTCCCTGGTGTATTTTTGAACTTCACAACCTTTGGCTGGTGTATCTGTGACAGTAAGTTTTGTTCGAATATGTAATTTTTTCCCCTCGTTAAACAGTTGTCGTGCGTGGAATGCGCGCAGTGAACAGCTGAATTTGAGCGGCGTAAATGACCTTCAAACGAAATGTGCTGTTTGTTTCGTGCTATTAGACATTACATTCTGATAATGAGGTTGCATGTTGCGTTTCGCTGATGGACTTTTCCATGAGACTTTATCTATGGGGGGGGGGGGGGGGGGCATACAGGACATGGCAGCAGAGCACTGGTCTTCTCAGCAGATGAACCATAATTACACTGGACCAGTTTTTCCAGCATTCTGCCGAGCAACATTAAATCCAGCAAGCCGTTAAAGTCAACATTGTGCATTTTTTAGGCAAAAATCTGTGTCTTTTGCTGCCTGGTGATGGTAACATGTGGCTCAGGTATTAATAATATTTCATTTGATTTCTGTAGCACTTCTCATTACCAAAAAACATGAAGGGTTGTTTTGTTTTTAATTATTCTTATAATTAATTCTTATTTTAATTATTTAGTTATCTTTTTAGAAAGACATTTCGTTAAGTATTTTACAATATAGTCTAGTATTTTTTTATTTTATAGTATTTTTATTACACCACTCTTTTACTTTGTAGCACTTTGAGATTGCTAGAATATAAAGTGCAATACAAGTAAAATTTATTATTATTATTAATCCGGGGATGCAGTTTGCCTGCAAAGAGGAAGACTGTTCCATAACTGAGGAGGTAATAGCAGTAGAGCTACAGTCATCCGTAGTGCATCATTTGGTTCCAGAAACATTGTCCGGATCTTGAAGGACGTGTGGAGGTTGGAAAGGAAAGGAGGTCAGCGAGATAAGTGGGGCCTTTGCCATCCCATAAGCAGCAGGAGCACTTTGCAGTCCCTTCGCCGACAGATGAGGCGGCAGAGAGATCGAGCTAAAACGAGAACGATGTGGGCTGTCTTTCATCCCGTTGTGAATAACCCCGGCAACGCTATTCCGAGGAAGTCGTCATTTTTTAAAAGTGTACAGGTCAGCTCGTCCAGACATGACCTGTCCATAAGGCAAGAAATGCTACCACCTCTGTAACAGTCATACATGGCGACCTTTTACACATTTACTGTATCAAAAGCCTCAACGTGCCACCCATCTTGGAGAGGTTCCAGATCTCCCTGTGACCCTGACTAGGACAAGTGGTTAGATGTTTGTAGATGTTTTACGGTTATTTATCTTGTTTTAGCAGTGTACACCTTAGTTATCGGCACGTCTGCTGACCTTGCCTGTAGAAGGAAGTTCGGGATTTTCTCGCTGTGGCTGATAATTAAGTTTCTCGGCGGCGACCGGGCGGCTTAGACCCGTCCTGCGAGTGTTTGCGGAAATTCCCCGTCGTCAAGAGGAACCAAAAGACGGCTGGGTCTGGTTCACAAAGGCAACAAATAACCCATTTATGGTATCATGCTTCTAGGTGTTGATATGCCGGAACTACATGGGCATGCTGGACATGGGTGAGATCGACCACTTCATGCCCATCCTGATGAAGAGGGAGGAGGAGGCGGACGCCTCTCCAGTGGCGGCCCATGGAGCAGCTCATTTTCTGTGGATTAAGCATAGCAACCTTTACTGTATCCTTTCCCTGGCTCCCTTCCTTCCTCGCAGGCTCCAGTAGAACCTTTCAGGAAGACGTCCAGATTTCTGGCACAAGTATTTACTGTAACCGTAGCGACGTGCAAAATGCCACAAAGAGGTTTCTGCTGATCTTTAACCATCAGCCGTCAGTGGTGGCCATGACCAAGAAGAATTCCAACGCTGCCCTTGTGTATTCCTTCCTCTACAAGATAGTGGAGGTAGCTGAAAGCCTAACATGCACGACAGACATTCCCATTTCTATGGTGAAAGTGCCTGTCGGTTAAGTGGTTCTCTTCTTGTTGCTCCGTCAACGGTAAAGGTATTCCGGGAATACTTCAAGGAGCTGGAAGAGGAGAGCATCCGGGACAATTTCGTGACCGTGTACGAGCTGTTGGATGAGGTCATGGACTTTGGCTTCCCGCAGACCACAGATAGCAAGATCCTCCAGGAGTAAGTGTCCTAAGTTCTGGTATGCCCGGTCCGTACAAGTGAGTGGACCACTTAATATGGAAATTCTACACTCTGTTCTCCTGCCGGTAGCACTGCTTTGCCGTATTTGTTCAAAATCGATTTTGCTTTTTCTTCTTAGGATAAGAACACTCCGTCTCTGACATGATATATGTAATATTCATATGGGTATATAAATAATATGTAAAATCAGGCAAGTGTGTGAGCTTGTTTCTTGTTTACAGGTAGGTTCTTATGTACAGGACAGCTTGTTCTATCCATGAGCTGACAGCCTTGGGGATTCAGGTCCAGCAATCAGTGTCTTCCTCCTAACCATTGACTTTCCTCTCAGTTCTCCTGCTAACATTAGATTTTCAGATGGGATTCGTCATAAATGCCGCACTGAACTGTAGAGTCACTGGTTCCCTCCACCCCCACCCCCCTTGGTGCATGTTTGTTTATGATGTAATAAAAAGGGCCATAGGAGCTGAAACCAGCTAACTCTCTTGTGGCAATTTTTTTTTTTTGTTTTTGGACATATTGTTTTCTCATTTGCTTAGTAAGGTACTCTGATGTCACGTCCTACATGGATTATGGCGGAGCTGATTTCCTGCGCAGTTATTCTGCTGCATGGTGGGGCCTTGCTCTCATGGGACGATACGGCAAAAGGCCTGTTATGAAGAAGGTCGCTGAGGTGTGCTGGCTGGAGTCTTTCGCAAACGAGGCCTTTGATTGTCCTCGAGACGCCCATCAGGGGATTGATTAACTCTCAAGCCCTGCCACCAGTGATCTCGCCTCAAAAGCAGGGAGCCGCCAGGAGGGAGGCTGACGAGGAGGGACGTGTGACCATCGAGGACCCCGACAGGATTCGCGGCCGGCCGTGATTCTGCCTGGAATCTGATAAACAAAGTGGTTTTGTTGCATGGCCACCAGTGTGGTTAGTAGGAGGAACAGAGATCATGTGTGTGTGAAGCTTCCCTGCACACCCAACAGGGCTGTGAAAGAGGACCCATGGGAGATGGGCTGTGTGAACGCCATAGCAACGGAGCATCAGCAACGCAGCAAACACATTCTATGGAAGTGTTTACAGAGACTGCATAAGCGTGATTGCATAATCTCACAATGACAAAAATGGGGATAAAATTGCCAGGCAAGGAAGAAGGTCAATTTTACTCTACGTTTTTAATTTTTCAACAATTCGTCATCCATGTCTTTGCAGATATATCACACAGAAAGGACACAAACTGGAGGTCGGTGCCCCCCGGCCCCCAGCAACCGTCACCAACGCGGTCTCTTGGAGGTCAGAGGGCATCAAGTACCGGAAGAATGAGGTCTTTATGGATGTCATTGAGTCGGTCAACCTTCTGGTAAGAGGATTTATCCAAACGAAACCTATGAAAAGTGATTCTTTGCTCTGGTGAAGCAAGATTACATTCAGATCAGATTACATTCTCATGTTAATTAAGCTTGTGTTAAATACGGAAATACTTGTGTGTTCTTGCATTTAACGTTGTATTAAATGTCCTCAGATTTTACAGTTAGATTTAGTATTATAATCACCTCGTAGTCTTGATGTGAATTTAATTGTTTTCCTTTTTTCGGTAGCTGTGGTAGGCTGTAAGTTCTGCTGTTTTCTTTCAAGTCTGAAGAGCCTTCAGAAGCTGCTCCCATACTTCCATGAATTCATCATTAGGAAATGGCTGCAGAATTTCCTTCCATAGAACAATGGTCTGGGGCTTCCCATTAACACCCAACTCATAACCAATCAGCCCCATTCGATTATCATGGCATCGCTGTGGAGACAGAGCAGTTCCTGTCATGCAGTGAGAGAAATTTGTACATATTTAAGCCACATTTGCGAATGCCGTGGCATTTTAAGAAAATTGTTTATTTTCTTATTGGCAATCCGAGCATTATGGATGTGACATTAAGACTCATATCAGGCTTTTTCCTGTGTCCTCTTGCACCGTGGATAGGTAGATAGATCGAGAGATAGATACATACATGCATACATTCTTACTTTATTGACCCCGAAGGAAATGTAGGCATCCAGTAGTGCAAATACGCAAAAGTACGCACTACAATAAAATAACACACAGGGATTGTGGAGGTAGACGGCGCGTCTGTGGATGCTGTGCAAATGGTCAATAGCTTGAAAAATCTTCAGGGCAAATCCTCAGAGTTCACGTATGGGATGTACGTTAAGAATGCCTTGCATTTTATGGGCATCGCGCATGTCACGGCAAACGGACCGCAGCAGGCATCGCCCTGCCCGCTACTCATTGTCTTGCTGGCTGTGGGCTTTAACATCCCGTTTTAAGGTGTATTTAAAGCAGCCCCCTGATAAACAGCGACCCCCCCCTTTTTCCTCTTCAGTTTCCGTGTTGGGGCGTCGCCTTCTCCTGCACTGCCCCCCCCATCCCTTCGTATTTATTAATTTATTTTGATCCTCTCTCGGTCGGTCTCCCCCCCCCGTGTGTCCTAGGTGAGTGCAAACGGCAGCGTCCTGCGCAGCGAGATCGTCGGCACCATCAAACTAAAGGTGGTTCTTTCTGGTATGCCGGAGCTGCGGCTGGGCCTCAACGACAAAGTGCTCTTTGAGATCACCGGCAGTAAGTGGGGGTGCCCGCGACACCGCAGCCACCCCCCTCCCCACTCCCCCTCCCCACATTTAGGCATCCGTTCTGCCCCTCCTGCTGGATTAGAGGGGCCTCTGACTGGGGTTTGTGCTTAATCTTTTCCGCAGGCGGTGGCTGTCAGGTTAAGGTAAACCCCTAGATCTCAGCAGGCAGGTTAAAGGACGCCCCTCCCATGCTAACCACAAAGGCAGCATTCAGAATGAACATCGTGTATTAAAAACCCGCGCATATCTGCCTTATCGCAATTAGAGTGTCCAGTTATCTCTAACTTTATCAATATCTAATTGACCGCAGCATCTTGCGTTCTAGCAGCCTCGATCATTTTCACCTTCCTGGCAAAAGTTTGCCCAAAAAATGAAATGTTTTCAAATCAAAGTGTTACTTGCCTATACATGCTTTAAAAACGTGCTCTGTTGGTCCCCTGGCCTTCAGATAAGCCAATCGTTGGCCTTAGAAGAGCTAGAGTGTATTTGCATTCCAGTATTCTGCTGTTGTCTGTCATAGCTTTGCGTTGCATGCAGAAAACCAGAATTTATGTATTCAATGATCGGATATATAAATATAGCACAGAATTGTTTGAATGGGCTTCTTGCCAGACAAACAGACATGCATAGCAAAAAAGCTTACCTCAGATCCCTCGTTTTTCATTTCATGCGATTTTCTCTGTCGCTGGAATCAGAAAATGGCCGATGACAATCCCACAGGCCTTGATATATAGACTAATAGAGGTCCTAAGGCTATTCTTATAGCCCCCTTTACAGTCTGTTGGCAGCATTTTGGGGCCGAACTCAGGCAGACTCAGAGATCAGCATTGTGAAATTTTGTGGTTGTGGTCTTCATTGTGTTCCTCCTTTAGCTTTAGGGCGGTGAGCTTTCAGGGACGCCCCAGGATTAATAAATTCTGAGCTGGGGGGGGGGGGGGGGGGGGGAGGCACACTAACCTTTCCATCCAGTATCTGATGTCACTGACTGGCCTTTTTATTCTGGAAATGAAAGCTGGTGCGATGAGTGTCCCTGCCGACATTATAGCTGTCTGCTGGGTGTCTGATCTCTAAAGCTCCGTCCCATGACCCCCTCCCCCGGCTGGCTTCAAGAGTCGCCGGGCCCCTTTAATACCCATTGAAATGCCACTGATGCCCGCTCAATGACAGAGGTGGCGGACGGTCAACGTGAACGTGAGCGTGATCGATCGGTGTGGCAAATCCAGAACTCGCTTGGTTGGACCCAAAACCCATTTAGCCGGGCTTAGCAGCTGCAGCTGGGTTTTATTTATTAAACTGATGTTTTTTTACTCTCTGCGAACATACCCCCCCCCCCCCCCCCCTTCACCATATGATCCCAGGTGCCTCGTGTTTGCGCTGAACAATCTGTTCATTACATTGCTGTTTAACTTGCAGTTTCACATCCTCTTGTTTTTAAATTGACCTCATGTTCTTATAACGGGCTTTGAATTACCATGGAAGGTGTTTTATAAATAAACCTGCGTAGCTGTGTCTTTTTGTTTAATTGTTGTATGTTTCTGTTGTAACATTAATTAACTAACTGATCGAGTAATTACTGAGGGGATATTGTCGGTCAGTGTTCTGGTGTGGCTACAGTCTGCGGTCAGTGCTACGCTAAACGCTAATAGTGTGAATTTTTGTGCTCCATGAGGAGAGAAGAGCAAGACAGTGGAACTGGAGGATGTGAAGTTTCACCAGTGCGTGCGCCTGTCTCGCTTTGAGAACGACCGTACCATCTCCTTCATCCCCCCTGACGGCGAGTGCGAACTCATGTCCTACCGGCTCAACACCACGGTAAGTGCCTGCCCCCCTGCCCTGCCCTCCAGCTAATAACATCCTGTTTCTCTGTTCCACTTCCTGTTCCAGCAAGTCTGTCTGCTGCATCGTCGCTAAAAAGACTTATTATTGATGCGGCCTGTAACTCCTAAAATGTGGAAACATGCTGATATTTTTTCTCTTATGAGTCACTGCATTCTCCAGCATTCATAGACACCTTTAGCTGAAGACTGTCTTTTTGAATTCAGAGCACATCCCAGGTAGTCTGACAAAGTTATCTACCAATCAGATGTCCATGGGATGAGGTCACAGGGTCACCTGCCTGTTGCTCATTGGCTGATCCTTTGAATTCTCTTCCCTTTTGCTGCCAGGTGAAACCTCTCATCTGGATTGAGTCTAAAATAGAAAAGTACTCCCACAGTCGTGTAAATATCAAGGTCACGGTGAGTTCATGGGTCTCCAAGCCCCCCACTCTTCCTTTGTGATTGGTGTTGAGGGGCTCCTAGAGAGGAGGCAATGGAGGATGGTGTGTTTGGTTCTCTGCACACGCCTCCATGCACACACGTGCCACTGCACTTCGCTCCATCAGCAGGATGTATGTGACGTGTACCCATGTAGATCTTCGCCCTTTGAAGTGCAGGACCGTCCCACCTCCCCAGCAAGTTCCCGCTTGCTCCCAAAGCCGTGACCCCCCCTTCCCTCCATGCTATCCAGGCCCGGAGCCAGTTCAAAACCCGGTCCACCGCTAACAACGTAGCCATCTTGGTTCCAGTTCCCAGCGACGCAGACTCGCCGAAGTTCAAGACCAGCATAGGCACTGCGAAGTGGCTCCCCGAGAAGAACGTGGTGCAGTGGAACATAAAGTCCTTCCCAGTAGGGATATAAGCCACCTATTGCGAATGCATGAATATACAGGCAGTTCACGACTGACGTAGCTAGTCAGTGTCGCAAACCCTTAAGTAGGTCAGATTTTTCGTAAGTTGGATCTAACTTCCCATACCAAAAAAATATAGTAATAATAGATACTTAACAACACATATTTAATAAACGAAAAGGTAAAGTGCAAATTTACCTACAGCTGAATGTCACCTTTTTGCTGAACTGTATGTATCGCGGATATATTTTGCGTAAGTCCTGACTTAGTGAAGTTGGTGTTACGAAAGTCCAGAGCTGCTTGTATAGGATGCTTAGGAAATGTTGTTTGAGGAGTCGACATTACGTTTCCAAACGGCAAACTCTGCTAACACTGCAGTATTATTGTTCGGGACAAAGCAAATAGCTAGTTAAGTATGTAACCTCTACACCATTAAAGTTCTGAAACATTCCGCGGAATCCGTCGCACATATATCAGGGGGTGGCCATGAAGAGCCCCAGCCCCTGGTCATGCCGAAATGGGGCTTCCTGATTGGCCGCGGCCGCTCGCTGAGAGTGCTCTCCATGTGCTCCTAGGGGGGGAAGGAGCACGACATGCGCGCTCACTTCGGCCTGCCCAGTGTGGAAGCCGACCAAATGGAGGGGAAGCCGCCCATCACGGTCAGCTTCGAGATCCCGTACTTTACCGTGTCCGGCATCCAGGTGAGGCTCCTGGCCGAGCTGTGGGGTCATGATGTTGTACAGAGCCATCGCCACTGAAGGACCATGCAGACCTTCTCGTTCATCCTAAGAATGATCACTAAAAGCACTTCAGTTGGATATCTTCAGTGGACAGATGTTTAGTTGGATCACTAGATATTTGGAATCAACGATTGTGTTTTTGATCCACATTTTAATTTATTTGGCAGATGCTTTTATCCAAAGCGTCGTACGTTTTTTGACGATAGCGAAGTTAGACAACAATCGGCGATAACTGGCCTCTCTCAGGGACCAGCGGTGGAAAGACTTTACACACGCTGTCCTCATGTTTAACACCTCCACCGATGGTTAAAGCTAGTTTAGCTCATACTAACTCTGAAACCCGGCACTGGTTAGCTTCACCCTGACGGACACTGCGAGTCCAGCCCCTCACCTGTGACATCATCGTGTCGACAGGTTCGCTACCTGAAAATCATCGAGAAGAGTGGTTACCAGGCGTTACCATGGGTACGCTACATCACACAGAGCGGCGGTGAGCTTCTTCTGCCTGATTTAGCTCCACTCAAAGCTGTTGATTAGATTATTCTCATTTTCACAGTCCGGATGCAAATGTGTCTTCTTTTGTGATATTTACCCAGTGTGATTGACAGGCATTAATATATATGTGATGTAGCAATTTCCTTCAATATCTAATTTAGACAGGAATGTATTTATGTTTGTTGTCAGAAAGCCAGGAAATCTAGTACATAGCAACTGACAGCTATTATAATAATAACAATAACAGGGAATGAGGAACCAGAGAGGATTGGGGGGGACATGCCCCCCCAAAATTATGTTTTGAATCATTCTCCTCAGCCCACCCCCTGCAATCTATGTACCTTTGATTATAAATTACGTTGTGTCCTCCTCTACAATATCACAGTCTCTCATATACCGTTGGACAGAACAGTAGTAAGGTGTGGACAGTATGATGTATGCAACATTAGATAACCCAACCCTACTGCCTGAACAAATACCTATTTCTTTACATATTTTGCATTTTAGAATCTTGTCGCATTAGAGATATAGTTTGACACAGTTATGGAAAGTTAATAACCTTTTACCATCTATTAATACTGCATGTATGACAACTCAATGACTATATGCTATATTTTGTGGGACAGTACTGTCCACTTATCAGCAGAATTTCCATACGGTACTAAAGCTCACACAGATGCACAGTTTTACCCATTATCAACCTTGAATTGTAGCTTTAATTGTACTGTGATTATCTTCTTTCTTATGACAAATTGCATTTAGGATGCTATTGATAAGATAAACAATCAGTTCATTGTTATATTTGGCAGATTACCAGCTTCGGACAAACTAGGGGCACATGAATCTACATGCACCGGGACATTCCCGCTTTGAGCAAAGACGATGGATGACAGGAGGCCATCAGAGAGGAATGGAGAAGATCAGTGTCCCACAGGACCCCGGGCTCCTCTGGAGTCGTCTTCATTACTGCCTGCGGCTAGTTGGTTTTGTTTCCCCTTTGTGGTTCGGTACACATCTAGTCACACCTGGCCCTTTCGTCTGCCCCCTCCTCGTGCTATTGAGAAAAAAAATAGTTTGCAGCTTGATTCGGAGGACATCGTCCCCGTTCAGCAGAGAACAGGGATTCATCTTGGAAAGAGTATTGGTTTCCAGCAGGTCAACGAGCAGAACACGAGTGGCGTAACAGAAGGATTTCAGAGCGACGACCGAAAGCCATTACTGCAGAGGGCCGTCCTTTGGGTTTGTTTTAGTGCCGAAATAAACTGAACAATATTCCCATTTGCAACAAAAACATGTACAGGAAGTCTGTTTCTTAACTGAACTCAGCACAATGGATAAAATGAAATGAGTAGCTTATTGTCTGGTATGATTTCTTTGTTTTTTTCTCTGTTACTCTGTAATTGTAACATAAATTTCTTTTCTTTTTTTTGTTTTAAATATATACTACATTTCATTTGCATATTTATCAGGTACCTGCAGTGAAATACATTTCCGAACAGCTAGCAAGTGAAACGCACTGAAGTGTAAACACCGTCTTGATGAACAAACATGTCACTTTTGATTATGTATAAATTAATAAGATTGAGGATAATGTCTTACTTACTTTCAGGGTCTTATCCAAGTTACTTTTCGAAGTCAGTTACTGCATGTGTTTAGTCCTACTAATGAAAGACTACGTTTTCCTGTATTGGAAAACATGTCCTTTTTAAACAATACGTTTTAATACTTTGTCTTTTTTTTAATGTTAGAATGTTGGGGAGAGAAGCTAACATTTAGCATTAGCATTGTTGTCTCATAGTGCGGTGCCACTTTACAATAAAACTGCCCTTATAAGGGGTTTATAATCAGAGTATTAGGTTGTATCACTTTGTAAATCATTAATTGACAGTTATAAGCAAGTCATAACAGTGTTATGTTTGTTTGTTAATTTTTGTTATTAATGTGTTAAGTGGCGAAAGGGAGCCTTATGGTACAGTGGTACCCAGGGACGGATTATGGGTTGTGTGGGCCCCTGGGCAAAACGTTCGCGAGGGCCCCCCCCCCACCACCAGCACCACCACAATTCAAGGGCCCTTGGCAGCCAAACGCCCTCCCTATAGTGTCAGGGGCCCTTGTAGGCAGAGGATCAAAGAATGTAGGCCCTCTAAAATAGACAAACGAAAATACATTGTTGATAAGCGTTGCAAATTGTTTTGGGCTAGGGGCCCCACGGGCCCCCTGCACCCCAAGGGCCCCTGGGCAGCGGCCCCGCTGGCCCGATCTGTAATCCGTCCCTGGTGGTACCCATAATTATTGTTTTATGAAATACACACATTTATTCCTCAAGTTCACATAGTCCACTGCCAAAGTCTGATTTGTCCGGATCCTTCCTGCTCAATCCTTATTGCTCAAATGGACCTCCAACTTTTACCTTGTGGGTGGCACTATGTAGCCACTTTGGGCTGAACCCGGCCGGGTTACCTGGGTGGTGCAGGCACCTGGTACTCGCTGGTGCACAACGCCCCCCAGGGGTGGGTTCCCCTGACCCTGTTCAGGCAGGTGTATACTAATCCCTCATGGTACCTTCAATTGGGGATCATAGTTTGCCTGGTATCTCCTCAGAGAGCTATTCTCCCAGACAGACTCTACCACAAGGTTCAGCTCCAGAAGACAGAGCCCTGGAGTGATTGTAGGAGGGAACGTGTGGATTGGCTCAGCAGCTGCAAGGGAAGCCCAGCCAGCTTGGAAACATTCAAGAATCCCATGGGTTGGAGACTGAGACCATCAACAGAAATGTCTGATCTGACCTCCCCAACATGGCCGCCGCGACCCCAACCAGGAAGTTGGTGGGAAGATGAGATATTCAGTGTTTCTCTGAAGCCTCTGCTCAACACCTTCCCAACCTCAACATAGCTAGACGGTACAGTAGTGCCCTTCTAGCTGCCACCTACCATCTGACGCTCCAGATATTACTTTTAAGGAGAAGGGTGTCGGGTCGACAAGGGGGTTTGTGTGGAAGCTCCCGGCTGGATCTCGAGGGCGCACAAAGCTGGCCATTGTCAGCGGGTGAGTGACGGGCGCGGGCACACAAAGGGCAGGCTGTGGGAGCTGGCATCCGCCGGCACAGCTGGCCCGGTCCGTACGCCAAAGGTTCAGGGCCGTGAAGCGGCTTGAATGCGACTGTGCCTGGCTGCGCGGCTCCAGAAAGTCAATCGCTGAGGAAAGTTTCTCAGCCAGATGGGCTGCATCTCCTCAGACGTCATTGTTCCTGCCCTCTGGTATTTCGATCAATATCCTTCATCCTATTATTTCCACGTCTTATGTGTATAAATCACAATCTATCTGTGATTACAGGTATATACAATTTTGTCCTCGTAAGTGTGTAGGATGAAATTTGAATTTGGGAAATTATATCCTTCCAGTGTCAAAGCTGACATTCATCTACAATCTCCTTCTCTTAAATATTTTAAAACAAAGTTTTCACAAGATGTCCTCCTACCCATTTCCGGGCATCGACTTTTGTTTTCCTGAAGAGATAGGGAAGATCAGAAGCAGCAAAATTCGCGCTGGCCACCTCATAAAATAACCACAAATCAGCAGAATTCCACACAACAGGAGGTTACGCAGGAAAATATTCATTTTATTACTTGCAGAAATAGAACAAATTAGTTAATTGATTTCTAGTATAGAAAAATAAATATGATTATTGAATTTCAATGGAAGTTCTGTGCAACACAATAAACTTAAGTTTGCAGAATTTGGTTTGTAAGTGAAGCCATTATTCCACATTGGTATTTGCAATAGCATTGTTCAATTCCCCTTTCTGTGACCCTGAGATCAGAGTCATCCTCCACCAAGCAGTGGATTGATAAGTGCACCCAGTATAACATCACGCAAGGTTAGGGAGTTCTCAGCTAAAAAGCAATTTGTCTCATTTAATCACTGATTACTGCATGGATTTATAGCATCAATGGACACCAATGACACATTGCCTCATAACTATGCACATCGGTGGAAATTGAACTCTTGCTAGAAAAATTTGTACCAACATAACATCGATCGATTCTCTTATGACGTTTCGTTGGATTTCTCTCTGCGGAAATTTGCTCTTTTGAAGGTGTGGCCTTTCAGATCTCCAGCTGCAGCTTCTTAAGGCATTTCTCAGCGCAAACGTGGCCTCATGATCGTTCGGATGAATATGCATTACGGTCGGACATTTCTCCTAAACCGATTTGGATCTGAAGCTCATCCACGCACCAGATCTTTCCTCAGATGAGGTTAGCCAAGCTGGAGGTGGTTTCTCGGCGACCCTGGTTCATGTGGCCCGACACGGTGAACACCTCCACCGCCCGATCTCGCAGCCTTTGGGGATTGCCGATTCTGTCCTGGAGAAAGACCACGATGGAGTAGATGGTGACGGCCAGCACGGTGACCCCGCCGACGGACAGCAGCACCACGCTGGAGATGAACATGTCATTGAGGGCCAGTCCTGGCCGGGGCAGGCCGTTGGCGATGGCCAGTCTGAGCAGCACAGCCCCGCACATCAGCAACGCCAGGCCTGCGAGCACTAGGACCATGAGGTCAAGGAGGCCGCCGCTCTTCAGCACGTCGATGCGGCGACGGCTGCGTACGCAGTTCATGTCCTGCACGGCGGAGCTGAGCAGCTGCTTGAGCAGCACGGCGAGCGCCAGGAGGCAGAGCGCTGTCCCCGCGCCCAGCCGCCACTCGCTGGACATGCTGGTGGTAGAGGAGAGCAGCACGATGCCACCCAACCCGCAGACCATGATCAGCACCACCGCCGCGAAGAAGCACAGCAGCGACCGCCGCGGCTGCCGGAACCACCACAGCTCCACCTGCTCCTCCAGAACATTCCTCTGGATCAGCGCTGGGTCAGCCGGGCTGCGGGCCGGAGGCGAGAAGTCCTCCATTTCCGGCATGTTCCACGTCTGGCCCCGCCCACCAGGTTGGCCCCCCTGCGTACAGTCAGACACCTGAGGATGTTGAAACATGCCGATCACTATCCCATGTGCGAAATCACGGGGGGGGGGGGTCACCCTGCACTACAAATCAATAAACCTGCCCAATCAATCCCTTGGCACCACCCCCTTATTAAATCAGAGGCCCCTGGGCTGAGATCCCAGTCAATAGGATAAAAAAAATCATTGGGGGGGCCAATCCATCCAACAAATGGGGCAACTGCATTTTATTTTTCAATATGGCACAATCCCGTAAAATACCGGGCAGGTGGTGATTCAGGTTTAAAATCTTATTAACCAAGGTTAACAGCAGGCCCTGGGCTTGTGCCCGGGTAACCCCACGCAGTAAAGCGCCCCGCCTGTTCGCTAAGCTTTTTTATGGGCACCACCCTGCCCCCCGGTCAGAAGTTTTTACCCCGCATGCTGATTAGCAGGTTATTGACTTTACGTCTCTCTCATTTCTCTATCGGCTCTGGGACCTAGAAACAGCGAACCAAACCCCCCATAATTATAACTGGCCCCTGATGGCCACCCCAATCAAAATTTTCTACAGCTGCCACGGTCCCTAACCACCTCCAATCCTGCTGAAGCGAAAATAGCAAAATGCAATTAAAAATCTCACACACAGCCGCTGACAGCGGGGCTAATCCCCCCCTGACATGACGTGACACCTGACCTACACAAATCACCGTTCGCTAATATTTTGCGGCCATGTCTTTGAAAGGGGCTGCTGAGATTCTTAATGCCGGAAACACCCCCCTCCACCGCCATGGGCTCCAGCATCAATCCTTTCATTGACGGTCCGTCCCCGCAGCCCCCCCTCAAGGTTCCCGAGTGGACAGCTTGTCTTTAGCGTCCCATCAGAAGCTTCCGTCCTCATCAAACTCACCGCGATGCTCAACGGCAGGAATTACAGGCTCCTTCCCAAGAGTCTCCGCGTGAACTAAAGACGCATTCGCATAGCGCGACACAGCCTCTTCCGCAAGTCTGTAGATGAAGCAGTTTGGTACCACCTCCAGTCAAATGCTTACTAAAGCAAGTCATTCACACAACATTAAATGCATCCATCATCTACCAATCCATCCATTTTCTGTGCCCGCTTATGCAGGTTTGCGGGGGGCCTGGAGCCTGTTCCGGAAGCTAAGGGCGCAAGGCAGGGAACAACCCAGGATGGGGCGCGAACCCATCACAGACCGTTACATACCTGCTGTACATGACATACACAGTGCCGGTCAAAGCCCATCCGCCTCCATAGGTGGGCAGGGGGGGATGCTGTTAGCGATGTGCTAAGTTTGCTCCCTCTAGATAATGTTGCGCATAGGATTGACCAGCCCTGAATACTTAGTATAAATATCACCTCTGCCTTCTTGTTGCTGTACGTATTATTTGTTTGCTTTTTTTGTTTAATTCAGACAGACAAGTTTGGGCTCCATGTTAATATTCAGAAAGTCAACATACTTGAATTTTGCCGCAATACTTGTAACTATACATAGAAAATGGAAATTCCCCTGTAAATACCTGGAAAATCCCGGCCTCAGCTTTCGCCACCGGGAGCCCGCTGCAGAGTTCAAAGGGCCGCACTCTTACTCCCCCACGTGCGTGTGGCTCCGCGAGCAGCCGGCTTCGGAAGGGGGTCCCGCGTCAGCAGCTGCACGTCCAGCCGCCGCACACTCACATGGTCGCCGTGCGGGGGGTCCGCTTTCCCCTTAATTAGTGCCTGGAGGTGTTTTCCCACACAAATGCCAAGTACATAAACGTGTAGCAGCCTGTCGTCATTAAATCGGCCTTTTGGCGATTGGCAGGTTGACTTCCTCATGCCGTTTTCGAACACATTTGCGGACTCTTCACAGCGTGTTTATAAAATTGAAAATCCTGCCTCTGCAGGTAGGGAAAAAAAAGCACTGTGTAGTATCTGCTGTGAAAAAAAATCCTTTCTTTTTGTCAAACTCCGCACATCAGGAGGGACCCAGGATGTTCTCTGGCACTTTGCGAAGGCTGATCAATTGGAGCATGCCCTGCTGCCACCTCCCCTGTCCAGCCTGACCCCCCCCCCCCCCCCCCCCCCAGTGACGGATCGTCTCTCGCCAATCAAAGGGAACAATGAGGGCGCTGGAGTCGCTGAGCACGCCTGCTGAACGTCCCCTCAATTATTCACGGAGCCCCGAGATGCCGAAAAGGAGGACGGCTTGCAGTGCGGTTTCCGAGGGTGTCGTCGGGGCTGATGGTTTCCCCATTCAGAGCCTCGATCTCTGACAGGGTTGTGGGGGTGACGGGGGGGTCCCTGTGAGCATCCCACTGCATTAAGGAGATGCCCTGGGCTGGCCTGGCGATGCTGGACCTCCTGCAACCGGCAACAGTATCCTCCTGTCCTGCCACTCGTCAGCTCTGCCCGCTCCAGCTGACCGGGGGACGGGAAAGATGGGGGTCAGAGTCCTGCAGCCTCGGCTGAGGTGCGAATCTGTGCCAAGGGATGGTGGGGAGGGGGGGTACTGGGGCCTGTCGCTGCTCTTCCTGTGGATGGGGGGGGGGGGCTGTCTTGATGCTGAATGGGGTGATTCAGCTGTCGTTCCTGTCACAAATGGGACAAACCCCGTGGCCCTGGACGGGGACAATGAGCGAAGTCGGAGCCTCTTTCCACCCCGTGGGTCGCCCAGCCTTTGCCAATCCTGTCCGGATCAAAGGAACATACTGAATCTGTGCAGGAGGAGCGGAGCAACTTTAAGCTCTCCATTAGAGGAGATCACAGCACAGTACGTCTTCATGCGCGCCTCGGCTAAGAGATTCCTCATCAGATTCTCGGAATTAAGTAGCTCTTAATATTTGACGTTCGTTTTTACTTCATGTTGTTTTCTTGGGTTGTGCTAAAATGTCTTAACTTCATTAAAAAAATAAGACAGCAGAATGAGATGAAAGGATGAAGAATGAAATAAACTGATACAATATTCATTAGGAAGGTATCATGCTGAAGAGTTTAATACTTTCAATTCAATGTAACTGAGCCCCTGAAAATTTAAAGTTCAAAAATAGAGGACAGTGTTTCCCAATCCTCGGGGACCCACAGCCGGCCCATGTTTTTGCTCCCTCCGAGTTCCCTACCAGACAGTCCACATTTTTGCTCCCTCCCCTCTGTGGGACCCTGAGGATGGAGTTGGGAAACACTGGTCTAGAGGATTGTAATAAGGTCACAGGAATGTCTAATTATCATCCATCCATCTTCCATACTGCTTATCCAGAACCTGGAGCCTCTGCCAGGAAGCACAGGGCACAAGGCAGAGGACAACCTGGACAGGGGGGCGGTCTGTCTTAGGGCATACAGACGCATACGCACGCATACACATACACGCACACACACACACACACACACACACACACACACAGATAAATTTAGATGCCATTTGTGCATTTGGACTGTGGGAGAAAATATGCACAAACGAGGAGAGAAAATGCATGTTTCACAAGCACACAGTTGGTGGGGAGGGGGGCAGGCAAACCAACACACAAGATCAGGGTGGGATTCAAACCCATAACCTTGAAGGTGTGAGGTCACAGTGCTTCTCAGTGAGGCAAGCTTGTCACTGTCCTGGGATATTATACTGTGTGTGTGTGTGTGTGTGTGTGTGTGTGTTAGCAACATAATCTGTAGGGTAAAATCTCTACATGGAGTCTACAGACAATGTAAAAATTACAGGTGTTTTGTTAACGTTAAACATTTCATGTTTCACATATTCAACATAATCAATAAAGCTGAAAACCAAAACTGCATGCCTTGTGTTTCCAACCGCAAACAAAAGGGGTACCCCAACCAACCAATCCCTGTCACTTCTGACTGTAAAACATATACTGACTACAACAATCAAAATAATCTCCATAACAAACAATAAAATTGAGTGGGATAGGATCATCGGGGTCGTTAAAGCATAAACCCATTGTGGAAACAGGCAACCACGTTAACAATGTAAAATGTATCTTAGTGTTTGCAAAAATCTGGTACTGTGTTGTTACAAAGTACTTACTTTTTCCTTACATTGTTTGTTGAAGTTTTTATTTGCGTTTTCTGAATAGGTGGTTTCTTTTGCTATACTGTGTAATAACAGAGTGCAGATTCCTGCTTTTATTCATCTCAGCTGATAAACACATGACCACTCCCTGTCTGCCTATTCAATGCAATATATAACATGACTTCAGGATTACTTTGTGTTGAGACAATGCCATTAAGTCACAAATAGAATAGAAATACATATTAAACAGCTGTCATTATCAGGACAACATAATATTTGGCGCATGAACCATGGAATCATGTTAATTTATATGACAATCGGTTTTATGTAAAATAAAACCAATATTCCATAGGAATGACAATCCATCCAGCCATCCGCCTAAATCAGAGTCGCGAGTGAAAGTGCAGTTACCCTTGATACATAACTACAGACTGCCTAACTTAAGAATTTGTTCATCCAGAATAAGATTCACGGCTATAAGAAGCGAACATTCTCGAAGTTTCCCAATATGCAGTCCGCATAAACGCTGCCAACCTTTTAACGAGACTAACGCTGTTTCTTATGCTCCCTGTTCATATGAATAGACGTGCACGTAACTACAATAAAATGGAGTCTCTAGGACGTTATGTAACTAACGTATAAAAACATACACCGATATAATACCTCGGGTTCAAAGGACACGTTTATCTTATCAGCACAATACAATGTCCTACATCAACGCTTTAACCACATTGCGGTATCTGGACGCTTCTCTTCCCCTCACTCCTGCAGACGTGGTCTCCAGTTACCGTCAGACTACCATGAGATCTGGCCCTAGCCGTCTTACCTTTCACCTCCAGTCTTGATCCCTTCTCCCAGGTTGCATTAGACCGTTAGCAGCCAAGATAAATGACAATGCACTAACCCCTCCCCACCTGTCACGCAACCACTGCTTTTATGTACTTCTTCAGATATTTTATTTCACCTCGATCTAATGCTCTTGAGGAAAACAGAAACATATCTACAGACAGGTAGTTTATAAAAAAAAAAAAAACATATATAACGCAGGTGTTGTATAGCATGAATGCTCTCAGATTTCAACCACTGCCCTTTTTCCCCTTCCTGATCATTGTTAATGCTAAGTGGCCTACATGCTCCGAGCAGATGGTTTGCAGTAAAGTTTCACGTTTTCCGACACCCTCTTGCCCTTATTCAGCACAGATGCAATATCAAAACGCTAATTAAATCGCCAATTAACTTGTGCGTCCCTTGGTGCTATACTGCTGACAAAACTTTCTCCTCTTTCATGTGAGCTCTAGCTTGGCCTCCAAAATATTCAAATGCGCCTGCTGAGTGACACCGGAGCCTGGGCAGAACCTGATAGCAGCAGGGCACACATCCAGCGTGTCTTTCCGCATAGCAGGGGACGCACCCTGTCGCGATCGCCATCCGCATTAGATCCGCGCTACACCTGGGCTTCTCCTCGCCACACCTAGTCAGTCCGATCCGGCAGCAGCGCCTGGAGACCCACACTTCCCCCGCGGGATCTCCCCGAAGAGCAACCAGCAAAAAAAAAACATCTCTACTGCTACTGTTGCGTTTATTTCCCATAGCATTAAAATAAAACGGCCTACTTAGGAATGACTAAAATTTACAATTTGAAGTTTTCACGCTCCACACTGTAATATAACTATGGTATTACATTTATGCATAACAGCACTTGCCCCAAACTGTTAAAAAGCCCCATTTCGTTCCATTCACCCTTTGCTCCCTCCGCTATTTTAAAACAGTATCAATAACTCTGTGAAGTTACTCGAAATAGTCTCCACACAGAACAATGGGCAAAAACGGAGCAGGAAGTTAGCTTTGCGCAAGTTTCATTTTACAGTAAGCGGTGCGACTGGGTACCGTTTTAGTCCCGTATAATTGCAGCACTAATCATTATACATGAACGACTGTGTCATAGGCGGTTCCTCTTCATTTTAAATGTTTAAAATGCCTTAATCTGTACTGTAATGTATTAATCGGCATCGCCATTCCTGAATTTATAAGGGCAGCCAGCATAAAAAGTAAAACTGCATACATTTGCCAAACTCCTGAATTACATAAATGCAATATTTATTTCAAAACTTAATGAACGTGCCGGTTTCTATTTCCGTACAACATTTATCATTGATTTTTTTTTCCGTTGGTCTTTTCACTATTGCTCTAATTCATGTTTCATCGCACAATCCGAAAGAAAAAAAAGGCACCGATGAAATGCAAATATGCAAGACGTAATTGTTACAGAGTAAATTAATCCGACTGGTGTTATTGCGATATTTAATATTTAGCGTTTTACTGTGAAACTTCCACGCAGGAGATCGACTCCTTTCAGTCGCATATGTGGGAAAACCGAAACGAAGATAACTAACACAAACATGTTATATGTGTGCAAACATAGGACGGATCCGGCTTCTCTCAACAAGTGAATATACATCTGCGTGCACCGAGCGCAAAGTGTATAAATAAAATCCATCGGTACTTACACGCCAATCGAGGGTATATACTCGCCATTCCAGGGTATATACTCGCTATTCCTGTTATTCCTAAATGGGCAAGAACTGCTCGCCAGGTGCGAGCAAAGTCCTCTCCTCTTCAGATAGCAGCATAATTGTTTTTCCGTTTCGCCGGCGATTTTGTCCTCTTATGTGAAGCGTATTGTGTAAATAGAAGGAATGATTATATTTTTTAATACCCTTGCAGGCTATATATTTTTTATTTCCAAAAATAAAAATGCAACCTATTTAAATTGTGTGCCGGCAGGTGTGCAGCCTATCTTGACTTTTGGTTGCAGGTGTGGCCACGACGGTGAGCTCTACGGCGGATCTCCGTTGGGGGGGGTGAGAGGAGGCGGATTCGTTCAGTTTGATTTGACCTTCCCCTCTGCGTCCCTCGGAGTGTCCTGTGCTAAAATCAATGGCCGAGGCGACTATCACGATTATGCATCCATGCATCCATCCATCGTCCAATCGCTTATGCTGGAGAGAATCGCAATACACTTCCGACTAATGTTACGTAGAGCAGATAAGCGTCTTACTGCATAGGATCGTTTGACTTGTATCTGTAAAACATACAATGGAATTTGAATGCAGAACTTTTAATTATTTAATATAAAAAGAAACTATAGTTTTAATTTATATGTCATGTAGTATTTTAACATGAAATTTGCACTAGTTATAATACACCAGTGTTGTATTAGACCTTACCATTTCATTATAATTCATACCATGCAACAGCATCAGTTGGTGCCCCATCCTGTGTTAGTCCGTGCCTTAGCCTGTAGCCTCCAGGATAGCCCCCCCCCCCCCCCCCAACCCTGAATAGGATGAGTGGTTAAAGGAAATGGCTGGATGATGTTACAATATCCATCCATCCTTTTTCTAAAACTTTTTATCCAGTGGTAAGACTGAAGTAAGGCACAGGGGGACAAGGTGGGGGGGGGGGCAGTTTGTGTATGACAATGTCCCCAAATAAAACAGGTCATGTCCTAGTCTTGTCTGGAGTAGCGGTCCCCCTATTTCCCGAGCATCTTCTGAACATCCCTCCTGGGGGGGGGGGGGGGGGTCAGGTACTGCATGAGGCAGTAGCTTGTTTTTGAACAGGTTGGGTCTGACATTCATCCTGTAGTCTCTGGACCTGGGTGATCCTGTCTGCCTCCTTGTCAGAAACTGACCTGGGTTTCACTGCTGGGGTCAAGGGGCTAGAGACACTGGACCAGAAAATATCTTAAACGACCATCAGGCTTGTACACAGCTTTCAGCGTCCGGCCGGAAGGTGACCGTCACTGAGGCAGTCGTGGGTGGAGGTTTAAGGCAGAACACAAGCACGTTCCCTTCCCCCCAAAATTCTGAGTGTTCCACTTTAAAATTCATCCACACACTTAACTGTTATTTAGTTACAAAGGCGGCTACACTCACCGAACCGATAGACAACATTCTACAGTGAATGCTCAGGTGGCTCAGGCTGTGGAGTGGCAGGTAAAAAGCTCGGCGACACATTCGCAGCTCGGGATCTTTAATTGCCAGCCCCTAAAAGCACTCTTATCCATCTAAGCTCACCGTACACAAAAAACACCACTAATATCAATACTGCACATAACAGGGAAATGTGGTGAGGTCTCACACGAGACGGTAAGTTACGTAAATGGTAATTATTTACAAGAGACACGGAAACATGGCAGGGCAGAGATCGGAAAACAGGGAAGTACAATGACAAACTGGGGACACAGTACAGCTGTTTACAACAAGGAAACTTAGATGTGGTCATATACAAGGTTCACGGAGCACAATGGAAAATGCAAATAAAGCTCTGGTATGTTTAAGCCGCCCCACCAACATTACACAGCCCCCCCCAGGGGTTGACTATCTCGGCCACCATCACCAGTCCCCCACCTCAGCTCCGGATAAAGTGCTCCCTCTCTTATCGCTACAGAAGGTGTCTGCTACTGTGTGCCGAACGTCTCGGGACTGTTAGCAAAGCCAGCCTGCTAGTGGGCAACTGATGGATGCTGAGCTGCTAGCGGGTGCTGGTGGTGTGGGTCCCCCCCCCCTTTGTGGGGATCTGCTTCCCTGCTGGGGCTCTTGTTCCATGAACTGGGTGGACTCATGCAGCTGCTCCAAGTCCTGCCAGCGCTGCTCCTGCTGCTCGTCCAGCTCCTGACACCTCTCAGCCTTTTGGCTAAGATTAAACGCGGTGATTCTTGCTGGATTTTTTGAGGTGACACACTTATTGGCACACAGGGATAGCGGTGAACCTAATGTGTGCGTATCAAGTTTCTTGACCGCTGCTGCCAACATGGATGACTGCTATCCCTTAGCAGGGTTTTGATCTCGTAGCCCACCGACCATGATTTTGGGTGGCTTGTCTGCCGTCCCCACAGGACAATGCAAATTGTCGTTTTCTAACTCTTCTGTTTGATTAACTCAGCTTGTTTCTGGGAGCTGCCCCAAAAGGATGAAGACCACTTGATGACCCTCAGAACATGCTTTGCTTTAGCTGGAGAGCCCAGGGAGAGGGCAGCATCTCGCAGTTCCAGCTAGAGTTCATCTGGATTGTCATTCTCAAGCTTCTGGGTCTCTCGACTGAAGATGCGGTCTGCATCCAGCCGAATTGGATGCAGTTGACTGGCAGAGGTACACCATGGAGAAGAAGAAAGACTGTTAGATAACTACCACCCAAATCTTCAACACCTTTGTATCAACTGGGGGTCTGTGGATATGCTGCTAGGCTAAGTTGATGGAACTGAGGAAGTCGGCTTTTGAAGCAGACAGTTTTCCATACATAAGATGTGGGAAGGTTTCACGCAGTACGGTAAGCCACGCTCACAGAAAGTATTTACAAGGGGCACGGAAATACGCGAGGAACGGGTACATATCGGAACAGACAACGGTACATTAATATAAATTAGGGCACAGCTACTTACAACAAGAAAACATACATGGGTCTATGCACAAGCCTCGCGGAGCACGACGGGAAATGCAAATAATCTCCTCTATGCGAAAGCCGTCCAGCCGACGTTACGATATGTTTGCAAATGTATTGCTTTTAAGGAATAATCGATATTTAATTTTTTTCCGTAAAACACATAAATATCGAATTATTGATTGTTTTCTGGGCGTATTAATTCATATATTATACAGCATCAGTGTTTCATTCTAGCTTCAGTGGTTTAAGTGAATTGGTAGCTACATTATAGGAAATTATTCGTATGAGTCAATAAATGTCCCATTGAAGATATGTTTACGCGCCTGCGTTGTGCCCTGGAAGACATTCGATGCCTGCTGAGCGGATTAGATATTAAAAATGGTAAAATTCTGCCATCTAGCGGTCAAAACATGAATAGCCCCTAATCGGCACGCATCAGTCTGCGGCACAGACCATGTGTACAGTACATGAGTTACTCTTACATGCATATTTCCCTCGGAGAAAAATAACAGCTACCCAGTCTTATTTCCAATCCCTCCACCAATATTGCCGTCCATCTGCAGCCAATCGAATTCCAGGGAATTCTGGATTCCTCTTTGCATTGTCCTTCTCCTGTAGCCATAATGTCTCCTGCCAATTGCAAAAGAAGGTCTGGTGAAGATCACAGTCAGTGTTTCATGATTAAGGGAAATAATGTCAATTATTAAGCAATTGGGCAGGGCGCTCGATTTGACTGCATCCCAACAAGTTTAAATGACAAAACTGAAAAGTTCCAGTCACTCTTGCCACTGTTCCCAGGATGAAAAAGCCAATTGTCGCGTGGCTGTTCCAAAGACCATGGAGTTGTAAATCGAACAGACCAACTCCTTGTTCTCATCTTACTCTGTGGTCTTGTAATGGTGCGAAGAGCGACGATGATGCCTCGCTTTCAATTGCTGTGTGGCTTGAGTGTGACCTTTGTTTGGGTTACCTACAGCCGTACACTTTAGGTGTGTGTGACCTTTGTTTGGGTTCCCTACAGCCGTACACTTTAGGTGTGTGTGACCTTTGTTTGGGTTCCCTACAGCCGTACACTTTAGGTGTGTGTGCCCTTTGTTTGGGTTCCCTACAGCCGTACACTTTAGGTGTGTGTGACCTTTGTTTGGGTTCCCTACAGCCGTACACTTTAGGTGTGTGTGACCTTTGTTTGGGTTCCCTACAGCCGTACACTTTAGGTGTGTGTGACCTTTGTTTGGGTTCCCTACAGCCGTACACTTTAGGTGTGTGTGCCCTTTGTTTGGGTTCAATACAGCCGTACACTTTAGGTGTGTGTGACCTTTGTTTGGGTTCCCTACAGCCGTACACTTTAGGTGTGTGTGACCTTTGTTTGGGTTCCCTACAGCCGTACACTTTAGGTGTGTGTGACCTTTGTTTGGGTTCCCTACAGCCGTACACTTTAGGTGTGTGTGCCCTTTGTTTGGGTTCCCTACAGCCGTACACTTTAGGTGTGTGTGACCTTTGTTTGGGTTCCCTACAGCCGTACACTTTAGGTGTGTGTGACCTTTGTTTGGGTTCCCTACAGCCGTACACTTTAGGTGTGTGTGCCCTTTGTTTGGGTTCCCTACAGCCGTACACTTTAGGTGTGTGTGACCTTTGTTTGGGTTCCCTACAGCCGTACACTTTAGGTGTGTGTGACCTTTGTTTGGGTTCCCTACAGCCGTACACTTTAGGTGTGTGTGACCTTTGTTTGGGTTCCCTACAGCCGTACACTTTAGGTGTGTGTGCCCTTTGTTTGGGTTCCCTACAGCCGTACACTTTAGGTGTGTGTGACCTTTGTTTGGGTTCCCTACAGCCGTACACTTTAGGTGTGTGTGACCTTTGTTTGGGTTCCCTACAGCCGTACACTTTAGGTGTGTGTGACCTTTGTTTGGGTTCCCTACAGCCGTACACTTTAGGTGTGTGTGACCTTTGTTTGGGTTCCCTACAGCCGTACACTTTAGGTGTGTGTGACCTTTGTTTGGGTTCCCTACAGCCGTACACTTTAGGTGTGTGTGACCTTTGTTTGGGTTCCCTACAGCCGTACACTTTAGGTGTGTGTGCCCTTTGTTTGGGTTCCCTACAGCCGTACACTTTAGGTGTGTGTGACCTTTGTTTGGGTTCCCTACAGCCGTACACTTTAGGTGTGTGTGACCTTTGTTTGGGTTCCCTACAGCCATACACTTTAGGTGTGTGTGACCTTTGATGGGGTTCCCTACAGCCATACACTTTAGGTGTGTGTGACCTTTGTTTGGGTTCCCTACAGCCATACACTTTAGGTGTGTGTGACCTTTGATAGACTGGCACCCCATCTAGGGTGAATCCTCTGCCTTTTTCTTGCAAGCGGCCTCTGGTTAAGTGCTTATGGAAGGTGTATGAAAAAAAGATTTTGTGAAAATGTTGAATAATGCAACAGCTTGACATTGCCTTTACGGCCTTATGGAGGGAAAGTGAGAGCTGAGGAATTACACAGTTAGAATGTAGAAGCAGTATAACCCCACTGCTGTGAAACCAAGACTCTTAAGTGCAGTGCTGTGACATGCCTTTCTTAGTGCAGTGCTGTGACATGCCTTAGTGCAGTGCTGTGACATGCCTTAGTGCAGTGCTGTCTTCTTCTTATTCCTGATCGTATACAGCTGTGACCTTAGTCACTCCCCCCCCCTTGCAGCTGTAACAGCTGCCACTCTCCTGGGGGGGCTTTCCTCAACATTTTAGAGTGTGTCTGTGGGAATTTTTGCCCATTCATCCAGAAGAGCATTTGTGAGGTCAGGCACTGATGTTGGATGTGAAGCCCTGGCTTGCAATCCCAAAGCTGTTCGTTAGAATGGGGACATGGAGGCCCATCCCATGAAGCTGTTATTTAATCAACAGAGCGTCCGTGTCTTTTACATACTACACGCCTCAGCACTCGGTCACCCCACTCTGTTACTTTACATGGTCTGACACTTCATGGCTGAATTTCTGTAGTTCCTAAATGCTTCCCCTTCACAATAATACCACTTACAGTTGACCATGGAATATCTAGCAGGGAATAAATTTCACAAACTGACTTATTGGCATCCTGTGACGGCACCATGCTGGAATTCACTGAGCTCTTCAGAACAACCCATTCTTTCACAAAATGTTTATAAATTTGACTGCATGGCTAGGCGTTGATTTTATACACTTTTGGAAATGGGTCTGAATGAAACACCTGAATTCAATGACTAAGAGGCGTGTCCCAATACTTTTGTACTATATAATGTATCTGAATTATGCAGTAATCTGTGTGTGTGCCTTGCTCCTGCAGTACAGAGGAGATTTTATGCAATGCTGATTTTCTGTAGTTTGACTGAGTAGAAATAAAATATTCTCTTTATATACGTCCTTGGACAGTCGGCTGAATATTTATTGTGTGTGTGTGTGTGTGCGTGCGTGTATATGCAAACAACTATACAAACAAACAAATAAACTGGGCGACTTTATTCAATATTCACTCCATAAAAATTATTATTATCGAATAGTAGTTGTATCACAACATGAATACAACCTAGACAACGCAAACAAATAAATTCAATTATCAGAATTATACAGTGGAAACAACTCACACTAGAATGCACTCAGAGATGACCAGTAAATTCTACAATGGCAGAGTTGATTATAAGTGATAGCGGTTTCTCGTTAGTTCTTTATTATTAAAGTTCACAAGATGGAAACATTAACGACCTTTCTCGGCTACACCCGCACCCGAACCCAGCCGCCCAGCCGCACATACACACACCGCGTAGTGCGGAATTCAAACAGGAACCTTTCTTTGGAAGTTGTTGCTCTTGCTCGGAACAATTTACGCACGGAACGAGGCTAACTTCCTCCAGTTACCCATGTGACGATTCACTTAACTTGGCATGAGTTTATAGTTCACTGTAGATTTTTATTTAATAGGTATATTTAAATGAAAATGGAAGATTTCGAGAACGATAATCAGTTGGGTGTTGGATCAGAGGAAGAAGAGAGCGACATTTCAGACGGAGAGGTATTTTATTATTGTTTACTTGTATACCTAACTGAGCCATATACCCTAAATTATGCTATATAATTAATGTAGGTAGTGTGATGTAACTCATTGAATAAGTCGTAACTGATTTAAGTTTGTATCATAACTGAAAAGGCATTTGTGACATTCAGATATAGATTTATGAAGAGTTTTTTAAACTAATTTTACCATTGCAATAGAAAATGTGGACTAATTATGAAACATAGAAGGGAATTTAGTTCATAATCGAGATTTCAATACTTTTTCAGCTTCAAGAAGCCTTTTCAAAAGGTTTGCTAAAGCCGGGATTGAATATTCCTCTACAAGAAGCTAAGAAGAAGGCCAATAATGTGGTGAGTGCCGGTGTAACATTTATGTAATTTCTGTTTTGTTGGATCAATGAGCAAACGTGTGAAATGTCTGTATTTTGTTTGTGTTTGGCGCGAAAGCGCTAGTGTCCCATCTGCTGTAAAAAAAAGTGTTGAATATCGACGGGAAACATTTACAGGCGGGTCTCAAGCAATGCTTGGCTGACTTCCGGAGAAATCTTCCTTGGGTGGAAAGGTTGGACTTAACAAACGGTCCTGTGGCTGATATTGTGGCAAAAGCTGACGGCAAGACATCTCTGGAGGATCGTGGAGAAATTAATGCTGAGGATGACTTCCAGAGGGAAATGCACTTGTGAGTATCTCGTTTGATGCTTAAAGCTGAGCAAGATACATGACTCCAGTGCTGGTTTATATAGTGATCCTTTTTTATTCCTTCCCCATATAATAAAAGGGCAGGAATCTGTGCAGTATTTACTGGAAATGGTGTAAGGGCATAATGCACAAACCTCAGCCCCACAATCCTGACGCATGTGGTTAGGGGAACTATCGTTCGTAGATGGCTTATGGTGTGTAAGGTTTTGTAATGTCTGTACTCTGTTTGACTGACTTCCCCTGTCTTTTTGTGGACCTCAGAATTCTTGGGAGAAGGTGGGGGCTTGTTTGGGTATGAGAGTGGGGGGGGGGGGAATCCATCTTAAAAATAATAGGAAAGGTAGGCATGGATGAAAAGGAATACATGGAAATCTAGACACTGCGTATTTGACAACATATTTGAAGTATTTGAGAGAGGAACCCCTTCGGGACGAATATTTATCTGTTAGCAAAATGACAGCATTCAAGGAGTTTAAGATCAAATCTGTTTAATACACTCAATGTTTCGTCTCAAATTTGTTCCCAGTTACCGGCAGGCGCAAGCGGCCGTCCTTGAGGCGATGCCACGGTTGCAGATGTTGAAGCTTCCCACCAAGCGCCCAGAAGATTACTTTGCTGAAATGGCCAAGAGTGATCAGCACATGCAAAAGGTGTGTTTATGGGGATGCTTGCTTTTTTACTCCAGACTGAATATCTGAATTTAGAAAACGGTACATAGGGCTGGGAAATATTTTGCTGATAATCATGATCATTGTTTTTCATATCAAACCGTATCGGTAATTGTGATGCGATTCGAGTCATTATTACTTCACTTCAGCTCTTCATTTTTTGCTTAAAGTTCTCTTATTGCCCTTAAACAGATTCAGAACATGAAAAAGGAGACAAATTGAATGGACTGCAGTGAAATCTAATTTTAATAAATACATCATTTAAGAATAAACTTTCTTGTCATAGGACATAACACTAAAAAACTCAGACAGTCCCTTTTATTGCTGTTTGTTTTCTTAGCCTCATTCCAGGAAATGGGTTTGACTAGGGCCGGGTGATACGCCCTAAAAATGGCATTGGTGCTTTGCACAATATTTATATTTATCACAATATTCCAAAATTCATATGCAGAAAATGGTAAAACGTGATGGATGATTTTGAGTTTTTCTGCGTTTGATGACCATATTGTACTTGTCTTTTCTCCCCCCCCCCCCTGTAGATTAGAAAAAAGCTAATGATGAAACAGGTGGCGATGGAGAAGTCTGAGAAGGCCAAGAAGCTGAGAGAACAGAGGAAGTACGGCAAGAAGGTGCGTCCTTCACCTGCCCCAGCTTTACAAACGACACGTGATAGAATCACGGGGCTTTTCATTCAGTGTCTCAATTGCGTTTAATATCCAGATGTGTGTTGTGCGTTTTTCAGGTTCAGACTGAAGTTCTTCAGAAGAGACAGAAAGAGAAAAAGGCCATGATGACAGCTGTAAAGAAATATCAGAAAGGTGTGATGCAGTTTCAGTTTGGTTTGTTCGCCAAAGTCCAAATCTAAGGCAGCATCTAATGTTTGCTATTACTGGTTTATTGGTGTGTCAAAATGAATTTTGCTTGTTTAGGTGCGTGTATGAGCTCTAGAACCGCAACTAACAATGTACACTGTAGCACGATACTAGCATCTCTCCATTAAGGCAGATCATGGAGAAATGTTAAATGTTCACGATCTAATACTGTCAAATCGCACACGCTTAGACTGTCCTGCACCATCTGCTGGAATTTAACATGGGAATCTTAAAAATCCCACTTTCCATGTCAGTGTCATAGTTAGATTTAAGGATAACCAAACAGAGATCAGACCACCAATGATGCCATTTAGTTGAAGTGAGTAGGAGTGTTGTTTGCTAGCTGGAGTAATTACGAGGGGTTCTGGTCCAGAGAGGGGTTTCAGTATCCTAATCCTGGAGTTTTTGCACCCATTAGTGAAATTTAAGTGTGGGACTGGAACAAAATTAGTTCACCACAGCATTTCTGCTATGTAGTCCACTTCATATCATTGCATTTCCTATAAAGAGAAACTGTAATTGACAGTTTGAGAAATGTAAAACTAGTGTAGACATAACTAGACAATAAATGAATAACTAGATTTACTGACACTTTGTTTATCCTTTGTAGGAATGTCTGACAAGCTGGACTTCCTGGACGGAGATAAAGACAAAGGAAAGAAAGCGCTGGACAAGGCAGCGGCGAAGAAAGCGTAAGAGCTGTCTTCATAGATCTGTAAAGCAGTAAATTGTTTTGGTAGATATGCCAGTGTTAAATTTGTCAGTGGCCATGACCTGCCTGTGGCCTTTTGCAAAATGTTGTGAGGTAGGTTATAGTGGACCGTTTTGACAGTATAATTATGTAAATTCACAGCCCCAGTGCCAAGAGGAAGTACAAAGATCAGAAGTTTGGGTTCGGTGGGAAGAAGCGAGGTTCCAAATGGAACACCAAGGAGAGCCATGACGATGTGTCAGGCTTCCGAGCCAAGGTGGCTCATGGGAAAGGGGGGAAGAAGTTTGGCAAAGGAGGAAAGAACATCCCTAATGTATGTACCCCGTCCGCCGCAGTGTCTGTATAAAGTCTGATTAGTCGAAATGCGCGGAGATACCAGTAATCTGCGAATGGATTATCGGAAGGAGAAAGCATATGTTCTATATATTTTTATATATGTTGATGCAATCCCAATAACTCTGAACTTTAAAATTTTCAACATCTTTTTAAAAAAAGTACTAGAGCCCCTCTTCGGTTTTACATGGCTTTCGGTCTCCAGTCCAAGCCAACCCTTCTGCAGTGGAAAATCGAAAATCCAGTGCGCCAGTGGGAAGGCGCCGGAAGTGTTTTGAGTTACTTTGAGTTGCTGTTTGTCTGATTTCTTTTATCTCATGATTCACTTGCAGAAGCGACCAGGCAAAAACGCACGGAGGAAGATGAAGAGTCGCTCTTAACGGCCTGCAGGCGTCCTTAGGCTGCTGTGTTTTTTGTCGTTAAACAAACCAACAACCTCAGTGTGCAGCAGTATCGTGCAGTAGCCTGTAAAATCACACGCGCTTCTTTGAGCTTCCTGCATTCCAACGTACGGCACCACAGCAGACTGTCATTTCTGTAAGTCTCTCCGAGGCGACTGAATTAGGGAGGCTGTGATGTCTGCGAAGAATTCAGGTTTTTGACTCCCCTCCGTAAACATGGAAAACAAGATGGTGTTTATACAGGCATGTTAGTTTTCTTTTTTCATTCTGGCAAATTTTTATTGTTATAGTTGAGTGGAAATTTTTGATGGAACTATTTACTGAAACTACACAGTTTCCTGCAGTTCATCTGGATGACAGATTTTTTTCCCCCCAGAAAACTTGAGAGGACTGGATTTAATGTTAATAGTTGTATGAAGAGTTCAATGACAATATGCCAATGTATTAATTTGAAAAAGATTGCTCGATTATAGCCATTTGCCATGTTGCCGAACTTCATTTTATACACGAGTAGAAAGGGTACAGTGTATTTGAAGAATTTCATCCATATGACATGATTTAAAGCATGTTCTTGAATGTCCACAGTTTATTTATAGCATTTGTATTGTCCAGCTATGAATTGTATGATTTTGGACAATAAATGTCTACCCTAGGTTTTGTGTCTGCTCCCGTAACCGCCATGCTGCATCCATGAACTTGGTGATCTCGGACTGTTGACGAGGAAAGTTGAGTCTTCGGTCGCCACGATCCGAAATGATCTGTGCATTCAAGCAGCATTAGTCAGGTTTAACCTTATGCGAAATATTTAAATCCTAAATGCAATGGTGATGAAAGCAGGAATATATACAGATATTTAACATCTGCCGTGTCTGTCAGTCGCCTTACCAAGGGTGTTGATATCCAGCCAATCTCCTGGCTCTCAGTCATCGGCTGGGTGTACTTCATTCTTGGTTCCATTTGACCTCTGTGGATGACTTCCAGAAAAGCACCTGACAGAAAATAATGATAGTTACTTCGGGTAGGTAAATAGATCCCAATTATAGAAAATAAGATTGATGGATAATAGGAAATGATTATAATCTCTGCTTCAATAAGTACATGAAATACCACCAAAAAAGAAAGGGAAGATAAGGTGGCGTAACAATGCATCATGTAGTAACTCGATAGGATGTAATAAATTGAATGATGATGATGATAATAGGGTGATGTTGCAATTTACCTTTATAATGTAGTCTATAAATTTGTTACATTCTGTTGAGTCATCACATAATGCATTGTCTCATGGTGTGTAACGTAATATCACATGCGATGAAAATTTGTTACGTTTTATCAAGTTATGACAGCGCTTTGTTATATGCTATACCTTTTGGAAGGTTTACAGGTGTCTGCTACAGTCAGGTGTTGTAAAAGAAAATTATAAAATATTGGTTCCATGTTCACCAGGTCTTATATAAATGGGAAAATATGTGATTTTGAAGTTTAATCATGCAGATGAAGAATGCAGGCGATTCCTTGGTCTACGTTACTATCTTAACATTCTAGCACACTGAATGCAGTAACCATTTGCTTATGGAAATTATCTACCAGAGAAGTTCACAGCCTGGTAGATTCAGAACAGAATCTTGTTTCTATTTATATACAGTGGGATCCGAAGTGAGACCATATTGAAAATCCGGGATTACATTAATTTAATTCTGGAAATAAAGTTCTGGCACGAGTTAAAGACATACCCGCATTTCACCGTGGATCATTAGAAATAAGTCCCATTTCCTGATGAGACCAAGTTTGAGATTTAGGGCAGTAATGACCTCAACCTCACAGCACATTTATGGGGGCACTTGAACACCGAGAAAGTCAATCATTCAGTAACATCGCAAGATGCTTTTTGGAACAGCATCGAACCATGCTGGGGTAACAAGGATCATTAGGTTTTGCAGAAACGTCTGGAGTCATCGCCGGCTCAAGTGCAGTCAACGATTCAGCTAATCAAATTTTTACGCCAATAATTTGTAATGAACTCTTCCGTGCTTATATGACAACACAGAAAATGACTTACAGAAAATGAGTGAATGATGAATGAATATTTAATGAGAAAGGAATGCAAAATAGAAAGTTTTTACCAGTGGTGTCAGACTGTTGCCCCCAACAATACGAACAATCTTTCTTTCTAACCTCTGTTGCATTTTAGTGATCAAACTGAACATTTTCCTTCTCTTGCATTTTATCTCTAATCCCGCAAGAGGTTAAGAAAACCGCACAGCGCAGCTGTATACATATAACACTTACGGTCCCCCTCTTCATCGTTGTCGGTTTTCCTTACCATGGGCTTGTCAGTTAATGGATGAACTGCAACATAAATAGGTACATGTCAAGAACACCAAGATAATATTTTAGTTATTCCTAACTGCAAGCGTGCATCGTATAAGTCAGTGTGACCGTACACTTTGTATAGGGATTGATACGAAACTCCGTGTACAGTTTTTGACACTGTAGTTCCTTCCGTATCGTCTCGACCCGAATGGCATTTTGGTGAACAGCGTCCACAACTTTTTCCTTGGGTTTAACGGCTGCCATTTCGCCGATTAACGGCGCTGGCACCTAAGCCTCTCTGCCAAAGCGAAGCTGTTGGCGGAAACGGTTCCGTTGCGCGGCAACAGTAAACGAACCGGGGGAAACAATTATAATTCCGCCAGGGGGCGCCCTATCCGCAGTTATCGGCACACGAAATCTTGGAAGTTAAGTCCTTGAACTGTAGTTCAGTCTTTAGTTGTGGGAAGGGATCGTAAACGTGTTAGTAAACAAACAAACCAACAAACAATTAAACAAAAACTGTAGACTAAAACTTGCGTTTTTATTACAATGTCCGTCTGAATTTGCCATGCTGTAGATCCCTAGTATTTTTCCAGTGGCTGTTGTTGTAATAAAAATGATCACCACAGATTCACTTTTCAAAACATGCAATTTACTTGTAATAAGACATTTTAGATATAATGCTGGCAGTTTGGGGAAATAATGGGCTCTATCCTGGCGAAATGAACATTAAAGGCTTTAACTTTAACTTTGCTGGTAGTCAGGATGACAACGAATCATTCTTTCTTGAACATCTGGAATTTAACTTTAGATTGGCATAATTTCAGGAAACCTCCCATCAAAGGTGTTCAGAATGTGCTTATCTATTACTATCTCCGGATGCAGAAACATATAAAGTATGGAAATCCAGAAATATTTAGCAATAATTATTTCATTTATTAAATATATAATTATCTTGATTAGATCGAACCCTTCTGTTAAGTTCAGCTACTTAACTATATATATATATATATATATATATATATGCTTCATATAAATTAGTAGACAATGGCTCAGTTACTGGATAGATTTTGTCAACAAGTGTTTGGTTACTTTTCAAAGCGTCGACAAGAAAATATTTCCACAGCTATGTGTTACTAAGCCTGTGCTATTTTGTAACAATGTCACTACATTTCCAACATCAATATTGTTTTAGTAAAAGCTGAAAAAAAAGTGTCAGATGCATGACTTCTCTCTTTCTAAAATTTCACCTTTCACAGGTGCATGGAAAGATTGCTCTGCGAGACTCTTATCTGCAGCGGAGCCATGAGAAAAGTGTCTCCGGAGCAGAAGCTGGGCTCTGTCTGTCTCAGACCGCCAGTCATCCGTAACCACAATCGCACACGACATATAAATAAATCCTTGATCGTCTCCACAGGCTTTCCGATAAAGCGAGGGCTGATCTGACGCAGATCGCTTTGTACTGCATGTAGAGAGTGGAACACGCTAGTTGTGTGGGTTCACATGAATCCTCCCGCTATCGCCTTTTGGCTCCATGGCTGTGGCTATATTATGGAGGAGACCTCGTTCCCCTAAACACCGGCGAATGGGAGAGACGGGAAAATCGTAATCTTGGAGATAAACAGACACCCGCCGCCCCCACCATCCATCAGTTATGACTGTCTTAACTGGTCTTTTATTCACCCAAGTGCTGGGATGGCAATTCATTTGTTGGAAATGTCTACATATTGCGCTTTGCCTGGATGTCAGATAGTACGTGTCACCTCCCTGCCACACACACACGCACACACGCGCGCACATATACAAACACACACACACGTTTGTAATTATATCTTTTTGGGGACTCTCCATCGATTTATATGGGGAAAACTCTCATCCCAACGTGACGACCTTAATCCTTACCCAGCTTTAATCTTAACCACAAGTAACCAAACAAAAACTAAACATGTGACCTTTGACGTTTTTAGTTTTTTTTTTTATTGCTTCCACAGATCTTTGTGGGGACCTGAAAAAAGGTCAAAATAATGTCAAAATAGCAGGTTTTTATTACACTGTTGGGAACATATGGTCCCCACAACACCATATAAAGATAATCCCCCCCCCTCCCCCCCCACACACATCTTGCTAATCTCCCTGTTTTGTCCCTGCAGTGACATTGTATTTCTCAGGCTTGTACTTGTCTGGGGAGCAGAGGACAGAAGTTCTGATATTTTACAGGCTCGGCGTTAAGGACAGCAACATGGGAGATATTAAAGACAGCTACTGTTATGTTAAACCTGCTATGGGATGCCTTCTGTTGTGGGGTTATACCATATGCCAAGGGGAAGCAACACATTTTACTCTCAAACTGCAGTGCAAATAAAATATAAAACATAAACCCAACAGTCGTCTCAGAATAAAGGGAGCAGTGAAGGAACTGGATACTGTGCACCAAACGTCCGTGTTCATTAGCTTGCTTCTGTAATGTCCCACTGGCTGTCGAGTACATCTCTCTTCAAAACCTCCAAACACACTTGTATGCGGTGTTTTTATCTGACCTAAAAAAGGTGATGCTTCATGCAGCTAATCTAATGACTATTTTAATTACTGTGATTACCGAAAAATTCTGTTTTCTGCCTGTTATACAGCGGTATCATCATTTCGACATCATTTAAACGTAAGTTGCAGTGATACACTAAGTTTTGATACACTGAGTGAGTGAAAATGTATACGATTAATACTACAGATATATCCCAGTCTTCAGACACTTGGATCTCTTGACAATTAACAATTATTAATTATTAGTATTAACAGTATGTTTGTCTCTTTGTGTTTGCATTCTTAACATATATTTTCTTCAGAAACACAAGGAGGACATTTTCAGCAATCTGCAGGTCTGGTTGATCTGATTTAGCTCTCTAGTTAGAAATGCTAAAACCCTTTTGAACTGCGTGTACAGTTGTAATATTATAAAGGAAACATAATGGTTACAATAAATGAAATCGTCTTTAGGATTTAGGGATTTTGTTACTGTGGCACGATCATTCATCTTTTTTTCATCATCACTAAGCCAGTGATCAGTAAATCATCACGATGACTTTTGAAGCAATGCCACTTAAACCGGGCCTGTTGTGTCAGATATGGACCCATCGCTCATGTCACATTCCTTCGTGAAGTGGCCTTTGTTTGGAAAGGGGATCTCTTCTGTGCACACATTGGCGTGTCCTGCTACTGTGGGATATATTGACAGGTGAACAAGGCACAAGTAAGACCAGGTTTACAGATGGAATCCTTCAGGTTTTCATTGCTGGCATCGCATGGACTCTTTTAAGGTTTGCAGATGTTTGTTTTTGGAGCTTAAGGTGAACAATCGGGAATATAGAAGAGTGATTTCTCCCATGAAGGGGCTTGATTACGACTGATATACAGTGAAATGGTACAGAAGTACTCAAGCTACCCATGTCGGTGATTTCATATCTCCCATCAACGGGTTTCGCATGGTAAACTCTGCTGGTCGTTGGAAAAGTGAAATTCTGATTACTTTATTTTCTGTGCTCATTTCCAGGAATTTCCACATTTTCTAAGCCACTCGTCTCAGTTTACACATATAATTTACCTAGGTATATAAATAAAGAACATAGGTTGCCTGATTTTTTTTTCTTCTGTGGAACAAGATCACTACAAGCAGCCTGATTTGTTTTGTAGGTCATTTAATATGTGACAGCTCCTTGTTTAATCTTTTAAAAGCATAACTTTGGGGATGATTAGATCATGCCCGAGTTGAGTAAACCAACTCTTCTTTAAGATGCGGGGGGGAAATTCGATTGTGGTTTCTTCCTCTGCTTGACAAGCCAACTAAACGTCAGGTCTGTTCACAGCTAACCACTTCGCCGCACGACAAAAGCAGTGTTGGATTTCGGGCTGAGAAGCGGGGACAACATCTGGGCCCTGGGTTCTGGTCGCTATCTTGAGCTGTGGTGGAAGTGAGGCGGAGATACTGTTGCTGCTGTCAACTTGGTCCTCCCCGTTGAG